>NW_027478405.1:0-658743 GCF_051014685.1 Ptiloglossa arizonensis
AACTTTGCGGATTGGTCAATCCGTTCGCGAGATATGGCAGTTTTGAGGTAAGAAACGCTTGAGAAACTCCAAATCTTCGCAGTTCTGATGCTCGAAAGGAATAACTAGAACGGCCTAGGGGAAAACTACTCATACCGTTGTAATGTGGCGTGTTTCTACTTTCAGATGCGACAGAAACTTTGCGGATTGGTCAATCCGTTCGCGAGATATGGCAGTTTTGAGATAAGAAACGCTTGAGAAACTCCCAATTTTCGCAGTTCTGATGCTCGATACGAATAACTAGAACGGCCTAGGGGAAAACTACTCATACCGTTGTAATGGGGCGAGTTTCTACTTTCAGATGCGACAGAAACTTTGCGGATTGGTCAATCCGTTCGCGAGATATGGCAGTTTTGAGGTAAGAAACGCTTGAGAAACTCCCAATTTTCGCAGTTCTGATGCTCGAAACGAATAACTAGAACGGCCTAGGGGAAAACTACTCATACCGTTGTAATGGGGCGAGTTTCTACTTTCAGATGCAACAGAAACTTTGCGGATTGGTCAATCCGTTCGCGAGATATGGCAGTTTTGAGGTAAGAAACGCTTGAGAAACTCAAAATTTTCTTAGTTCTGATGCTCGAAACGAATAACTAGAACGGCCTAGGGGAAAACTACTCATACCGTTGTAATGGGGCGAGTTTCTACTTTCAGATGCAACAGAAACTTTGCGGATTGGTCAATCCGTTCGCGAGATATGGCAGTTTTGAGGTAAGAAACGCTTGAGAAACTCAAAATCTTCGCAGTTCTGATGCTCGAAAGGAATAACTAGAACGGCCTAGGGGAAAACTACTCATACCGTTGTAATGTGGCGTGTTTCTACTTTCAGATGCGACAGAAACTTTGCGGATTGGTCAATCCGTTCGCGAGATATGGCAGTTTTGAGATAAGAAACGCTTGAGAAACTCCCAATTTTCGCAGTTCTGATGCTCGATACGAATAACTAGAACGGCCTAGGGGAAAACTACTCATACCGTTGTAATGGGGCGAGTTTCTACTTTCAGATGCGACAGAAACTTTGCGGATTGGTCAATCCGTTCGCGAGATATGGCAGTTTTGAGGTAAGAAACGCTTGAGAAACTCCCAATTTTCGCAGTTCTGATGCTCGAAACGAATAACTAGAACGGCCTAGGGGAAAACTACTCATACCGTTGTAATGGGGCGAGTTTCTACTTTCAGATGCAACAGAAACTTTGCGGATTGGTCAATCCGTTCGCGAGATATGGCAGTTTTGAGGTAAGAAACGCTTGAGAAACTCAAAATTTTCTTAGTTCTGATGCTCGAAACGAATAACTAGAACGGCCTAGGGGAAAACTACTCATACCGTTGTAATGGGGCGAGTTTCTACTTTCAGATGCAACAGAAACTTTGCGGATTGGTCAATCCGTTCGCGAGATATGGCAGTTTTGAGGTAAGAAACGCTTGAGAAACTCAAAATTTTCTTAGTTCTGATGCTCGAAACGAATAACTGGAACGGCCTAGGGGAAAACTACTCAGTCCGTTGTAATGGGGCGAGTTTCTACTTTCAGATGCGACAGAAACTTTGCGGATTGGTCAATCCGTTCGCGAGATATGGCAGTTTTGAGGTAAGAAACGCTTGAGAAACTCAAAATTTTCTTAGTTCTGATGCTCGAAACGAATAACTAGAACGGCCTAGGGGAAAACTACTCATACCGTTGTAATGGGGCGAGTTTCTACTTTCAGATGCGACAGAAACTTTGCGGATTGGTCAATCCGTTCGCGAGATATGGCAGTTTTGAGGTAAGAAACGCTTGAGAAACTCCCAATTTTCGCAGTTCTGATGCTCGAAACGAATAACTAGAACGGCCTAGGGGAAAACTACTCATACCGTTGTAATGGGGCGAGTTTCTACTTTCAGATGCAACAGATACTTTGCGGATTGGTCAATCCGTTCGCGAGATATGGCAGTTTTGAGGTAAGAAACGCTTGAGAAACTCAAATTTTCTTAGTTCTGATGCTCGAAACGAATAACTGGAACGGCCTAGGGGAAAACTACTCAGACCGTTGTAATGGGGCGAGTTTCTACTTTCAGATGCAACAGAAACTTTGCGGATTGGTCAATCCGTTCGCGAGATATGGCAGTTTTGAGGTAAGAAACGCTTGAGAAACTCAAAATTTTCTTAGTTCTGATGCTCGAAACGAATGACTAGAACGGCCTAGGGGAAAACTACTCATACCGTTGTAATGGGGCGAGTTTCTACTTTCAGATGCGACAGAAACTTTGCGGATTGGTCAATCCGTTCGCGAGATATGGCAGTTTTGAGGTAAGAAACGCTTGAGAAACTCCAAATCTTCGCAGTTCTGATGCTCGAAAGGAATAACTAGAACGGCCTAGGGGAAAACTACTCATACCGTTGTAATGGGGCGTGTTTCTACTTTCAGATGCGACAGAAACTTTGCGGATTGGTCAATCCGTTCGCGAGATATGGCAGTTTTGAGGTAAGAAACGCTTGAGAAACTCCCAATTTTCGCAGTTCTGTAGCTCGAAACGAATAACTAGAACGGCCTAGGGGAAAACTACTCATACCGTTGTAATGGGGCGAGTTTCTACTTTCAGATGCGACAGAAACTTTGCGGATTGGTCAATCCGTTCGCGAGATATGGCAGTTTTGAGGTAAGAAACGCTTGAGAAACTCCCAATTTTCGCAGTTCTGATGCTCGAAACGAATAACTAGAACGGCCTAGGGGAAAACTACTCATACCGTTGTAATGGGGCGAGTTTCTACTTTCAGATGCAACAGAAACTTTGCGGATTGGTCAATCCGTTCGCGAGATATGGCAGTTTTGAGGTAAGAAACGCTTGAGAAACTCAAAATTTTCTTAGTTCTGATGCTCGAAACGAATAACTAGAACGGCCTAGGGGAAAACTACTCATACCGTTGTAATGGGGCGAGTTTCTACTTTCAGATGCAACAGAAACTTTGCGGATTGGTCAATCCGTTCGCGAGATATGGCAGTTTTGAGGTAAGAAACGCTTGAGAAACTCAAAATTTTCTTAGTTCTGATGCTCGAAACGAATGACTAGAACGGCCTAGGGGAAAACTACTCATACCGTTGTAATGGGGCGAGTTTCTACTTTCAGATGCGACAGAAACTTTGCGGATTGGTCAATCCGTTCGCCAGATATGGCAGTTTTGAGGTAAGAAACGCTTGAGAAACTCCAAATCTTCGCAGTTCTGATGCTCGAAAGGAATAACTAGAACGGCCTAGGGGAAAACTACTCATACCGTTGTAATGGGGCGTGTTTCTACTTTCAGATGCGACAGAAACTTTGCGGATTGGTCAATCCGTTCGCGAGATATGGCAGTTTTGAGGTAAGAAACGCTTGAGAAACTCCCAATTTTCGCAGTTCTGATGCTCGAAACGAATAACTAGAACGGCCTAGGGGAAAACTACTCATACCGTTGTAATGGGGCGAGTTTCTACTTTCAGATGCGACAGAAACTTTGCGGATTGGTCAATCCGTTCGCGAGATATGGCAGTTTTGAGGTAAGAAACGCTTGAGAAACTCCCAATTTTCGCAGTTCTGATGCTCGAAACGAATAACTAGAACGGCCTAGGGGAAAACTACTCATACCGTTGTAATGGGGCGAGTTTCTACTTTCAGATGCGATAGAAACTTTGCGGATTGGTCAATCCGTTCGCGAGATATGGCAGTTTTGAGGTAAGAAACGCTTGAGAAACTCCAAATCTTCGCAGTTCTGAAGCTCGAAACGAATAACTAGAACGGCCTAGGGGAAAACTACTCATACCATTGTAATCGGGAGAGCTTCTACTTTCAGATGCAACAGAAATTTTGCGGATTGGTCAATCCGTTCGCGAGATATGGCAGTTTTGAGGTAAGAAACGCTTGAGAAACTCAAAATTTTCTTAGTTCTGATGCTCGAAACGAATAACTGGAACGGCCTAGGGGAAAACTACTCAGACCGTTGTAATGGGGCGAGTTTCTACTTTCAGATGCGACAGAAACTTTGCGGATTGGTCAATCCGTTCGCGAGATATGGCAGTTTTGAGGTAAGAAACGCTTGAGAAACTCAAAATTTTCTTAGTTCTGATGCTCGAAACGAATAACTAGAACGGCCTAGGGGAAAACTACTCATACCGTTGTAATGGGGCGTGTTTCTACTTTCAGATGCGACAGAAACTTTGCGGATTGGTCAATCCGTTCGCGAGATATGGCAGTTTTGAGGTAAGAAACGCTTGAGAAACTCCCAATTTTCGCAGTTCTGATGCTCGAAACGAATAACTAGAACGGCCTAGGGGAAAACTACTCATACCGTTGTAATGGGGCGAGTTTCTACTTTCAGATGCGACAGAAACTTTGCGGATTGGTCAATCCGTTCGCCAGATATGGCAGTTTTGAGGTAAGAAACGCTTGAGAAACTCCAAATCTTCGCAGTTCTGATGCTCGAAAGGAATAACTAGAACGGCCTAGGGGAAAACTACTCATACCGTTGTAATGGGGCGTGTTTCTACTTTCAGATGCGACAGAAACTTTGCGGATTGGTCAATCCGTTCGCGAGATATGGCAGTTTTGAGGTAAGAAACGCTTGAGAAACTCCCAATTTTCGCAGTTCTGATGCTCGAAACGAATAACTAGAACGGCCTAGGGGAAAACTACTCATACCGTTGTAATGGGGCGAGTTTCTACTTTCAGATGCGACAGAAACTTTGCGGATTGGTCAATCCGTTCGCGAGATATGGCAGTTCTGAGGTAAGAAACGCTTGAGAAACTCAAAATTTTCTTTGTTCTGATGCTCGAAACGAATAACTAGAACGGCCTAGGGGAAAACTACTCATACCGTTGTAATGGGGCGAGTTTCTACTTTCAGATGCGATAGAAACTTTGCGGATTGGTCAATCCGTTCGCGAGATATGGCAGTTTTGAGGTAAGAAACGCTTGAGAAACTCCAAATCTTCGCAGTTCTGATGCTCGAAACGAATAACTAGAACGGCCTAGGGGAAAAGTACTCATACCATTGTAATCGGGAGAGCTTCTACTTTCAGATGCAACAGAAATTTTGCGTATTGGTCAATCCGTTCGCGAGATATGGCAGTTTTGAGGTAAGAAACGCTTGAGAAACTCAAAATTTTCTTAGTTCTGATGCTCGAAACGAATAACTAGAACGGCCTAGGGGAAAACTACTCATACCGTTGTAATGGGGCGAGTTTCTACTTTCAGATGCAACAGAAACTTTGCGGATTGGTCAATCCGTTCGCGAGATATGGCAGTTTTGAGGTAAGAAACGCTTGAGAAACTCAAAATTTTCTTAGTTCTGATGCTCGAAACGAATAACTGGAACGGCCTAGGGGAAAACTACTCAGACCGTTGTAATGGGGCGAGTTTCTACTTTCAGATGCGACAGAAACTTTGCAGATTGGTCAATCCGTTCGCGAGATATGGCAGTTTTGAGGTAAGAAACGCTTGAGAAACTCAAAATTTTCTTAGTTCTGATGCTCGAAACGAATAACTAGAACGGCCTAGGGGAAAACTACTCATACCGTTGTAATGGGGCGAGTTTCTACTTTCAGATGCAACAGAAACTTTGCGGATTGGTCAATCCGTTCGCGAGATATGGCAGCTTTGAGGTAAGAAACGCTTGAGAAACTCAAAATTTTCTTAGTTCTGATGCTCGAAACGAATAACTAGAACGGCCTAGGGGAAAACTACTCATACCGTTGTAATGGGGCGAGTTTCTACTTTCAGATGCAACAGAAACTTTGCGGATTGGTCAATCCGTTCGCGAGATATGGCAGTTTTGAGGTAAGAAACGCTTGAGAAACTCAAAATTTTCTTAGTTCTGATGCTCGAAACGAATGACTAGAACGGCCTAGGGGAAAACTACTCATACCGTTGTAATGGGGCGAGTTTCTACTTTCAGATGCGACAGAAACTTTGCGGATTGGTCAATCCGTTCGCCAGATATGGCAGTTTTGAGGTAAGAAACGCTTGAGAAACTCCAAATCTTCGCAGTTCTGATGCTCGAAAGGAATAACTAGAACGGCCTAGGGGAAAACTACTCATACCGTTGTAATGGGGCGTGTTTCTACTTTCAGATGCGACAGAAACTTTGCGGATTGGTCAATCCGTTCGCGAGATATGGCAGTTTTGAGGTAAGAAACGCTTGAGAAACTCCCAATTTTCGCAGTTCTGATGCTCGAAACGAATAACTAGAACGGCCTAGGGGAAAACTACTCATACCGTTGTAATGGGGCGAGTTTCTACTTTCAGATGCGACAGAAACTTTGCGGATTGGTCAATCCGTTCGCGAGATATGGCAGTTTTGAGGTAAGAAACGCTTGAGAAACTCCCAATTTTCGCAGTTCTGATGCTCGAAACGAATAACTAGAACGGCCTAGGGGAAAACTACTCATACCGTTGTAATGGGGCGAGTTTCTACTTTCAGATGCGATAGAAACTTTGCGGATTGGTCAATCCGTTCGCGAGATATGGCAGTTTTGAGGTAAGAAACGCTTGAGAAACTCCAAATCTTCGCAGTTCTGATGCTCGAAACGAATAACTAGAACGGCCTAGGGGAAAACTACTCATACCATTGTAATCGGGAGAGCTTCTACTTTCAGATGCAACAGAAATTTTGCGGATTGGTCAATCCGTTCGCGAGATATGGCAGTTTTGAGGTAAGAAACGCTTGAGAAACTCAAAATTTTCTTAGTTCTGATGCTCGAAACGAATAACTGGAACGGCCTAGGGGAAAACTACTCAGACCGTTGTAATGGGGCGAGTTTCTACTTTCAGATGCGACAGAAACTTTGCGGATTGGTCAATCCGTTCGCGAGATATGGCAGTTTTGAGGTAAGAAACGCTTGAGAAACTCAAAATTTTCTTAGTTCTGATGCTCGAAACGAATAACTAGAACGGCCTAGGGGAAAACTACTCATACCGTTGTAATGGGGCGAGTTTCTACTTTCAGATGCAACAGAAACTTTGCGGATTGGTCAATCCGTTCGCGAGATATGGCAGTTTTGAGGTAAGGAACGCTTGAGAAACTCAAAATTTTCTTAGTTCTGATGCTCGAAACGAATGACTAGAACGGCCTAGGGGAAAACTACTCATACCGTTGTAATGGGGCGAGTTTCTACTTTCAGATGCGACAGAAACTTTGCGGATTGGTCAATCCGTTCGCGAGATATGGCAGTTTTGAGGTAAGAAACGCTTGAGAAACTCCAAATCTTCGCAGTTCTGATGCTCGAAAGGAATAACTAGAACGGCCTAGGGGAAAACTACTCATACCGTTGTAATGGGGCGTGTTTCTACTTTCAGATGCGACAGAAACTTTGCGGATTGGTCAATCCGTTCGCGAGATATGGCAGTTTTGAGGTAAGAAACGCTTGAGAAACTCCCAATTTTCGCAGTTCTGATGCTCGAAACGAATAACTAGAACGGCCTAGGGGAAAACTACTCATACCGTTGCAATGGGGCGAGTTTCTACTTTCAGATGCAACAGAAACTTTGCGGATTGGTCAATCCGTTCGCGAGATATGGCAGTTTTGAGGTAAGAAACGCTTGAGAAACTCAAAATTTTCTTAGTTCTGATGCTCGAAACGAATGACTAGAACGGCCTAGGGGAAAACTACTCATACCGTTGTAATGGGGCGAGTTTCTTCTTTCAGATGCGACAGAAACTTTGCGGATTGGTCAATCCGTTCGCGAGATATGGCAGTTTTGAGGTAAGAAACGCTTGAGAAACTCCAAATCTTCGCAGTTCTGATGCTCGAAAGGAATAACTAGAACGGCCTAGGGGAAAACTACTCATACCATTGTAATGGGGCGTGTTTCTACTTTCAGATGCGACAGAAACTTTGCGGATTGGTCAATCCGTTCGCGAGATATGGCAGTTTTGAGGTAAGAAACGCTTGAGAAACTCCCAATTTTCGCAGTTCTGATGCTCGAAACGAATAACTAGAACGGCCTAGGGGAAAACTACTCATACCGTTGTAATGGGGCGAGTTTCTACTTTCAGATGCAACAGAAACTTTGCGGATTGGTCAATCCGTTCGCGAGATATGGCAGTTTTGAAGTAAGAAACGCTTGAGAAACTCAAAATTTTCTTAGTTCTGATGCTCGAAACGAATAACTAGAACGGCCTAGGGGAAAACTACTCATACCGTTGTAATGGGGCGAGTTTCTACTTTCAGATGCGACAGAAACTTTGCGGATTGGTCAATCCGTTCGAGAGATATGGCAGTTTTGAGGTAAGAAACGCTTGAGAAACTCCAAATCTTCGCAGTTCTGATGCTCGAAACGAATAACTAGAACGGCCTAGGGGAAAACTACTCATACCGTCGTAATGGGGCGAGTTTCTACTTTCAGATGCAACAGAAACTTTGCGGATTGGTCAATCCGTTCGCGAGATATGGCAGTTTTGAGGTAAGAAACGCTTGAGAAACTCAAAATTTTCTTAGTTCTGATGCTCGAAACGAATAACTAGAACGGCCTAGGGGAAAACTACTCATACCGTTGTAATGGGGCGAGTTTCTACTTTCAGATGCAACAGAAACTTTGCGGATTGGTCAATCCGTTCGCGAGATATGGCAGTTTTGTGGTAAGAAACGCTTGAGAAACTCAAAATTTTCTTTGTTCTGATGCTCGAAACGAATAACTAGAACGGCCTAGGGGAAAACTACTCATACCGTTGTAATGGGGCGAGTTTCTACTTTCAGATGCGATAGAAACTTTGCGGATTGGTCAATCCGTTCGCGAGATATGGCAGTTTTGAGGTAAGAAACGCTTGAGAAACTCCAAATCTTCGCAGTTCTGATGCTCGAAACGAATAACTAGAACGGCCTAGGGGAAAACTGCTCATACCATTGTAATCGGGAGAGCTTCTACTTTCAGATGCAACAGAAATTTTGCGTATTGGTCAATCCGTTCGCGAGATATGGCAGTTTTGAGGTAAGAAACGCTTGAGAAACTCAAAATTTTCTTAGTTCTGACGCTCGAAACGAATAACTAGAACGGCCTAGGGGAAAACTACTCATACCGTTGTAATGGGGCGAGTTTCTACTTTCAGATGCAACAGAAACTTTGCGGACTGGTCAATCCGTTCGCGAGATATGGCAGTTTTGAGGTAAGAAACGCTTGAGAAACTCCAAATTTTCTTAGTTCTGATGCTCGAAACGAATAACTGGAACAGCCTAGGGGAAAACTACTCAGACCGTTGTAATGGGGCGAGTTTCTACTTTCAGATGCGACAGAAACTTTGCGGAATGGTCAATCCGTTCGCGAGATATGGCAGCTTTGAGGTAAGAAACGCTTGAGAAACTCAAAATTTTCTTAGTTCTGATGCTCGAAACGAATAACTAGAACGGCCTAGGGGAAAACTACTCATACCGTTGTAATGGGGCGAGTTTCTTCTTTCAGATGCGACAGAAACTTTGCGGATTGGTCAATCCGTTCGCGAGATATGGCAGTTTTGAGGTAAGAAACGCTTGAGAAACTCCCAATTTTCGCAGTTCTGATGCTCGAAACGAATAACTAGAACGGCCTAGGGGAAAACTACTCATACCGTTGTAATGGGGCGAGTTTCTACTTTCAGATGCAACAGAAACTTTGCGGATTGGTCAATCCGTTCGCGAGATATGGCAGTTTTGAAGTAAGAAACGCTTGAGAAACTCAAAATTTTCTTAGTTCTGATGCTCGAAACGAATAACTAGAACGGCCTAGGGGAAAACTACTCATACCGTTGTAATGGGGCGAGTTTCTACTTTCAGATGCGACAGAAACTTTGCGGATTGGTCAATCCGTTCGAGAGATATGGCAGTTTTGAGGTAAGAAACGCTTGAGAAACTCCAAATCTTCGCAGTTCTGATGCTCGAAACGAATAACTAGAACGGCCTAGGGGAAAACTACTCATACCATTGTAATCGGGAGAGCTTCTACTTTCAGATGCAAAAGAAATTTTTCGTATTGGTCAATCCGTTCGCGAGATATGGCAGTTTTGAGGTAAGAAACGCTTGAGAAACTCAAAATTTTCTTAGTTCTGATGCTCGAAACGAATAACTAGAACGGCCTAGGGGAAAACTACTCATACCGTTGTAATGGGGCGAGTTCCTACTTTCAGATGCAACAGAAACTTTGCGGATTGGTCAATCCGTTCGCGAGATATGGCAGTTTTGAGGTAAGAAACGCTTGAGAAACTCAAAATTTTCTTAGTTCTGATGCTCGAAACGAATAACTAGAACGGCCTAGGGGAAAACTACTCATACCGTTGTAATGGGGCGAGTTTCTACTTTCAGATGCGACAGAAACTTTGCGGATTGGTCAATCCGTTCGCGAGATATGGCAGTTTTGAGGTAAGAAACGCTTGAGAAACTCCAAATTTTCTTAGTTCTGATGCTCGAAACGAATAACTGGAACAGCCTAGGGGAAAACTACTCAGACCGTTGTAATGGGGCGAGTTTCTACTTTCAGATGCGACAGAAACTTTGCGGAATGGTCAATCCGTTCGCGAGATATGGCAGCTTTGAGGTAAGAAACGCTTGAGAAACTCAAAATTTTCTTAGTTCTGATGCTCGAAACGAATAACTAGAACGGCCTAGGGGAAAACTACTCATACCGTTGTAATGGGGCGAGTTTCTTCTTTCAGATGCGACAGAAACTTTGCGGATTGGTCAATCCGTTCGCGAGATATGGCAGTTTTGAGGTAAGAAACGCTTGAGAAACTCCCAATTTTCGCAGTTCTGATGCTCGAAACGAATAACTAGAACGGCCTAGGGGAAAACTACTCATACCGTTGTAATGGGGCGAGTTTCTACTTTCAGATGCAACAGAAACTTTGCGGATTGGTCAATCCGTTCGCGAGATATGGCAGTTTTGAAGTAAGAAACGCTTGAGAAACTCAAAATTTTCTTAGTTCTGATGCTCGAAACGAATAACTAGAACGGCCTAGGGGAAAACTACTCATACCGTTGTAATGGGGCGAGTTTCTACTTTCAGATGCGACAGAAACTTTGCGGATTGGTCAATCCGTTCGAGAGATATGGCAGTTTTGAGGTAAGAAACGCTTGAGAAACTCCAAATCTTCGCAGTTCTGATGCTCGAAACGAATAACTAGAACGGCCTAGGGGAAAACTACTCATACCATTGTAATCGGGAGAGCTTCTACTTTCAGATGCAAAAGAAATTTTTCGTATTGGTCAATCCGTTCGCGAGATATGGCAGTTTTGAGGTAAGAAACGCTTGAGAAACTCAAAATTTTCTTAGTTCTGATGCTCGAAACGAATAACTAGAACGGCCTAGGGGAAAACTACTCATACCGTTGTAATGGGGCGAGTTCCTACTTTCAGATGCAACAGAAACTTTGCGGATTGGTCAATCCGTTCGCGAGATATGGCAGTTTTGAGGTAAGAAACGCTTGAGAAACTCAAAATTTTCTTAGTTCTGATGCTCGAAACGAATAACTAGAACGGCCTAGGGGAAAACTACTCATACCGTTGTAATGGGGCGAGTTTCTACTTTCAGATGCGACAGAAACTTTGCGGATTGGTCGATCCGTTCGCGAGATATGGCAGTTTTGAGGTAAGAAACGCTTGAGAAACTCCAAATCTTCGCAGTTCTGATGCTCGAAAGGAATAACTAGAACGGCCTAGGGGAAAACTACTCATACCGTGGAATGGGGCGAGTTTCTACTTTCAGATGCGACAGAAACTTTGCGGATTGGTCAATCCGTTCGCGAGATATGGTAGCTTTGAGGTAAGAAACGCTTGAGAAACTCCCAATTTTCGCAGTTCTGATGCTCGAAACGAATAACTAGAACGGCCTAGGGGAAAACTACTCATACCGTTGTAATGGGGCGAGTTTCTACTTTCAGATGCGACAGAAACTTTGCGGATTGGTCAATCCGTTCGCGAGATATGGCAGTTTTGAGGTAAGAAACGCTTGAGAAACTCCCAATTTTCGCAGTTCTGATGCTCGAAACGAATAACTAGAACGGCCTAGGGGAAAACTACTCATACCGTCGTAATGGGGCGAGTTTCTACTTTCAGATGCAACAGAAACTTTGCGGATTGGTCAATCCGTTCGCGAGATATGGCAGTTTTGAGGTAAGAAACGCTTGAGAAACTCAAAATTTTCTTAGTTCTGATGCTCGAAACGAATAACTAGAACGGCCTAGGGGAAAACTACTCATACCGTTGTAATGGGGCGAGTTTCTACTTTCAGATGCAACAGAAACTTTGCGGATTGGTCAATCCGTTCGCGAGATATGGCAGTTTTGTGGTAAGAAACGCTTGAGAAACTCAAAATTTTCTTTGTTCTGATGCTCGAAACGAATAACTAGAACGGCCTAGGGGAAAACTACTCATACCGTTGTAATGGGGCGAGTTTCTACTTTCAGATGCGATAGAAACTTTGCGGATTGGTCAATCCGTTCGCGAGATATGGCAGTTTTGAGGTAAGAAACGCTTGAGAAACTCCAAATCTTCGCAGTTCTGATGCTCGAAACGAATAACTAGAACGGCCTAGGGGAAAACTGCTCATACCATTGTAATCGGGAGAGCTTCTACTTTCAGATGCAACAGAAATTTTGCGTATTGGTCAATCCGTTCGCGAGATATGGCAGTTTTGAGGTAAGAAACGCTTGAGAAACTCAAAATTTTCTTAGTTCTGACGCTCGAAACGAATAACTAGAACGGCCTAGGGGAAAACTACTCATACCGTTGTAATGGGGCGAGTTTCTACTTTCAGATGCAACAGAAACTTTGCGGACTGGTCAATCCGTTCGCGAGATATGGCAGTTTTGAGGTAAGAAACGCTTGAGAAACTCCAAATTTTCTTAGTTCTGATGCTCGAAACGAATAACTGGAACAGCCTAGGGGAAAACTACTCAGACCGTTGTAATGGGGCGAGTTTCTACTTTCAGATGCGACAGAAACTTTGCGGATTGGTCAATCCGTTCGCGAGATATGGCAGCTTTGAGGTAAGAAACGCTTGAGAAACTCAAAATTTTCTTAGTTCTGATGCTCGAAACGAATAACTAGAACGGCCTAGGGGAAAACTACTCATACCGTTGTAATGGGGCGAGTTTCTACTTTCAGATGCAACAGAAACTTTGCGGACTGGTCAATCCGTTCGCGAGATATGGCAGTTTTGAGGTAAGAAACGCTTGAGAAACTCCAAATCTTCGCAGTTCTGATGCTCGAAACGAATAACTAGAACGGCCTAGGGGAAAACTACTCATACCATTGTAATCGGGAGAGCTTCTACTTTCAGATGCAAAAGAAATTTTGCGTATTGGTCAATCCGTTCGCGAGATATGGCAGTTTTGAGGTAAGAAACGCTTGAGAAACTCAAAATTTTCTTAGTTCTGATGCTCGAAACGAATAACTAGAACGGCCTAGGGGAAAACTACTCATACCGTTGTAATGGGGCGAGTTTCTACTTTCAGATGCAACAGAAACTTTGCGGATTGGTCAATCCGTTCGCGAGATATGGCAGTTTTGAGGTAAGAAACGCTTGAGAAACTCCAAATTTTCTTAGTTCTGATGCTCGAAACGAATAACTGGAACAGCCTAGGGGAAAACTACTCAGACCGTTGTAATGGGGCGAGTTTCTACTTTCAGATGCGACAGAAACTTTGCGGATTGGTCAATCCGTTCGCGAGATATGGCAGTTTTGAGGTAAGAAACGCTTGAGAAACTCCAAATTTTCTTAGTTCTGATGCTCGAAACGAATAACTGGAACAGCCTAGGGGAAAACTACTCAGACCGTTGTAATGGGGCGAGTTTCTACTTTCAGATGCGACAGAAACTTTGCGGATTGGTCAATCCGTTCGCGAGATATGGCAGCTTTGAGGTAAGAAACGCTTGAGAAACTCAAAATTTTCTTAGTTCTGATGCTCGAAACGAATAACTAGAACGGCCTAGGGGAAAACTACTCATACCGTTGTAATGGGGCGAGTTTCTACTTTTAGATGCAACAGAAACTTTGCGGACTGGTCAATCCGTTCGCGAGATATGGCAGTTTTGAGGTAAGAAACGCTTGAGAAACTCCAAATCTTCGCAGTTCTGATGCTCGAAACGAATAACTAGAACGGCCTAGGGGAAAACTACTCATACCATTGTAATCGGGAGAGCTTCTACTTTCAGATGCAAAAGAAATTTTGCGTATTGGTCAATCCGTTCGCGAGATATGGCAGTTTTGAGGTAAGAAACGCTTGAGAAACTCAAAATTTTCTTAGTTCTGATGCTCGAAACGAATAACTAGAACGGCCTAGGGGAAAACTACTCATACCGTTGTAATGGGGCGAGTTTCTACTTTCAGATGCAACAGAAACTTTGCGGATTGGTCAATCCGTTCGCGAGATATGGCAGTTTTGAGGTAAGAAACGCTTGAGAGACTCAAAATTTTCTTAGTTCTGATGCCCGAAACGAATAACTAGAACGGCCTAGGGGAAAAGTACTCATACCGTTGTAATGGGGCGAGTTTCTACTTTCAGATGCGACAGAAACTTTGCGGATTGGTCAATCCGTTCGCGAGATATGGCAGTTTTGAGGTAAGAAACGCTTGAGAAACTCCAAATCTTCGCACTTCTGATGCTCGAAACGAATAACTAGAACGGCCTAGGGGAAAACTACTCATACCGTTGTAATGGGGCGAGTTTCTACTTTCAGATGCGACAGAAACTTTGCGGATTGGTCAATCCGTTCGCGAGATATGGCAGTTTTGAGGTAAGAAACGCTTGAGAAACTCAAAATTTTCTTAGTTCTGATGCTCGAAACGAATAACTAGAACGGCCTAGGGGAAAACTACTCATACCGTTGTAATGGGGCGAGTTTCTACTTTCAGGTGCAACAGAAACTTTGCGGATTGGTCAATCCGTTCGCGAGATATGGCAGTTTTGAGGTAAGAAACGCTTGAGAAACTCCAAATCTTCGCAGTTCTGATGCTCGAAACGAATAACTAGAACGGCCTAGGGGAAAACTACTCATACCATTGTAATCGGGAGAGCTTCTACTTTCAGATGTAACAGAAATTTTGCGTATTGGTCAATCCGTTCGCGAGATATGGCAGTTTTGAGGTAAGAAACGCTTGAGAAACTCAAAATTTTCTTAGTTCTGATGCTCGAAACGAATAACTAGAACGGCCTAGGGGAAAACTACTCATACCGTTGTAATGGGGCGAGTTTCTACTTTCAGATGCGACAGAAACTTTGCGGATTGGTCAATCCGTTCGCGAGATATGGCAGTTTTGAGGTAAGAAACGCTTGAGAAACTCCAAATCTTCGCAGTTCTGATGCTCGAAACGAATAACTAGAACGGCCTAGGGGAAAACTACTCATACCATTGTAATCGGGAGAGCTTCTGCTTTCAGATGCAAAAGAAATTTTGCGTATTGGTCAATCCGTTCGCGAGATATGGCAGTTTTGAGGTAAGAAACGCTTGAGAAACTCAAAATTTTCTTAGTTCTGATGCTCGAAACGAATAACTAGAACGGCCTAGGGGAAAACTACTCATACCGTTGTAATGGGGCGAGTTTCTACTTTCAGATGCAACAGAAACTTTGCGGATTGGTCAATCCGTTCGCGAGATATGGCAGTTTTGAGGTAAGAAACGCTTGAGAAACTCAAAATTTTCTTAGTTCTGATGCTCGAAACGAATAACTAGAACGGCCTAGGGGAAAACTACTCATACCGTTGTAATGGGGCGAGTTTCTACTTTCAGATGCGACAGAAACTTTGCGGATTGGTCAATCCGTTCGCGAGATATGGCAGTTTTGAGGTAAGAAACGCTTGAGAAACTCCAAATCTTCGCACTTCTGATGCTCGAAACGAATAACTAGAACGGCCTAGGGGAAAACTACTCATACCGTTGTAATGGGGCGAGTTTCTACTTTCAGATGCGACAGAAACATTGCGGATTGGTCAATCCGTTCGCGAGATATGGCAGTTTTGAGGTAAGAAACGCTTGAGAAACTCCAAATCTTCGCAGTTCTGATGCTCGAAAGGAATAACTAGAACGGCCTAGGGGAAAACTACTCATACCGTTGTAATGGGGCGTGTTTCTACTTTCAGATGCGACAGAAACTTTGCGGATTGGTCAATCCGTTCGCGAGATATGGCAGTTTTGAGGTAAGAAACGCTTGAGAAACTCCAAATTTTCGCAGTTCTGAAGCTCGAAACGAATAACTAGAACGGCCTAGGGGAAAACTACTCATACCATTGTAATCGGGAGAGCTTCTACTTTCAGATGCAAAAGAAATTTTGCGTATTGGTCAATCCGTTCGCGAGATATGGCAGTTTTGAGGTAAGAAACTCTTGAGAAACTCAAAATTTTCTTAGGTCTGATGCTCGAAACGAATAACTAGAACGGCCTAGGGGAAAACTACTCATACCGTTGTAATGGGGCGAGTTTCTACTTTCAGATGCAACAGAAACTTTGCGGATTGGTCAATCCGTTCGCGAGATATGGCAGTTTTGAGGTAAGAAACGCTTGAGAAACTCAAAATTTTCTTAGTTCTGATGCTCGAAACGAATAACTAGAACGGCCTAGGGGAAAACTACTCATACAGTTGTAATGGGGCGAGTTTCTACTTTCAGATGCGACAGAAACTTTGCGGATTGGTCAATCCGTTCGCGAGATATGGCAGTTTCGAGGTAAGAAACGCTTGAGAAACTCCAAATCTTCGCAGTTCTGATGCTCGAAACGAATAACTAGAACGGCCTAGGGGAAAACTACTCATACCATTGTAATGGGGCGAGTTTCTACTTTTAGATGCGACAGAAACTTTGCGGATTGGTCAATCCGTTCGCGAGATATGGCAGTTTTGAGGTAAGAAACGCTTGAGAAACTCCAAATCTTCGCAGTTCTGATGCTCGAAAGGAATAACTAGAACGGCCTAGGGGAAAACTACTCATACCGTTGTAATGGGGCGTGTTTCTACTTTCAGATGCGACAGAAACTTTGCGGATTGGTCAATCCGTTCGCGAGATATGGCAGTTTTGAGGTAAGAAACGCTTGAGAAACTCAAAATTTTCTTAGTTCTGATGCTCGAAACGAATAACTAGAACGGCCTAGGGGAAAACTACTCATACCGTTGTAATGGGGCGAGTTTCTACTTTCAGATGCGACAGAAACTTTGCGGATTGGTCAATCCGTTCGCGAGATATGGCAGTTTTGAGGTAAGAAACGCTTGAGAAACTCCAAATCTTCGCAGTTCTGATGCTCGAAACGAATAACTAGAACGGCCTAGGGGAAAACTACTCATACCATTGTAATCGGGAGAGCTTCTACTTTCAGATGCAAAAGAAATTTTGCGTATTGGTCAATCCGTTCGCGAGATATGGCAGTTTTGAGGTAAGAAACGCTTGAGAAACTCAAAATTTTCTTAGTTCTGATGCTCGAAACGAATAACTAGAACGGCCTAGGGGAAAACTACTCATACCGTTGTAATGGGGCGAGTTTCTACTTTCAGATGCAACAGAAACTTTGCGGATTGGTCAATCCGTTCGCGAGATATGGCAGTTTTGAGGTAAGAAACGCTTGAGAAACTCAAAATTTTCTTAGTTCTGATGCTCGAAACGAATAACTAGAACGGCCTAGGGGAAAACTACTCATACCGTTGTAATGGGGCGAGTTTCTACTTTCAGATGCGACAGAAACTTTGCGGATTGGTCAATCCGTTCGCGAGATATGGCAGTTTTGAGGTAAGAAACGCTTGAGAAACTCCAAATCTTCGCAGTTCTGATGCTCGAAAGGAATAACTAGAACGGCCTAGGGGAAAACTACTCATACCGTTGTAATGGGGCGTGTTTCTACTTTCAGATGCGACAGAAACTTTGCGGATTGGTCAATCCGTTCGCGAGATATGGCAGTTTTGAGGTAAGAAACCCTTGAGAAACTCCAAATCTTCGCAGTTCTGATGCTCGAAACGAATAACTAGAACGGCCTAGGGGAAAACTACTCATACCGTTGTAATGGGGCGAGTTTCTACCCTCAGATGCAACAGAAACTTTGCGGATTGGTCAATCCGTTCGCGAGATATGGCAGTTTTGAGGTAAGAAACGCTTGAGAAACTCCAAATCTTCGCAGTTCTGATGCTCGAAACGAATAACTAGAACGGCCTAGGGGAAAACTACTCATACCATTGTAATCGGGAGAGCTTCTACTTTCAGATGCAACAGAAATTTTGCGTATTGGTCAATCCGTTCGCGAGATATGGCAGTTTTGAGGTAAGAAACGCTTGAGAAACTCAAAATTTTCTTAGTTCTGATGCTCGAAACGAATAACTAGGGCGGCCTAGGGGAAAACTACTCATACCGTTGTAATGGGGCGAGTTTCTACTTTCAGATGCGACAGAACCTTTGCGGATTGATCAATCCGTTCGCGAGATATGGCCGTTTTGAGGTAAGAAACGCTTGAGAAACTCCAAATCTTCGCAGTTCTGATGCTCGAAACGAATAACTAGAACGGCCTAGGGGAAAACTACTCATACCATTGTAATCGGGAGAGCTTCTACTTTCAGATGCAAAAGAAATTTTGCGTATTGGTCAATCCGTTCGCGAGATATGGCAGTTTTGAGGTAAGAAACGCTTGAGAAACTCAAAATTTTCTTAGTTCTGATGCTCGAAACGAATAACTAGAACGGCCTAGGGGAAAACTACTCATACCGTTGTAATGGGGCGAGTTTCTACTTTCAGATGCGACAGAAACTTTGCGGATTGGTCAATCCGTTCGCGAGATATGGCAGTTTTGAGGTAAGAAACGCTTGAGAAACTCAAAATTTTCTTAGTTCTGATGCTCGAAACGAATAACTAGAACGGCCTAGGGGAAAACTACTCATACCGTTGTAATGGGGCGAGTTTCTACTTTCAGATGCAACAGAAACTTTGCGGATTGGTCAATCCGTTCGCGAGATATGGCAGTTTTGAGGTAAGAAACGCTTGAGAAACTCCCAATTTTCGCAGTTCTGATGCTCGAAACGAATAACTAGAACGGCCTAGGGGAAAACTACTCATACCGTTGTAATGGGGCGAGTTTCTACTTTCAGATGCAACAGAAACTTTGCGGATTGGTCAATCCGTTCGCGAGATATGGCAGTTTTGAGGTAAGAAACGCTTGAGAAACTCAAAATTTTCTTAGTTCTGATGCTCGAAACGAATAACTAGAACGGCCTAGGGGAAAACTACTCATACCGTTGTAATGGGGCGAGTTTCTACTTTCAGATGCGACAGAAACTTTGCGGATTGGTCAATCCGTTCGCGAGATATGGCAGTTTTGAGGTAAGAAACGCTTGAGAAACTCCAAATCTTCGCAGTTCTGATGCTCGAAAGGAATAACTAGAACGGCCTAGGGGAAAACTACTCATACCGTTGTAATGGGGCGTGTTTCTACTTTCAGATGCGACAGAAACTTTGCGGATTGGTCAATCCGTTCGCGAGATATGGCAGTTTTGAGGTAAGAAACGCTTGAGAAACTCCCAATTTTCGCAGTTCTGATGCTCGAAACGAATAACTAGAACGGCCTAGGGGAAAACTACTCATACCGTTGTAATGGGGCGAGTTTCTACTTTCAGATGCGACAGAAACTTTGCGGATTGTTCAATCCGTTCGCGAGATATGGCAGTTTTGAGGTAAGAAACGCTTGAGAAACTCAAAATTTTCTTAGTTCTGATGCTCGAAACGAATAACTAGAACGGCCTAGGGGAAAACTACTCATACCGTTGTAATGGGGCGAGTTTCTACTTTCAGATGCAACAGAAACTTTGCGGATTGGTCAATCCGTTCGCGAGATATGGCAGTTTTGAGGTAAGAAACGCTTGAGAAACTCAAAATTTTCTTAGTTCTGATGCTCGAAACGAATAACTAGAACGGCCTAGGGGAAAACTACTCATACCGTTGTAATGGGGCGAGTTTCTACTTTCAGATGCAACAGAAACTTTGCGGATTGGTCAATCCGTTCGCGAGATATGGCACTTTTGAGGAAAGAAACGCTTGAGAAACTCAAAATTTTCTTTGTTCTGATGCTCGAAACGAATATCTAGAACGGCCTAGGGGAAAACTACTCATACCATTGTAATCGGGAGAGCTTCTACTTTCAGATGCAACAGAAATTTTGCGTATTGGTCAATCCGTTCGCGAGATATGGCAGTTTTGAAGTAAGAAACGCTTGAGAAACTCAAAATTTTCTTAGTTCTGATGCTCGAAACGAATAACTAGAACGGCCTAGGGGAAAACTACTCATACCGTTGTAATGGGGCGAGTTTCTAATTTCAGATGCGATAGAAACTTTGCGGATTGGTCAATCCGTTCGCGAGATATGGCAGTTTTGAGGTAAGAAACGCTTGAGAAACTCCAAATCTTCGCAGTTCTGATGCTCGAAACGAATAACTAGAACGGCCTAGGGGAAAACTACTCATACCATTGTAATCGGGAGAGCTTCTACTTTCAGATGCAACAGAAATTTTGCGTATTGGTCAATCCGTTCGCGAGATATGGCAGTTTTGAGGTAAGAAACGCTTGAGAAACTCAAAATTTTCTTAGTTCTGATGCTCGAAACGAATAACTAGAACGGCCTAGGGGAAAACTACTCATACCGTTGTAATGGGGCGAGTTTCTACTTTCAGATGCAACAGAAACTTTGCGGATTGGTCAATCCGTTCGCGAGATATGGTAGTTTTGAGGTAAGAAACGCTTGAGAAACTCCAAATTTTCTTAGTTCTGATGCTCGAAACGAATAACTGGAACGGCCTAGGGGAAAACTACTCAGACCGTTGTAATGGGGCGAGTTTCTACTTTCAGATGCGACAGAAACTTTGCGGATTGGTCAATCCGTTCGCGAGATATGGCAGTTTTGAGGTAAGAAACGCTTGAGAAACTCAAAATTTTCTTAGTTCTGATGCTCGAAACGAATAACTAGAACGGCCTGGGGGAAAACTACTCATACCGTTGTAATGGGGCGAGTTTCTACTTTCAGATGCGACAGAAACTTTGCGGATTGGTCAATCCGTTCGCGAGATATGGCAGTTTTGAGGTAAGAAACGCTTGAGAAACTCAAATTTTCTTAGTTCTGATGCTCGAAACGAATAACTAGAACGGCCTAGGGGAAAACTACTCATACCGTTGTAATGGGGCGAGTTTCTACTTTCAGATGCGACAGAAACTTTGCGGATTGGTCAATCCGTTCGCGAGATATGGCAGTTTTGAGGTAAGAAACGCTTGAGAAACTCCAAATCTTCGCAGTTCTGATGCTCGAAACGAATAACTAGAACGGCCTAGGGGAAAACTACTCATACCGTTGTAATGGGGCGAGTTTCTACTTTCAGATGCGACAGAAACTTTGCGGATTGGTCAATCCGTTCGCGAGATATGGCAGTTTTGAGGTAAGAAACGCTTGAGAAACTCAAATCTTCGCAGTTCTGATGCTCGAAAGGAATAACTAGAACGGCCTAGGGGAAAACTACTCATACCGTTGTAATGGGGCGTGTTTCTACTTTCAGATGCGACAGAACTTTGCGGATTGGTCAATCCGTTCGCGAGATATGGCAGTTTTGAGGTAAGAAACGCTTGAGAAACTCCAAATCTTCGCAGTTCTGATGCTCGAAAGGAATAACTAGAACGGCCTAGGGGAAAACTACTCGTACCGTTGTAATGGGGCGTGTTTCTACTTTCAGATGCGACAGAAACTTGCGGATTGGTCAATCCGTTCGCGAGATATGGCAGTTTTGAGGTAAGAAACGCTTGAGAAACTCAAAATTTTCTTAGTTCTGATGCTCGAAACGAATAACTAAAACGGCCTAGGGGAAAACTACTCATACCGTTGTAATGGGGCGAGTTTCTACTTTCCAGATGCGACAGAAACTTTGCGGATTGGTCAATCCGTTCGCGAGATATGGCAGTTTTGAGGTAAGAAACGCTTGAGAAACTCCAAATCTTCGCAGTTCTGATGCTCGAAACGAATAACTAGAACGGCCTAGGGGAAAACTACTCATACCATTGTAATCGGGAGAGCTTCTACTTTCAGATGCAAAAGAAATTTTGCGTATTGGTCAATCCGTTCGCGAGATATGGCAGTTTTGAGGTAAGAAACGCTTGAGAAACTCAAAATTTTCTTAGTTCTGATGCTCGAAACGAATAACTAGAACGGCCTAGGGGAAAACTACTCATACCGTTGTAATGGGGCGAGTTTCTACTTTCAGATGCAACAGAAACTTTGCGGATTGGTCAATCCGTTCGCGAGATATGGCAGTTTGGAGGTAAGAAACGCTTGTGAAACTCAAAATTTTCGTAGCTCTGATGCGCGAGAGTAATACCTAGAATGGCCTAGGGGAAAACTACACATACCGTTGTAATCGAGCGAGTTTCTACTTTCAGATGCAACAGAAACTTTGCGGATTGGTCAATCCGTTCGCGAGATATGGCAGTTTTGAGGTAAGAAACGCTTGAGAAACTCAAAATTTTCTTTGTTCTGATGCTCGAAACGAATAACTAGAACGGCCTAGGGGAAAACTACTCATACCGTTGTAAAGGGGCGAGTTTCTACTTTCAGATGCAACAGAATCTTTGCGGATTGGTCAATCCGTTCGCGAGATATGGCAGTTTTGAGGTAAGAAACGCTTGAGAAACTCAAAATTTTCTTAGTTCTGATGCTCGAAACGAATAACTAGAACGGCCTAGGGGAAAACTACTCATGCCGTTGTAATGGGGCGAGTTTCTACTTTCAGATGCGACAGAAACTTTGCGGATTGGTCAATCCGTTCGCGAGATATGGCAGTTTTGAGGTAAGAAACGCTTGAGAAACTCCAAATCTTCGCAGTTCTGATGCTCGAAAGGAATAACTAGAACGGCCTAGGGGAAAACTACTCATACCGTGGAATGGGGCGAGTTTCTACTTTCAGATGCGACAGAAACTTTGCGGATTGGTCAATCCGTTCGCGAGATATGGCAGTTTTGAGGTAAGAAACGCTTGAGAAACTCCAATTTTCGCAGTTCTGATGCTCGAAACGAATAACTAGAACGGCCTAGGGGAAAACTACTCATACCGTTGTAATGGGGCGAGTTTCTACTTTCAGATGCGACAGAAACTTTGCGGATTGGTCAATCCGTTCGCGAGATATGGCAGTTTTGAGGTAAGAAACGCTTGAGAAACTCAAAATCTTCGCAGTTCTGATGCTCGAAACGAATAACTAGAACGGCCTAGGGGAAAACTACTCATACCATTGTAATCGGGAGAGCTTCTACTTTCAGATGCAACAGAAATTTTGCGTATTGGTCAATCCGTTCGCGAGATATGGCAGTTTTGAGGTAAGAAACGCTTGAGAAACTCAAAATTTTCTTAGTTCTGATGCTCGAAACGAATAACTAGAACGGCCTAGGGGAAAACTACTCATACCGTTGTAATGGGGCGAGTTTCTACTTTCAGATGCAACAGAAACTTTGCGGATTGGTCAATCCGTTCGCGAGATATGGTAGTTTTGAGGTAAGAAACGCTTGAGAAACTCCAAATTTTCTTAGTTCTGATGCTCGAAACGAATAACTGAACGGCCTAGGGGAAAACTACTCAGACCGTTGTAATGGGGCGAGTTTCTACTTTCAGATGCGACAGAAACTTTGCGGATTGGTCAATCCGTTCGCGAGATATGGCAGTTTTGAGGTAAGAAACGCTTGAGAAACTCAAAATTTTCTTAGTTCTGATGCTCGAAACGAATAACTAGAACGGCCTAGGGGAAAACTACTCATACCGTTGTAATGGGCGAGTTTCTACTTTCAGATGCGACAGAAACTTTGCGGATTGGTCAATCCGTTCGCGAGATATGGCAGTTTTGAGGTAAGAAACGCTTGAGAAACTCAAAATTTTCTTAGTTCTGATGCTCGAAACGAATAACTAGAACGGCCTAGGGGAAAACTACTCATACCGTTGTAATGGGGCGAGTTTCTACTTTCAGATGCGACAGAAACTTTGCGGATTGGTCAATCCGTTCGCGAGATATGGCAGTTTTGAGGTAAGAAACGCTTGAGAAACTCCAAATCTTCGCAGTTCTGATGCTCGAAACGAATAACTAGAACGGCCTAGGGGAAAACTACTCATACCATTGTAATCGGGAGAGCTTCTACTTTCAGATGCAAAAGAAATTTTGCGTATTGGTCAATCCGTTCGCGAGATATGGCAGTTTTGAGGTAAGAAACGCTTGAGAAACTCAAAATTTTCTTAGTTCTGATGCTCGAAACGAATAACTAGAACGGCCTAGGGGAAAACTACTCATACCGTTGTAATGGGGCGAGTTTCTACTTTCAGATGCAACAGAAACTTTGCGGATTGGTCAATCCGTTCGCGAGATATGGCAGTTTTGAGGTAAGAAGCGCTTGAGAAACTCAAAATTTTCTTAGTTCTGATGCTCGAAACGAATAACTAGAACGGCCTAGGGGAAAACTACTCATACCATTGTAATCGGGAGAGCTTCTACTTTCAGATGCAAAAGAAATTTTGCGTATTGGTCAATCCGTTCGCGAGATATGGCAGTTTTGAGGTAAGAAACGCTTGAGAAACTCAAAATTTTCTTAGTTCTGATGCTCGAAACGAATAACTAGATCGGCCTAGGGGAAAACTACTCATACCGTTGTAATGGGGCGAGTTTCTACTTTCAGATGCAACAGAAACTTTGCGGATTGGTCAATCCGTTCGCGAGATATGGCAGTTTTGAGGTAAGAAACGCTTGAGAAACTCAAAATTTTCTTAGTTCTGATGCTCGAAACGAATAACTAGAACGGCCTAGGGGAAAACTACTCATACCGTTGTAATGGGGCGAGTTTCTACTTTCAGATGCGACAGAAACTTTGCGGATTGGTCAATCCGTTCGCGAGATATGGCAGTTTTGAGGTAAGAAACGCTTGAGAAACTCCAAATCTTCGCAGTTCTGATGCTCGAAACGAATAACTAGAACGGCCTAGGGGAAAACTACTCATACCATTGTAATCGGGAGAGCTTCTACTTTCAGATGCAAAAGAAATTTTGCGTATTGGTCAATCCGTTCGCGAGATATGGCAGTTTTGAGGTAAGAAACGCTTGAGAAACTCAAAATTTTCTTAGTTCTGATGCTCGAAACGAATAACTAGAACGGCCTAGGGGAAAACTACTCATACCGTTGTAATGGGGCGAGTTTCTACTTTCAGATGCAACAGAAACTTTGCGGATTGGTCAATCCGTTCGCGAGATATGGCAGTTTTGAGGTAAGAAGCGCTTGATGAACTCAAAATTTTCTTAGTTCTGATGCTCGAAACGAATAACTAGAACGGCCTAGGGGAAAACTACTCATACCGTTGTAATGGGGCGAGTTTCTACTTTCAGATGCGACAGAAACTTTGCGGATTGATCAATCCGTTCGCGAGATATGGCCGTTTTGAGGTAAGAAACGCTTGAGAAACTCCAAATCTTCGCAGTTCTGATGCTCGAAACGAATAACTAGAACGGCCTAGGGGAAAACTACTCATACCATTGTAATCGGGAGAGCTTCTACTTTCAGATGCAAAAGAAATTTTGCGTATTGGTCAATCCGTTCGCGAGATATGGCAGTTTTGAGGTAAGAAACGCTTGAGAAACTCAAAATTTTCTTAGTTCTGATGCTCGAAACGAATAACTAGATCGGCCTAGGGGAAAACTACTCATACCGTTGTAATGGGGCGAGTTTCTACTTTCAGATGCAACAGAAACTTTGCGGATTGGTCAATCCGTTCGCGAGATATGGCAGTTTTGAGGTAAGAAACGCTTGAGAAACTCAAAATTTTCTTAGTTCTGATGCTCGAAACGAATAACTAGAACGGCCTAGGGGAAAACTACTCATACCGTTGTAATGGGGCGAGTTTCTACTTTCAGATGCGACAGAAACTTTGCGGATTGGTCAATCCGTTCGCGAGATATGGCAGTTTTGAGGTAAGAAACGCTTGAGAAACTCCAAATCTTCGCAGTTCTGATGCTCGAAAGGAATAACTAGAACGGCCTAGGGGAAAACTACTCATACCGTTGTAATGGGGCGTGTTTCTACTTTCAGATGCGACAGAAACTTTGCGGATTGGTCAATCCGTTCGCGAGATATGGCAGTTTTGAGGTAAGAAACGCTTGAGAAACTCCAAATCTTCGCAGTTCTGATGCTCGAAAGGAATAACTAGAACGGCCTAGGGGAAAACTACTCGTACCGTTGTAATGGGGCGTGTTTCTACTTTCAGATGCGACAGAAACTTTGCGGATTGGTCAATCCGTTCGCGAGATATGGCAGTTTTGAGGTAAGAAACGCTTGAGAAACTCAAAATTTTCTTAGTTCTGATGCTCGAAACGAATAACTAGAACGGCCTAGGGGAAAACTACTCATACCGTTGTAATGGGGCGAGTTTCTACTTTCAGATGCGACAGAAACTTTGCGGATTGGTCAATCCGTTCGCGAGATATGGCAGTTTTGAGGTAAGAAACGCTTGAGAAACTCCAAATCTTCGCAGTTCTGATGCTCGAAACGAATAACTAGAACGGCCTAGGGGAAAACTACTCATACCATTGTAATCGGGAGAGCTTCTACTTTCAGATGCAAAAGAAATTTTGCGTATTGGTCAATCCGTTCGCGAGATATGGCAGTTTTGAGGTAAGAAACGCTTGAGAAACTCAAAATTTTCTTAGTTCTGATGCTCGAAACGAATAACTAGAACGGCCTAGGGGAAAACTACTCATACCGTTGTAATGGGGCGAGTTTCTACTTTCAGATGCGACAGAAACTTTGCGGATTGGTCAATCCGTTCGCCAGATATGGCAGTTTGGAGGTAAGAAACGCTTGTGAAACTCAAAATTTTCGTAGCTCTGATGCGCGAGAGTAATACCTAGAATGGCCTAGGGGAAAACTACACATACCGTTGTAATCGAGCGAGTTTCTACTTTCAGATGCAACAGAAACTTTGCGGATTGGTCAATCCGTTCGCGAGATATGGCAGTTTTGAGGTAAGAAACGCTTGAGAAACTCAAAATTTTCTTTGTTCTGATGCTCGAAACGAATAACTAGAACGGCCTAGGTGAAAACTACTCATACCGTTGTAAAGGGGCGAGTTTCTACTTTCAGATGCAACAGAAACTTTGCGGATTGGTCAATCCGTTCGCGAGATATGGCAGTTTTGAGGTAAGAAACGCTTGAGAAACTCAAAATTTTCTTAGTTCTGATGCTCGAAACGAATAACTAGAACGGCCTAGGGAAAAACTACTCATACCGTTGTAATGGGGCGAGTTTCTACTTTCAGATGCGACAGAAACTTTGCGGATTGGTCAATCCGTTCGCGAGATATGGCAGTTTTGAGGTAAGAAACGCTTGAGAAACTCCAAATCTTCGCAGTTCTGATGCTCGAAAGGAATAACTAGAACGGCCTAGGGGAAAACTACTCATACCGTGGAATGGGGCGAGTTTCTACTTTCAGATGCGACAGAAACTTTGCGGATTGGTCAATCCGTTCGCGAGATATGGCAGTTTTGAGGTAAGAAACGCTTGAGAAACTCCCAATTTTCGCAGTTCTGATGCTCGAAACGAATAACTAGAACGGCCTAGGGGAAAACTACTCATACCGTTGTAATGGGGCGAGTTTCTACTTTCAGATGCGACAGAAACTTTGCGGATTGGTCAATCCGTTCGCGAGATATGGCAGTTTTGAGGTAAGAAACGCTTGAGAAACTCAAAATCTTCGCAGTTCTGATGCTCGAAACGAATAACTAGAACGGCCTAGGGGAAAACTACTCATACCATTGTAATCGGGAGAGCTTCTACTTTCAGATGCAACAGAAATTTTGCGTATTGGTCAATCCGTTCGCGAGATATGGCAGTTTTGAGGTAAGAAACGCTTGAGAAACTCCCAATTTTCGCAGTTCTGATGCTCGAAACGAATAACTAGAACGGCCTAGGGGAAAACTACTCATACCGTTGTAATGGGGCGAGTTTCTACTTTCAGATGCAACAAAAACTTTGCGGATTGGTCAATCCGTTTGCGAGATATGGCAGTTTTGAGGTAAGAAACGCTTGAGAAACTCAAAATTTTCTTAGTTCTGATGCTCGAAACGAATAACTAGAACGGCCTAGGGGAAAACTACTCATACCGTTGTAATGGGGCGAGTTTCTACTTTCAGATGCGACAGAAACTTTGCGGATTGGTCAATCCGTTCGCGAGATATGGCAGTTTTGAGGTAAGAAACGCTTGAGAAACTCCAAATCTTCGCAGTTCTGATGCTCGAAAGGAATAACTAGAACGGCCTAGGGGAAAACTACTCATACCGTTGTAATGGGGCGTGTTTCTACTTTCAGATGCGACAGAAACTTTGCGGATTGGTCAATCCGTTCGCGAGATATGGCAGTTTTGAGGTAAGAAACGCTTGAGAAACTCCCAATTTTCGCAGTTCTGATGCTCGAAACGAATAACTAGAACGGCCTAGGGGAAAACTACTCATACCGTTGTAATGGGGCGAGTTTCTACTTTCAGATGCGACAGAAACTTTGCGGATTGGTCAATCCGTTCGCGAGATATGGCAGTTTTGAGGTAAGAAACGCTTGAGAAACTCCCAATTTTCGCAGTTCTGATGCTCGAAACGAATAACTAGAACGGCCTAGGGGAAAACTACTCATACCGTTGTAATGGGGCGAGTTTCTACTTTCAGATGCAACAGAAACTTTGCGGATTGGTCAATCCGTTCGCGAGATATGGCAGTTTTGAGGTAAGAAACGCTTGAGAAACTCAAAATTTTCTTAGTTCTGATGCTCGAAACGAATAACTAGAACGGCCTAGGGGAAAACTACTCATACCGTTGTAATGGGGCGAGTTTCTACTTTCAGATGCGACAGAAACTTTGCGGATTGGTCAATCCGTTCGCGAGATATGGCAGTTTTGAGGTAAGAAACGCTTGAGAAACTCCAAATCTTCGCAGTTCTGATGCTCGAAAGGAATAACTAGAACGGCCTAGGGGAAAACTACTCATACCGTGGAATGGGGCGAGTTTCTACTTTCAGATGCGACAGAAACTTTGCGGATTGGTCAATCCGTTCGCGAGATATGGCAGTTTTGAGGTAAGAAACGCTTGAGAAACTCCCAATTTTCGCAGTTCTGATGCTCGAAACGAATAACTAGAACGGCCTAGGGGAAAACTACTCATACCGTTGTAATGGGGCGAGTTTCTACTTTCAGATGCGACAGAAACTTTGCGGATTGGTCAATCCGTTCGCGAGATATGGCAGTTTTGAGGTAAGAAACGCTTGAGAAACTCAAAATCTTCGCAGTTCTGATGCTCGAAACGAATAACTAGAACGGCCTAGGGGAAAACTACTCATACCATTGTAATCGGGAGAGCTTCTACTTTCAGATGCAACAGAAATTTTGCGTATTGGTCAATCCGTTCGCGAGATATGGCAGTTTTGAGGTAAGAAACGCTTGAGAAACTCCCAATTTTCGCAGTTCTGATGCTCGAAACGAATAACTAGAACGGCCTAGGGGAAAACTACTCATACCGTTGTAATGGGGCGAGTTTCTACTTTCAGATGCAACAGAAACTTTGCGGATTGGTCAATCCGTTCGCGAGATATGGCAGTTTTGAGGTAAGAAACGCTTGAGAAACTCAAAATTTTCTTAGTTCTGATGCTCGAAACGAATAACTAGAACGGCCTAGGGGAAAACTACTCATACCGTTGTAATGGGGCGAGTTTCTACTTTCAGATGCGACAGAAACTTTGCGGATTGGTCAATCCGTTCGCGAGATATGGCAGTTTTGAGGTAAGAAACGCTTGAGAAACTCCAAATCTTCGCAGTTCTGATGCTCGAAAGGAATAACTAGAACGGCCTAGGGGAAAACTACTCATACCGTTGTAATGGGGCGTGTTTCTACTTTCAGATGCGACAGAAACTTTGCGGATTGGTCAATCCGTTCGCGAGATATGGCAGTTTTGAGGTAAGAAACGCTTGAGAAACTCCCAATTTTCGCAGTTCTGATGCTCGAAACGAATAACTAGAACGGCCTAGGGGAAAACTACTCATACCGTTGTAATGGGGCGAGTTTCTACTTTCAGATGCGACAGAAACTTTGCGGATTGGTCAATCCGTTCGCGAGATATGGCAGTTTTGAGGTAAGAAACGCTTGAGAAACTCCCAATTTTCGCAGTTCTGATGCTCGAAACGAATAACTAGAACGGCCTAGGGGAAAACTACTCATACCGTTGTAATGGGGCGAGTTTCTACTTTCAGATGCAACAGAAACTTTGCGGATTGGTCAATCCGTTCGCGAGATATGGCAGTTTTGAGGTAAGAAACGCTTGAGAAACTCAAAATTTTCTTAGTTCTGATGCTCGAAACGAATAACTAGAACGGCCTAGGGGAAAACTACTCATACCGTTGTAATGGGGCGAGTTTCTACTTTCAGATGCGACAGAAACTTTGCGGATTGGTCAATCCGTTCGCGAGATATGGCAGTTTTGAGGTAAGAAACGCTTGAGAAACTCCAAATCTTCGCAGTTCTGATGCTCGAAACGAATAACTAGAACGGCCTAGGGGAAAACTACTCATACCGTTGTAATGGGGCGAGTTTCTACTTTCAGATGCGACAGAAATTTTGCGGATTGGTCAATCCGTTCGCGAGATATGGCAGTTTTGAGGTAAGAAACGCTTGAGAAACTCAAAATTTTCTTAGTTCTGATGCTCGAAACGAATAACTAGAACGGCCTAGGGGAAAACTACTCATACCGTTGTAATGGGGCGAGTTTCTACTTTCAGATGCAACAGAAACTTTGCGGATTGGTCAATCCGTTCGCGAGATATGGCAGTTTTGAGGTAAGAAACGCTTGAGAAACTCCAAATTTTCTTAGTTCTGATGCTCGAAACGAATAACTGGAACGGCCTAGGGGAAAACTACTCAGACCGTTGTAATGGGGCGAGTTTCTACTTTCAGATGCGACAGAAACTTTGCGGATTGGTCAATCCGTTCGCGAGATATGGCAGTTTTGAGGTAAGAAACGCTTGAGAAACTCAAAATTTTCTTAGTTCTGATGCTCGAAACGAATAACTAGAACGGCCTAGGGGAAAACTACTCATACCGTTGTAATGGGGCGAGTTTCTACTTTCAGATGCGACAGAAACTTTGCGGATTGATCAATCCGTTCGCGAGATATGGCCGTTTTGAGGTAAGAAACGCTTGAGAAACTCCAAATCTTCGCAGTTCTGATGCTCGAAACGAATAACTAGAACGGCCTAGGGGAAAACTACTCATACCATTGTAATCGGGAGAGCTTCTACTTTCAGATGCAAAAGAAATTTTGCGTATTGGTCAATCCGTTCGCGAGATATGGCAGTTTTGAGGTAAGAAACGCTTGAGAAACTCAAAATTTTCTTAGTTCTGATGCTCGAAACGAATAACTAGAACGGCCTAGGGGAAAACTACTCATACCGTTGTAATGGGGCCAGTTTCTACTTTCAGATGCAACAGAAACTTTGCGGATTGGTCAATCCGTTCGCGAGATATGGCAGTTTTGAGGTAAGAAACGCTTGAGAAACACAAAACTTTCTTAGTTCTGATGCTCGAAACGAATAACTAGAACGGCCTAGGGGAAAACTACTCATACCGTTGTAATGGGGCGAGTTTCTACTTTCAGATGCGACAGAAACTTTGCGGATTGGTCAATCCGTTCGCGAGATATGGCAGTTTTGAGGTAAGAAACGCTTGAGAAACTCCAAATCTTCGCAGTTCTGATGCTCGAAAGGAATAACTAGAACGGCCTAGGGGAAAACTACTCATACCGTTGTAATGGGGCGTGTTTCTACATTCAGATGCGACAGAAACTTTGCGGATTGGTCAATCCGTTCGCGAGATATGGCAGTTTTGAGGTAAGAAACGCTTGAGAAACTCCAAATCTTCGCAGTTCTGATGCTCGAAAGGAATAACTAGAACGGCCTAGGGGAAAACTACTCGTACCGTTGTAATGGGGCGTGTTTCTACTTTCAGATGCGACAGAAACTTTGCGGATTGGTCAATCCGTTCGCGAGATATGGCAGTTTTGAGGTAAGAAACGCTTGAGAAACTCAAAATTTTCTTAGTTCTGATGCTCGAAACGAATAACTAGAACGGCCTAGGGGAAAACTACTCATACCGTTGTAATGGGGCGAGTTTCTACTTTCAGATGCAACAGAAACTTTGCGGATTGGTCAATCCGTTCGCGAGATATGGCAGTTTTGAGGTAAGAAACGCTTGAGAAACTCAAAATTTTCTTAGTTCTGATGCTCGAAACGAATAACTAGAACGGCCTAGGGGAAAACTACTCATACCGTTGTAATGGGGCGAGTTTCTACTTTCAGATGCAACAGAAACTTTGCGGATTGGTCAATCCGTTCGCGAGATATGGCAGTTTTGAGGTAAGAAACGCTTGAGAAACTCAAAATTTTCTTAGTTCTGATGCTCGAAACGAATAACTAGAACGGCCTAGGGGAAAACTACTCATACCGTTGTAATGGGGCGAGTTTCTACTTTCAGATGCAACAGAAACTTTGCGGATTGGTCAATCCGTTCGCGAGATATGGCAGTTTTGAGGTAAGAAACGCTTGAGAAACTCAAAATTTTCTTTGTTCTGATGCTCGAAACGAATAACTAGAACGGCCTAGGGGAAAACTACTCATACCTTTGTAATGGGGCGAGTTTCTACTTTCAGATGCGATAGAAACTTTGCGGATTGGTCAATCCGTTCGCGAGATATGACAGTTTTGATGTAAGAAACGCTTGAGAAACTCCAAATCTTCGCAGTTCTGATGCTCGAAACGAATAACTAGAACGGCCTAGGGGAAAACTACTCATACCATTGTAATCGGGAGAGCTTCTACTTTCAGATGCAACAGAAATTTTGCGTATTGGTCAATCCGTTCGCGAGATATGGCAGTTTTGAGGTAAGAAACGCTTGAGAAACTCAAAATTTTCTTAGTTCTGATGCTCGAAACGAATAACTAGAACGGCCTAGGGGAAAACTACTCATACCGTTGTAATGGGGCGAGTTTCTACTTGAAGATGCAACAGAAACTTTGCGGATTGGTCAATCCGTTCGCGAGATATGGCAGTTTTGAGGTAAGAAACGCTGTAGAAACTCCAAATTTTCTTAGTTCTGATGCTCGAAACGAATAACTGGGACGGCCTAGGGGAAAACTACTCAGACCGTTGTAATGGGGCGAGTTTCTACTTTCAGATGCGACAGAAACTTTGCGGATTGGTCAATCCGTTCGCGAGATATTGCAGTTTTGAGGTAAGAAACGCTTGAGAAACTCAAAATTTTCTTAGTTCTGATGCTCGAAACGAATAACTAGAACGGCCTAGGGGAAAACTACTCATACCGTTGTAATGGGGCGAGTTTCTACTTTCAGATGCGACAGAAACTTTGCGGATTGGTCAATCCGTTCGCGAGATATAGCAGTTTTGAGGTAAGAAACGCTTGAGAAACTCCCAATTTTCGCAGTTCTGATGCTCGAAACGAATAACTAGAACGGCCTGGGGGAAAACTACTCATACCGTTGTAATGGGGCGAGTTTCTACTTTCAGATGCGACAGAAACTTTGCGGATTGGTCAATCCGTTCGCGAGATATGGCAGTTTTGAGGTAAGAAACGCTTGAGAAACTCAAAATTTTCTTAGTTCTGATGCTCGAAACGAATAACTAGAACGGCCTAGGGGAAAACTACTCATACCGTTGTAATGGGGCGAGTTTCTACTTTCAGATGCAACAGAAACTTTGCGGATTGGTCAATCCGTTCGCGAGATATGGCAGTTTTGAGGTAAGAAACGCTTGAGAAACTCAAAATTTTCTTAGTTCTGATGCTCGAAACGAATAACTAGAACGGCCTAGGGGAAAACTACTCATACCGTTGTAATGGGGCGAGTTTCTACTTTCAGATGCAACAGAAACTTTGCGGATTGGTCAATCCGTTCGCGAGATATGGCAGTTTTGAGGTAAGAAACGCTTGAGAAACTCAAAATTTTCTTTGTTCTGATGCTCGAAACGAACAACTAGAACGGCCTAGGGGAAAACTACTCATACCTTTGTAATGGGGCGAGTTTCTACTTTCAGATGCGACAGAAACTTTGCGGATTGGTCAATCCGTTCGCGAGATATGACAGTTTTGATGTAAGAAACGCTTGAGAAACTCCAAATCTTCGCAGTTCTGATGCTCGAAACGAATAACTAGAACGGCCTAGGGGAAAACTACTCATACCATTGTAATCGGGAGAGCTTCTACTTTCAGATGCAACAGAAATTTTGCGTATTGGTCAATCCGTTCGCGAGATATGGCAGTTTTGAGGTAAGAAACGCTTGAGAAACTCAAAATTTTCTTAGTTCTGATGCTCGAAACGAATAACTAGAACGGCCTAGGGGAAAACTACTCATACCGTTGTAATGGGGCGAGTTTCTACTTGAAGATGCAACAGAAACTTTGCGGATTGGTCAATCCGTTCGCGAGATATGGCAGTTTTGAGGTAAGAAACGCTGTAGAAACTCCAAATTTTCTTAGTTCTGATGCTCGAAACGAATAACTGGGACGGCCTAGGGGAAAACTACTCAGACCGTTGTAATGGGGCGAGTTTCTACTTTCAGATGCGACAGAAACTTTGCGGATTGGTCAATCCGTTCGCGAGATATTGCAGTTTTGAGGTAAGAAACGCTTGAGAAACTCAAAATTTTCTTAGTTCTGATGCTCGAAACGAATAACTAGAACGGCCTAGGGGAAAACTACTCATACCGTTGTAATGGGGCGAGTTTCTACTTTCAGATGCGACAGAAACTTTGCGGATTGGTCAATCCGTTCGCGAGATATAGCAGTTTTGAGGTAAGAAACGCTTGAGAAACTCCCAATTTTCGCAGTTCTGATGCTCGAAACGAATAACTAGAACGGCCTGGGGGAAAACTACTCATACCGTTGTAATGGGGCGAGTTTCTACTTTCAGATGCGACAGAAACTTTGCGGATTGGTCAATCCGTTCGCGAGATATGGCAGTTTTGAGGTAAGAAACGCTTGAGAAACTCAAAATTTTCTTAGTTCTGATGCTCGAAACGAATAACTAGAACGGCCTAGGGGAAAACTACTCATACCGTTGTAATGGGGCGAGTTTCTACTTTCAGATGCAACAGAAACTTTGCGGATTGGTCAATCCGTTCGCGAGATATGGCAGTTTTGAGGTAAGAAACGCTTGAGAAACTCCAAATTTTCTTAGTTCTGATGCTCGAAACGAATAACTGGAACGGCCTAGGGGAAAACTACTCAGACCGTTGTAATGGGGCGAGTTTCTACTTTCAGATGCGACAGAAACTTTGCGGATTGGTCAATCCGTTCGCGAGATATGGCAGTTTTGAGGTAAGAAACGCTTGAGAAACTCAAAATTTTCTTAGTTCTGATGCTCGAAACGAATAACTAGAACGGCCTAGGGGAAAACTACTCATACCGTTGTAATGGGGCGAGTTTCTACTTTCAGATGCAACAGAAACTTTGCGGATTGGTCAATCCGTTCGCGAGATATGGCAGTTTTGAGGTAAGAAACGCTTGAGAAACTCAAAATTTTCTTAGTTCTGATGCTCGAAACGAATAACTAGAACGGCCTAGGGGAAAACTACTCATACCGTTGTAATGGGGCGAGTTTCTACTTTCAGATGCAACAGAAACTTTGCGGATTGGTCAATCCGTTCGCGAGATATGGCAGTTTTGAGGTAAGAAACGCTTGAGAAACTCAAAATTTTCTTTGTTCTGATGCTCGAAACGAATAACTAGAACGGCCTAGGGGAAAACTACTCATACCTTTGTAATGGGGCGAGTTTCTACTTTCAGATGCGACAGAAACTTTGCGGATTGGTCAATCCGTTCGCGAGATATGGCAGTTTTGAGGTAAGAAACGCTTGAGAAACTCCAAATCTTCGCAGTTCTGATGCTCGAAACGAATAACTAGAACGGCCTAGGGGAAAACTACTCATACCATTGTAATCGGGAGAGCTTCTACTTTCAGATGCAAAAGAAATTTTGCGTATTGGTCAATCCGTTCGCGAGATATGGCAGTTTTGAGGTAAGAAACGCTTGAGAAACTCAAAATTTTCTTAGTTCTGATGCTCGAAACGAATAACTAGAACGGCCTAGGGGAAAACTACTCATACCGTTGTAAAGGGGCGAGTTTCTACTTTCAGATGCAACAGAAACTTTGCGGATTGGACAATCCGTTCGCGAGATATGGCAGTTTTGAGGTAAGAAACGCTGGAGAGACTCAAAATTTTCTTAGTTCTGATGCTCGAAACGAATAACTAAAACGGCCTAGGGGAAAACTACTCATACCGTTGTAATGGGGCGAGTTTCTACTTTCAGATGCGACAGAAACTTTGCGGATTGGTCAATCCGTTCGCGAGATATGGCAGTTTTGAGGTAAGAAACGCTTGAGAAACTCCAAATCTTCGCAGTTCTGATGCTCGAAAGGAATAACTAGAACGGCCTAGGGGAAAACTACTCATACCGTGGAATGGGGCGAGTTTCTACTTTCAGATGCGACAGAAACTTTGCGGATTGGTCAATCCGTTCGCGAGATATGGCAGTTTTGAGGTAAGAAACGCTTGAGAAACTCCCAATTTTCGCAGTTTTGATGCTCGAAACGAATAACTAGAACGGCCTAGGGGAAAACTACTCATACCGTTGTAATGGGGCGAGTTTCTACTTTCAGATGCGACAGAAACTTTGCGGATTGGTCAATCCGTTCGCGAGATATGGCAGTTTTGAGGTAAGAAACGCTTGAGAAACTCAAAATCTTCGCAGTTCTGATGCTCGAAACGAATAACTAGAACGGCCTAGGGGAAAACTACTCATACCATTGTAATCGGGAGAGCTTCTACTTTCAGATGCAACAGAAATTTTGCGTATTGGTCAATCCGTTCGCGAGATATGGCAGTTTTGAGGTAAGAAACGCTTGAGAAACTCAAAATTTTCTTAGTTCTGATGCTCGAAACGAATAACTAGAACGGCCTAGGGGAAAACTACTCATACCGTTATAATGGGGCGAGTTTCTACTTTCAGATGCAACAGAAACTTTGCGGATTGGTCAATCCGTTCGCGAGATATGGCAGTTTTGAGGTAAGAAACGCTTGAGAAACTCAAAATTTTCTTTGTTCTGATGCTCGAAACGAATGACTAGAACGGCCTAGGGGAAAACTACTCATACCGTTGTAATGGGGCGAGTTTCTACTTTCAGATGCGACAGAAACTTTGCGGATTGGTCAATCCGTTCGCGAGATATGGCAGTTTTGAGGTAAGAAACGCTTGAGAAACTCCAAATCTTCGCAGTTCTGATGCTCGAAAGGAATAACTAGAACGGCCTAGGGGAAAACTACTCATACCGTTGTAATGGGGCGTGTTTCTACTTTCAGATGCGACAGAAACTTTGCGGATTGGTCAATCCGTTCGCGAGATATGGCAGTTTTGAGGTAAGAAACGCTTGAGAAACTCCCAATTTTCGCAGTTCTGATGCTCGAAACGAATAACTAGAACGGCCTAGGGGAAAACAACTCATACCGTTGTAATGGGGCGAGTTTCTACTTTCAGATGCGACAGAAACTTTGCGGATTGGTCAATCCGTTCGCGAGATATGGCAGTTTTGAGGTAAGAAACGCTTGAGAAACTCCCAATTTTCGCAGTTCTGATGCTCGAAACGAATAACTAGAACGGCCTAGGGGAAAACTACTCATACCGTTGTAATGGGGCGAGTTTCTACTTTCAGATGCAACAGAAACTTTGCGGATTGGTCAATCCGTTCGCGAGATATGGCAGTTTTGAGGTAAGAAACGCTTGAGAAACTCCAAATCTTCGCAGTTCTGATGCTCGAAACGAATAACTAGAACGGCCTAGGGGAAAACTACTCATACCGTTGTAATGGGGCGAGTTTCTACTTTCAGATGCGACAGAAACTTTGCGGATTGTTCAATCCGTTCGCGAGATATGGCAGTTTTGAGGTAAGAAACGCTTGAGAAACTCAAAATTTTCTTAGTTCTGATGCTCGAAACGAATAACTAGAACGGCCTAGGGGAAAACTACTCATACCGTTGTAATGGAGCGAGTTTCTACTTTCAGATGCGACAGAAACTTTGCGGATTGGTCAATCCGTTCGCGAGATATGACAGTTTTGAGGTAAGAAACGCTTGAGAAACTCAAAATTTTCTTAGTTCTGATGCTCGAAACGAATAACTAGAACGGCCTAGGGGAAAACTACTCATACCGTTGTAATGGGGCGAGTTTCTACTTTCAGATGCAACAGAAACTTTGCGGATTGGTCAATCCCTTCGCGAGATATGGCAGTTTTGAGGTAAGAAACGCTTGAGAAACTCAAAATTTTCTTTGTTCTGATGCTCGAAACGAATAACTAGAACGGCCTAGGGGAAAACTACTCATACCGTTGTAATGGGGCGAGTTTCTACTTTCAGATGCGATAGAAACATTGCGGATTGGTCAATCCGTTCGCGAGATATGGCAGTTTTGAGGTAAGAAACGCTTGAGAAACTCAAAATTTTCTTAGTTCTGATGCTCGAAACGAATAACTAGAACGGCCTAGGGGAAAACTACTCATACCGTTGTAATGGAGCGAGTTTCTACTTTCAGATGCGACAGAAACTATGCGGATTGGTCAATCCGTTCGCGAGATATGGCAGTTTTGAGGTAAGAAACGCTTGAGAAACTCAAAATTTTCTTAGTTCTGATGCTCGAAACGAATAACTAGAACGGCCTAGGGGAAAACTACTCATACCGTTGTAATGGGGCGAGTTTCTACTTTCAGATGCAACAGAAACTTTGCGGATTGGTCAATCCCTTCGCGAGATATGGCAGTTTTGAGGTAAGAAACGCTTGAGAAACTCAAAATTTTCTTTGTTCTGATGCTCGAAACGAATAACTAGAACGGCCTAGGGGAAAACTACTCATACCGTTGTAATGGGGCGAGTTTCTACTTTCAGATGCGATAGAAACATTGCGGATTGGTCAATCCGTTCGCGAGATATGGCAGTTTTGAGGTAAGAAACGCTTGAGAAACTCCAAATCTTCGCAGTTCTGATGCTCGGAACGAATAACTAGAACGGCCTAGGGGAAAACTACTCATACCATTGTAATCGGGAGAGCTTCTGCTTTCAGATGCAACAGAAATTTTGCGTATTGGTCAATCCGTTCGCGAGATATGGCAGTTTTGAGGTAAGAAACGCTTGAGAAACTCAAAATTTTCTTAGTTCTGATGCTCGAAACGAATAACTAGAACGGCCTAGGGGAAAACTACTCATACCGTTGTAATGGGGCGAGTTTCTACTTTCAGATGCAACAGAAACTTTGCGGATTGGTCAATCCGTTCGCGAGATATGGCAGTTTTGAGGTAAGAAACGCTTGAGAAACTCCAAATTTTCTTAGTTCTGATGCTCGAAACGAATAACTGGAACGGCCTAGGGGAAAACTACTCAGACCGTTGTAATGGGGCGAGTTTCTACTTTCAGATGCGACAGAAACTTTGCGGATTGGTCAATCCGTTCGCGAGATATGGCAGTTTTGAGGTAAGAAACGCTTGAGAAACTCAAAATTTTCTTAGTTCTGATGCTCGAAACGAATAACTAGAACGGCCTAGGGGAAAACTACTCATACCGTTGTAATGGGGCGAGTTTCTACTTTCAGATGCAACAGAAACTTTGCGGATTGGTCAATCCCTTCGCGAGATATGGCAGTTTTGAGGTAAGAAACGCTTGAGAAACTCAAAATTTTCTTTGTTCTGATGCTCGAAACGAATAACTAGAACGGCCTAGGGGAAAACTACTCATACCGTTGTAATGGGGCGAGTTTCTACTTTCAGATGCGATAGAAACATTGCGGATTGGTCAATCCGTTCGCGAGATATGGCAGTTTTGAGGTAAGAAACGCTTGAGAAACTCAAAATTTTCTTAGTTCTGATGCTCGAAACGAATAACTAGAACGGCCTAGGGGAAAGCTACTCATACCGTTGTAATGGAGCGAGTTTCTACTTTCAGATGCGACAGAAACTATGCGGATTGGTCAATCCGTTCGCGAGATATGGCAGTTTTGAGGTAAGAAACGCTTGAGAAACTCAAAATTTTCTTAGTTCTGATGCTCGAAACGAATAACTAGAACGGCCTAGGGGAAAACTACTCATACCGTTGTAATGGGGCGAGTTTCTACTTTCAGATGCAACAGAAACTTTGCGGATTGGTCAATCCCTTCGCGAGATATGGCAGTTTTGAGGTAAGAAACGCTTGAGAAACTCAAAATTTTCTTTGTTCTGATGCTCGAAACGAATAACTAGAACGGCCTAGGGGAAAACTACTCATACCGTTGTAATGGGGCGAGTTTCTACTTTCAGATGCGATAGAAACATTGCGGATTGGTCAATCCGTTCGCGAGATATGGCAGTTTTGAGGTAAGAAACGCTTGAGAAACTCCAAATCTTCGCAGTTCTGATGCTCGGAACGAATAACTAGAACGGCCTAGGGGAAAACTACTCATACCATTGTAATCGGGAGAGCTTCTGCTTTCAGATGCAACAGAAATTTTGCGTATTGGTCAATCCGTTCGCGAGATATGGCAGTTTTGAGGTAAGAAACGCTTGAGAAACTCAAAATTTTCTTAGTTCTGATGCTCGAAACGAATAACTAGAACGGCCTAGGGGAAAACTACTCATACCGTTGTAATGGGGCGAGTTTCTACTTTCAGATGCAACAGAAACTTTGCGGATTGGTCAATCCGTTCGCGAGATATGGCAGTTTTGAGGTAAGAAACGCTTGAGAAACTCCAAATTTTCTTAGTTCTGATGCTCGAAACGAATAACTGGAACGGCCTAGGGGAAAACTACTCAGACCGTTGTAATGGGGCGAGTTTCTACTTTCAGATGCGACAGAAACTTTGCGGATTGGTCAATCCGTTCGCGAGATATGGCAGTTTTGAGGTAAGAAACGCTTGAGAAACTCAAAATTTTCTTAGTTCTGATGCTCGAAACGAATAACTAGAACGGCCTAGGGGAAAACTACCCATACTGTTGTAATGGGGCGAGTTTCTACTTTCAGATGCGACAGAAACTTTGCGGATGGGTCAATCCGTTCGCGAGATATGGCAGTTTTGAGGTAAGAAACGCTTGAGAAACTCAAAATTTTCTTAGTTCTGATGCTCGAAACGAATAACTAGAACGGCCTAGGGGAAAACTACTCATACCGTTGTAATGGGGCGAGTTTCTACTTTCAGATGCGACAGAAACTTTGCGGATTGGTCAATCCGTTCGCGAGATATGGCAGTTTTGAGGTAAGAAACGCTTGAGAAACTCAAAATCTTCGCAGTTCTGATGCTCGAAACGAATAACTAGAACGGCCTAGGGGAAAACTACTCATACCATTGTAATCGGGAGAGCTTCTACTTTCAGATGCAACAGAAATTTTGCGTATTGGTCAATCCGTTCGCGAGATATGGCAGTTTTGAGGTAAGAAACGCTTGAGAAACTCAAAATTTTCTTAGTTCTGATGCTCGAAACGAATAACTAGAACGGCCTAGGGGAAAACTACTCATACCGTTGTAATGGGGCGAGTTTCTACTTTCAGATGCAAAAGAAATTTTGCGTATTGGTCAATCCGTTCGCGAGATATGGCAGTTTTGAGGTAAGAAACGCTTGAGAAACTCAAAATTTTCTTAGTTCTGATGCTCGAAACGAATAACTAGAACGGCCTAGGGGAAAACTACTCATACCGTTGTAATGGGGCGAGTTTCTACTTTCAGATGCGATAGAAACATTGCGGATTGGTCAATCCGTTCGCGAGATATGGCAGTTTTGAGGTAAGAAACGCTTGAGAAACACCAAATCTTCGCAGTTCTGATGCTCGAAAGGAATAACTAGAACGGCCTAGGGGAAAACTACTCATACCGTGGAATGGGGCGAGTTTCTACTTTCAGATGCGACAGAAACTTTGCGGATTGGTCAATCCCTTCGCGAGATATGGCAGTTTTGAGGTAAGAAACGCTTGAGAAACTCAAAATTTTCTTTGTTCTGATGCTCGAAACGAATAACTAGAACGGCCTAGGGGAAAACTACTCATACCGTTGTAATGGGGCGAGTTTCTACTTTCAGATGCGATAGAAACATTGTGGATTGGTCAATCCGTTCGCGAGATATGGCAGTTTTGAGGTAAGAAACGCTTGAGAAACTCAAATCTTCGCAGTTCTGATGCTCGGAACGAATAACTAGAACGGCCTAGGGGAAAACTACTCATACCATTGTAATCGGAGAGCTTCTGCTTTCAGATGCAACAGAAATTTTGCGTATTGGTCAATCCGTTCGCGAGATATGGCAGTTTTGAGGTAAGAAACGCTTGAGAAACTCAAAATTTTCTTAGTTCTGATGCTCGAAACGAATAACTAGAACGGCCTAGGGGAAAACTACTCATACCGTTGTAATGGGGCGAGTTTCTACTTTCAGATGCAACAGAAACTTTGCGGATTGGTCAATCCGTTCGCGAGATATGGCAGTTTTGAGGTAAGAAACGCTTGAGAAACTCCAAATTTTCTTAGTTCTGATGCTCGAAACGAATAACTGGAACGGCCTAGGGGAATACTACTCAGACCGTTGTAATGGGGCGAGTTTCTACTTTCAGATGCGACAGAAACTTTGCGGATTGGTCAATCCGTTCGCGAGATATGGCAGTTTTGAGGTAAGAAACGCTTGAGAAACTCAAAATTTTCTTAGTTCTGATGCTCGAAACGAATAACTAGAACGGCCTAGGGGAAAACTACCCATACCGTTGTAATGGGGCGAGTTTCTACTTCCAGATGCGACAGAAACTTTGCGGATTGGTCAATCCGTTCGCGAGATATGGCAGTTTTGAGGTAAGAAACGCTTGAGAAACTCCAAATCTTCGCAGTTCTGATGCTCGAAACGAATAACTAGAACGGCCTAGGGGAAAACTACTCATACCATTGTAATCGGGAGAGCTTCTACTTTCAGATGCAAAAGAAATTTTGCGTATTGGTCAATCCGTTCGCGAGATATGGCAGTTTTGAGGTAAGAAACGCTTGAGAAACTCCAAATCTTCGCAGTTCTGATGCTCGGAACGAATAACTAGAACGGCCTAGGGGAAAACTACTCATACCATTGTAATCGGGAGAGCTTCTGCTTTCAGATGCAACAGAAATTTTGCGTATTGGTCAATCCGTTCGCGAGATATGGCAGTTTTGAGGTAAGAAACGCTTGAGAAACTCAAAATTTTCTTAGTTCTGATGCTCGAAACGAATAACTAGAACGGCCTAGGGGAAAACTACTCATACCGTTGTAATGGGGCGAGTTTCTACTTTCAGATGCAACAGAAACTTTGCGGATTGGTCAATCCGTTCGCGAGATATGGCAGTTTTGAGGTAAGAAACGCTTGAGAAACTCCAAATTTTCTTAGTTCTGATGCTCGAAACGAATAACTGGAACGGCCTAGGGGAATACTACTCAGACCGTTGTAATGGGGCGAGTTTCTACTTTCAGATGCGACAGAAACTTTGCGGATTGGTCAATCCGTTCGCGAGATATGGCAGTTTTGAGGTAAGAAACGCTTGAGAAACTCAAAATTTTCTTAGTTCTGATGCTCGAAACGAATAACTAGAACGGCCTAGGGGAAAACTACCCATACCGTTGTAATGGGGCGAGTTTCTACTTCAGATGCGACAGAAACTTTGCGGATTGGTCAATCCGTTCGCGAGATATGGCAGTTTTGAGGTAAGAAACGCTTGAGAAACTCCAAATCTTCGCAGTTCTGATGCTCGAAACGAATAACTAGAACGGCCTAGGGGAAAACTACTCATACCATTGTAATCGGGAGAGCTTCTACTTTCAGATGCAAAAGAAATTTTGCGTATTGGTCAATCCGTTCGCGAGATATGGCAGTTTTGAGGTAGGAAACGCTTGAGAAACTCAAAATTTTCTTAGTTCTGATGCTCGAAACGAATAACTAGAACGGCCTAGGGGAAAACTACTCATACCGTTGTAATGGGGCGAGTTTCTACTTTCAGATGCAACAGAAACTTTGCGGATTGGTCAATCCGTTCGCGAGATATGGCAGTTTTGAGGTAAGAAACGCTTGAGAAACTCAAAATTTTCTTAGTTCTGATGCTCGAAACTAATAACTAGAACGGCCTAGGGGAAAACTACTCATACCGTTGTAATGGGGCGAGTTTCTACTTTCAGATGCAACAGAAACTTTGCGGATTGGTCAATCCGTTCGCGAGATATGGCAGTTTTGAGGTAAGAAACGCTTGAGAAACTCAAATTTTCTTAGTTCTGATGCTCGAAACGAATAACTAGAACGGCCTAGGGGAAAACTACCCATACTGTTGTAATGGGGCGAGTTTCTACTTTCAGATGCGACAGAAACTTTGCGGATGGGTCAATCCGTTCGCGAGATATGGCAGTTTTGAGGTAAGAAACGCTTGAGAAACTCAAAATTTTCTTAGTTCTGATGCTCGAAACGAATAACTAGAACGGCCTAGGGGAAAACTACTCATACCGTTGTAATGGGGCGAGTTTCTACTTTCAGATGCGACAGAAACTTTGCGGATTGGTCAATCCGTTCGCGAGATATGGCAGTTTTGAGGTAAGAAACGCTTGAGAAACTCAAAATCTTCGCAGTTCTGATGCTCGAAACGAATAACTAGAACGGCCTAGGGGAAAACTACTCATACCATTGTAATCGGGAGAGCTTCTACTTTCAGATGCAACAGAAATTTTGCGTATTGGTCAATCCGTTCGCGAGATATGGCAGTTTTGAGTAAGAAACGCTTGAGAAACTCAAAATTTTCTTAGTTCTGATGCTCGAAACGAATAACTAGAACGGCCTAGGGGAAAACTACTCATACCGTTGTAATGGGGCGAGTTTCTACTTTCAGATGCAAAAGAAATTTTGCGTATTGGTCAATCCGTTCGCGAGATATGGCAGTTTTGAGGTAAGAAACGCTTGAGAAACTCAAAATTTTCTTAGTTCTGATGCTCGAAAACGAATAACTAGAACGGCCTAGGGGGGAAAACTACTCATACCGTTGTAATGGGGCGAGTTTCTACTTTCAGATGCGATAGAAACATTGCGGATTGGTCAATCCGTTCGCGAGATATGGCAGTTTTGAGGTAAGAAACGCTTGAGAAACACCAAATCTTCGCAGTTCTGATGCTCGAAAGGAATAACTAGAACGGCCTAGGGGAAAACTACTCATACCGTGGAATGGGGCGAGTTTCTACTTTCAGATGCGACAGAAACTTTGCGGATTGGTCAATCCCTTCGCGAGATATGGCAGTTTTGAGGTAAGAAACGCTTGAGAAACTCAAAATTTTCTTTGTTCTGATGCTCGAAACGAATAACTAGAACGGCCTAGGGGAAAACTACTCATACCGTTGTAATGGGGCGAGTTTCTACTTTCAGATGCGATAGAAACATTGTGGATTGGTCAATCCGTTCGCGAGATATGGCAGTTTTGAGGTAAGAAACGCTTGAGAAACTCCAAATCTTCGCAGTTCTGATGCTCGGAACGAATAACTAGAACGGCCTAGGGGAAAACTACTCATACCATTGTAATCGGGAGAGCTTCTGCTTTCAGATGCAACAGAAATTTTGCGTATTGGTCAATCCGTTCGCGAGATATGGCAGTTTTGAGGTAAGAAACGCTTGAGAAACTCAAAATTTTCTTAGTTCTGATGCTCGAAACGAATAACTAGAACGGCCTAGGGGAAAACTACTCATACCGTTGTAATGGGGCGAGTTTCTACTTTCAGATGCAACAGAAACTTTGCGGATTGGTCAATCCGTTCGCGAGATATGGCAGTTTTGAGGTAAGAAACGCTTGAGAAACTCCAAATTTTCTTAGTTCTGATGCTCGAAACGAATAACTGGAACGGCCTAGGGGAATACTACTCAGACCGTTGTAATGGGGCGAGTTTCTACTTTCAGATGCGACAGAAACTTTGCGGATTGGTCAATCCGTTCGCGAGATATGGCAGTTTTGAGGTAAGAAACGCTTGAGAAACTCAAAATTTTCTTAGTTCTGATGCTCGAAACGAATAACTAGAACGGCCTAGGGGAAAACTACCCATACCGTTGTAATGGGGCGAGTTTCTACTTCCAGATGCGACAGAAACTTTGCGGATTGGTCAATCCGTTCGCGAGATATGGCAGTTTTGAGGTAAGAAACGCTTGAGAAACTCCAAATCTTCGCAGTTCTGATGCTCGAAACGAATAACTAGAACGGCCTAGGGGAAAACTACTCATACCATTGTAATCGGGAGAGCTTCTACTTTCAGATGCAAAAGAAATTTTGCGTATTGGTCAATCCGTTCGCGAGATATGGCAGTTTTGAGGTAGGAAACGCTTGAGAAACTCAAAATTTTCTTAGTTCTGATGCTCGAAACGAATAACTAGAACGGCCTAGGGGAAAACTACTCATACCGTTGTAATGGGGCGAGTTTCTACTTTCAGATGCAACAGAAACTTTGCGGATTGGTCAATCCGTTCGCGAGATATGGCAGTTTTGAGGTAAGAAACGCTTGAGAAACTCAAAATTTTCTTAGTTCTGATGCTCGAAACGAATAACTAGAACGGCCTAGGGGAAAACTACTCATACCATTGTAATCGGGAGAGCTTCTACTTTCAGATGCAAAAGAAATTTTGCGTATTGGTCAATCCGTTCGCGAGATATGGCAGTTTTGAGGTAAGAAACGCTTGAGAAACTCAAAATTTTCTTAGTTCTGATGCTCGAAACGAATAACTAGAACGGCCTAGGGGAAAACTACTCATACCGTTGTAATGGGGCGAGTTTCTACTTTCAGATGCGACAGAAACTTTGCGGATTGGTCAATCCGTTCGCGAGATATGGCAGTTTTGAGGTAAGAAACGCTTGAGAAACTCAAAATCTTCGCAGTTCTGATGCTCGAAACGAATAACTAGAACGGCCTAGGGGAAAACTACTCATACCATTGTAATCGGGAGAGCTTCTACTTTCAGATGCAACAGAAATTTTGCGTATTGGTCAATCCGTTCGCGAGATATGGCAGTTTTGAGGTAAGAAACGCTTGAGAAACTCAAAATTTTCTTAGTTCTGATGCTCGAAACGAATAACTAGAACGGCCTAGGGGAAAACTACTCATACCGTTGTAATGGGGCGAGTTTCTACTTTCAGATGCAAAAGAAATTTTGCGTATTGGTCAATCCGTTCGCGAGATATGGCAGTTTTGAGGTAAGAAACGCTTGAGAAACTCAAAATTTTCTTAGTTCTGATGCTCGAAACGAATAACTAGAACGGCCTAGGGGAAAACTACTCATACCGTTGTAATGGGGCGAGTTTCTACTTTCAGATGCGATAGAAACATTGCGGATTGGTCAATCCGTTCGCGAGATATGGCAGTTTTGAGGTAAGAAACGCTTGAGAAACACCAAATCTTCGCAGTTCTGATGCTCGAAAGGAATAACTAGAACGGCCTAGGGGAAAACTACTCATACCGTGGAATGGGGCGAGTTTCTACTTTCAGATGCGACAGAAACTTTGCGGATTGGTCAATCCCTTCGCGAGATATGGCAGTTTTGAGGTAAGAAACGCTTGAGAAACTCAAAATTTTCTTTGTTCTGATGCTCGAAACGAATAACTAGAACGGCCTAGGGGAAAACTACTCATACCGTTGTAATGGGGCGAGTTTCTACTTTCAGATGCGATAGAAACATTGTGGATTGGTCAATCCGTTCGCGAGATATGGCAGTTTTGAGGTAAGAAACGCTTGAGAAACTCCAAATCTTCGCAGTTCTGATGCTCGGAACGAATAACTAGAACGGCCTAGGGGAAAACTACTCATACCATTGTAATCGGGAGAGCTTCTGCTTTCAGATGCAACAGAAATTTTGCGTATTGGTCAATCCGTTCGCGAGATATGGCAGTTTTGAGGTAAGAAACGCTTGAGAAACTCAAAATTTTCTTAGTTCTGATGCTCGAAACGAATAACTAGAACGGCCTAGGGGAAAACTACTCATACCGTTGTAATGGGGCGAGTTTCTACTTTCAGATGCAACAGAAACTTTGCGGATTGGTCAATCCGTTCGCGAGATATGGCAGTTTTGAGGTAAGAAACGCTTGAGAAACTCCAAATTTTCATAGTTCTGATGCTCGAAACGAATAACTGGAACGGCCTAGGGGAATACTACTCAGACCGTTGTAATGGGGCGAGTTTCTACTTTCAGATGCGACAGAAACTTTGCGGATTGGTCAATCCGTTCGCGAGATATGGCAGTTTTGAGGTAAGAAACGCTTGAGAAACTCAAAATTTTCTTAGTTCTGATGCTCGAAACGAATAACTAGAACGGCCTAGGGGAAAACTACCCATACCGTTGTAATGGGGCGAGTTTCTACTTCCAGATGCGACAGAAACTTTGCGGATTGGTCAATCCGTTCGCGAGATATGGCAGTTTTGAGGTAAGAAACGCTTGAGAAACTCCAAATCTTCGCAGTTCTGATGCTCGAAACGAATAACTAGAACGGCCTAGGGGAAAACTACTCATACCATTGTAATCGGGAGAGCTTCTACTTTCAGATGCAAAAGAAATTTTGCGTATTGGTCAATCCGTTCGCGAGATATGGCAGTTTTGAGGTAGGAAACGCTTGAGAAACTCAAAATTTTCTTAGTTCTGAAGCTCGAAACGAATAACTAGAACGGCCTAGGGGAAAACTACTCATACCGTTGTAATGGGGCGAGTTTCTACTTTCAGATGCAACAGAAACTTTGCGGATTGGTCAATCCGTTCGCGAGATATGGCAGTTTTGAGGTAAGAAACGCTTGAGAAACTCAAAATTTTCTTAGTTCTGATGCTCGAAACTAATAACTAGAACGGCCTAGGGGAAAACTACTCATACCGTTGTAATGGGGCGAGTTTCTACTTTCAGATGCAACAGAAACTTTGCGGATTGGTCAATCCGTTCGCGAGATATGGCAGTTTTGAGGTAAGAAACGCTTGAGAAACTCCAAATCTTCGCAGTTCTGATGCTCGAAAGGAATAACTAGAACGGCCTAGGGGAAAACTACTCATACCGTGGAATGGGGCGAGTTTCTACTTTCAGATGCGACAGAAACTTTGCGGATTGGTCAATCCGTTCGCGAGATATGGCAGTTTTGAGGTAAGAAACGCTTGAGAAACTCAAAATTTTCTTAGTTCTGATGCTCGAAACGAATAACTAGAACGGCCTAGGGGAAAACTACCCATACCGTTGTAATGGGGCGAGTTTCTACTTTCAGATGCGACAGAAACTTTGCGGATGGGTCAATCCGTTCGCGAGATATGGCAGTTTTGAGGTAAGAAACGCTTGAGAAACTCAAAATTTTCTTAGTTCTGATGCTCGAAACGAATAACTAGAACGGCCTAGGGGAAAACTACTCATACCGTTGTAATGGGGCGAGTTTCTACTTCCAGATGCGACAGAAACTTTGCGGATTGGTCAATCCGTTCGCGAGATATGGCAGTTTTGAGGTAAGAAACGCTTGAGAAACTCCAAATCTTCGCAGTTCTGATGCTCGAAACGAATAACTAGAACGGCCTAGGGGAAAACTACTCATACCATTGTAATCGGGAGAGCTTCTACTTTCAGATGCAAAAGAAATTTTGCGTATTGGTCAATCCGTTCGCGAGATATGGCAGTTTTGAGGTAGGAAACGCTTGAGAAACTCAAAATTTTCTTAGTTCTGATGCTCGAAACGAATAACTAGAACGGCCTAGGGGAAAACTACTCATACCGTTGTAATGGGGCGAGTTTCTACTTTCAGATGCAACAGAAACTTTGCGGATTGGTCAATCCGTTCGCGAGATATGGCAGTTTTGAGGTAAGAAACGCTTGAGAAACTCAAAATTTTCTTAGTTCTGATGCTCGAAACGAATAACTAGAACGGCCTAGGGGAAAACTACTCATATCGTTGTAATGGGGCGAGTTTCTACTTTCAGATGCAACAGAAACTTTGCGGATTGGTCAATCCGTTCGCGAGATATGGCAGTTTTGAGGTAAGAAACGCTTGAGAAACTCAAAATTTTCTTAGTTCTGATGCTCGAAACGAATAACTAGAACGGCCTAGGGGAAAACTACTCATACCGTTGTAATGGGGCGAGTTTCTACTTTCAGATGCAACAGAAACTTTGCGGATTGGTCAATCCGTTCGCGAGATATGGCAGTTTTGAGGTAAGAAACGCTTGAGAAACTCAAAATTTTCTTAGTTCTGATGCTCGAAACTAATAACTAGAACGGCCTAGGGGAAAACTACTCATACCGTTGTAATGGGGCGAGTTTCTACTTTCAGATGCAACAGAAACTTTGCGGATTGGTCAATCCGTTCGCGAGATATGGCAGTTTTGAGGTAAGAAACGCTTGAGAAACTCCAAATCTTCGCAGTTCTGATGCTCGAAAGGAATAACTAGAACGGCCTAGGGGAGAACTACTCATACCGTGGAATGGGGCGAGTTTCTACTTTCAGATGCGACAGAAACTTTGCGGATTGGTCAATCCGTTCGCGAGATATGGCAGTTTTGAGGTAAGAAACGCTTGAGAAACTCAAAATTTTCTTAGTTCTGATGCTCGAAACGAATAACTAGAACGGCCTAGGGGAAAACTACCCATACCGTTGTAATGGGGCGAGTTTCTACTTTCAGATGCGACAGAAACTTTGCGGATGGGTCAATCCGTTCGCGAGATATGGCAGTTTTGAGGTAAGAAACGCTTGAGAAACTCAAAATTTTCTTAGTTCTGATGCTCGAAACGAATAACTAGAACGGCCTAGGGGAAAACTACTCATACCGTTGTAATGGGGCGAGTTTCTACTTCCAGATGCGACAGAAACTTTGCGGATTGGTCAATCCGTTCGCGAGATATGGCAGTTTTGAGGTAAGAAACGCTTGAGAAACTCCAAATCTTCGCAGTTCTGATGCTCGAAACGAATAACTAGAACGGCCTAGGGGAAAACTACTCATACCATTGTAATCGGGAGAGCTTCTACTTTCAGATGCAAAAGAAATTTTGCGTATTGGTCAATCCGTTCGCGAGATATGGCAGTTTTGAGGTAGGAAACGCTTGAGAAACTCAAAATTTTCTTAGTTCTGATGCTCGAAACGAATAACTAGAACGGCCTAGGGGAAAACTACTCATACCGTTGTAATGGGGCGAGTTTCTACTTTCAGATGCAACAGAAACTTTGCGGATTGGTCAATCCGTTCGCGAGATATGGCAGTTTTGAGGTAAGAAACGCTTGAGAAACTCAAAATTTTCTTAGTTCTGATGCTCGAAACGAATAACTAGAACGGCCTAGGGGAAAACTACTCATATCGTTGTAATGGGGCGAGTTTCTACTTTCAGATGCAACAGAAACTTTGCGGATTGGTCAATCCGTTCGCGAGATATGGCAGTTTTGAGGTAAGAAACGCTTGAGAAACTCCAAATCTTCGCAGTTCTGATGCTCGAAAGGAATAACTAGAACGGCCTAGGGGAAAACTACTCATACCGTTGTAGTGGGGCGTGTTTCTACTTTCAGATGCGACAGAAACTTTGCGGATTGGTCAATCCGTTCGCGAGATATGGTAGCTTTGAGGTAAGAAACGCTTGAGAAACTCCCAATTTTCCCAGTTCTGATGCTCGAAACGAATAAATAGAACGGCCTAGGGGAAAACTACTCATACCGTTGTAATGGGGCGAGTTTCTACTTTCAGATGCGACAGAAACTTTGCGGATTGGTCAATCCGTTCGCGAGAAATGGCAGTTTTGAGGTAAGAAACGCTTGAGAAACTCCCAATTTTCGCAGTTCTGATGCTCGAAACGAATAACTAGAACGGCCTAGGGGAAAACTACTCATACCGTCGTAATGGGGCGAGTTTCTACTTTCAGATGCAACAGAAACTTTGCGGATTGGTCAATCCGTTCGCGAGATATGGCAGTTTTGAGGTAAGAAACGCTTGAGAAACTCAAAATTTTCTTAGTTCTGATGCTCGAAACGAATAACTAGAACGGCCTAGGGGAAAACTACTCATACCGTTGTAATGGGGCGAGTTTCTACTTTCAGATGCAACAGAAACTTTGCGGATTGGTCAATCCGTTCGCGAGATATGGCAGTTTTGTGGTAAGAAACGCTTGAGAAACTCAAAATTTTCTTTGTTCTGATGCTCGAAACGAATAACTAGAACGGCCTAGGGGAAAACTACTCATACCGTTGTAATGGGGCGAGTTTCTACTTTCAGATGCGATAGAAACTTTGCGGATTGGTCAATCCGTTCGCGAGATATGGCAGTTTTGAGGTAAGAAACGCTTGAGAAACTCCAAATCTTCGCAGTTCTGATGCTCGAAACGAATAACTAGAACGGCCTAGGGGAAAACTGCTCATACCATTGTAATCGGGAGAGCTTCTACTTTCAGATGCAACAGAAATTTTGCGTATTGGTCAATCCGTTCGCGAGATATGGCAGTTTTGAGGTAAGAAACGCTTGAGAAACTCAAAATTTTCTTAGTTCTGATGCTCGAAACGAATAACTAGAACGGCCTAGGGGAAAACTACTCATACCGTTGTAATGGGGCGAGTTTCTACTTTCAGATGCAACAGAAACTTTGCGGATTGGTCAATCCGTTCGCGAGATATGGCAGTTTTGAGGTAAGAAACGCTTGAGAAACTCCAAATTTTCTTAGTTCTGATGCTCGAAACGAATAACTGGAACAGCCTAGGGGAAAACTACTCAGACCGTTGTAATGGGGCGAGTTTCTACTTTCAGATGCGACAGAAACTTTGCGGATTGGTCAATCCATTCGCGAGATATGGCAGTTTTGAGGTAAGAAACGCTTGAGAAACTCAAAATTTTCTTAGTTCTGATGCTCGAAACGAATAACTAGAACGGCCTAGGGGAAAACTACTCATACCGTTGTAATGGGGCGAGTTTCTACTTTCAGATGCAACAGAAACTTTGCGGACTGGTCAATCCGTTCGCGAGATATGGCAGTTTTGAGGTAAGAAACGCTTGAGAAACTCCAAATCTTCGCAGTCCTGATGCTCGAAAGGAATAACTAGAACGGCCTAGGGGAAAACTACTCATACCGTTGTAATGGGGCGAGTTTCTACTTTCAGATGCGACAGAAACTTTGCGGATTGGTCAATCCGTTCGCGAGATATGGCAGTTTTGAGGTAAGAAACGCTTGAGAAACTCCCAATTTTCGCAGTTCTGATGCTCGAAACGAATAACTAGAACGGCCTAGGGGAAAACTACTCATACCGTTGTAATGGGGCGAGTTTCTACTTTCAGATGCGACAGAAACTTTGCGGATTGGTCAATCCGTTCGCGAGATATGGCAGTTTTGAGGTAAGAAACGCTTGAGAAACTCAAAATTTTCTTAGTTCTGATGCTCGAAACGAATAACTAGAACGGCCTAGGGGAAAACTACTCATACCGTTGTAATGGGGCGAGTTTCTACTTTCAGATGCGACAGAAACTTTGCGGATTGGTCAATCCGTTCGCGAGATATGGCAGTTTTGAGGTAAGAAACGCTTGAGAAACTCCCAATTTTCGCAGTTCTGATGCTCGAAACGAATAACTAGAACGGCCTAGGGGAAAACTACTCAAACCGTTGTAATGGGGCGAGTTTCTACTTTCAGATGCGACAGAAACTTTGCGGATTGGTCAATCCGTTCGCGAGATATGGCAGTTTTGAGGTAAGAAACGCTTGAGAAACTCAAAATTTTCTTAGTTCTGATGCTCGAAACGAATAACTAGAACGGCCTAGGGGAAAACTACTCATACCGTTGTAATGGGGCGAGTTTCTACTTTCAGGTGCAACAGAAACTTTGCGGATTGGTCAATCCGTTCGCGAGATATGGCAGTTTTGAGGTAAGAAACGCTTGAGAAACTCCAAATCTTCGCAGTTCTGATGCTCGAAACGAACAACTAGAACGGCCTAGGGGAAAACTACTCATACCATTGTAATCGGGAGAGCTTCTACTTTCAGATGCAACAGAAATTTTGCGTATTGGTCAATCCGTTCGCGAGATATGGCAGTTTTGAGGTAAGAAACGCTTGAGAAACTCAAAATTTTCTTAGTTCTGATGCTCGAAACGAATAACTAGAACGGCCTAGGGGAAAACTACTCATACCGTTGTAATGGGGCGAGTTTCTACTTTCAGATGCAACAGAAACTTTGCGGATTGGTCAATCCGTTCGCGAGATATGGCAGTTTTGAGGTAAGAAACGCTTGAGAAACTCCAAATTTTCTTAGTTCTGATGCTCGAAACGAATAACTAGAACGGCCTAGGGGAAAACTACTCATACCATTGTAATCGGGAGAGCTTCTACTTTCAGATGCAAAAGAAATTTTGCGTATTGGTCAATCCGTTCGCGAGATATGGCAGTTTTGAGGTAAGAAACGCTTGAGAAACTCAAAATTTTCTTAGTTCTGATGCTCGAAACGAATAACTAGAACGGCCTAGGGGAAAACTACTCATACCGTTGTAATGGGGCGAGTTTCTACTTTCAGATGCAACAGAAACTTTGCGGATTGGTCAATCCGTTCGCGAGATATGGCAGTTTTGAGGTAAGAAACGCTTGAGAAACTCAAAATTTTCTTAGTTCTGATGCTCGAAACGAATAACTAGAACGGCCTAGGGGAAAACTACTCATACCGTTGTAATGGGGCGAGTTTCTACTTTCAGATGCGACAGAAACTTTGCGGATTGGTCAATCCGTTCGCGAGATATGGCAGTTTTGAGGTAAGAAACGCTTGAGAAACTCCAAATCTTCGCAGTTCTGATGCTCGAAACGAATAACTAGAACGGCCTAGGGGAAAACTACTCATACCGTTGTAATGGGGCGTGTTTCTACTTTCAGATGCGACAGAAACTTTGCGGATTGGTCAATCCGTTCGCGAGATATGGCAGTTTTGAGGTAAGAAACGCTTGAGAAACTCCAAATCTTCGCAGTCCTGATGCTCGAAAGGAATAACTAGAACGGCCTAGGGGAAAACTACTCATACCGTTGTAATGGGGCGTGTTTCTACTTTCAGATGCGACAGAAACTTTGCGGATTGGTCAATCCGTTCGCGAGATATGGCAGTTTTGAGGTAAGAAACGCTTGAGAAACTCCAAATCTTCGCAGTTCTGATGCTCGAAACGAATAACTAGAACGGCCTAGGGGAAAACTACTCATACCATTGTAATCGGGAGAGCTTCTACTTTCAGATGCAAAAGAAATTTTGCGTATTGGTCAATCCGTTCGCGAGATATGACAGTTTTGAGGTAAGAAACGCTTGAGAAACTCAAAATTTTCTTAGTTCTGATGCTCGAAACGAATAACTAGAACGGCCTAGGGGAAAACTACTCATACCGTTGTAATGGGGCGAGTTTCTACTTTCAGATGCAACAGAAACTTTGCGGATTGGTCAATCCGTTCGCGAGATATGGCAGTTTTGAGATAAGAAACGCTTGAGAAACTCAAAATTTTCTTAGTTCTGATGCTCGAAACGAATAACTAGAACGGCCTAGGGGAAAACTACTCATACCGTTGTAATGGGGCGAGTTTCTACTTTCAGATGCGACAGAAACTTTGCGGATTGGTCAATGCGTTCGCGAGATATGGCAGTTTTGAGGTAAGAAACGCTTGAGAAACTCCAAATCTTCGCAGTTCTGATGCTCGAAAGGAATAACTAGAACGGCCTAGGGGAAAACTACTCATACCGTTGTAATGGGGCGTGTTTCTACTTTCAGATGCGACAGAAACTTTGCGGATTGGTCAATCCGTTCGCGAGATATGGCAGTTTTGAGGTAAGAAACGCTTGAGAAACTCCAAATCTTCGCAGTTCTGATGCTCGAAACGAATAACTAGAACGGCCTAGGGGAAAACTACTCATACCGTTGTAATGGGGCGAGTTTCTACTTTCAGATGCGACAGAAACTTTGCGGATTGGTCAATCCGTTCGCGAGATATGGCAGTTTTGAGGTAAGAAACGCTTGAGAAACTCAAAATTTTCTTAGTTCTGATGCTCGAAACGAATAACTAGAACGGCCTAGGGGAAAACTACTCATACCGTTGTAATGGGGTGAGTTTCTACTTTCAGATGCAACAGAAACTTTGCGGATTGGTCAATCCGTTCGCGAGATATGGCAGTTTTGAGGTAAGAAACGCTTGAGAAACTCCAAATCTTCGCAGTCCTGATGCTCGAAAGGAATAACTAGAACGGCCTAGGGGAAAACTACTCATACCGTTGTAATGGGGCGAGTTTCTACTTTCAGATGCGACAGAAACTTTGCGGATTGGTCAATCCGTTCGCGAGATATGGCAGTTTTGAGGTAAGAAACGCTTGAGAAACTCCCAATTTTCGCAGTTCTGATGCTCGAAACGAATAACTAGAACGGCCTAGGGGAAAACTACTCATACCGTTGTAATGGGGCGAGTTTCTACTTTCAGATGCGACAGAAACTTTGCGGATTGGTCAATCCGTTCGCGAGATATGGCAGTTTTGAGGTAAGAAACGCTTGAGAAACTCAAAATTTTCTTAGTTCTGATGCTCGAAACGAATAACTAGAACGGCCTAGGGGAAAACTACTCATACCGTTGTAATGGGGCGAGTTTCTACTTTCAGATGCGACAGAAACTTTGCGGATTGGTCAATCCGTTCGCGAGGTATGGCAGTTTTGAGGTAAGAAACGCTTGAGAAACTCCAAATCTTCGCAGTTCTGATGCTCGAAACGAATAACTAGAACGGCCTAGGGGAAAACTACTCATACCATTGTAATGGGGCGAGTTTCTACTTTCAGATGCGACAGAAACTTTGCGGATCGGTCAATCCGTTCGCGAGATATGGCAGTTTTGAGGTAAGAAACGCTTGAGAAACTCCAAATCTTCGCAGTTCTGATGCTCGAAAGGAATAACTAGAACGGCCTAGGGGAAAACTACTCATACCGTTGTAATGGGGCGTGTTTCTACTTTCAGATGCGACAGAAACTTTGCGGATTGGTCAATCCGTTCGCGAGATATGGCAGTTTTGAGGTAAGAAACGCTTGAGAAACTCCAAATCTTCGCAGTTCTGATGCTCGAAACGAATAACTAGAACGGCCTAGGGGAAAACTACTCATACCGTTGTAATGGGGCGAGTTTCTACTTTCAGATGCAACAAAAACTTTGCGGATTGGTCAATCCGTTCGCGAGATATGGCAGTTTTGAGGTAAGAAACGCTTGAGAAACTCCAAATCTTCGCAGTTCTGATGCTCGAAAGGAATAACTAGAACGGCCTAGGGGAAAACTACTCATACCGTTGTAATGGGGCGTGTTTCTACTTTCAGATGCGACAGAAACTTTGCGGATTGGTCAATCCGTTCGCGAGATATGGCAGTTTTGAGGTAAGAAACGCTTGAGAAACTCCAAATCTTCGCAGTTCTGATGCTCGAAACGAATAACTAGAACGGCCTAGGGGCAAACTACTCATACCGTTGTAATGGGGCGAGTTTCTACTTTCAGATGCGACCGAAACTTTGCGGATTGGTCAATCCGTTCGCGAGATATGGCAGTTTTGAGGTAAGAAACGTTTGAGAAACTCAAAATTTTCTTAGTTCTGATGCTCGAAACGAATAACTAGAACGGCCTAGGGGAAAACTACTCATACCGTTGTAATGGGGCGAGTTTCTACTTTCAGATGCAACAGAAACTTTGCGGATTGGTCAATCCGTTCGCGAGATATGGCAGTTTTGAGGTAAGAAACGCTTGAGAAACTCCAAATCTTCGCAGTTCTGATGCTCGAAAGGAATAACTAGAACGGCCTAGGGGAAAACTACTCATACCGTTGTAATGGGGCGTGTTTCTACTTTCAGATGCGACAGAAACTTTGCGGATTGGTCAATCCGTTCGCGAGATATGGCAGTTTTGAGGTAAGAAACGCTTGAGAAACTCAAAATTTTCTTAGTTCTGATGCTCGAAACGAATAACTAGAACGGCCTAGGGGAAAACTACTCATACCGTTGTAATGGGGCGAGTTTCTACTTTCAGATGCGACAGAAACTTTGCGGATTGGTCAATCCGTTCGCGAGATATGGCAGTTTTGAGGTAAGAAACGCTTGAGAAACTCCAAATCTTCGCAGTCCTGATGCTCGAAAGGAATAACTAGAACGGCCTAGGGGAAAACTACTCATACCGTTGTAATGGGGCGTGTTTCTACTTTCAGATGCGACAGAAACTTTGCGGATTGGTCAATCCGTTCGCGAGATATGGCAGTTTTGAGGTAAGAAACGCTTGAGAAACTCCAAATCTTCGCAGTTCTGATGCTCGAAACGAATAACTAGAACGGCCTAGGGGAAAACTACTCATACCGTTGTAATGGGGCGAGTTTCTACTTTCAGATGCGACAGAAACTTTGCGGATTGGTCAATGCGTTCGCGAGATATGGCAGTTTTGAGGTAAGAAACGCTTGAGAAACTCCAAATCTTCGCAGTTCTGATGCTCGAAAGGAATAACTAGAACGGCCTAGGGGAAAACTACTCATACCGTTGTAATGGGGCGTGTTTCTACTTTCAGATGCGACAGAAACTTTGCGGATTGGTCAATCCGTTCGCGAGATATGGCAGTTTTGAGGTAAGAAACGCTTGAGAAACTCCAAATCTTCGCAGTTCTGATGCTCGAAACGAATAACTAGAACGGCCTAGGGGAAAACTACTCATACCGTTGTAATGGGGCGAGTTTCTACTTTCAGATGCAACAGAAACTTTGCGGATTGGTCAATCCGTTCGCGAGATATGGCAGTTTTGAGGTAAGAAACGCTTGAGAAACTCCAAATCTTCGCAGTTCTGATGCTCGAAAGGAATAACTAGAACGGCCTAGAGGAAAACTACTCATACCGTTGTAATGGGGCGAGTTTCTACTTTCAGATGCGACAGAAACTTTGCGGATTGGTCAATCCGTTCGCGAGATATGGCAGTTTTGAGGTAAGAAACGTTTGAGAAACTCAAAATTTTCTTAGTTCTGATGCTCGAAACGAATAACTAGAACGGCCTAGGGGAAAACTACTCATACCGTTGTAATGGGGCGAGTTTCTACTTTCAGATGCAACAGAAACTTTGCGGATTGGTCAATCCGTTCGCGAGATATGGCAGTTTTGAGGTAAGAAACGCTTGAGAAACTCCAAATCTTCGCAGTTCTGATGCTCGAAAGGAATAACTAGAACGGCCTAGGGGAAAACTACTCATACCGTTGTAATGGGGCGTGTTTCTACTTTCAGATGCGACAGAAACTTTGCGGATTGGTCAATCCGTTCGCGAGATATGGCAGTTTTGAGGTAAGAAACGCTTGAGAAACTCCAAATCTTCGCAGTTCTGATGCTCGAAACGAATAACTAGAACGGCCTAGGGGAAAACTACTCATACCGTTGTAATGGGGCGAGTTTCTACTTTCAGATGCGACAGAAACTTTGCGGATTGGTCAATGCGTTCGCGAGATATGGCAGTTTTGAGGTAAGAAACGCTTGAGAAACTCCAAATCTTCGCAGTTCTGATGCTCGAAAGGAATAACTAGAACGGCCTAGGGGAAAACTACTCATACCGTTGTAATGGGGCGTGTTTCTACTTTCAGATGCGACAGAAACTTTGCGGATTGGTCAATCCGTTCGCGAGATATGGCAGTTTTGAGGTAAGAAACGCTTGAGAAACTCCAAATCTTCGCAGTTCTGATGCTCGAAACGAATAACTAGAACGGCCTAGGGGAAAACTACTCATACCGTTGTAATGGGGCGAGTTTCTACTTTCAGATGCAACAGAAACTTTGCGGATTGGTCAATCCGTTCGCGAGATATGGCAGTTTTGAGGTAAGAAACGCTTGAGAAACTCCAAATCTTCGCAGTTCTGATGCTCGAAAGGAATAACTAGAACGGCCTAGAGGAAAACTACTCATACCGTTGTAATGGGGCGAGTTTCTACTTTCAGATGCGACAGAAACTTTGCGGATTGGTCAATCCGTTCGCGAGATATGGCAGTTTTGAGGTAAGAAACGTTTGAGAAACTCAAAATTTTCTTAGTTCTGATGCTCGAAACGAATAACTAGAACGGCCTAGGGGAAAACTACTCATACCGTTGTAATGGGGCGAGTTTCTACTTTCAGATGCAACAGAAACTTTGCGGATTGGTCAATCCGTTCGCGAGATATGGCAGTTTTGAGGTAAGAAACGCTTGAGAAACTCCAAATCTTCGCAGTTCTGATGCTCGAAAGGAATAACTAGAACGGCCTAGGGGAAAACTACTCATACCGTTGTAATGGGGCGTGTTTCTACTTTCAGATGCGACAGAAACTTTGCGGATTGGTCAATCCGTTCGCGAGATATGGCAGTTTTGAGGTAAGAAACGCTTGAGAAACTCCAAATCTTCGCAGTTCTGATGCTCGAAACGAATAACTAGAACGGCCTAGGGGAAAACTACTCATACCATTGTAATCGGGAGAGCTTCTACTTTCAGATGCAAAAGAAATTTTGCGTATTGGTCAATCCGTTCGCGAGATATGACAGTTTTGAGGTAAGAAACGCTTGAGAAACTCAAAATTTTCTTAGTTCTGATGCTCGAAACGAATAACTAGAACGGCCTAGGGGAAAACTACTCATACCGTTGTAATGGGGCGAGTTTCTACTTTCAGATGCAACAGAAACTTTGCGGATTGGTCAATCCGTTCGCGAGATATGGCAGTTTTGAGATAAGAAACGCTTGAGAAACTCAAAATTTTCTTAGTTCTGATGCTCGAAACGAATAACTAGAACGGCCTAGGGGAAAACTACTCATACCGTTGTAATGGGGCGAGTTTCTACTTTCAGATGCGACAGAAACTTTGCGGATTGGTCAATGCGTTCGCGAGATATGGCAGTTTTGAGGTAAGAAACGCTTGAGAAACTCCAAATCTTCGCAGTTCTGATGCTCGAAAGGAATAACTAGAACGGCCTAGGGGAAAACTACTCATACCGTTGTAATGGGGCGTGTTTCTACTTTCAGATGCGACAGAAACTTTGCGGATTGGTCAATCCGTTCGCGAGATATGGCAGTTTTGAGGTAAGAAACGCTTGAGAAACTCCAAATCTTCGCAGTTCTGATGCTCGAAACGAATAACTAGAACGCCCTAGGGGAAAACTACTCATACCGTTGTAATGGGGCGAGTTTCTACTTTCAGATGCGACAGAAACTTTGCGGATTGGTCAATCCGTTCGCGAGATATGGCAGTTTTGAGGTAAGAAACGCTTGAGAAACTCAAAATTTTCTTAGTTCTGATGCTCGAAACGAATAACTAGAACGGCCTAGGGGAAAACTACTCATACCGTTGTAATGGGGCGAGTTTCTACTTTCAGATGCAACAGAAACTTTGCGGATTGGTCAATCCGTTCGCGAGATATGGCAGTTTTGAGGTAAGAAACGCTTGAGAAACTCCAAATCTTCGCAGTTCTGATGCTCGAAAGGAATAACTAGAACGGCCTAGAGGAAAACTACTCATACCGTTGTAATGGGGCGTGTTTCTACTTTCAGATGCGACAGAAACTTTGCGGATTGGTCAATCCGTTCGCGAGATATGGCAGTTTTGAGGTAAGAAACGCTTGAGAAACTCAAAATTTTCTTAGTTCTGATGCTCGAAACGAATAACTAGAACGGCCTAGGGGAAAACTACTCATACCGTTGTAATGGGGCGAGTTTCTACTTTCAGATGCGACAGAAACTTTGCGGATTGGTCAATCCGTTCGCGAGATATGGCAGTTTTGAGGTAAGAAACGCTTGAGAAACTCCAAATCTTCGCAGTCCTGATGCTCGAAAGGAATAACTAGAACGGCCTAGGGGAAAACTACTCATACCGTTGTAATGGGGCGTGTTTCTACTTTCAGATGCGACAGAAACTTTGCGGATTGGTCAATCCGTTCGCGAGATACGGCAGTTTTGAGGTAAGAAACGCTTGAGAAACACCAAATCTTCGCAGTTCTGATGCTCGAAACGAATAACTAGAACGGCCTAGGGGAAAACTACTCATACCATTGTAATCGGGAGAGCTTCTACTTTCAGATGCAAAAGAAATTTTGCGTATTGGTCAATCCGTTCGCGAGATATGACAGTTTTGAGGTAAGAAACGCTTGAGAAACTCAAAATTTTCTTAGTTCTGATGCTCGAAACGAATAACTAGAACGGCCTAGGGGAAAACTACTCATACCGTTGTAATGGGGCGAGTTTCTACTTTCAGATGCAACAGAAACTTTGCGGATTGGTCAATCCGTTCGCGAGATATGGCAGTTTTGAGATAAGAAACGCTTGAGAAACTCAAAATTTTCTTAGTTCTGATGCTCGAAACGAATAACTAGAACGGCCTAGGGGAAAACTACTCATACCGTTGTAATGGGGCGAGTTTCTACTTTCAGATGCGACAGAAACTTTGCGGATTGGTCAATGCGTTCGCGAGATATGGCAGTTTTGAGGTAAGAAACGCTTGAGAAACTCCAAATCTTCGCAGTTCTGATGCTCGAAAGGAATAACTAGAACGGCCTAGGGGAAAACTACTCATACCGTTGTAATGGGGCGTGTTTCTACTTTCAGATGCGACAGAAACTTTGCGGATTGGTCAATCCGTTCGCGAGATATGGCAGTTTTGAGGTAAGAAACGCTTGAGAAACTCCAAATCTTCGCAGTTCTGATGCTCGAAACGAATAACTAGAACTCCCTAGGGGAAAACTACTCATACCGTTGTAATGGGGCGAGTTTCTACTTTCAGATGCGACAGAAACTTTGCGGATTGGTCAATCCGTTCGCGAGATATGGCAGTTTTGAGGTAAGAAACGCTTGAGAAACTCAAAATTTTCTTAGTTCTGATGCTCGAAACGAATAACTAGAACGGCCTAGGGGAAAACTACTCATACCGTTGTAATGGGGCGAGTTTCTACTTTCAGATGCGACAGAAACTTTGCGGATTGGTCAATCCGTTCGCGAGATATGGCAGTTTTGAGGTAAGAAACGCTTGAGAAACTCCAAATCTTCGCAGTTCTGATGCTCGAAACGAATAACTAGAACGGCCTAGGGGAAAACTACTCATACCATTGTAATGGGGCGAGTTTCTACTTTCAGATGCGACAGAAACTTTGCGGATCGGTCAATCCGTTCGCGAGATATGGCAGTTTTGAGGTAAGAAACGCTTGAGAAACTCCAAATCTTCGCAGTTCTGATGCTCGAAAGGAATAACTAGAACGGCCTAGGGGAAAACTACTCATACCGTTGTAATGGGGCGTGTTTCTACTTTCAGATGCGACAGAAACTTTGCGGATTGGTCAATCCGTTCGCGAGATATGGCAGTTTTGAGGTAAGAAACGCTTGAGAAACTCAAAATTTTCTTAGTTCTGATGCTCGAAACGAATAACTAGAACGGCCTAGGGGAAAACTACTCATACCGTTGTAATGGGGCGAGTTTCTACTTTCAGATGCGACAGAAACTTTGCGGATTGGTCAATCCGTTCGCGAGATATGGCAGTTTTGAGGTAAGAAACGCTTGAGAAACTCCAAATCTTCGCAGTCCTGATGCTCGAAAGGAATAACTAGAACGGCCTAGGGGAAAACTACTCATACCGTTGTAATGGGGCGTGTTTCTACTTTCAGATGCGACAGAAACTTTGCGGATTGGTCAATCCGTTCGCGAGATATGGCAGTTTTGAGGTAAGAAACGCTTGAGAAACTCAAAATTTTCTTAGTTCTGATGCTCGAAGCGAATAACTAGAACGGCCTAGGGGAAAACTACTCATACCGTTGTAATGGGGCGAGTTTCTACTTTCAGATGCGACAGAAACTTTGCGGATTGGTCAATCCGTTCGCGAGATATGGCAGTTTTGAGGTAAGAAACGCTTGAGAAACTCCAAATCTTCGCAGTCCTGATGCTCGAGAGGAATAACTAGAACGGCCTAGGGGAAAACTACTCATACCGTTGTAATGGGGCGAGTTTCTACTTTCAGATGCGACAGAAACTTTGCGGATTGGTCAATCCGTTCGCGAGATATGGCAGTTTTGAGGTAAGAAACGCTTGAGAAACTCCAAATCTTCGCAGTTCTGATGCTCGAAACGAATAACTAGAACGGCCTAGGGGAAAACTACTCATACCATTGTAATGGGGCGAGTTTCTACTTTCAGATGCGACAGAAACTTTGCGGATCGGTCAATCCGTTCGCGAGATATGGCTGTTTTGAGGTAAGAAACGCTTGAGAAACTCCAAATCTTCGCAGTTCTGATGCTCGAAAGGAATAACTAGAACGGCCTAGGGGAAAACTACTCATACCGTTGTAATGGGGCGTGTTTCTACTTTCAGATGCGACAGAAACTTTGCGGATTGGTCAATCCGTTCGCGAGATATGGCAGTTTTGAGGTAAGAAACGCTTGAGAAACTCAAAATTTTCTTAGTTCTGATGCTCGAAACGAATAACTAGAACGGCCTAGGGGAAAACTACTCATACCGTTGTAATGGGGCGAGTTTCTACTTTCAGATGCGACAGAAACTTTGCGGATTGGTCAATCCGTTCGCGAGATATGGCAGTTTTGAGGTAAGAAACGCTTGAGAAACTCCAAATCTTCGCAGTCCTGATGCTCGAAAGGAATAACTAGAACGGCCTAGGGGAAAACTACTCATACCGTTGTAATGGGGCGTGTTTCTACTTTCAGATGCGACAGAAACTTTGCGGATTGGTCAATCCGTTCGCGAGATATGGCAGTTTTGAGGTAAGAAACGCTTGAGAAACTCCGAATCTTCGCAGTTCTGATGCTCGAAACGAATAACTAGAACGGCCTAGGGGAAAACTACTCATACCATTGTAATCGGGAGAGCTTCTACTTTCAGATGCAAAAGAAATTTTGCGTATTGGTCAATCCGTTCGCGAGATATGACAGTTTTGAGGTAAGAAACGCTTGAGAAACTCAAAATTTTCTTAGTTCTGATGCTCGAAACGAATAACTAGAACGGCCTAGGGGAAAACTACTCATACCGTTGTAATGGGGCGAGTTTCTACTTTCAGATGCAACAGAAACTTTGCGGATTGGTCAATCCGTTCGCGAGATATGGCAGTTTTGAGATAAGAAACGCTTGAGAAACTCAAAATTTTCTTAGTTCTGATGCTCGAAACGAATAACTAGAACGGCCTAGGGGAAAACTACTCATACCGTTGTAATGGGGCGAGTTTCTACTTTCAGATGCGACAGAAACTTTGCGGATTGGTCAATGCGTTCGCGAGATATGGCAGTTTTGAGGTAAGAAACGCTTGAGAAACTCCAAATCTTCGCAGTTCTGATGCTCGAAAGGAATAACTAGAACGGCCTAGGGGAAAACTACTCATACCGTTGTAATGGGGCGTGTTTCTACTTTCAGATGCGACAGAAACTTTGCGGATTGGTCAATCCGTTCGCGAGATATGGCAGTTTTGAGGTAAGAAACGCTTGAGAAACTCCAAATCTTCGCAGTTCTGATGCTCGAAACGAATAACTAGAACGGCCTAGGGGAAAACTACTCATACCGTTGTAATGGGGCGAGTTTCTACTTTCAGATGCGACAGAAACTTTGCGGATTGGTCAATCCGTTCGCGAGATATGGCAGTTTTGAGGTAAGAAACGCTTGAGAAACTCAAAATTTTCTTAGTTCTGATGCTCGAAACGAATAACTAGAACGGCCTAGGGGAAAACTACTCATACCGTTGTAATGGGGCGAGTTTCTACTTTCAGATGCAACAGAAACTTTGCGGATTGGTCAATCCGTTCGCGAGATATGGCAGTTTTGAGGTAAGAAACGCTTGAGAAACTCCAAATCTTCGCAGTTCTGATGCTCGAAAGGAATAACTAGAACGGCCTAGAGGAAAACTACTCATACCGTTGTAATGGGGCGTGTTTCTACTTTCAGATGCGACAGAAACTTTGCGGATTGGTCAATCCGTTCGCGAGATATGGCAGTTTTGAGGTAAGAAACGCTTGAGAAACTCAAAATTTTCTTAGTTCTGATGCTCGAAACGAATAACTAGAACGGCCTAGGGGAAAACTACTCATACCGTTGTAATGGGGCGAGTTTCTACTTTCAGATGCGACAGAAACTTTGCGGATTGGTCAATCCGTTCGCGAGATATGGCAGTTTTGAGGTAAGAAACGCTTGAGAAACTCCAAATCTTCGCAGTTCTGATTCTCGAAAGGAATAACTAGAACGGCCTAGGGGAAAACTACTCATACCGTTGTAATGGGGCGTGTTTCTACTTTCAGATGCGACAGAAACTTTGCGGATTGGTCAATCCGTTCGCGAGATATGGCAGTTTTGAGGTAAGAAACGCTTGAGAAACTCCAAATCTTCGCAGTTCTGATGCTCGAAACGAATAACTAGAACGGCCTAGGGGAAAACTACTCATACCATTGTAATGGGGCGAGTTTCTAATTTCAGATGCGACAGAAACTTTGCGGATCGGCCAATCCGTTCGCGAGATATGGCAGTTTTGAAGTAAGAAACGCTTGAGAAACTCCAAATCTTCGCAGTTCTGATGCTCGAAAGGAATAACTAGAACGGCCTAGGGGAAAACTACTCATACCGTTGTAATGGGGCGTGTTTCTACTTTCAGATGCGACAGAAACTTTGCGGATTGGTCAATCCGTTCGCGAGATATGGCAGTTTTGAGGTAAGAAACGCTTGAGAAACTCAAAATTTTCTTAGTTCTGATGCTCGAAACGAATAACTAGAACGGCCTAGGGGAAAACTACTCATACCGTTGTAATGGGGCGAGTTTCTACTTTCAGATGCGACAGAAACTTTGCGGATTGGTCAATCCGTTCGCGAGATATGGCAGTTTTGAGGTAAGAAACGCTTGAGAAACTCAAAATTTTCTTAGTTCTGATGCTCGAAACGAATAACTAGAACGGCCTAGGGGAAAACTACTCATACCGTTGTAATGGGGCGAGTTTCTACTTTCAGATGCGACAGAAACTTTGCGGATTGGTCAATCCGTTCGCGAGATATGGCAGTTTTGAGGTAAGAAACGCTTGAGAAACTCCAAATCTTCGCAGTTCTGATGCTCGAAACGAATAACTAGAACGGCCTAGGGGAAAACTACTCATACCATTGTAATGGGGCGAGTTTCTACTTTCAGATGCGACAGAAACTTTGCGGATCGGTCAATCCGTTCGCGAGATATGGCAGTTTTGAGGTAAGAAACGCTTGAGAAACTCCAAATCTTCGCAGTTCTGATGCTCGAAAGGAATAACTAGAACGGCCTAGGGGAAAACTACTCATACCGTTGTAATGGGGCGTGTTTCTACTTTCAGATGCGACAGAAACTTTGCGGATTGGTCAATCCGTTCGCGAGATATGGCAGTTTTGAGGTAAGAAACGCTTGAGAAACTCCAAATCTTCGCAGTTCTGATGCTCGAAACGAATAACTAGAACGGCCTAGGGGAAAACTACTCATACCGTTGTAATGGGGCGAGTTTCTACTTTCAGATGCGACAGAAACTTTGCGGATTGGTCAATCCGTTCGCGAGATATGGCAGTTTTGAGGTAAGAAACGCTTGAGAAACTCCAAATCTTCGCAGTCCTGATGCTCGAAAGGAATAACTAGAACGGCCTAGGGGAAAACTACTCATACCATTGTAATCGGGAGAGCTTCTACTTTCAGATGCAAAAGAAATTTTGCGTATTGGTCAATCCGTTCGCGAGATATGACAGTTTTGAGGTAAGAAACGTTTGAGAAACTCAAAATTTTCTTAGTTCTGATGCTCGAAACGAATAACTAGAACGGCCTAGGGGAAAACTACTCATACCGTTGTAATGGGGCGTGTTTCTACTTTCAGATGCGACAGAAACTTTGCGGATTGGTCAATCCGTTCGCGAGATATGGCAGTTTTGAGGTAAGAAACGCTTGAGAAACTCCAAATCTTCGCAGTTCTGATGCTCGAAACGAATAACTAGAACGGCCTAGGGGAAAACTACTCATACCGTTGTAATGGGGCGTGTTTCTACTTTCAGATGCGACAGAAACTTTGCGGATTGGTCAATCCGTTCGCGAGATATGGCAGATTTGAGGTAAGAAACGCTTGAGAAACTCAAAATTTTCTTAGTTCTGATGCTCGAAACGAATAACTAGAACGGCCTAGGGGAAAACTACTCATACCGTTGTAATGGGGCGAGTTTCTACTTTCAGATGCGACAGAAACTTTGCGGATTGGTCAATCCGTTCGCGAGATATGGCAGTTTTGAGGTAAGAAACGCTTGAGAAACTCCAAATCTTCGCAGTCCTGATGCTCGAAAGGAATAACTAGAACGGCCTAGGGGAAAACTACTCATACCGTTGTAATGGGGCGTGTTTCTACTTTCAGATGCGACAGAAACTTTGCGGATTGGTCAATCCGTTCGCGAGATATGGCAGTTTTGAGGTAAGAAACGCTTGAGAAACTCCAAATCTTCGCAGTTCTGATGCTCGAAACGAATAACTAGAACGGCCTAGGGGAAAACTACTCATACCATTGTAATCGGGAGAGCTTCTACTTTCAGATGCAAAAGAAATTTTGCGTATTGGTCAATCCGTTCGCGAGATATGACAGTTTTGAGGTAAGAAACGCTTGAGAAACTCAAAATTTTCTTAGTTCTGATGCTCGAAACGAATAACTAGAACGGCCTAGGGGAAAACTACTCATACCGTTGTAATGGGGCGTGTTTCTACTTTCAGATGCGACAGAAACTTTGCGGATTGGTCAATCCGTTCGCGAGATATGGCAGTTTTGAGGTAAGAAACGCTTGAGAAACTCCAAATCTTCGCAGTTCTGATGCTCGAAACGAATAACTAGAACGGCCTAGGGGAAAACTACTCATACCGTTGTAATGGGGCGAGTTTCTACTTTCAGATGCGACAGAAACTTTGCGGATTGGTCAATCCGTTCGCGAGATATGGCAGTTTTGAGGTAAGAAACGCTTGAGAAACTCCAAATCTTCGCAGTTCTGATGCTCGAAAGGAATAACTAGAACGGCCTAGGGGAAAACTACTCATACCGTTGTAATGGGGCGTGTTTCTACTTTCAGATGCGACAGAAACTTTGCGGATTGGTCAAACCGTTCGCGAGATATGGCAGTTTTGAGGTAAGAAACGCTTGAGAAACTCAAAATTTTCTTAGTTCTGATGCTCGAAACGAATAACTAGAACGGCCTAGGGGAAAACTACTCATACCGTTGTAATGGGGCGAGTTTCTACTTTCAGATGCGACAGAAACTTTGCGGATTGGTCAATCCGTTCGCGAGATATGGCAGTTTTGAGGTAAGAAACGCTTGAGAAAATCAAAATTTTCTTAGTTCTGATGCTCGAAACGAATAACTAGAACGGCCTAGGGGAAAACTACTCATACCGTTGTAATGGGGCGAGTTTCTACTTTCAGATGCGACAGAAACTTTGCGGATTGGTCAATCCGTTCGCGAGATATGGCAGTTTTGAGGTAAGAAACGCTTGAGAAACTCAAAATTTTCTTAGTTCTGATGCTCGAAACGAATAACTAGAACGGCCTAGGGGTAAACTACTCATACCATTGTAATGGGGCGAGTTTCTACTTTCAGATGCGACAGAAACTTTGCGGATCGGTCAATCCGTTCGCGAGATATGGCAGTTTTGAGGTAAGAAACGCTTGAGAAACTCCAAATCTTCGCAGTTCTGATGCTCGAAAGGAATAACTAGAACGGCCTAGGGGAAAACTACTCATACCGTTGTAATGGGGCGTGTTTCTACTTTCAGATGCGACAGAAACTTTGCGGATTGGTCAATCCGTTCGCGAGATATGGCAGTTTTGAGGTAAGAAACGCTTGAGAAACTCCAAATCTTCGCAGTTCTGATGCTCGAAACGAATAACTAGAACGGTCTAGGGGAAAACTACTCATACCGTTGTAATGGGGCGAGTTTCTACTTTCAGATGCGACAGAAACTTTGCGGATTGGTCAATCCGTTCGCGAGATATGGCAGTTTTGAGGTAAGAAACGCTTGAGAAACTCCAAATCTTCGCAGTTCTGATGCTCGAAACGAATAACTAGAACGGCCTAGGGGAAAACTACTCATACCGTTGTAATGGGGCGTGTTTCTACTTTCAGATGCGACAGAAACTTTGCGGATTGGTCAATCCGTTCGCGAGATATGGCAGATTTGAGGTAAGAAACGCTTGAGAAACTCAAAATTTTCTTAGTTCTGATGCTCGAAACGAATAACTAGAACGGCCTAGGGGAAAACTACTCATACCGTTGTAATGGGGCGAGTTTCTACTTTCAGATGCGACAGAAACTTTGCGGATTGGTCAATCCGTTCGCGAGATATGGCAGTTTTGAGGTAAGAAACGCTTGAGAAACTCCAAATCTTCGCAGTCCTGATGCTCGAAAGGAATAACTAGAACGGCCTAGGGGAAAACTACTCATACCGTTGTAATGGGGCGTGTTTCTACTTTCAGATGCGACAGAAACTTTGCGGATTGGTCAATCCGTTCGCGAGATATGGCAGTTTTGAGGTAAGAAACGCTTGAGAAACTCCAAATCTTCGCAGTTCTGATGCTCGAAACGAATAACTAGAACGGCCTAGGGGAAAACTACTCATACCATTGTAATCGGGAGAGCTTCTACTTTCAGATGCAAAAGAAATTTTGCGTATTGGTCAATCCGTTCGCGAGATATGACAGTTTTGAGGTAAGAAACGCTTGAGAAACTCAAAATTTTCTTAGTTCTGATGCTCGAAACGAATAACTAGAACGGCCTAGGGGAAAACTACTCATACCGTTGTAATGGGGCGTGTTTCTACTTTCAGATGCGACAGAAACTTTGCGGATTGGTCAATCCGTTCGCGAGATATGGCAGTTTTGAGGTAAGAAACGCTTGAGAAACTCCAAATCTTCGCAGTTCTGATGCTCGAAACGAATAACTAGAACGGCCTAGGGGAAAACTACTCATACCGTTGTAATGGGGCGAGTTTCTACTTTCAGATGCGACAGAAACTTTGCGGATTGGTCAATCCGTTCGCGAGATATGGCAGTTTTGAGGTAAGAAACGCTTGAGAAACTCAAAATTTTCTTAGTTCTGATGCTCGAAACGAATAACTAGAACGGCCTAGGGGAAAACTACTCATACCGTTGTAATGGGGCGAGTTTCTACTTTCAGATGCGACAGAAACTTTGCGGATTGGTCAATCCGTTCGCGAGATATGGCAGTTTTGAGGTAAGAAACTCTTGAGAAACTCCAAATCTTCGCAGTTCTGATGCTCGAAACGAATAACTAGAACGGCCTAGGGGAAAACTACTCATACCATTGTAATGGGGCGAGTTTCTACTTTCAGATGCGACAGAAACTTTGCGGATTGGTCAATCCGTTCGCGAGATATGGCAGTTTTGAGGTAAGAAACGCTTGAGAAACTCCAAATCTTCGCAGTTCTGATGCTCGAAAGGAATAACTAGAACGGCCTAGGGGAAAACTACTCATACCGTTGTAATGGGGCGTGTTTCTACTTTCAGATGCGACAGAAACTTTGCGGATTGGTCAAACCGTTCGCGAGATATGGCAGTTTTGAGGTAAGAAACGCTTGAGAAACTCAAAATTTTCTTAGTTCTGATGCTCGAAACGAATAACTAGAACGGCCTAGGGGAAAACTACTCATACCGTTGTAATGGGGCGAGTTTCTACTTTCAGATGCGACAGAAACTTTGCGGATTGGTCAATCCGTTCGCGAGATATGGCAGTTTTGAGGTAAGAAACGCTTGAGAAACTCAAAATTTTCTTAGTTCTGATGCTCGAAACGAATAACTAGAACGGCCTAGGGGAAAACTACTCATACCGTTGTAATGGGGCGAGTTTCTACTTTCAGATGCGACAGAAACTTTGCGGATTGGTCAATCCGTTCGCGAGATATGGCAGTTTTGAGGTAAGAAACGCTTGAGAAACTCAAAATCTTCGCAGTTCTGATGCTCGAAAGGAATAACTAGAACGGCCTAGGGGAAAACTACTCATACCGTTGTAATGGGGCGTGTTTCTAATTTCAGATGCGACAGAAACTTTGCGGATTGGTCAATCCGTTCGCGAGATATGGCAGTTTTGATGTAAGAAACGCTTGAGAACTCCCAATTTTCGCAGTTCTGATGCTCGAAACGAATAACTAGAACGGCCTAGGGGAAAACTACTCATACCGTTGTAATGGGGCGAGTTTCTACTTTCAGATGCGACAGAAACTTTGCGGATTGGTCAATCCGTTCGCGAGATATGGCAGTTTTGAGGTAAGAAACGCTTGAGAAACTCCCAATTTTCGCAGTTCTGATGCTCGAAACGAATAACTAGAACGGCCTAGGGGAAAACTACTCATACCGTTGTAATGGGGCGAGTTTCTACTTTCAGATGCGACAGAAACTTTGCGGATTGGTCAATCCGTTCGCGAGATATGGCAGTTTTGAGGTAAGAAACGCTTGAGAAACTCCCAATTTTCGCAGTTCTGATGCTCGAAACGAATAACTAGAACGGCCTAGGGGAAAACTACTCATACCGTTGTAATGGGGCGAGTTTCTACTTTCAGATGCGACAGAAACTTTGCGGATTGGTCAATCCGTTCGCGAGATATGGCAGTTTTGAGGTAAGAAACGCTTGAGAAACTCAAAATTTTCTTAGTTCTGATGCTCGAAACGAATAACTAGAACGGCCTAGGGGAAAACTACTCATACCGTTGTAATGGGGCGAGTTTCTACTTTCAGATGCGACAGAAACTTTGCGGATTGGTCAATCCGTTCGCGAGATATGGCAGTTTTGAGGTAAGAAACGCTTGAGAAACTCCAAATCTTCGCAGTTCTGATGCTCGAAACGAATAACTAGAACGGCCTAGGGGAAAACTACTCATACCGTTGTAATGGGGCGTGTTTCTACTTTCAGATGCGACAGAAACTTTGCGGATTGGTCAATCCGTTCGCGAGATATGGCAGATTTGAGGTAAGAAACGCTTGAGAAACTCAAAATTTTCTTAGTTTTGATGCTCGAAACGAATAACTAGAACGGCCTAGGGGAAAACTACTCATACCGTTGTAATGGGGCGAGTTTCTACTTTCAGATGCGACAGAAACTTTGCGGATTGGTCAATCCGTTCGCGAGATATGGCAGTTTTGAGGTAAGAAACGCTTGAGAAACTCCAAATCTTCGCAGTCCTGATGCTCGAAAGGAATAACTAGAACGGCCTAGGGGAAAACTACTCATACCGTTGTAATGGGGCGTGTTTCTACTTTCAGATGCGACAGAAACTTTGCGGATTGGTCAATCCGTTCGCGAGATATGGCAGTTTTGAGGTAAGAAACGCTTGAGAAACTCCAAATCTTCGCAGTTCTGATGCTCGAAACGAATAACTAGAACGGCCTAGGGGAAAACTACTCATACCATTGTAATCGGGAGAGCTTCTACTTTCAGATGCAAAAGAAATTTTGCGTATTGGTCAATCCGTTCGCGAGATATGACAGTTTTGAGGTAAGAAACGCTTGAGAAACTCAAAATTTTCTTAGTTCTGATGCTCGAAACGAATAACTAGAACGGCCTAAGGGAAAACTACTCATACCGTTGTAATGGGGCGAGTTTCTACTTTCAGATGCAACAGAAACTTTGCGGATTGGTCAATCCGTTCGCGAGATATGGCAGTTTTGAGATAAGAAACGCTTGAGAAACTCAAAATTTTCTTAGTTCTGATGCTCGAAACGAATAACTAGAACGGCCTAGGGGAAAACTACTCATACCGTTGTAATGGGGCGAGTTTCTACTTTCAGATGCGACAGAAACTTTGCGGATTGGTCAATCCGTTCGCGAGATATGGAAGTTTTGAGGTAAGAAACGCTTGAGAAACTCCAAATCTTCGCAGTTCTGATGCTCGAAAGGAATAACTAGAACGGCCTAGGGGAAAACTACTCATACCGTTGTAATGGGGCGTGTTTCTACTTTCAGAAGCGACAGAAACTTTGCGGATTGGTCAATCCGTTCGCGAGATATGGCAGTTTTGAGGTAAGAAACGCTTGAGAAACTCCAAATCTTCGCAGTTCTGATGCTCGAAACGAATAACTAGAACGGCCTAGGGGAAAACTACTCATACCGTTGTAATGGGGCGAGTTTCTACTTTCAGATGCGACAGAAACTTTGCGGATTGGTCAATCCGTTCGCGAGATATGGCAGTTTTGAGGTAAGAAACGCTTGAGAAACTCAAAATTTTCTTAGTTCTGATGCTCGAAACGAATAACTAGAACGGCCTAGGGGAAAACTACTCATACCGTTGTAATGGGGCGAGTTTCTACTTTCAGATGCAACAGAAACTTTGCGGATTGGTCAATCCGTTCGCGAGATATGGCAGTTTTGAGGTAAGAAACGCTTGAGAAACTCCAAATCTTCGCAGTTCTGATGCTCGAAAGGAATAACTAGAACGGCCTAGGGGAAAACTACTCATACCGTTGTAATGGGGCGTGTTTCTACTTTCAGATGCGACAGAAACTTTGCGGATTGGTCAATCCGTTCGCGAGATATGGCAGTTTTGAGGTAAGAAACGCTTGAGAAACTCAAAATTTTCTTAGTTCTGATGCTCGAAACGAATAACTAGAACGGCCTAGGGGAAAACTACTCATACCGTTGTAATGGGGCGAGTTTCTACTTTCAGATGCGACAGAAACTTTGCGGATTGGTCAATCCGTTCGCGAGATATGGCAGTTTTGAGGTAAGAAACGCTTGAGAAACTCCAAATCTTCGCAGTCCTGATGCTCGAAAGGAATAACTAGAACGGCCTAGGGGAAAACTACTCATACCGTTGTAATGGGGCGAGTTTCTACTTTCAGATGCGACAGAAACTTTGCGGATTGGTCAATCCGTTCGCGAGATATGGCAGTTTTGAGGTAAGAAACGCTTGAGAAACTCCCAATTTTCGCAGTTCTGATGCTCGAAACGAATAACTAGAACGGCCTAGGGGAAAACTACTCATACCGTTGTAATGGGGCGAGTTTCTACTTTCAGATGCGACAGAAACTTTGCGGATTGGTCAATCCGTTCGCGAGATATGGCAGTTTTGAGGTAAGAAACGCTTGAGAAACTCAAAATTTTCTTAGTTCTGATGCTCGAAACGAATAACTAGAACGGCCTAGGGGAAAACTACTCATACCATTGTGATGGGGCGAGTTTCTACTTTCAGATGCGACAGAAACTTTGCGGATCGGTCAATCCGTTCGCGAGATATGGCAGTTTTGAGGTAAGAAACGCTTGAGAAACTCCAAATCTTCGCAGTCCTGATGCTCGAAAGGAATAACTAGAACGGCCTAGGGGAAAACTACTCATACCGTTGTAATGGGGCGAGTTTCTACTTTCAGATGCGACAGAAACTTTGCGGATTGGTCAATCCGTTCGCGAGATATGGCAGTTTTGAGGTAAGAAACGCTTGAGAAACTCCCAATTTTCGCAGTTCTGATGCTCGAAACGAATAACTAGAACGGCCTAGGGGAAAACTACTCATACCGTTGTAATGGGGCGAGTTTCTACTTTCAGATGCGACAGAAACTTTGCGGATTGGTCAATCCGTTCGCGAGATATGGCAGTTTTGAGGTAAGAAACGCTTGAGAAACTCCAAATCTTCGCAGTCCTGATGCTCGAAAGGAATAACTAGAACGGCCTAGGGGAAAACTACTCATACCGTTGTAATGGGGCGTGTTTCTACTTTCAGATGCGACAGAAACTTTGCGGATTGGTCAATCCGTTCGCGAGATATGGCAGTTTTGAGGTAAGAAACGCTTGAGAAACTCAAAATTTTCTTAGTTCTGATGCTCGAAACGAATAACTAGAACGGCCTAGGGGAAAACTACTCATACCGTTGTAATGGGGCGAGTTTCTACTTTCAGATGCGACAGAAACTTTGCGGATTGGTCAATCCGTTCGCGAGATATGGCAGTTTTGAGGTAAGAAACGCTTGAGAAACTCCAAATCTTCGCAGTCCTGATGCACGAAAGGAATAACTAGAACGGCCTAGGGGAAAACTACTCATACCGTTGTAATGGGGCGAGTTTCTACTTTCAGATGCAACAGAAACTTTGCGGATTGGTCAATCCGTTCGCGAGATATGGCAGTTTTGAGATAAGAAACGCTTGAGAAACTCAAAATTTTCTTAGTTCTGATGCTCGAAACGAATAACTAGAACGGCCTAGGGGAAAACTACTCATACCGTTGTAATGGGGCGAGTTTCTACTTTCAGATGCGACAGAAACTTTGCGGATTGGTCAATGCGTTCGCGAGATATGGCAGTTTTGAGGTAAGAAACGCTTGAGAAACTCCAAATCTTCGCAGTTCTGATGCTCGAAAGGAATAACTAGAACGGCCTAGGGGAAAACTACTCATACCGTTGTAATGGGGCGTGTTTCTACTTTCAGATGCGACAGAAACTTTGCGGATTGGTCAATCCGTTCGCGAGATATGGCAGTTTTGAGGTAAGAAACGCTTGAGAAACTCCCAATTTTCGCAGTTCTGATGCTCGAAACGAATAACTAGAACGGCCTAGGGGAAAACTACTCATACCGTTGTAATGGGGCGAGTTTCTACTTTCAGATGCGACAGAAACTTTGCGGATTGGTCAATCCGTTCGCGAGATATGGCAGTTTTGAGGTAAGAAACGCTTGAGAAACTCAAAATTTTCTTAGTTCTGATGCTCGAAACGAATAACTAGAACGGCCTAGGGGAAAACTACTCATACCATTGTGATGGGGCGAGTTTCTACTTTCAGATGCGACAGAAACTTTGCGGATCGGTCAATCCGTTCGCGAGATATGGCAGTTTTGAGGTAAGAAACGCTTGAGAAACTCCAAATCTTCGCAGTCCTGATGCTCGAAAGGAATAACTAGAACGGCCTAGGGGAAAACTACTCATACCGTTGTAATGGGGCGAGTTTCTACTTTCAGATGCGACAGAAACTTTGCGGATTGGTCAATCCGTTCGCGAGATATGGCAGTTTTGAGGTAAGAAACGCTTGAGAAACTCCCAATTTTCGCAGTTCTGATGCTCGAAAGGAATAACTAGAACGGCCTAGGGGAAAACTACTCATACCGTTGTAATGGGGCGTGTTTCTACTTTCAGATGCGACAGAAACTTTGCGGATTGGTCAATCCGTTCGCGAGATATGGCAGTTTTGAGGTAAGAAACGCTTGAGAAACTCAAAATTTTCTTAGTTCTGATGCTCGAAACGAATAACTAGAACGGCCTAGGGGAAAACTACTCATACCGTTGTAATGGGGCGAGTTTCTACTTTCAGATGCGACAGAAACTTTGCGGATTGGTCAATCCGTTCGCGAGATATGGCAGTTTTGAGGTAAGAAACGCTTGAGAAACTCCAAATCTTCGCAGTCCTGATGCTCGAAAGGAATAACTAGAACGGCCTAGGGGAAAACTACTCATACCGTTGTAATGGGGCGTGTTTCTACTTTCAGATGCGACAGAAACTTTGCGGATTGGTCAATCCGTTCGCGAGATATGGCAGTTTTGAGGTAAGAAACGCTTGAGAAACTCAAAATTTTCTTAGTTCTGATGCTCGAAACGAATAACTAGAACGGCCTAGGGGAAAACTACTCATACCGTTGTAATGGGGCGAGTTTCTACTTTCAGATGCGACAGAAACTTTGCGGATTGGTCAATCCGTTCGCGAGATATGGCAGTTTTGAGGTAAGAAACGCTTGAGAAACTCCAAATCTTCGCAGTCCTGATGCACGAAAGGAATAACTAGAACGGCCTAGGGGAAAACTACTCATACCGTTGTAATGGGGCGAGTTTCTACTTTCAGATGCAACAGAAACTTTGCGGATTGGTCAATCCGTTCGCGAGATATGGCAGTTTTGAGATAAGAAACGCTTGAGAAACTCAAAATTTTCTTAGTTCTGATGCTCGAAACGAATAACTAGAACGGCCTAGGGGAAAACTACTCATACCGTTGTAATGGGGCGAGTTTCTACTTTCAGATGCGACAGAAACTTTGCGGATTGGTCAATGCGTTCGCGAGATATGGCAGTTTTGAGGTAAGAAACACTTGAGAAACTCCAAATCTTCGCAGTTCTGATGCTCGAAAGGAATAACTAGAACGGCCTAGGGGAAAACTACTCATACCGTTGTAATGGGGCGTGTTTCTACTTTCAGATGCGACAGAAACTTTGCGGATTGGTCAATCCGTTCGCGAGATATGGCAGTTTTGAGGTAAGAAACGCTTGAGAAACTCCAAATCTTCGCTGTTCTGATGCTCGAAACGAATAACTAGAACGGCCTAGGGGAAAACTACTCATACCGTTGTAATGGGGCGAGTTTCTACTTTCAGATGCGACAGAAACTTTGCGGATTGGTCAATCCGTTCGCGAGATATGGCAGTTTTGAGGTAAGAAACGCTTGAGAAACTCCAAATCTTCGCAGTCCTGATGCTCGAAAGGAATAACTAGAACGGCCTAGGGGAAAACTACTCATACCGTTGTAATGGGGCGTGTTTCTACTTTCAGATGCGACAGAAACTTTGCGGATTGGTCAATCCGTTCGCGAGATATGGCAGTTTTGAGGTAAGAAACGCTTGAGAAACTCCAAATCTTCGCAGTTCTGATGCTCGAAACGAATAACTAGAACGGCCTAGGGGAAAACTACTCATACCATTGTAATCGGGAGAGCTTCTACTTTCAGATGCAAAAGAAATTTTGCGTATTGGTCAATCCGTTCGCGAGATATGACAGTTTTGAGGTAAGAAACGCTTGAGAAACTCAAAATTTTCTTAGTTCTGATGCTCGAAACGAATAACTAGAACGGCCTAAGGGAAAACTACTCATACCGTTGTAATGGGGCGAGTTTCTACTTTCAGATGCAACAGAAACTTTGCGGATTGGTCAATCCGTTCGCGAGATATGGCAGTTTTGAGATAAGAAACGCTTGAGAAACTCAAAATTTTCTTAGTTCTGATGCTCGAAACGAATAACTAGAACGGCCTAGGGGAAAACTACTCATACCGTTGTAATGGGGCGAGTTTCTACTTTCAGATGCGACAGAAACTTTGCGGATTGGTCAATCCGTTCGCGAGATATGGAAGTTTTGAGGTAAGAAACGCTTGAGAAACTCCAAATCTTCGCAGTTCTGATGCTCGAAAGGAATAACTAGAACGGCCTAGGGGAAAACTACTCATACCGTTGTAATGGGGCGTGTTTCTACTTTCAGAAGCGACAGAAACTTTGCGGATTGGTCAATCCGTTCGCGAGATATGGCAGTTTTGAGGTAAGAAACGCTTGAGAAACTCCAAATCTTCGCAGTTCTGATGCTCGAAACGAATAACTAGAACGGCCTAGGGGAAAACTACTCATACCGTTGTAATGGGGCGAGTTTCTACTTTCAGATGCGACAGAAACTTTGCGGATTGGTCAATCCGTTCGCGAGATATGGCAGTTTTGAGGTAAGAAACGCTTGAGAAACTCAAAATTTTCTTAGTTCTGATGCTCGAAACGAATAACTAGAACGGCCTAGGGGAAAACTACTCATACCGTTGTAATGGGGCGAGTTTCTACTTTCAGATGCAACAGAAACTTTGCGGATTGGTCAATCCGTTCGCGAGATATGGCAGTTTTGAGGTAAGAAACGCTTGAGAAACTCCAAATCTTCGCAGTTCTGATGCTCGAAAGGAATAACTAGAACGGCCTAGGGGAAAACTACTCATACCGTTGTAATGGGGCGTGTTTCTACTTTCAGATGCGACAGAAACTTTGCGGATTGGTCAATCCGTTCGCGAGATATGGCAGTTTTGAGGTAAGAAACGCTTGAGAAACTCAAAATTTTCTTAGTTCTGATGCTCGAAACGAATAACTAGAACGGCCTAGGGGAAAACTACTCATACCGTTGTAATGGGGCGAGTTTCTACTTTCAGATGCGACAGAAACTTTGCGGATTGGTCAATCCGTTCGCGAGATATGGCAGTTTTGAGGTAAGAAACGCTTGAGAAACTCCAAATCTTCGCAGTCCTGATGCTCGAAAGGAATAACTAGAACGGCCTAGGGGAAAACTACTCATACCGTTGTAATGGGGCGAGTTTCTACTTTCAGATGCGACAGAAACTTTGCGGATTGGTCAATCCGTTCGCGAGATATGGCAGTTTTGAGGTAAGAAACGCTTGAGAAACTCCCAATTTTCGCAGTTCTGATGCTCGAAACGAATAACTAGAACGGCCTAGGGGAAAACTACTCATACCGTTGTAATGGGGCGAGTTTCTACTTTCAGATGCGACAGAAACTTTGCGGATTGGTCAATCCGTTCGCGAGATATGGCAGTTTTGAGGTAAGAAACGCTTGAGAAACTCAAAATTTTCTTAGTTCTGATGCTCGAAACGAATAACTAGAACGGCCTAGGGGAAAACTACTCATACCATTGTGATGGGGCGAGTTTCTACTTTCAGATGCGACAGAAACTTTGCGGATCGGTCAATCCGTTCGCGAGATATGGCAGTTTTGAGGTAAGAAACGCTTGAGAAACTCCAAATCTTCGCAGTCCTGATGCTCGAAAGGAATAACTAGAACGGCCTAGGGGAAAACTACTCATACCGTTGTAATGGGGCGAGTTTCTACTTTCAGATGCGACAGAAACTTTGCGGATTGGTCAATCCGTTCGCGAGATATGGCAGTTTTGAGGTAAGAAACGCTTGAGAAACTCCCAATTTTCGCAGTTCTGATGCTCGAAACGAATAACTAGAACGGCCTAGGGGAAAACTACTCATACCGTTGTAATGGGGCGAGTTTCTACTTTCAGATGCGACAGAAACTTTGCGGATTGGTCAATCCGTTCGCGAGATATGGCAGTTTTGAGGTAAGAAACGCTTGAGAAACTCCAAATCTTCGCAGTCCTGATGCTCGAAAGGAATAACTAGAACGGCCTAGGGGAAAACTACTCATACCGTTGTAATGGGGCGTGTTTCTACTTTCAGATGCGACAGAAACTTTGCGGATTGGTCAATCCGTTCGCGAGATATGGCAGTTTTGAGGTAAGAAACGCTTGAGAAACTCAAAATTTTCTTAGTTCTGATGCTCGAAACGAATAACTAGAACGGCCTAGGGGAAAACTACTCATACCGTTGTAATGGGGCGAGTTTCTACTTTCAGATGCGACAGAAACTTTGCGGATTGGTCAATCCGTTCGCGAGATATGGCAGTTTTGAGGTAAGAAACGCTTGAGAAACTCCAAATCTTCGCAGTCCTGATGCACGAAAGGAATAACTAGAACGGCCTAGGGGAAAACTACTCATACCGTTGTAATGGGGCGAGTTTCTACTTTCAGATGCAACAGAAACTTTGCGGATTGGTCAATCCGTTCGCGAGATATGGCAGTTTTGAGATAAGAAACGCTTGAGAAACTCAAAATTTTCTTAGTTCTGATGCTCGAAACGAATAACTAGAACGGCCTAGGGGAAAACTACTCATACCGTTGTAATGGGGCGAGTTTCTACTTTCAGATGCGACAGAAACTTTGCGGATTGGTCAATGCGTTCGCGAGATATGGCAGTTTTGAGGTAAGAAACGCTTGAGAAACTCCAAATCTTCGCAGTTCTGATGCTCGAAAGGAATAACTAGAACGGCCTAGGGGAAAACTACTCATACCGTTGTAATGGGGCGTGTTTCTACTTTCAGATGCGACAGAAACTTTGCGGATTGGTCAATCCGTTCGCGAGATATGGCAGTTTTGAGGTAAGAAACGCTTGAGAAACTCCCAATTTTCGCAGTTCTGATGCTCGAAACGAATAACTAGAACGGCCTAGGGGAAAACTACTCATACCGTTGTAATGGGGCGAGTTTCTACTTTCAGATGCGACAGAAACTTTGCGGATTGGTCAATCCGTTCGCGAGATATGGCAGTTTTGAGGTAAGAAACGCTTGAGAAACTCAAAATTTTCTTAGTTCTGATGCTCGAAACGAATAACTAGAACGGCCTAGGGGAAAACTACTCATACCATTGTGATGGGGCGAGTTTCTACTTTCAGATGCGACAGAAACTTTGCGGATCGGTCAATCCGTTCGCGAGATATGGCAGTTTTGAGGTAAGAAACGCTTGAGAAACTCCAAATCTTCGCAGTCCTGATGCTCGAAAGGAATAACTAGAACGGCCTAGGGGAAAACTACTCATACCGTTGTAATGGGGCGAGTTTCTACTTTCAGATGCGACAGAAACTTTGCGGATTGGTCAATCCGTTCGCGAGATATGGCAGTTTTGAGGTAAGAAACGCTTGAGAAACTCCCAATTTTCGCAGTTCTGATGCTCGAAAGGAATAACTAGAACGGCCTAGGGGAAAACTACTCATACCGTTGTAATGGGGCGTGTTTCTACTTTCAGATGCGACAGAAACTTTGCGGATTGGTCAATCCGTTCGCGAGATATGGCAGTTTTGAGGTAAGAAACGCTTGAGAAACTCAAAATTTTCTTAGTTCTGATGCTCGAAACGAATAACTAGAACGGCCTAGGGGAAAACTACTCATACCGTTGTAATGGGGCGAGTTTCTACTTTCAGATGCGACAGAAACTTTGCGGATTGGTCAATCCGTTCGCGAGATATGGCAGTTTTGAGGTAAGAAACGCTTGAGAAACTCCAAATCTTCGCAGTCCTGATGCTCGAAAGGAATAACTAGAACGGCCTAGGGGAAAACTACTCATACCGTTGTAATGGGGCGTGTTTCTACTTTCAGATGCGACAGAAACTTTGCGGATTGGTCAATCCGTTCGCGAGATATGGCAGTTTTGAGGTAAGAAACGCTTGAGAAACTCAAAATTTTCTTAGTTCTGATGCTCGAAACGAATAACTAGAACGGCCTAGGGGAAAACTACTCATACCGTTGTAATGGGGCGAGTTTCTACTTTCAGATGCGACAGAAACTTTGCGGATTGGTCAATCCGTTCGCGAGATATGGCAGTTTTGAGGTAAGAAACGCTTGAGAAACTCCAAATCTTCGCAGTCCTGATGCACGAAAGGAATAACTAGAACGGCCTAGGGGAAAACTACTCATACCGTTGTAATGGGGCGAGTTTCTACTTTCAGATGCAACAGAAACTTTGCGGATTGGTCAATCCGTTCGCGAGATATGGCAGTTTTGAGATAAGAAACGCTTGAGAAACTCAAAATTTTCTTAGTTCTGATGCTCGAAACGAATAACTAGAACGGCCTAGGGGAAAACTACTCATACCGTTGTAATGGGGCGAGTTTCTACTTTCAGATGCGACAGAAACTTTGCGGATTGGTCAATGCGTTCGCGAGATATGGCAGTTTTGAGGTAAGAAACACTTGAGAAACTCCAAATCTTCGCAGTTCTGATGCTCGAAAGGAATAACTAGAACGGCCTAGGGGAAAACTACTCATACCGTTGTAATGGGGCGTGTTTCTACTTTCAGATGCGACAGAAACTTTGCGGATTGGTCAATCCGTTCGCGAGATATGGCAGTTTTGAGGTAAGAAACGCTTGAGAAACTCCAAATCTTCGCTGTTCTGATGCTCGAAACGAATAACTAGAACGGCCTAGGGGAAAACTACTCATACCGTTGTAATGGGGCGAGTTTCTACTTTCAGATGCGACAGAAACTTTGCGGATTGGTCAATCCGTTCGCGAGATATGGCAGTTTTGAGGTAAGAAACGCTTGAGAAACTCAAAATTTTCTTAGTTCTGATGCTCGAAACGAATAACTAGAACGGCCTAGGGGAAAACTACTCATACCGTTGTAATGGGGCGAGTTTCTACTTTCAGATGCAACAGAAACTTTGCGGATTGGTCAATCCGTTCGCGAGATATGGCAGTTTTGAGGTAAGAAACGCTTGAGAAACTCCAAATCTTCGCAGTTCTGATGCTCGAAAGGAATAACTAGAACGGCCTAGGGGAAAACTACTCATACCGTTGTAATGGGGCGTGTTTCTACTTTCAGATGCGACAGAAACTTTGCGGATTGGTCAATCCGTTCGCGAGATATGGCAGTTTTGAGGTAAGAAACGCTTGAGAAACTCAAAATTTTCTTAGTTCTGATGCTCGAAACGAATAACTAGAACGGCCTAGGGGAAAACTACTCATACCGTTGTAATGGGGCGAGTTTCTACTTTCAGATGCGACAGAAACTTTGCGGATTGGTCAATCCGTTCGCGAGATATGGCAGTTTTGAGGTAAGAAACGCTTGAGAAACTCCAAATCTTCGCAGTCCTGATGCTCGAAAGGAATAACTAGAACGGCCTAGGGGAAAACTACTCATACCGTTGTAATGGGGCGTGTTTCTACTTTCAGATGCGACAGAAACTTTGCGGATTGGTCAATCCGTTCGCGAGATATGGCAGTTTTGAGGTAAGAAACGCTTGAGAAACTCCAAATCTTCGCAGTTCTGATGCTCGAAACGAATAACTAAAACGGCCTAGGGGAAAACTACTCATACCATTGTAATCGGGAGAGCTTCTACTTTCAGATGCAAAAGAAATTTTGCGTATTGGTCAATCCGTTCGCGAGATATGACAGTTTTGAGGTAAGAAACGCTTGAGAAACTCAAAATTTTCTTAGTTCTGATGCTCGAAACGAATAACTAGAACGGCCTAGGGGAAAACTACTCATACCGTTGTAATGGGGCGAGTTTCTACTTTCAGATGCAACAGAAACTTTGCGGATTGGTCAATCCGTTCGCCAGATATGGCAGTTTTGAGATAAGAAACGCTTGAGAAACTCAAAATTTTCTTAGTTCTGATGCTCGAAACGAATAACTAGAACGGCCTAGGGGAAAACTACTCATACCGTTGTAATGGGGCGAGTTTCTACTTTCAGATGCGACAGAAACTTTGCGGATTGGACAATGCGTTCGCGAGATATGGCAGTTTTGAGGTAAGAAACGCTTGAGAAACTCCAAATCTTCGCAGTTCTGATGCTCGAAAGGAATAACTAGAACGGCCTAGGGGAAAACTACTCATACCGTTGTAATGGGGCGTGTTTCTACTTTCAGATGCGACAGAAACTTTGCGGATTGGTCAATCCGTTCGCGAGATATGGCAGTTTTGAGGTAAGAAACGCTTGAGAAACTCCAAATCTTCGCAGTTCTGATGCTCGAAACGAATAACTAGAACGGCCTAGGGGAAAACTACTCATACCGTTGTAATGGGGCGAGTTTCTACTTTCAGATGCGACAGAAACTTTGCGGATTGGTCAATCCGTTCGCGAGGTATGGCAGTTTTGAGGTAAGAAACGCTTGAGAAACTCAAAATTTTCTTAGTTCTGATGCTCGAAACGAATAACTAGGACGGCCTAGGGGAAAACTACTCATACCGTTGTAATGGGGCGAGTTTCTACTTTCAGATGCAACAGAAACTTTGCGGATTGGTCAATCCGTTCGCGAGATATGGCAGTTTTGAGGTAAGAAACGCTTGAGAAACTCCAAATCTTCGCAGTTCTGATGCTCGAAAGGAATAACTAGAACGGCCTAGGGGAAAACTACTCATACCGTTGTAATGGGGCGTGTTTCTACTTTCAGATGCGACAGAAACTTTGCGGATTGGTCAATCCGTTCGCGAGATATGGCAGTTTTGAGGTAAGAAACGCTTGAGAAACTCAAAATTTTCTTAGTTCTGATGCTCGAAACGAATAACTAGAACGGCCTAGGGGAAAACTACTCATACCGTTGTAATGGGGCGAGTTTCTACTTTCAGACGCGACAGAAACTTTGCGGATTGGTCAATCCGTTCGCGAGATATGGCAGTTTTGAGGTAAGAAACGCTTGAGAAACTCCAAATCTTCGCAGTTCTGATGCTCGAAAGGAATAACTAGAACGGCCTAGGGGAAAACTACTCATACCGTTGTAATGGGGCGTGTTTCTACTTTCAGATGCGACAGAAACTTTGCGGATTGGTCAATCCGTTCGCGAGATATGGCAGTTTTGAGGTAAGAAACGCTTGAGAAACTCCAAATCTTCGCAGTTCTGATGCTCGAAACGAATAACTAGAACGGCCTAGGGGAAAACTACTCATACCATTGTAATGGGGCGAGTTTCTACTTTCAGATGCGACAGAAACTTTGCGGATCGGTCAATCCGTTCGCGAGATATGGCAGCTTTGAGGTAAGAAACGCTTGAGAAACTCCAAATCTTCGCAGTTCTGATGCTCGAAAGGAATAACTAGAACGGCCTAGGGGAAAACTACTCATACCGTTGTAATGGGGCGAGTTTCTACTTTCAGATGCGACAGAAACTTTGCGGATTGGTCAATCCGTTCGCGAGATATGGCAGTTTTGAGGTAAGAAACGCTTGAGAAACTCCCAATTTTCGCAGTTCTGATGCTCGAAACGAATAACTAGAACGGCCTAGGGGAAAACTACTCATACCGTTGTAATGGGGCGAGTTTCTACTTTCAGATGCGACAGAAACTTTGCGGATTGGTCAATCCGTTCGCGAGATATGGCAGTTTTGAGGTAAGAAACGCTTGAGAAACTCCCGATTTTCGCAGTTCTGATGCTCGAAACGAATAACTAGAACGGCCTAGGGGAAAACTACTCATACCGTTGTAATGGGGCGAGTTTCTACTTTCAGATGCGACAGAAACTTTGCGGATTGGTCAATCCGTTCGCGAGATATGGCAGTTTTGAGGTAAGAAACGCTTGAGAAACTCAAAATTTTCTTAGTTCTGATGCTCGAAACGAATAACTAGAACGGCCTAGGGGAAAACTACTCATACCGTTGTAATGGGGCGAGTTTCTACTTTCAGATGCGACAGAAACTTTGCGGATTGGTCAATCCGTTCGCGAGATATGGCAGTTTTGAGGTAAGAAACGCTTGAGAAACTCCAAATCTTCGCAGTTCTGATGCTCGAAACGAATAACTAGAACAGCCTAGGGGAAAACTACTCATACCGTTGTAATGGGGCGTGTTTCTACTTTCAGATGCGACAGAAACTTTGCGGATTGGTCAATCCGTTCGCGAGATATGGCAGATTTGAGGTAAGAAACGCTTGAGAAACTCAAAATTTTCTTAGTTCTGATGCTCGAAACGAATAACTAGAACGGCCTAGGGGAAAACTACTCATACCGTTGTAATGGGGCGAGTTTCTACTTTCAGATGCGACAGAAACTTTGCGGATTGGTCAATCCGTTCGCGAGATATGGCAGTTTTGAGGTAAGAAACGCTTGAGAAACTCCAAATCTTCGCAGTCCTGATGCTCGAAAGGAATAACTAGAACGGCCTAGGGGAAAACTACTCATACCGTTGTAATGGGGCGTGTTTCTACTTTCAGATGCGACAGAAACTTTGCGGATTGGTCAATCCGTTCGCGAGATATGGCAGTTTTGAGGTAAGAAACGCTTGAGAAACTCCAAATCTTCGCAGTTCTGATGCTCGAAACGAATAACTAGAACGGCCTAGGGGAAAACTACTCATACCATTGTAATCGGGAGAGCTTCTACTTTCAGATGCAAAAGAAATTTTGCGTATTGGTCAATCCGTTCGCGAGATATGACAGTTTTGAGGTAAGAAACGCTTGAGAAACTCAAAATTTTCTTAGTTCTGATGCTCGAAACGAATAACTAGAACGGCCTAGGGGAAAACTACTCATACCGTTGTAATGGGGCGAGTTTCTACTTTCAGATGCAACAGAAACTTTGCGGATTGGTCAATCCGTTCGCGAGATATGGCAGTTTTGAGATAAGAAACGCTTGAGAAACTCCAAATCTTCGCAGTTCTGATGCTCGAAAGGAATAACTAGAACGGCCTAGGGGAAAACTACTCATACCGTTGTAATGGGGCGTGTTTCTACTTTCAGATGCGACAGAAACTTTGCGGATTGGTCAATCCGTTCGCGAGATATGGCAGTTTTGAGGTAAGAAACGCTTGAGAAACTCCAAATCTTCGCAGTTCTGATGCTCGAAACGAATAACTAGAACGGCCTAGGGGAAAACTACTCATACCGTTGTAATGGGGCGAGTTTCTACTTTCAGATGCGACAGAAACTTTGCGGATGGGTCAATCCGTTCGCGAGATATGGCAGTTTTGAGGTAAGAAACGCTTGAGAAACTCAAAATTTTCTTAGTTCTGATGCTCGAAACGAATAACTAGAACGGCCTAGGGGAAAACTACTCATACCGTTGTAATGGGGCGAGTTTCTACTTTCAGATGCGACAGAAACTTTGCGGATTGGTCAATCCGTTCGCGAGATATGGCAGTTTTGAGGTAAGAAACGCTTGAGAAACTCCAAATCTTCGCAGTTCTGATGCTCGAAACGAATAACTAGAACGGCCTAGGGGAAAACTACTCATACCATTGTAATGGGGCGAGTTTCTACTTTCAGATGCGACAGAAACTTTGCGGATTGGTCAATCCGTTCGCGAGATATGGCAGTTTTGAGGTAAGAAACGCTTGAGAAACTCCAAATCTTCGCAGTTCTGATGCTCGAAAGGAATAACTAGAACGGCCTAGGGGAAAACTACTCATACCGTTGTAATGGGGCGAGTTTCTACTTTCAGATGCGACAGAAACTTTGCGGATTGGTCAATCCGTTCGCGAGATATGGCAGTTTTGAGGTAAGAAACGCTTGAGAAACTCAAAATTTTCTTAGTTCTGATGCTCGAAACGAATAACTAGAACGGCCTAGGGGAAAACTACTCATACCGTTGTAATGGGGCGAGTTTCTACTTTCAGATGCAACAGAAACTTTGCGGATTGGTCAATCCGTTCGCGAGATATGGCAGTTTTGAGGTAAGAAACGCTTGAGAAACTCCAAATCTTCGCAGTTCTGATGCTCGAAAGGAATAACTAGAACGGCCTAGGGGAAAACTACTCATACCGTTGTAATGGGGCGTGTTTCTACTTTCAGATGCGACAGAAACTTTGCGGATTGGTCAATCCGTTCGCGAGATATGGCAGTTTTGAGGTAAGAAACGCTTGAGAAACTCAAAATTTTCTTAGTTCTGATGCTCGAAACGAATAACTAGAACGGCCTAGGGGAAAACTACTCATACCGTTGTAATGGGGCGAGTTTCTACTTTCAGATGCGACAGAAACTTTGCGGATTGGTCAATCCGTTCGCGAGATATGGCAGTTTTGAGGTAAGAAACTCTTGAGAAACTCCAAATCTTCGCAGTTCTGATGCTCGAAAGGAATAACTAGAACGGCCTAGGGGAAAACTACTCATACCGTTGTAATGGGGCGTGATTCTACTTTCAGATGCGACAGAAACTTTGCGGATTGGTCAATCCGTTCGCGAGATATGGTAGTTTTGAGGTAAGAAACGCTTGAGAAACTCCCAATTTTCGCAGTTCTGATGCTCGAAACGAATAACTAGAACGGCCTAGGGGAAAACTACTCATACCGTTGTAATGGGGCGAGTTTCTACTTTCAGATGCGACAGAAACTTTGCGGATTGGTCAATCCGTTCGCGAGATATGGCAGTTTTGAGGTAAGAAACGCTTGAGAAACTCCCAATTTTCGCAGTTCTGATGCTCGAAACGAATAACTAGAACGGCCTAGGGGAAAACTACTCATACCGTTGTAATGGGGCGAGTTTCTACTTTCAGATGCGACAGAAACTTTGCGGATTGGTCAATCCGTTCGCGAGATATGGCAGTTTTGAGGTAAGAAACGCTTGAGGAACTCAAAATTTTCTTAGTTCTGATGCTCGAAACGAATAACTAGAACGGCCTAGGGGAAAACTACTCATACCGTTGTAATGGGGCGAGTTTCTACTTTCAGATGCGACAGAAACTTTGCGGATTGGTCAATCCGTTCGCGAGATATGGCAGTTTTGAGGTAAGAAACGCTTGAGAAACTCCAAATCTTCGCAGTCCTGATGCTCGAAAGGAATAACTAGAACGGCCTAGGGGAAAACTACTCATACCGTTGTAATGGGGCGTGTTTCTACTTTCAGATGCGACAGAAACTTTGCGGATTGGTCAATCCGTTCGCGAGATATGGCAGTTTTGAGGTAAGAAACGCTTGAGAAACTCCAAATCTTCGCAGTTCTGATGCTCGAAACGAATAACTAGAACGGCCTAGGGGAGAACTACTCATACCATTGTAATCGGGAGAGCTTCTACTTTCAGATGCAAAAGAAATTTTGCGTATTGGTCAATCCGTTCGCGAGATATGACAGTTTTGAGGTAAGAAACGCTTGAGAAACTCAAAATTTTCTTAGTTCTGATGCTCGAAACGAATAACTAGAACGGCCTAGGGGAAAACTACTCATACCGTTGTAATGGGGCGAGTTTCTACTTTCAGATGCAACAGAAACTTTGCGGATTGGTCAATCCGTTCGCGAGATATGGCAGTTTTGAGATAAGAAACGCTTGAGAAACTCAAAATTTTCTTAGTTCTGATGCTCGAAACGAATAACTAGAACGGCCTAGGGGAAAACTACTCATACCGTTGTAATGGGGCGAGTTTCTACTTTCAGATGCGACAGAAACTTTGCGGATTGGTCAATCCGTTCGCGAGATATGGCAGTTTTGAGGTAAGAAACGCTTGAGAAACTCCAAATCTTCGCAGTTCTGATGCTCGAAAGGAATAACTAGAACGGCCTAGGGGAAAACTACTCATACCGTTGTAATGGGGCGTGTTTCTACTTTCAGATGCGACAGAAACTTTGCGGATTGGTCAATCCGTTCGCGAGATATGGCAGTTTTGAGGTAAGAAACGCTTGAGAAACTCCAAATCTTCGCAGTTCTGATGCTCGAAACGAATAACTAGAACGGCCTAGGGGAAAACTACTCATACCGTTGTAATGGGGCGAGTTTCTACTTTCAGATGCGACAGAAACTTTGCGGATTGGTCAATCCGTTCGCGAGATATGGCAGTTTTGAGGTAAGAAACGCTTGAGAAGCTCAAAATTTTCTTAGTTCTGATGCTCGAAACGAATAACTAGAACGGCCTAGGGGAAAACTACTCATACCGTTGTAATGGGGCGAGTTTCTACTTTCAGATGCGACAGAAACTTTGCGGATTGGTCAATCCGTTCGCGAGATATGGCAGTTTTGAGGTAAGAAACGCTTGAGAAACTCCAAATCTTCGCAGTTCTGATGCTCGAAACGAATAACTAGAACGGCCTAGGGGAAAACTACTCATACCATTGTAATGGGGCGAGTTTCTACTTTCAGATGCGACAGAAACTTTGCGGATTGGTCAATCCGTTCGCGAGATATGGCAGTTTTGAGGTAAGAAACGCTTGAGAAACTCCAAATCTTCGCAGTTCTGATGCTCGAAAGGAATAACTAGAACGGCCTAGGGGAAAACTACTCATACCGTTGTAATGGGGCGAGTTTCTACTTTCAGATGCGACAGAAACTTTGCGGATTGGTCAATCCGTTCGCGAGATATGGCAGTTTTGAGGTAAGAAACGCTTGAGAAACTCAAAATTTTCTTAGTTCTGATGCTCGAAACGAATAACTAGAACGGCCTAGGGGAAAACTACTCATACCGTTGTAATGGGGCGAGTTTCTACTTTCAGATGCAACAGAAACTTTGCGGATTGGTCAATCCGTTCGCGAGATATGGCAGTTTTGAGGTAAGAAACGCTTGAGAAACTCCAAATCTTCGCAGTTCTGATGCTCGAAAGGAATAACTAGAACGGCCTAGGGGAAAACTACTCATACCGTTGTAATGGGGCGTGTTTCTACTTTCAGATGCGACAGAAACTTTGCGGATTGGTCAATCCGTTCGCGAGATATGGCAGTTTTGAGGTAAGAAACGCTTGAGAAACTCAAAATTTTCTTAGTTCTGATGCTCGAAACGAATAACTAGAACGGCCTAGGGGAAAACTACTCATACCGTTGTAATGGGGCGAGTTTCTACTTTCAGATGCGACAGAAACTTTGCGGATTGGTCAATCCGTTCGCGAGATATGGCAGTTTTGAGGTAAGAAACGCTTGAGAAACTCCAAATCTTCGCAGTTCTGATGCTCGAAAGGAATAACTAGAACGGCCTAGGGGAAAACTACTCATACCGTTGTAATGGGGCGTGTTTCTACTTTCAGATGCGACAGAAACTTTGCGGATTGGTCAATCCGTTCGCGAGATATGGCAGTTTTGAGGTAAGAAACGCTTGAGAAACTCCAAATCTTCGCAGTTCTGATGCTCGAAACGAATAACTAGAACGGCCTAGGGGAAAACTACTCATACCGTTGTAATGGGGCGAGTTTCTACTTTCAGATGCGACAGAAACTTTGCGGATTTGTCAATCCGTTCGCGAGATATGGCAGTTTTGAGGTAAGAAACGCTTGAGAAACTCCAAATCTTCGCAGTTCTGATGCTCGAAACGAATAACTAGAACGGCCTAGGGGAAAACTACTCATACCATTGTAATGGGGCGAGTTTCTACTTTCAGATGCGACAGAAACTTTGCGGATCGGTCAATCCGTTCGCGAGATATGGCAGTTTTGAGGTAAGAAACGCTTGAGAAACTCCAAATCTTCGCAGTTCTGATGCTCGAAAGGAATAACTAGAACGGCCTAGGGGAAAACTACTCATACCGTTGTAATGGGGCGTGTTTCTACTTTCAGATGCGACAGAAACTTTGCGGATTGGTCAATCCGTTCGCGAGATATGGCAGTTTTGAGGTAAGAAACGCTTGAGAAACTCAAAATTTTCTTAGTTCTGATGCTCGAAACGAATAACTAGAACGGCCTAGGGGAAAACTACTCATACCGTTGTAATGGGGCGAGTTTCTACTTTCAGATGCGACAGAAACTTTGCGGATTGGTCAATCCGTTCGCGAGATATGGCAGTTTTGAGGTAAGAAACGCTTGAGAAACTCAAAATTTTCTTAGTTCTGATGCTCGAAACGAATAACTAGAACGGCCTAGGGGAAAACTACTCATACCGTTGTAATGGGGCGAGTTTCTACTTTCAGATGCGACAGAAACTTTGCGGATTGGTCAATCCGTTCGCGAGATATGGCAGTTTTGAGGTAAGAAACTCTTGAGAAACTCCAAATCTTCGCAGTTCTGATGCTCGAAAGGAATAACTAGAACGGCCTAGGGGAAAACTACTCATACCGTTGTAATGGGGCGTGTTTCTACTTTCAGATGCGACAGAAACTTTGCGGATTGGTCAATCCGTTCGCGAGATATGGCAGTTTTGAGGTAAGAAACGCTTGAGAAACTCCCAATTTTCGCAGTTCTGATGCTCGAAACGAATAACTAGAACGACCTAGGGGAAAACTACTCATACCGTTGTAATGGGGCGAGTTTCTACTTTCAGATGCGACAGAAACTTTGCGGATTGGTCAATCCGTTCGCGAGATATGGCAGTTTTGAGGTAAGAAACGCTTGAGAAACTCCCAATTTTCGCAGTTCTGATGCTCGAAACGAATAACTAGAACGGCCTAGGGGAAAACTACTCATACCGTTGTAATGGGGCGAGTTTCTAGTTTCAGATGCGACAGAAACTTTGCGGATTGGTCAATCCGTTCGCGAGATATGGCAGTTTTGAGGTAAGAAACGCTTGAGAAACTCCAAATCTTCGCAGTTCTGATGCTCGAAACGAATAACTAGAACGGCCTAGGGGAAAACTACTCATACCGTTGTAATGGGGCGTGTTTCTACTTTCAGATGCGACAGAAACTTTGCGCATTGGTCAATCCGTTCGCGAGATATGGCAGATTTGAGGTAAGAAACGCTTGAGAAACTCAAAATTTTCTTAGTTCTGATGCTCGAAACGAATAACTAGAACGGCCTAGGGGAAAACTACTCATACCGTTGTAATGGGGCGAGTTTCTACTTTCAGATGCGACAGAAACTTTGCGGATTGGTCAATCCGTTCGCGAGATATGGCAGTTTTGAGGTAAGAAACGCTTGAGAAACTCCAAATCTTCGCAGTTCTGATGCTCGAAACGAATAACTAGAACGGCCTAGGGGAAAACTACTCATACCGTTGTAATGGGGCGAGTTTCTAGTTTCAGATGCGACAGAAACTTTGCGGATTGGTCAATCCGTTCGCGAGATATGGCAGTTTTGAGGTAAGAAACGCTTGAGAAACTCCAAATCTTCGCAGTTCTGATGCTCGAAACGAATAACTAGAACGGCCTAGGGGAAAACTACTCATACCGTTGTAATGGGGCGTGTTTCTACTTTCAGATGCGACAGAAACTTTGCGCATTGGTCAATCCGTTCGCGAGATATGGCAGATTTGAGGTAAGAAACGCTTGAGAAACTCAAAATTTTCTTAGTTCTGATGCTCGAAACGAATAACTAGAACGGCCTAGGGGAAAACTACTCATACCGTTGTAATGGGGCGAGTTTCTACTTTCAGATGCGACAGAAACTTTGCGGATTGGTCAATCCGTTCGCGAGATATGGCAGTTTTGAGGTAAGAAACGCTTGAGAAACTCCAAATCTTCGCAGTCCTGATGCTCGAAAGGAATAACTAGAACGGCCTAGGGGAAAACTACTCATACCGTTGTAATGGGGCGTGTTTCTACTTTCAGATGCGACAGAAACTTTGCGGATTGGTCAATCCGTTCGCGAGATATGGCAGTTTTGAGGTAAGAAACGCTTGAGAAACTCCAAATCTTCGCAGTTCTGATGCTCGAAACGAATAACTAGAACGGCCTAGGGGAAAACTACTCATACCGTTGTAATGGGGCGAGTTTCTACTTTCAGATGCAACAGAAACTTTGCGGATTGGTCAATCCGTTCGCGAGATATGGCAGTTTTGAGGTAAGAAACGCTTGAGAAACTCAAAATTTTCTTAGTTCTGATGCTCGAAACGAATAACTAGAACGGCCTAGGGGAAAACTACTCATACCGTTGTAATGGGGCGAGTTTCTACTTTCAGATGCGACAGAAACTTTGCGGATTGGTCAATCTGTTCGCGAGATATGGCAGTTTTGAGGTAAGAAACGCTTGAGAAACTCCAAATCTTCACAGTTCTGATGCTCGAAACGAATAACTAGAACGGCCTAGGGGAAAACTACTCATACCGTTGTAATGGGGCGTGTTTCTACTTTCAGATGCGACAGAAACTTTGCGGATTGGTCAATCCGTTCGCGAGATATGGCAGATTTGAGGTAAGAAACGCTTGAGAAACTCAAAATTTTCTTAGTTCTGATGCTCGAAACGAATAACTAGAACGGCCTAGGGGAAAACTACTCATACCGTTGTAATGGGGCGAGTTTCTACTTTCAGATGCGACAGAAACTTTGCGGATTGGTCAATCCGTTCGCGAGATATGGCAGTTTTGAGGTAAGAAACGCTTGAGAAACTCCAAATCTTCGCAGTCCTGATGCTCGAAAGGAATAACTAGAACGGCCTAGGGGAAAACTACTCATACCGTTGTAATGGGGCGTGTTTCTACTTTCAGATGCGACAGAAACTTTGCGGATTGGTCAATCCGTTCGCGAGATATGGCAGTTTTGAGGTAAGAAACGCTTGAGAAACTCCAAATCTTCGCAGTTCTGATGCTCGAAACGAATAACTAGAACGGCCTAGGGGAAAACTACTCATACCATTGTAATCGGGAGAGCTTCTACTTTCAGATGCAAAAGAAATTTTGCGTATTGGTCAATCCGTTCGCGAGATATGACAGTTTTGAGGTAAGAAACGCTTGAGAAACTCAAAATTTTCTTAGTTCTGATGCTCGAAACGAATAACTAGAACGGCCTAGGGGAAAACTACTCATACCGTTGTAATGGGGCGAGTTTCTACTTTCAGATGCAACAGAAACTTTGCGGATTGGTCAATCCGTTCGCGAGATATGGCAGTTTTGAGATAAGAAACGCTTGAGAAACTCAAAATTTTCTTAGTTCTGATGCTCGAAACGAATAACTAGAACGGCCTAGGGGAAAACTACTCATACCGTTGTAATGGGGCGAGTTTCTACTTTCAGATGCGACAGAAACTTTGCGGATTGGTCAATCCGTTCGCGAGATATGGCAGTTTTGAGGTAAGAAACGCTTGAGAAACTCCAAATCTTCGCAGTTCTGATGCTCGAAAGGAATAACTAGAACGGCCTAGGGGAAAACTACTCATACCGTTGTAATGGGGCGTGTTTCTACTTTCAGATGCGACAGAAACTTTGCGGATTGGTCAATCCGTTCGCGAGATATGGCAGTTTTGAGGTAAGAAACGCTTGAGAAACTCCAAATCTTCGCAGTTCTGATGCTCGAAACGAATAACTAGAACGGCCTAGGGGAAAACTACTCATACCGTTGTAATGGGGCGAGTTTCTACTTTCAGATGCGACAGAAACTTTGCGGATTGGTCAATCCGTTCGCGAGATATGGCAGTTTTGAGGTAAGAAACGCTTGAGAAACTCCAAATCTTCGCAGTCCTGATGCTCGAAAGGAATAACTAGAACGGCCTAGGGGAAAACTACTCATACCGTTGTAATGGGGCGTGTTTCTACTTTCAGATGCGACAGAAACTTTGCGGATTGGTCAATCCGTTCGCGAGATATGGCAGTTTTGAGGTAAGAAACGCTTGAGAAACTCCAAATCTTCGCAGTTCTGATGCTCGAAACGAATAACTAGAACGGCCTAGGGGAAAACTACTCATACCATTGTAATCGGGAGAGCTTCTACTTTCAGATGCAAAAGAAATTTTGCGTATTGGTCAATCCGTTCGCGAGATATGACAGTTTTGAGGTAAGAAACGCTTGAGAAACTCAAAATATTCTTAGTTCTGATGCTCGAAACGAATAACTAGAACGGCATAGGGGAAAACTACTCATACCGTTGTAATGGGGCGAGTTTCTACTTTCAGATGCAACAGAAACTTTGCGGATTGGTCAATCCGTTCGCGAGATATGGCAGTTTTGAGATAAGAAACGCTTGAGAAACTCAAAATTTTCTTAGTTCTGATGCTCGAAACGAATAACTAGAACGGCCTAGGGGAAAACTACTCATACCGTTGTAATGGGGCGAGTTTCTACTTTCAGATGCGACAGAAACTTTGCGGATTGGTCAATCCGTTCGCGAGATATGGCAGTTTTGAGGTAAGAAACGCTTGAGAAACTCCAAATCTTCGCAGTTCTGATGCTCGAAAGGAATAACTAGAACGGCCTAGGGGAAAACTACTCATACCGTTGTAATGGGGCGTGTTTCTACTTTCAGATGCGACAGAAACTTTGCGGATTGGTCAATCCGTTCGCGAGATATGGCAGTTTTGAGGTAAGAAACGCTTGAGAAACTCCAAATCTTCGCAGTTCTGATGCTCGAAAAGAATAACTAGAACGGCCTAGGGGAAAACTACTCATACCGTTGTAATGGGGCGAGTTTCTACTTTCAGATGCAACAGAAACTTTGCGGATTGGTCAATCCGTTCCCGAGATATGGCAGTTTTGAGGTAAGAAACGCTTGAGAAACTCCAAATCTTCGCAGTTCTGATGCTCGAAAGGAATAACTAGAACGGCCTAGGGGAAAACTACTCATACCGTTGTAATGGGGCGTGTTTCTACTTTCAGATGCGACAGAAACTTTGCGGATTGGTCAATCCGTTCGCGAGATATGGCAGTTTTGAGGTAAGAAACGCTTGAGAAACTCAAAATTTTCTTAGTTCTGATGCTCGAAACGAATAACTAGAACGGCCTAGGGGAAAACTACTCATACCGTTGTAATGGGGCGAGTTTCTACTTTCAGATGCGACAGAAACTTTGCGGATTGGTCAATCCGTTCGCGAGATATGGCAGTTTTGAGGTAAGAAACGCTTGAGAAACTCCAAATCTTCGCAGTCCTGATGCACGAAAGGAATAACTAGAACGGCCTAGGGGAAAACTACTCATACCGTTGTAATGGGGCGAGTTTCTACTTTCAGATGCGACAGAAACTTTGCGGATTGGTCAATCCGTTCGCGAGATATGGCAGTTTTGAGGTAAGAAACGCTTGAGAAACTCCAAATCTTCGCAGTCCTGATGCTCGAAAGGAATAACTAGAACGGCCTAGGGGAAAACTACTCATACCGTTGTAATGGGGCGTGTTTCTACTTTCAGATGCGACAGAAACTTTGCGGATTGGTCAATCCGTTCGCGAGATATGGCAGTTTTGAGGTAAGAAACGCTTGAGAAACTCCAAATCTTCGCAGTTCTGATGCTCGAAACGAATAACTAGAACGGCCTAGGGGAAAACTACTCATACCATTGTAATCGGGAGAGCTTCTACTTTCAGATGCAAAAGAAATTTTGCGTATTGGTCAATCCGTTCGCGAGATATGACAGTTTTGAGGTAAGAAACGCTTGAGAAACTCAAAATATTCTTAGTTCTGATGCTCGAAACGAATAACTAGAACGGCCTAGGGGAAAACTACTCATACCGTTGTAATGGGGCGAGTTTCTACTTTCAGATGCAACAGAAACTTTGCGGATTGGTCAATCCGTTCGCGAGATATGGCAGTTTTGACATAAGAAACGCTTGAGAAACTCAAAATTTTCTTAGTTCTGATGCTCGAAACGAATAACTAGAACGGCCTAGGGGAAAACTACTCATACCGTTGTAATGGGGCGAGTTTCTACTTTCAGATGCGACAGAAACTTTGCGGATTGGTCAATCCGTTCGCGAGATATGGCAGTTTTGAGGTAAGAAACGCTTGAGAAACTCCAAATCTTCGCAGTTCTGATGCTCGAAAGGAATAACTAGAACGGCCTAGGGGAAAACTACTCATACCGTTGTAATGGGGCGTGTTTCTACTTTCAGATGCGACAGAAACTTTGCGGATTGGTCAATCCGTTCGCGAGATATGGCAGTTTTGAGGTAAGAAACGCTTGAGAAACTCCAAATCTTCGCAGTTCTGATGCTCGAAACGAATAACTAGAACGGCCTAGGGGAAAACTACTCATACCGTTGTAATGGGGCGAGTTTCTACTTTCAGATGCGACAGAAACTTTGCGGATTGGTCAATCCGTTCGCGAGATATGGCAGTTTTGAGGTAAGAAACGCTTGAGAAACTCAAAATTTTCTTAGTTCTGATGCTCGAAACGCTTAACTAGAACGGCCTAGGGGAAAACTACTCATACCGTTGTAATGGGGCGAGTTTCTACTTTCAGATGCAACAGAAACTTTGCGGATTGGTCAATCCGTTCCCGAGATATGGCAGTTTTGAGGTAAGAAACGCTTGAGAAACTCCAAATCTTCGCAGTTCTGATGCTCGAAAGGAATAACTAGAACGGCCTAGGGGAAAACTACTCATACCGTTGTAATGGGGCGTGTTTCTACTTTCAGATGCGACAGAAACTTTGCGGATTGGTCAATCCGTTCGCGAGATATGGCAGTTTTGAGGTAAGAAACGCTTGAGAAACTCAAAATTTTCTTAGTTCTGATGCTCGAAACGAATAACTAGAACGGCCTAGGGGAAAACTACTCATACCGTTGTAATGGGGCGAGTTTCTACTTTCAGATGCGACAGAAACTTTGCGGATTGGTCAATCCGTTCGCGAGATATGGCAGTTTTGAGGTAAGAAACGCTTGAGAAACTCCAAATCTTCGCAGTCCTGATGCACGAAAGGAATAACTAGAACGGCCTAGGGGAAAACTACTCATACCGTTGTAATGGGGCGAGTTTCTACTTTCAGATGCGACAGAAACTTTGCGGATTGGTCAATCCGTTCGCGAGATATGGCAGTTTTGAGGTAAGAAACGCTTGAGAAACTCCAAATCTTCGCAGTTCTGATGCTCGAAAGGAATAACTAGAACGGCCTAGGGGAAAACTACTCATACCGTTGTAATGGGGCGTGTTTCTACTTTCAGATGCGACAGAAACTTTGCGGATTGGTCAATCCGTTCGCGAGATATGGCAGTTTTGAGGTAAGAAACGCTTGAGAAACTCCAAATCTTCGCAGTTCTGATGCTCGAAACGAATAACTAGAACGGCCTAGGGGAAAACTACTCATACCGTTGTAATGGGGCGAGTTTCTACTTTCAGATGCGACAGAAACTTTGCGGATTGGTCAATCCGTTCGCGAGATATGGCAGTTTTGAGGTAAGAAACGCTTGAGAAACTCAAAATTTTCTTAGTTCTGATGCTCGAAACGAATAACTAGAACGGCCTAGGGGAAAACTACTCATACCGTTGTAATGGGGCGAGTTTCTACTTTCAGATGCAACAGAAACTTTGCGGATTGGTCAATCCGTTCCCGAGATATGGCAGTTTTGAGGTAAGAAACGCTTGAGAAACTCCAAATCTTCGCAGTTCTGATGCTCGAAAGGAATAACTAGAACGGCCTAGGGGAAAACTACTCATACCGTTGTAATGGGGCGTGTTTCTACTTTCAGATGCGACAGAAACTTTGCGGATTGGTCAATCCGTTCGCGAGATATGGCAGTTTTGAGGTAAGAAACGCTTGAGAAACTCAAAATTTTCTTAGTTCTGATGCTCGAAACGAATAACTAGAACGGCCTAGGGGAAAACTACTCATACCGTTGTAATGGGGCGAGTTTCTACTTTCAGATGCGACAGAAACTTTGCGGATTGGTCAATCCGTTCGCGAGATATGGCAGTTTTGAGGTAAGAAACGCTTGAGAAACTCCAAATCTTCGCAGTCCTGATGCTCGAAAGGAATAACTAGAACAGCCTAGGGGAAAACTACTCGTACCGTTGTAATGGGGCGTGTTTCTACTTTCAGATGCGACAGAAACTTTGCGGATTGGTCAATCCGTTCGCGAGATATGGCAGTTTTGAGGTAAGAAACGCTTGAGAAACTCCAAATCTTCGCAGTTCTGATGCTCGAAACGAATAACTAGAACGGCCTAGGGGAAAACTACTCATACCATTGTAATCGGGAGAGCTTCTACTTTCAGATGCAAAAGAAATTTTGCGTATTGGTCAATCCGTTCGCGAGATATGACAGTTTTGAGGTAAGAAACGCTTGAGAAACTCAAAATATTCTTAGTTCTGATGCTCGAAACGAATAACTAGAACGGCCTAGGGGAAAACTACTCATACCGTTGTAATGGGGCGAGTTTCTACTTTCAGATGCAACAGAAACTTTGCGGATTGGTCAATCCGTTCGCGAGATATGGCAGTTTTGAGATAAGAAACGCTTGAGAAACTCAAAATTTTCTTAGTTCTGATGCTCGAAACGAATAACTAGAACGGCCTAGGGGAAAACTACTCATACCGTTGTAATGGGGCGAGTTTCTACTTTCAGATGCGACAGAAACTTTGCGGATTGGTCAATCCGTTCGCGAGATATGGCAGTTTTGAGGTAAGAAACGCTTGAGAAACTCCAAATCTTCGCAGTTCTGATGCTCGAAAGGAATAACTAGAACGGCCTAGGGGAAAACTACTCATACCGTTGTAATGGGGCGTGTTTCTACTTTCAGATGCGACAGAAACTTTGCGGATTGGTCAATCCGTTCGCGAGATATGGCAGTTTTGAGGTAAGAAACGCTTGAGAAACTCCAAATCTTCGCAGTTCTGATGCTCGAAACGAATAACTAGAACGGCCTAGGGGAAAACTACTCATACCGTTGTAATGGGGCGAGTTTCTACTTTCAGATGCGACAGAAACTTTGCGGATTGGTCAATCCGTTCGCGAGATATGGCAGTTTTGAGGTAAGAAACGCTTGAGAAACTCAAAATTTTCTTAGTTCTGATGCTCGAAACGCTTAACTAGAACGGCCTAGGGGAAAACTACTCATACCGTTGTAATGGGGCGAGTTTCTACTTTCAGATGCAACAGAAACTTTGCGGATTGGTCAATCCGTTCCCGAGATATGGCAGTTTTGAGGTAAGAAACGCTTGAGAAACTCCAAATCTTCGCAGTTCTGATGCTCGAAAGGAATAACTAGAACGGCCTAGGGGAAAACTACTCATACCGTTGTAATGGGGCGTGTTTCTACTTTCAGATGCGACAGAAACTTTGCGGATTGGTCAATCCGTTCGCGAGATATGGCAGTTTTGAGGTAAGAAACGCTTGAGAAACTCAAAATTTTCTTAGTTCTGATGCTCGAAACGAATAACTAGAACGGCCTAGGGGAAAACTACTCATACCGTTGTAATGGGGCGAGTTTCTACTTTCAGATGCGACAGAAACTTTGCGGATTGGTCAATCCGTTCGCGAGATATGGCAGTTTTGAGGTAAGAAACGCTTGAGAAACTCCAAATCTTCGCAGTCCTGATGCACGAAAGGAATAACTAGAACGGCCTAGGGGAAAACTACTCATACCGTTGTAATGGGGCGAGTTTCTACTTTCAGATGCGACAGAAACTTTGCGGATTGGTCAATCCGTTCGCGAGATATGGCAGTTTTGAGGTAAGAAACGCTTGAGAAACTCCAAATCTTCGCAGTCCTGATGCTCGAAAGGAATAACTAGAACGGCCTAGGGGAAAACTACTCATACCGTTGTAATGGGGCGTGTTTCTACTTTCAGATGCGACAGAAACTTTGCGGATTGGTCAATCCGTTCGCGAGATATGGCTGTTTTGAGGTAAGAAACGCTTGAGAAACTCCAAATCTTCGCAGTTCTGATGCTCGAAACGAATAACTAGAACGGCCTAGGGGAAAACTACTCATACCATTGTAATCGGGAGAGCTTCTACTTTCAGATGCAAAAGAAATTTTGCGTATTGGTCAATCCGTTCGCGAGATATGACAGTTTTGAGGTAAGAAACGCTTGAGAAACTCAAAATTTTCTTAGTTCTGATGCTCGAAACGAATAACTAGAACGGCCTAGGGGAAAACTACTCATACCGTTGTAATGGGGCGAGTTTCTACTTTCAGATGCGACAGAAACTTTGCGGATTGGTCAATCCGTTCGCGAGATATGGCAGTTTTGAGGTAAGAAACGCTTGAGAAACTCCAAATCTTCGCAGTTCTGATGCTCGAAAGGAATAACTAGAACGGCCTAGGGGAAAACTACTCATACCGTTGTAATGGGGCGTGTTTCCACTTTCAGATGCGACAGAAACTTTGCGGATTGGTCAATCCGTTCGCGAGATATGGCAGTTTTGAGGTAAGAAACGCTTGAGAAACTCCAAATCTTCGCAGTTCTGATGCTCGAAACGAATAACTAGAACGGCCTAGGGGAAAACTACTCATACCGTTGTAATGGGGCGAGTTTCTACTTTCAGATGCGACAGAAACTTTGCGGATTGGTCAATCCGTTCGCGAGATATGGCAGTTTTGAGGTAAGAAACGCTTGAGAAATTCAAAATTTTCTTAGTTCTGATGCTCGAAACGAATAACTAGAACGGCCTAGGGGAAAACTACTCATACCGTTGTAATGGGGCGAGTTTCTACTTTCAGATGCAACAGAAACTTTGCGGATTGGTCAATCCGTTCCCGAGATATGGCAGTTTTGAGGTAAGAAACGCTTGAGAAACTCCAAATCTTCGCAGTTCTGATGCTCGAAAGGAATAACTAGAACGGCCTAGGGGAAAACTACTCATACCGTTGTAATGGGGCGTGTTTCTACTTTCAGATGCGACAGAAACTTTGCGGATTGGTCAATCCGTTCGCGAGATATGGCAGTTTTGAGGTAAGAAACGCTTGAGAAACTCAAAATTTTCTTAGTTCTGATGCTCGAAACGAATAACTAGAACGGCCTAGGGGAAAACTACTCATACCGTTGTAATGGGGCGAGTTTCTACTTTCAGATGCGACAGAAACTTTGCGGATTGGTCAATCCGTTCGCGAGATATGGCAGTTTTGAGGTAAGAAACGCTTGAGAAACTAGCAAATCTTCGCAGTCCTGATGCACGAAAGGAATAACTAGAACGGCCTAGGGGAAAACTACTCATACCGTTGTAATGGGGCGAGTTTCTACTTTCAGATGCGACAGAATCTTTGCGGATTGGTCAATCCGTTCGCGAGATATGGCAGTTTTGAGGTAAGAAACGCTTGAGAAACTCCCAATTTTCGCAGTTCTGATGCTCGAAACGAATAACTAGAACGGCCTAGGGGAAAACTACTCATACCGTTGTAATGGGGCGAGTTTCTACTTTCAGATGCGACAGAAACTTTGCGGATTGGTCAATCCGTTCGCGAGATATGGCAGTTTTGAGGTAAGAAACGCTTGAGAAACTCAAAATTTTCTTAGTTCTGATGCTCGAAACGAATAACTAGAACGACCTAGGGGAAAACTACTCATACCGTTGTAATGGGGCGAGTTTCTACTTTCAGATGCGACAGAAACTTTGCGGATTGGTCAATCCGTTCGCGAGATATGGCAGTTTTGAGGTAAGAAACGCTTGAGAAACTCCAAATCTTCGCAGTTCTGATGCTCGAAACGAATAACTAGAACGGCCTAGGGGAAAACTACTCATACCATTGTAATGGGGCGAGTTTCTACTTTCAGATGCGACAGAAACTTTGCGGATTGGTCAATCCGTTCGCGAGATATGGCAGTTTTGAGGTAAGAAACGCTTGAGAAACTCCAAATCTTCGCAGTTCTGATGCTCGAAAGGAATAACTAGAACGGCCTAGGGGAAAACTACTGATACCGTTGTAATGGGGCGTGTTTCTACTTTCAGATGCGACAGAAACTTTGCGGATTGGTCAATCCGTTCGCGAGATATGGCAGTTTTGAGGTAAGAAACGCTTGAGAAACTCAAAATTTTCTTAGTTCTGATGCTCGAAACGAATAACTAGAACGGCCTAGGGGAAAACTACTCATACCGTTGTAATGGGGCGAGTTTCTACTTTCAGATGCGACAGAAACTTTGCGGATTGGTCAATCCGTTCGCGAGATATGGCAGTTTTGAGGTAAGAAACGCTTGAGAAACGCAAAATTTTCTTAGTTCTGATGCTCGAAACGAATAACTAGAACGGCCTAGGGGAAAACTACTCATACCGTTGTAATGGGGCGAGTTTCTACTTTCAGATGCGACAGAAACTTTGCGGATTGGTCAATCCGTTCGCGAGATATGGCAGTTTTGAGGTAAGAAACGCTTGAGAAACTCAAAATTTTCTTAGTTCTGATGCTCGAAACGAATAACTAGAACGGCCTAGGGGAAAACTACTCATACCGTTGTAATGGGGCGAGTTTCTACTTTCAGATGCGACAGAAACTTTGCGGATTGGTCAATCCGTTCGCGAGATATGGCAGTTTTGAGGTAAGAAACGCTTGAAAAACTCAAAATTTTCTTAGTTCTGATGCTCGAAACGAATAACTAGAACGGCCTAGGGGAAAACTACTCATACCGTTGTAATGGGGCGAGTTTCTACTTTCAGATGCGACAGAAACTTTGCGGATTGGTCAATCCGTTCGCGAGATATGGCAGTTTTGAGGTAAGAAACGCTTGAGAAACTCAAAATTTTCTTAGTTCTGATGCTCGAAACGAATAACTAGAACGGCCTAGGGGAAAACTACTCATACCGTTGTAATGGGGCGAGTTTCTACTTTCAGATGCGACAGAAACTTTGCGGATTGGTCAATCCGTTCGCGAGATATGGCAGTTTTGAGGTAAGAAACGCTTGAGAAACTCCAAATCTTCGCAGTTCTGATGCTCGAAAGGAATAACTAGAACGGCCTAGGGGAAAACTACTCATACCGTTGTAATGGGGCGTGTTTCTACTTTCAGATGCGACAGAAACTTTGCGGATTGGTCAATCCGTTCGCGAGATATGGCAGATTTGAGGTAAGAAACGCTTGAGAAACTCCCAATTTTCGCAGTTCTGATGCTCGAAACGAATAACTGGAACGGCCTAGGGGAAAACTACTCATACCGTTCTAATGGGGCGTGTTTCTACTTTCAGATGCGACAGAAACTTTGCGGATTGTTCAATCCGTTCGCGAGATATGGCAGTTTTGAGGTAAGAAACGCTTGAGAAACTCCAAATCTTCGCAGTTCTGATGCTCGAAACGAATAACTAGAACGGCCTAGGGGAAAACTACTCATACCATTGTAATCGGGAGAGCTTCTACTTTCAGATGCAAAAGAAATTTTGCGTATTGGTCAATCCGTTCGCGAGATATGACAGTTTTGAGGTAAGAAACGCTTGAGAAACTCAAAATTTTCTTGGTTCTGATGCTCGAAACGAATAACTAGAACGGCCTAGGGGAAAACTACTCATACCGTTGTAATGGGGCGAGTTTCTACTTTCAGATGCAACAGAAACTTTGCGGATTGGTCAATCCGTTCGCGAGATATGGCAGTTTTGAGATAAGAAACGCTTGAGAAACTCAAAATTTTCTTAGTTCTGATGCTCGAAACGAATAACTAGAACGGCCTAGGGGAAAACTACTCATACCGTTGTAATGGGGCGAGTTTCTACTTTCAGATGCGACAGAAACTTTGCGGATTGGTCAATCCGTTCGCGAGATATGGCAGTTTTGAGGTAAGAAACGCTTGAGAAACTCCAAATCTTCGCAGTTCTGATGCTCGAAAGGAATAACTAGAACGGCCTAGGGGAAAACTACTCATACCGTTGTAATGGGGCGTGTTTCTACTTTCAGATGCGACAGAAACTTTGCGGATTGGTCAATCCGTTCGCGAGATATGGCAGTTTTGAGGTAAGGAACGCTTGAGAAACTCCAAATCTTCGCAGTTCTGATGCTCGAAACGAATAACTAGAACGGCCTAGGGGAAAACTACTCATACCGTTGTAATGGGGCGAGTTTCTACTTTCAGATGCGACAGAAACTTTGCGGATTGGTCAATCCGTTCGCGAGATATGGCAGTTTTGAGGTAAGAAACGCTTGAGAAACTCAAAATCTTCGCAGTTCTGATGCTCGAAACGAATAACTAGAACGGCCTAGGGGAAAACTACTCATACCATTGTAATCGGGAGAGCTTCTACTTTCAGATGCAAAAGAAATTTTGCGTATTGGTCAATCCGTTCGCGAGATATGGCAGTTTTGAGGTAAGAAACGCTTGAGAAACTCAAAATTTTCTTAGTTCTGATGCTCGAAACGAATAACTAGAACGGCCTAGGGGAAAACTACTCATACCGTTGTAATGGGGCGAGTTTCTACTTTCAGATGCAACAGAAACTTTGCGGATTGGTCAATCCGTTCGCGAGATATGGCAGTTTTGAGGTAAGAAACGCTTGAGAAACTCCAAATCTTCGCAGTTCTGATGCTCGAAACGAATAACTAGAACGGCCTAGGGGAAAACTACTCATACCATTGTAATCGGGAGAGCTTCTACTTTCAGATGCAACAGAAATTTTGCGTATTGGTCAATCCGTTCGCGAGATATGGCAGTTTTGAGGTAAGAAACGCTTGAGAAACTCAAAATTTTCTTAGTTCTGATGCTCGAAACGAATAACTAGAGCGGCCTAGGGGAAAACTACTCATACCGTTGTAATGGGGCGAGTTTCTACTTTCAGATGCGACAGAAACTTTGCGTATTGATCAATCCGTTCGCGAGATATGGCCGTTTTGAGGTAAGAAACGCTTGAGAAACTCCAAATCTTCGCAGTTCTGATGCTCGAAACGAATAACTAGAACGGCGTAGGGGAAAACTACTCATACCATTGTAATCGGGAGAGCATCTACTTTCAGATGCAAAAGAAATTTTGCGTATTGGTCAAACCGTTCGCGAGATATGGCAGTTTTGAGGTAAGAAACGCTTGAGAAACTCAAAATTTTCTTAGTTCTGATGCTCGAAACGAATAACTAGAACGGCCTAGGGGAAAACTACTCATACCGTTGTAATGGGACGAGTTTCTACTTTCAGATGCGACAGAAACTTTGCGGATTGGTCAATCCGTTCGCGAGATATGGCAGTTTTGAGGTAAGAAACGCTTGAGAAACTCAAAATTTTCTTAGTTCTGATGCTCGAAACGAATAACTAGAACGGCCTAGGGGAAAACTACTCATACCGTTGTAATGGGGCGAGTTTCTACTTTCAGATGCGACAGAAACTTTGCGGATTGGTCAATCCGTTCGCGAGATATGGCAGTTTTGAGGTAAGAAACGCTTGAGAAACTCCAAATCTTCGCAGTTCTGATGCTCGAAAGGAATAACTAGAACGGCCTAGGGGAAAACTACTCATACCGTTGTAATGGGGCGTGTTTCTACTTTCAGATGCGACAGAAACTTTGCGGATTGGTCAATCCGTTCGCGAGATATGGCAGTTTTGAGGTAAGAAACGCTTGAGAAACTCCCAATTTTCGCAGTTCTGATGCTCGAAACGAATAACTAGAACGGCCTAGGGGAAAACTACTCACACCGTTGTAATGGGGCGAGTTTCTACTTTCAGATGCGACAGAAACTTTGCGGATTGGTCAATCCGTTCGCGAGATATGGCAGTTTTGAGGTAAGAAACGCTTGAGAAACTCCCAATTTTCGCAGTTCTGATGCTCGAAACGAATAACTGGAACGGCCTAGGGGAAAACTACTCAGACCGTTGTAATGGGGCGAGTTTCTACTTTCAGATGCGACAGAAACTTTGCGGATTGGTCAATCCGTTCGCGAGATATGGCAGTTTTGAGGTAAGAAACGCTTGAGAAACTCAAAATTTTCTTAGTTCTGATGCTCGAAACGAATAACTAGAACGGCCTAGGGGAAAACTACTCATACCGTTGTAATGGGGCGAGTTTCTACTTTCAGATGCGACAGAAACTTTGCGGATTGGTCAATCCGTTCGCGAGATATGGCAGTTTTGAGGTAAGAAACGCTTGAGAAACTCCAAATCTTCGCAGTTCTGATGCTCGAAAGGAATAACTAGAACGGCCTAGGGGAAAACTACTCATACCGTTGTAATGGGGCGTGTTTCTACTTTCAGATGCGACAGAAACTTTGCGGATTGGTCAATCCGTTCGCGAGATATGGCAGTTTTGAGGTAAGAAACGCTTGAGAAACTCCCAATTTTCGCAGTTCTGATGCTCGAAACGAATAACTGGAACGGCCTAGGGGAAAACTACTCAGACCGTTGTAATGGGGCGAGTTTCTACTTTCAGATGCGACAGAAACTTTGCGGATTGGTCAAACCGTTCGCGAGATATGGCAGTTTTGAGGTAAGAAACGCTTGAGAAACTCAAAATTTTCTTAGTTCTGATGCTCGAAACGAATAACTAGAACGGCCTAGGGGAAAACTACTCATACCGTTGTAATGGGGCGAGTTTCTACTTTCAGATGCAACAGAAACTTTGCGGATTGGTCAATCCGTTCGCGAGATATGGCAGTTTTGAGGTAAGAAACGCTTGAGAAAGTCAAAATTTTCTTAGTTCTGATGCTCGAAACGAATAACTAGAACGGCCTAGGGGAAAACTACTCATACCGTTGTAATGGGGCGAGTTTCTACTTTCAGATGCGACAGAAACTTTGCGGATTGGTCAATCCGTTCGCGAGATATGGCAGTTTTGAGGTAAGAAACGCTTGAGAAACTCCAAATCTTCGCAGTTCTGATGCTCGAAAGGAATAACTAGAACGGCCTAGGGGAAAACTACTCATACCGTTGTAATGGGGCGTGTTTCTACTTTCAGATGCGACAGAAACTTTGCGGATTGGTCAATCCGTTCGCGAGATATGGCAGTTTTGAGGTAAGAAACGCTTGAGAAACTCCAAATCTTCGCAGTTCTGATGCTCGAAAGGAATAACTAGAACGGCCTAGGGGAAAACTACTCATACCGTTGTAATGGGGCGTGTTTCTACTTTCAGATGCGACAGAAACTTTGCGGATTGGTCAATCCGTTCGCGAGATATGGCAGTTTTGAGGTAAGAAACGCTTGAGAAACTCCCAATTTTCGCAGTTCTGATGCTCGAAACGAATAACTAGAACGGCCTAGGGGAGAACTACTCATACCGTTGTAATGGGGCGAGTTTCTACTTTCAGATGCGACAGAAACTTTGCGGATTGGTCAATCCGTTCGCGAGATATGGCAGTTTTGAGGTAAGAAACGCTTGAGAAACTCAAAATTTTCTTAGTTCTGATGCTCGAAACGAATAACTAGAACGGCCTAGGGGAAAACTACTCATACCGTTGTAATGGGGCGTGTTTCTACTTTCAGATGCGACAGAAACTTTGCGGATTGGTCAATCCGTTCGCGAGATATTACAGTTTTGAGGTAAGAAACGCTTGAGAAACTCCCAATTTTCGCAGTTCTGATGCTCGAAACGAATAACTGGAACGGCCTAGGGGAAAACTACTCAGACCGTTGTAATGGGGCGAGTTTCTACTTTCAGATGCGACAGAAACTTTGCGGATTGGTCAATCCGTTCGCGAGATATGGCAGTTTTGAGGTAAGAAACGCTTGAGAAACTCAAAATTTTCTTAGTTCTGATGCTCGAAACGAATAACTAGAACGGCCTAGGGGAAAACTACTCATACCGTTGTAATGGGGCGAGTTTCTACTTTCAGATGCGACAGAAACTTTGCGGATTGGTCAATCCGTTCGCGAGGCATGGCAGTTTTGAGGTGAGAAACGCTTGAGAAACTCAAAATTTTCTTAGTTCTGATGCTCGAAAGGAATAACTAGAACGGCCTAGGGGAAAACTACTCATACCGTTGTAATGGGGCGAGTTTCTACTTTCAGATGCGACAGAAACTTTGCGGATTGGTCAATCCGTTCGCGAGATATGGCAGTTTTGAGGTAAGAAACGCTTGAGAAACTCCCAATTTTCGCAGTTCTGATGCTCGAAACGAATAACTAGAACGGCCTAGGGGAAAACTACTCATACCGTTGTAATGGGGCGAGTTTCTACTTTCAGATGCGACAGAAACTTTGCGGATTGGTCAATCCGTTCGCGAGATATGGCAGTTTTGAGGTAAGAAACGCTTGAGAAACTCCCAATTTTCGCAGTTCTGATGCTCGAAACGAATAACTAGAGCGGCCTAGGGGAGAACTACTCATACCGTTGTAATGGGGCGAGTTTCTACTTTCAGATGCGACAGAAACTTTGCGGATTGGTCAATCCGTTCGCGAGATATGGCAGTTTTGAGGTAAGAAACGCTTGAGAAACTCCAAATCTTCGCAGTTCTGATGCTCGAAAGGAATAACTAGAACGGCCTAGGGGAAAACTACTCATACCGTTGTAATGGGGCGTGTTTCTACTTTCAGATGCGACAGAAACTTTGCGGATTGGTCAATCCGTTCGCGAGATATGGCAGTTTTGAGGTAAGAAACGCTTGAGAAACTCCCAATTTTCGCAGTTCTGATGCTCGAAACGAATAACTAGAACGGCCTAGGGGAGAACTACTCATACCGTTGTAATGGGGCGAGTTTCTACTTTCAGATGCGACAGAAACTTTGCGGATTGGTCAATCCGTTCGCGAGATATGACAGTTTTGAGGTAAGAAACGCTTGAGAAACTCAAAATATTCTTAGTTCTGATGCTCGAAACGAATAACTAGAACGGCCTAGGGGAAAACTACTCATACCGTTGTAATGGGGCGAGTTTCTACTTTCAGATGCAACAGAAACTTTGCGGATTGGTCAATCCGTTCGCGAGATATGGCAGTTTTGACATAAGAAACGCTTGAGAAACTCAAAATTTTCTTAGTTCTGATGCTCGAAACGAATAACTAGAACGGCCTAGGGGAAAACTACTCATACCGTTGTAATGGGGCGAGTTTCTACTTTCAGATGCGACAGAAACTTTGCGGATTGGTCAATCCGTTCGCGAGATATGGCAGTTTTGAGGTAAGAAACGCTTGAGAAACTCCAAATCTTCGCAGTTCTGATGCTCGAAAGGAATAACTAGAACGGCCTAGGGGAAAACTACTCATACCGTTGTAATGGGGCGTGTTTCTACTTTCAGATGCGACAGAAACTTTGCGGATTGGTCAATCCGTTCGCGAGATATGGCAGTTTTGAGGTAAGAAACGCTTGAGAAACTCCAAATCTTCGCAGTTCTGATGCTCGAAACGAATAACTAGAACGGCCTAGGGGAAAACTACTCATACCGTTGTAATGGGGCGAGTTTCTACTTTCAGATGCGACAGAAACTTTGCGGATTGGTCAATCCGTTCGCGAGATATGGCAGTTTTGAGGTAAGAAACGCTTGAGAAACTCAAAATTTTCTTAGTTCTGATGCTCGAAACGCTTAACTAGAACGGCCTAGGGGAAAACTACTCATACCGTTGTAATGGGGCGAGTTTCTACTTTCAGATGCAACAGAAACTTTGCGGATTGGTCAATCCGTTCCCGAGATATGGCAGTTTTGAGGTAAGAAACGCTTGAGAAACTCCAAATCTTCGCAGTTCTGATGCTCGAAAGGAATAACTAGAACGGCCTAGGGGAAAACTACTCATACCGTTGTAATGGGGCGTGTTTCTACTTTCAGATGCGACAGAAACTTTGCGGATTGGTCAATCCGTTCGCGAGATATGGCAGTTTTGAGGTAAGAAACGCTTGAGAAACTCAAAATTTTCTTAGTTCTGATGCTCGAAACGAATAACTAGAACGGCCTAGGGGAAAACTACTCATACCGTTGTAATGGGGCGAGTTTCTACTTTCAGATGCGACAGAAACTTTGCGGATTGGTCAATCCGTTCGCGAGATATGGCAGTTTTGAGGTAAGAAACGCTTGAGAAACTCCAAATCTTCGCAGTCCTGATGCACGAAAGGAATAACTAGAACGGCCTAGGGGAAAACTACTCATACCGTTGTAATGGGGCGAGTTTCTACTTTCAGATGCGACAGAAACTTTGCGGATTGGTCAATCCGTTCGCGAGATATGGCAGTTTTGAGGTAAGAAACGCTTGAGAAACTCCAAATCTTCGCAGTTCTGATGCTCGAAAGGAATAACTAGAACGGCCTAGGGGAAAACTACTCATACCGTTGTAATGGGGCGTGTTTCTACTTTCAGATGCGACAGAAACTTTGCGGATTGGTCAATCCGTTCGCGAGATATGGCAGTTTTGAGGTAAGAAACGCTTGAGAAACTCCAAATCTTCGCAGTTCTGATGCTCGAAACGAATAACTAGAACGGCCTAGGGGAAAACTACTCATACCGTTGTAATGGGGCGAGTTTCTACTTTCAGATGCGACAGAAACTTTGCGGATTGGTCAATCCGTTCGCGAGATATGGCAGTTTTGAGGTAAGAAACGCTTGAGAAACTCAAAATTTTCTTAGTTCTGATGCTCGAAACGAATAACTAGAACGGCCTAGGGGAAAACTACTCATACCGTTGTAATGGGGCGAGTTTCTACTTTCAGATGCAACAGAAACTTTGCGGATTGGTCAATCCGTTCCCGAGATATGGCAGTTTTGAGGTAAGAAACGCTTGAGAAACTCCAAATCTTCGCAGTTCTGATGCTCGAAAGGAATAACTAGAACGGCCTAGGGGAAAACTACTCATACCGTTGTAATGGGGCGTGTTTCTACTTTCAGATGCGACAGAAACTTTGCGGATTGGTCAATCCGTTCGCGAGATATGGCAGTTTTGAGGTAAGAAACGCTTGAGAAACTCAAAATTTTCTTAGTTCTGATGCTCGAAACGAATAACTAGAACGGCCTAGGGGAAAACTACTCATACCGTTGTAATGGGGCGAGTTTCTACTTTCAGATGCGACAGAAACTTTGCGGATTGGTCAATCCGTTCGCGAGATATGGCAGTTTTGAGGTAAGAAACGCTTGAGAAACTCCAAATCTTCGCAGTCCTGATGCTCGAAAGGAATAACTAGAACAGCCTAGGGGAAAACTACTCGTACCGTTGTAATGGGGCGTGTTTCTACTTTCAGATGCGACAGAAACTTTGCGGATTGGTCAATCCGTTCGCGAGATATGGCAGTTTTGAGGTAAGAAACGCTTGAGAAACTCCAAATCTTCGCAGTTCTGATGCTCGAAACGAATAACTAGAACGGCCTAGGGGAAAACTACTCATACCATTGTAATCGGGAGAGCTTCTACTTTCAGATGCAAAAGAAATTTTGCGTATTGGTCAATCCGTTCGCGAGATATGACAGTTTTGAGGTAAGAAACGCTTGAGAAACTCAAAATATTCTTAGTTCTGATGCTCGAAACGAATAACTAGAACGGCCTAGGGGAAAACTACTCATACCGTTGTAATGGGGCGAGTTTCTACTTTCAGATGCAACAGAAACTTTGCGGATTGGTCAATCCGTTCGCGAGATATGGCAGTTTTGAGATAAGAAACGCTTGAGAAACTCAAAATTTTCTTAGTTCTGATGCTCGAAACGAATAACTAGAACGGCCTAGGGGAAAACTACTCATACCGTTGTAATGGGGCGAGTTTCTACTTTCAGATGCGACAGAAACTTTGCGGATTGGTCAATCCGTTCGCGAGATATGGCAGTTTTGAGGTAAGAAACGCTTGAGAAACTCCAAATCTTCGCAGTTCTGATGCTCGAAAGGAATAACTAGAACGGCCTAGGGGAAAACTACTCATACCGTTGTAATGGGGCGTGTTTCTACTTTCAGATGCGACAGAAACTTTGCGGATTGGTCAATCCGTTCGCGAGATATGGCAGTTTTGAGGTAAGAAACGCTTGAGAAACTCCAAATCTTCGCAGTTCTGATGCTCGAAACGAATAACTAGAACGGCCTAGGGGAAAACTACTCATACCGTTGTAATGGGGCGAGTTTCTACTTTCAGATGCGACAGAAACTTTGCGGATTGGTCAATCCGTTCGCGAGATATGGCAGTTTTGAGGTAAGAAACGCTTGAGAAACTCAAAATTTTCTTAGTTCTGATGCTCGAAACGCTTAACTAGAACGGCCTAGGGGAAAACTACTCATACCGTTGTAATGGGGCGAGTTTCTACTTTCAGATGCAACAGAAACTTTGCGGATTGGTCAATCCGTTCCCGAGATATGGCAGTTTTGAGGTAAGAAACGCTTGAGAAACTCCAAATCTTCGCAGTTCTGATGCTCGAAAGGAATAACTAGAACGGCCTAGGGGAAAACTACTCATACCGTTGTAATGGGGCGTGTTTCTACTTTCAGATGCGACAGAAACTTTGCGGATTGGTCAATCCGTTCGCGAGATATGGCAGTTTTGAGGTAAGAAACGCTTGAGAAACTCAAAATTTTCTTAGTTCTGATGCTCGAAACGAATAACTAGAACGGCCTAGGGGAAAACTACTCATACCGTTGTAATGGGGCGAGTTTCTACTTTCAGATGCGACAGAAACTTTGCGGATTGGTCAATCCGTTCGCGAGATATGGCAGTTTTGAGGTAAGAAACGCTTGAGAAACTCCAAATCTTCGCAGTCCTGATGCACGAAAGGAATAACTAGAACGGCCTAGGGGAAAACTACTCATACCGTTGTAATGGGGCGAGTTTCTACTTTCAGATGCGACAGAAACTTTGCGGATTGGTCAATCCGTTCGCGAGATATGGCAGTTTTGAGGTAAGAAACGCTTGAGAAACTCCAAATCTTCGCAGTCCTGATGCTCGAAAGGAATAACTAGAACGGCCTAGGGGAAAACTACTCATACCGTTGTAATGGGGCGTGTTTCTACTTTCAGATGCGACAGAAACTTTGCGGATTGGTCAATCCGTTCGCGAGATATGGCTGTTTTGAGGTAAGAAACGCTTGAGAAACTCCAAATCTTCGCAGTTCTGATGCTCGAAACGAATAACTAGAACGGCCTAGGGGAAAACTACTCATACCATTGTAATCGGGAGAGCTTCTACTTTCAGATGCAAAAGAAATTTTGCGTATTGGTCAATCCGTTCGCGAGATATGACAGTTTTGAGGTAAGAAACGCTTGAGAAACTCAAAATTTTCTTAGTTCTGATGCTCGAAACGAATAACTAGAACGGCCTAGGGGAAAACTACTCATACCGTTGTAATGGGGCGAGTTTCTACTTTCAGATGCGACAGAAACTTTGCGGATTGGTCAATCCGTTCGCGAGATATGGCAGTTTTGAGGTAAGAAACGCTTGAGAAACTCCAAATCTTCGCAGTTCTGATGCTCGAAAGGAATAACTAGAACGGCCTAGGGGAAAACTACTCATACCGTTGTAATGGGGCGTGTTTCCACTTTCAGATGCGACAGAAACTTTGCGGATTGGTCAATCCGTTCGCGAGATATGGCAGTTTTGAGGTAAGAAACGCTTGAGAAACTCCAAATCTTCGCAGTTCTGATGCTCGAAACGAATAACTAGAACGGCCTAGGGGAAAACTACTCATACCGTTGTAATGGGGCGAGTTTCTACTTTCAGATGCGACAGAAACTTTGCGGATTGGTCAATCCGTTCGCGAGATATGGCAGTTTTGAGGTAAGAAACGCTTGAGAAATTCAAAATTTTCTTAGTTCTGATGCTCGAAACGAATAACTAGAACGGCCTAGGGGAAAACTACTCATACCGTTGTAATGGGGCGAGTTTCTACTTTCAGATGCAACAGAAACTTTGCGGATTGGTCAATCCGTTCCCGAGATATGGCAGTTTTGAGGTAAGAAACGCTTGAGAAACTCCAAATCTTCGCAGTTCTGATGCTCGAAAGGAATAACTAGAACGGCCTAGGGGAAAACTACTCATACCGTTGTAATGGGGCGTGTTTCTACTTTCAGATGCGACAGAAACTTTGCGGATTGGTCAATCCGTTCGCGAGATATGGCAGTTTTGAGGTAAGAAACGCTTGAGAAACTCAAAATTTTCTTAGTTCTGATGCTCGAAACGAATAACTAGAACGGCCTAGGGGAAAACTACTCATACCGTTGTAATGGGGCGAGTTTCTACTTTCAGATGCGACAGAAACTTTGCGGATTGGTCAATCCGTTCGCGAGATATGGCAGTTTTGAGGTAAGAAACGCTTGAGAAACTAGCAAATCTTCGCAGTCCTGATGCACGAAAGGAATAACTAGAACGGCCTAGGGGAAAACTACTCATACCGTTGTAATGGGGCGAGTTTCTACTTTCAGATGCGACAGAAACTTTGCGGATTGGTCAATCCGTTCGCGAGATATGGCAGTTTTGAGGTAAGAAACGCTTGAGAAACTCCCAATTTTCGCAGTTCTGATGCTCGAAACGAATAACTAGAACGGCCTAGGGGAAAACTACTCATACCGTTGTAATGGGGCGAGTTTCTACTTTCAGATGCGACAGAAACTTTGCGGATTGGTCAATCCGTTCGCGAGATATGGCAGTTTTGAGGTAAGAAACGCTTGAGAAACTCAAAATTTTCTTAGTTCTGATGCTCGAAACGAATAACTAGAACGACCTAGGGGAAAACTACTCATACCGTTGTAATGGGGCGAGTTTCTACTTTCAGATGCGACAGAAACTTTGCGGATTGGTCAATCCGTTCGCGAGATATGGCAGTTTTGAGGTAAGAAACGCTTGAGAAACTCCAAATCTTCGCAGTTCTGATGCTCGAAACGAATAACTAGAACGGCCTAGGGGAAAACTACTCATACCATTGTAATGGGGCGAGTTTCTACTTTCAGATGCGACAGAAACTTTGCGGATTGGTCAATCCGTTCGCGAGATATGGCAGTTTTGAGGTAAGAAACGCTTGAGAAACTCCAAATCTTCGCAGTTCTGATGCTCGAAAGGAATAACTAGAACGGCCTAGGGGAAAACTACTGATACCGTTGTAATGGGGCGTGTTTCTACTTTCAGATGCGACAGAAACTTTGCGGATTGGTCAATCCGTTCGCGAGATATGGCAGTTTTGAGGTAAGAAACGCTTGAGAAACTCAAAATTTTCTTAGTTCTGATGCTCGAAACGAATAACTAGAACGGCCTAGGGGAAAACTACTCATACCGTTGTAATGGGGCGAGTTTCTACTTTCAGATGCGACAGAAACTTTGCGGATTGGTCAATCCGTTCGCGAGATATGGCAGTTTTGAGGTAAGAAACGCTTGAGAAACGCAAAATTTTCTTAGTTCTGATGCTCGAAACGAATAACTAGAACGGCCTAGGGGAAAACTACTCATACCGTTGTAATGGGGCGAGTTTCTACTTTCAGATGCGACAGAAACTTTGCGGATTGGTCAATCCGTTCGCGAGATATGGCAGTTTTGAGGTAAGAAACGCTTGAGAAACTCAAAATTTTCTTAGTTCTGATGCTCGAAACGAATAACTAGAACGGCCTAGGGGAAAACTACTCATACCGTTGTAATGGGGCGAGTTTCTACTTTCAGATGCGACAGAAACTTTGCGGATTGGTCAATCCGTTCGCGAGATATGGCAGTTTTGAGGTAAGAAACGCTTGAAAAACTCAAAATTTTCTTATTTCTGATGCTCGAAACGAATAACTAGAACGGCCTAGGGGAAAACTACTCATACCGTTGTAATGGGGCGAGTTTCTACTTTCAGATGCGACAGAAACTTTGCGGATTGGTCAATCCGTTCGCGAGATATGGCAGTTTTGAGGTAAGAAACGCTTGAGAAACTCAAAATTTTCTTAGTTCTGATGCTCGAAACGAATAACTAGAACGGCCTAGGGGAAAACTACTCATACCGTTGTAATGGGGCGAGTTTCTACTTTCAGATGCGACAGAAACTTTGCGGATTGGTCAATCCGTTCGCGAGATATGGCAGTTTTGAGGTAAGAAACGCTTGAGAAACTCCAAATCTTCGCAGTTCTGATGCTCGAAAGGAATAACTAGAACGGCCTAGGGGAAAACTACTCATACCGTTGTAATGGGGCGTGTTTCTACTTTCAGATGCGACAGAAACTTTGCGGATTGGTCAATCCGTTCGCGAGATATGGCAGATTTGAGGTAAGAAACGCTTGAGAAACTCCCAATTTTCGCAGTTCTGATGCTCGAAACGAATAACTGGAACGGCCTAGGGGAAAACTACTCATACCGTTCTAATGGGGCGTGTTTCTACTTTCAGATGCGACAGAAACTTTGCGGATTGTTCAATCCGTTCGCGAGATATGGCAGTTTTGAGGTAAGAAACGCTTGAGAAACTCCAAATCTTCGCAGTTCTGATGCTCGAAACGAATAACTAGAACGGCCTAGGGGAAAACTACTCATACCATTGTAATCGGGAGAGCTTCTACTTTCAGATGCAAAAGAAATTTTGCGTATTGGTCAATCCGTTCGCGAGATATGACAGTTTTGAGGTAAGAAACGCTTGAGAAACTCAAAATTTTCTTGGTTCTGATGCTCGAAACGAATAACTAGAACGGCCTAGGGGAAAACTACTCATACCGTTGTAATGGGGCGAGTTTCTACTTTCAGATGCAACAGAAACTTTGCGGATTGGTCAATCCGTTCGCGAGATATGGCAGTTTTGAGATAAGAAACGCTTGAGAAACTCAAAATTTTCTTAGTTCTGATGCTCGAAACGAATAACTAGAACGGCCTAGGGGAAAACTACTCATACCGTTGTAATGGGGCGAGTTTCTACTTTCAGATGCGACAGAAACTTTGCGGATTGGTCAATCCGTTCGCGAGATATGGCAGTTTTGAGGTAAGAAACGCTTGAGAAACTCCAAATCTTCGCAGTTCTGATGCTCGAAAGGAATAACTAGAACGGCCTAGGGGAAAACTACTCATACCGTTGTAATGGGGCGTGTTTCTACTTTCAGATGCGACAGAAACTTTGCGGATTGGTCAATCCGTTCGCGAGATATGGCAGTTTTGAGGTAAGGAACGCTTGAGAAACTCCAAATCTTCGCAGTTCTGATGCTCGAAACGAATAACTAGAACGGCCTAGGGGAAAACTACTCATACCGTTGTAATGGGGCGAGTTTCTACTTTCAGATGCGACAGAAACTTTGCGGATTGGTCAATCCGTTCGCGAGATATGGCAGTTTTGAGGTAAGAAACGCTTGAGAAACTCAAAATCTTCGCAGTTCTGATGCTCGAAACGAATAACTAGAACGGCCTAGGGGAAAACTACTCATACCATTGTAATCGGGAGAGCTTCTACTTTCAGATGCAAAAGAAATTTTGCGTATTGGTCAATCCGTTCGCGAGATATGGCAGTTTTGAGGTAAGAAACGCTTGAGAAACTCAAAATTTTCTTAGTTCTGATGCTCGAAACGAATAACTAGAACGGCCTAGGGGAAAACTACTCATACCGTTGTAATGGGGCGAGTTTCTACTTTCAGATGCAACAGAAACTTTGCGGATTGGTCAATCCGTTCGCGAGATATGGCAGTTTTGAGGTAAGAAACGCTTGAGAAACTCCAAATCTTCGCAGTTCTGATGCTCGAAACGAATAACTAGAACGGCCTAGGGGAAAACTACTCATACCATTGTAATCGGGAGAGCTTCTACTTTCAGATGCAACAGAAATTTTGCGTATTGGTCAATCCGTTCGCGAGATATGGCAGTTTTGAGGTAAGAAACGCTTGAGAAACTCAAAATTTTCTTAGTTCTGATGCTCGAAACGAATAACTAGAGCGGCCTAGGGGAAAACTACTCATACCGTTGTAATGGGGCGAGTTTCTACTTTCAGATGCGACAGAAACTTTGCGTATTGATCAATCCGTTCGCGAGATATGGCCGTTTTGAGGTAAGAAACGCTTGAGAAACTCCAAATCTTCGCAGTTCTGATGCTCGAAACGAATAACTAGAACGGCGTAGGGGAAAACTACTCATACCATTGTAATCGGGAGAGCATCTACTTTCAGATGCAAAAGAAATTTTGCGTATTGGTCAAACCGTTCGCGAGATATGGCAGTTTTGAGGTAAGAAACGCTTGAGAAACTCAAAATTTTCTTAGTTCTGATGCTCGAAACGAATAACTAGAACGGCCTAGGGGAAAACTACTCATACCGTTGTAATGGGACGAGTTTCTACTTTCAGATGCGACAGAAACTTTGCGGATTGGTCAATCCGTTCGCGAGATATGGCAGTTTTGAGGTAAGAAACGCTTGAGAAACTCAAAATTTTCTTAGTTCTGATGCTCGAAACGAATAACTAGAACGGCCTAGGGGAAAACTACTCATACCGTTGTAATGGGGCGAGTTTCTACTTTCAGATGCGACAGAAACTTTGCGGATTGGTCAATCCGTTCGCGAGATATGGCAGTTTTGAGGTAAGAAACGCTTGAGAAACTCCAAATCTTCGCAGTTCTGATGCTCGAAAGGAATAACTAGAACGGCCTAGGGGAAAACTACTCATACCGTTGTAATGGGGCGTGTTTCTACTTTCAGATGCGACAGAAACTTTGCGGATTGGTCAATCCGTTCGCGAGATATGGCAGTTTTGAGGTAAGAAACGCTTGAGAAACTCCCAATTTTCGCAGTTCTGATGCTCGAAACGAATAACTAGAACGGCCTAGGGGAAAACTACTCACACCGTTGTAATGGGGCGAGTTTCTACTTTCAGATGCGACAGAAACTTTGCGGATTGGTCAATCCGTTCGCGAGATATGGCAGTTTTGAGGTAAGAAACGCTTGAGAAACTCCCAATTTTCGCAGTTCTGATGCTCGAAACGAATAACTGGAACGGCCTAGGGGAAAACTACTCAGACCGTTGTAATGGGGCGAGTTTCTACTTTCAGATGCGACAGAAACTTTGCGGATTGGTCAATCCGTTCGCGAGATATGGCAGTTTTGAGGTAAGAAACGCTTGAGAAACTCAAAATTTTCTTAGTTCTGATGCTCGAAACGAATAACTAGAACGGCCTAGGGGAAAACTACTCATACCGTTGTAATGGGGCGAGTTTCTACTTTCAGATGCGACAGAAACTTTGCGGATTGGTCAATCCGTTCGCGAGATATGGCAGTTTTGAGGTAAGAAACGCTTGAGAAACTCCAAATCTTCGCAGTTCTGATGCTCGAAAGGAATAACTAGAACGGCCTAGGGGAAAACTACTCATACCGTTGTAATGGGGCGTGTTTCTACTTTCAGATGCGACAGAAACTTTGCGGATTGGTCAATCCGTTCGCGAGATATGGCAGTTTTGAGGTAAGAAACGCTTGAGAAACTCCCAATTTTCGCAGTTCTGATGCTCGAAACGAATAACTGGAACGGCCTAGGGGAAAACTACTCAGACCGTTGTAATGGGGCGAGTTTCTACTTTCAGATGCGACAGAAACTTTGCGGATTGGTCAAACCGTTCGCGAGATATGGCAGTTTTGAGGTAAGAAACGCTTGAGAAACTCAAAATTTTCTTAGTTCTGATGCTCGAAACGAATAACTAGAACGGCCTAGGGGAAAACTACTCATACCGTTGTAATGGGGCGAGTTTCTACTTTCAGATGCAACAGAAACTTTGCGGATTGGTCAATCCGTTCGCGAGATATGGCAGTTTTGAGGTAAGAAACGCTTGAGAAAGTCAAAATTTTCTTAGTTCTGATGCTCGAAACGAATAACTAGAACGGCCTAGGGGAAAACTACTCATACCGTTGTAATGGGGCGAGTTTCTACTTTCAGATGCGACAGAAACTTTGCGGATTGGTCAATCCGTTCGCGAGATATGGCAGTTTTGAGGTAAGAAACGCTTGAGAAACTCCAAATCTTCGCAGTTCTGATGCTCGAAAGGAATAACTAGAACGGCCTAGGGGAAAACTACTCATACCGTTGTAATGGGGCGTGTTTCTACTTTCAGATGCGACAGAAACTTTGCGGATTGGTCAATCCGTTCGCGAGATATGGCAGTTTTGAGGTAAGAAACGCTTGAGAAACTCCAAATCTTCGCAGTTCTGATGCTCGAAAGGAATAACTAGAACGGCCTAGGGGAAAACTACTCATACCGTTGTAATGGGGCGTGTTTCTACTTTCAGATGCGACAGAAACTTTGCGGATTGGTCAATCCGTTCGCGAGATATGGCAGTTTTGAGGTAAGAAACGCTTGAGAAACTCCCAATTTTCGCAGTTCTGATGCTCGAAACGAATAACTAGAACGGCCTAGGGGAGAACTACTCATACCGTTGTAATGGGGCGAGTTTCTACTTTCAGATGCGACAGAAACTTTGCGGATTGGTCAATCCGTTCGCGAGATATGGCAGTTTTGAGGTAAGAAACGCTTGAGAAACTCAAAATTTTCTTAGTTCTGATGCTCGAAACGAATAACTAGAACGGCCTAGGGGAAAACTACTCATACCGTTGTAATGGGGCGTGTTTCTACTTTCAGATGCGACAGAAACTTTGCGGATTGGTCAATCCGTTCGCGAGATATTACAGTTTTGAGGTAAGAAACGCTTGAGAAACTCCCAATTTTCGCAGTTCTGATGCTCGAAACGAATAACTGGAACGGCCTAGGGGAAAACTACTCAGACCGTTGTAATGGGGCGAGTTTCTACTTTCAGATGCGACAGAAACTTTGCGGATTGGTCAATCCGTTCGCGAGATATGGCAGTTTTGAGGTAAGAAACGCTTGAGAAACTCAAAATTTTCTTAGTTCTGATGCTCGAAACGAATAACTAGAACGGCCTAGGGGAAAACTACTCATACCGTTGTAATGGGGCGAGTTTCTACTTTCAGATGCGACAGAAACTTTGCGGATTGGTCAATCCGTTCGCGAGGCATGGCAGTTTTGAGGTGAGAAACGCTTGAGAAACTCAAAATTTTCTTAGTTCTGATGCTCGAAAGGAATAACTAGAACGGCCTAGGGGAAAACTACTCATACCGTTGTAATGGGGCGAGTTTCTACTTTCAGATGCGACAGAAACTTTGCGGATTGGTCAATCCGTTCGCGAGATATGGCAGTTTTGAGGTAAGAAACGCTTGAGAAACTCCCAATTTTCGCAGTTCTGATGCTCGAAACGAATAACTAGAACGGCCTAGGGGAAAACTACTCATACCGTTGTAATGGGGCGAGTTTCTACTTTCAGATGCGACAGAAACTTTGCGGATTGGTCAATCCGTTCGCGAGATATGGCAGTTTTGAGGTAAGAAACGCTTGAGAAACTCCCAATTTTCGCAGTTCTGATGCTCGAAACGAATAACTAGAGCGGCCTAGGGGAGAACTACTCATACCGTTGTAATGGGGCGAGTTTCTACTTTCAGATGCGACAGAAACTTTGCGGATTGGTCAATCCGTTCGCGAGATATGGCAGTTTTGAGGTAAGAAACGCTTGAGAAACTCCAAATCTTCGCAGTTCTGATGCTCGAAAGGAATAACTAGAACGGCCTAGGGGAAAACTACTCATACCGTTGTAATGGGGCGTGTTTCTACTTTCAGATGCGACAGAAACTTTGCGGATTGGTCAATCCGTTCGCGAGATATGGCAGTTTTGAGGTAAGAAACGCTTGAGAAACTCCCAATTTTCGCAGTTCTGATGCTCGAAACGAATAACTAGAACGGCCTAGGGGAGAACTACTCATACCGTTGTAATGGGGCGAGTTTCTACTTTCAGATGCGACAGAAACTTTGCGGATTGGTCAATCCGTTCGCGAGATATGGCAGTTTTGAGGTAAGAAACGCTTGAGAAACTCAAAATTTTCTTAGTTCTGATGCTCGAAACGAATAACTAGATCGGCCTAGGGGCAAACTACTCATACCGTTGTAATGGGGCGAGTTTCTACTTTCAGATGCGACAGAAACTTTGCGGATTGGTCAATCCGTTCGCGAGATATGGCAGTTTTGAGGTAAGAAACGCTTGAGAAACTCCAAATCTTCGCAGTTCTGATGCTCGAAAGGAATAACTAGAACGGCCTAGGGGAAAACTACTCATACCGTTGTAATGGGGCGTGTTTCTACTTTCAGATGCGACAGAAACTTTGCGGATTGGTCAATCCGTTCGCGAGATATGGCAGTTTTGAGGTAAGAAACGCTTGAGAAACTCCCAATTTTCGCAGTTCTGATGCTCGAAACGAATAACTGGAACGGCCTAGGGGAAAACTACTCAGACCGTTGTAATGGGGCGAGTTTCTACTTTCAGATGCGACAGAAACTTTGCGGATTGGTCAATCCGTTCGCGAGATATGGCAGTTTTGAGGTAAGAAACGCTTGAGAAACTCAAAATTTTCGTAGTTCTGATGCTCGAAACGAATAACTAGAACGGCCTAGGGGAAAACTACTCATACCGTTGTAATGGGGCGAGTTTCTACTTTCAGATGCGACAGAAACTTTGCGGATTGGTCAATCCGTTCGCGAGATATGGCAGTTTTGAGGTAAGAAACGCTTGAGAAACTCCAAATCTTCGCAGTTCTGATGCTCGAAAGGAATAACTAGAACGGCCTAGGGGAAAACTACTCATACCGTTGTAATGGGGCGTGTTTCTACTTTCAGATGCGACAGAAACTTTGCGGATTGGTCAATCCGTTCGCGAGATATGGCAGTTTTGAGGTAAGAAACGCTTGAGAAACTCCCAATTTTCGCAGTTCTGATGCTCGAAACGAATAACTAGAACGGCCTAGGGGAAAACTACTCATACCGTTGTAATGGGGCGAGTTTCTACTTTCAGATGCGACAGAAACTTTGCGGATTGGTCAATCCGTTCGCGAGATATGGCAGTTTTGAGGTAAGAAACGCTTGAGAAACTCCCAATTTTCGCAGTTCTGATGCTCGAAACGAATAACTAGAGCGGCCTAGGGGAGAACTACTCATACCGTTGTAATGGGGCGAGTTTCTACTTTTAGATGCGACAGAAACTTTGCGGATTGGTCAATCCGTTCGCGAGATATGGCAGTTTTGAGGTAAGAAACGCTTGAGAAACTCCCAATTTTCGCAGTTCTGATGCTCGAAACGAATAACTAGAACGGCCTAGGGGAAAACTACTCATACCGCTGTAATGGGGCGAGTTTCTACTTTCAGATGCGACAGAAACTTTGCGGATTGGTCAATCCGTTCGCGAGATATGGCAGTTTTGAGGTAAGAAACGCTTGAGAAACTCCAAATCTTCGCAGTTCTGATGCTCGAAAGGAATAACTAGAACGGCCTAGGGGAAAACTACTCATACCGTTGTAATGGGGCGTGTTTCTACTTTCAGATGCGACAGAAACTTTGCGGATTGGTCAATCCGTTCGCGAGATATGGCAGTTTTGAGGTAAGAAACGCTTGAGAAACTCCCAATTGTCGCAGTTCTGATGCTCGAAACGAATAACTAGAACGGCCTAGGGGAGAACTACTCATACCGTTGTAATGGGGCGAGTTTCTACTTTCAGATGCGACAGAAACTTTGCGGATTGGTCAATCCGTTCGCGAGATATGGCAGTTTTGAGGTAAGAAACGCTTGAGAAACTCCCAATTTTCGCAGTTCTGATGCTCGAAACGAATAACTAGAACGGCCTAGGGGAAAACTACTCATACCGTTGTAATGGGGCGAGTTTCTACTTTCAGATGCGACAGAAACTTTGCGGATTGGTCAATCCGTTCGCGAGATATGGCAGTTTTGAGGTAAGAAACGCTTGAGAAACTCCAAATCTTCGCAGTTCTGATGCTCGAAAGGAATAACTAGAACGGCCTAGGGGAAAACTACTCATACCGTTGTAATGGGGCGTGTTTCTACTTTCAGATGCGACAGAAACTTTGCGGATTGGTCAATCCGTTCGCGAGATATGGCAGTTTTGAGGTAAGAAACGCTTGAGAAACTCCCAATTTTCGCAGTTCTGATGCTCGAAACGAATAACTGGAACGGCCTAGGGGAAAACTACTCAGACCGTTGTAATGGGCCGAGATTCTACTTTCAGATGCGACAGAAACTTTGCGGATTGGTCAATCCGTTCGCGAGATATGGCAGTTTTGAGGTAAGAAACGCTTGAGAAACTCAAAATTTTCTTAGTTCTGATGCTCGAAACGAATAACTAGAACGGCCTAGGGGAAAACTACTCATACCGTTGTAATGGGGCGAGTTTCTACTTTCAGATGTGACAGAAACTTTGCGGATTGGTCAATCCGTTCGCGAGATATGGCAGTTTTGAGGTAAGAAACGCTTGAGAAACTCAAAATTTTCTTAGTTCTGATGCTCGAAACGAATAACTAGAACGGCCTAGGGGAAAACTACTCATACCTTTGTAATGGGGCGAGTTTCTACTTTCAGATGCGACAGAAACTTTTGCGGATTGGTCAATCCGTTCGCGAGATATGGCAGTTTTGAGGTAAGAAACGCTTGAGAAACTCCAAATCTTCGCAGTTCTGATGCTCGAAAGGAATAACTAGAACGGCCTAGGGGAAAACTACTCATACCGTTGTAATGGGGCGTGTTTCTACTTTCAGATGCGACAGAAACTTTGCGGATTGGTCAATCCGTTCGCGAGATATGGCAGTTTTGAGGTAAGAAACGCTTGAGAAACTCCCAATTTTCGCAGTTCTGATGCTCGAAACGAATAACTAGAACGGCCTAGGGGAAAACTACTCATACCGTTGTAATGGGGCGAGTTTCTACTTTCAGATGCGACAGAAACGTTGCGGATTGGTCAATCCGTTCGCGAGATATGGCAGTTTTGAGGTAAGAAACGCTTGAGAAACTCCCAATTTTCGCAGTTCTGATGCTCGAAACGAATAACTAGAACGGCCTAGGGGAAAACTACTCATACCGCTGTAATGGGGCGAGTTTCTACTTTCAGATGCGACAGAAACTTTGCGGATTGGTCAATCCGTTCGCGAGATATGGCAGTTTTGAGGTAAGAAACGCTTGAGAAACTCAAAATTTTCTTAGTTCTGATGCTCGAAACGAATAACTAGAACGGCCTAGGGGAAAATTACTCATACCGTTGTAATGGGGCGAGTTTCTACTTTCAGATGCAACAGAAACTTTGCGGATTGGTCAATCCGTTCGCGAGATATGGCAGTTTTGAGATAAGAAACGCTTGAGAAACTCAAAATTTTCTTAGTTCTGATGCTCGAAACGAATAACTAGAACGGCCTAGGGGAAAACTACTCATACCGTTGTAATGGGGCGAGTTTCTACTTTCAGATGCGACAGAAACTTTGCGGATTGGTCAATCCGTTCGCGAGATATGGCAGTTTTGAGGTAAGAAACGCTTGAGAAACTCCCAATTTTCGCAGTTCTGATGCTCGAAACGAATAACTAGAACGGCCTAGGGGAAAACTACTCATACCGTTGTAATGGGGCGAGTTTCTACTTTCAGATGCGACAGAAACTTTGCGGATTGGTCAATCCGTTCGCGAGATATGGCAGTTTTGAGGTAAGAAACGCTTGAGAAACTCCCAATTTTCGCAGTTCTGATGCTCGAAACGAATAACTAGAACGGCCTAGGGGAAAACTACTCATACCGTTGTAATGGGGCGTGTTTCTACTTTCAGATGCGACAGAAACTTTGCGGATTGGTCAATCCGTTCGCGAGATATGGCAGTTTTGAGGTAAGAAACGCTTGAGAAACTCAAAATTTTCTTAGTTCTGATGCTCGAAACGAATAACTAGAACGGCCTAGGGGAAAACTACTCATACCGTTGTAATGGGGCGAGTTTCTACTTTCAGATGCAACAGAAACTTTGCGGATTGGTCAATCCGTTCGCGAGATATGGCAGTTTTGAGGTAAGAAACGCTTGAGAAACTCAAAATTTTCTTAGTTCTGATGCTCGAAACGAATAACTAGAACGGCCTAGGGGAGAACTACTCATACCGTTGTAATGGGTCGAGTTTCTACTTTCAGATGCGACAGAAACTTTGCGGATTTGTCAATCCGTTCGCGAGATATGGCAGTTTTGAGGTAAGAAACGCTTGAGAAACTCCCAATTTTCGCAGTTCTGATGCTCGAAACGAATAACTAGAACGGCCTAGGGGAAAACTACTCATACCGCTGTAATGGGGCGTGTTTCTACTTTCAGATGCGACAGAAACTTTGCGGATTGGTCAATCCGTTCGCGAGATATGGCAGTTTTGAGGTAAGAAACGCTTGAGAAACTCAAAATTTTCTTAGTTCTGATTCTCGAAACGAATAACTAGAACGGCCTAGGGGATAACTACTCATACCGTTGTAATGGGGCGAGTTTCTACTTTCAGATGCAACAGAAACTTTGCGGATTGGTCAATCCGTTCGCGAGATATGGCAGTTTTGAGGTAAGAAACGCTTGAGAAACTCAAAATTTTCTTAGTTCTGATGCTCGAAACGAATAACTAGAACGGCCTAGGGGAAAACTACTCATACCGTTGTAATGGGGCGTGTTTCTACTTTCAGATGCGACAGAAACTTTGCGGATTGGTCAATCCGTTCGCGAGATATGGCAGTTTTGAGGTAAGAAACGCTTGAGAAACTCCCAATTGTCGCAGTTCTGATGCTCGAAACGAATAACTAGAACGGCCTAGGGGAGAACTACTCATACCGTTGTAATGGGGCGAGTTTCTACTTTCAGATGCGACAGAAACTTTGCGGATTGGTCAATCCGTTCGCGAGATATGGCAGTTTTGAGGTAAGAAACGCTTGAGAAACTCCCAATTTTCGCAGTTCTGATGCTCGAAACGAATAACTAGAACGGCCTAGGGGAAAACTACTCATACCGTTTTAATGGGGCGAGTTTCTACTTTCAGATGCGACAGAAACTTTGCGGATTGGTCAATCCGTTCGCGAGATATGGCAGTTTTGAGGTAAGAAACGCTTGAGAAACTCCAAATCTTCGCAGTTCTGATGCTCGAAAGGAATAACTAGAACGGCCTAGGGGAAAACTACTCATACCGTTGTAATGGGGCGTGTTTCTACTTTCAGATGCGACAGAAACTTTGCGGATTGGTCAATCCGTTCGCGAGATATGGCAGTTTTGAGGTAAGAAACGCTTGAGAAACTCCCAATTTTCGCAGTTCTGATGCTCGAAACGAATAACTGGAACGGCCTAGGGGAAAACTACTCAGACCGTTGTAATGGGCCGAGTTTCTACTTTCAGATGCGACAGAAACTTTGCGGATTGGTCAATCCGTTCGCGAGATATGGCAGTTTTGAGGTAAGAAACGCTTGAGAAACTCAAAATTTTCTTAGTTCTGATGCTCGAAACGAATAACTAGAACGGCCTAGGGGAAAACTACTCATACCGTTGTAATGGGGCGAGTTTCTACTTTCAGATGTGACAGAAACTTTGCGGATTGGTCAATCCGTTCGCGAGATATGGCAGTTTTGAGGTAAGAAACGCTTGAGAAACTCAAAATTTTCTTAGTTCTGATGCTCGAAACGAATAACTAGAACGGCCTAGGGGAAAACTACTCATACCTTTGTAATGGGGCGAGTTTCTACTTTCAGATGCGACAGAAACTTTGCGGATTGGTCAATCCGTTCGCGAGATATGGCAGTTTTGAGGTAAGAAACGCTTGAGAAACTCCAAATCTTCGCAGTTCTGATGCTCGAAAGGAATAACTAGAACGGCCTAGGGGAAAACTACTCATACCGTTGTAATGGGGCGTGTTTCTACTTTCAGATGCGACAGAAACTTTGCGGATTGGTCAATCCGTTCGCGAGATATGGCAGTTTTGAGGTAAGAAACGCTTGAGAAACTCCAAATCTTCGCAGTTCTGATGCTCGAAAGGAATAACTAGAACGGCCTAGGGGAAAACTACTCATACCGTTGTAATGGGGCGTGTTTCTACTTTCAGATGCGACAGAAACTTTGCGGATTGGTCAATCCGTTCGCGAGATATGGCAGTTTTGAGGTAAGAAACGTTTGAGAAACTCAAAATTTTCTTAGTTCTGATGCTCGAAACGAATAACTAGAACGGCCTAGGGGAAAACTACTCATACCGTTGTAATGGGGCGAGTTTCTACTTTCAGATGCGACAGAAACTTTGCGGATTGATCAATCCGTTCGCGAGATATGGCCGTTTTGAGGTAAGAAACGCTTGAGAAACTCCCAATTTTCGCAGTTCTGATGCTCGAAACGAATAACTAGAACGGCCTAGGGGAAAACTTCTCATACCATTGTAATCGGGAGAGCTTCTACTTTCAGATGCAAAAGAAATTTTGCGTATTGGTCAAATCCGTTCGCGAGATATGGCAGTTTTGAGGTAAGAAACGCTTGAGAAACTCAAAATTTTCTTAGTTCTGATGCTCGAAACGAATAACTAGAACGGCCTAGGGGAAAACTACTCATACCGTTGTAATGGGGCGAGTTTCTACTTTCAGATGCAACAGAAACTTTGCGGATTGGTCAATCCGTTCGCGAGATATGGCAGTTTTGAGGTAAGAAACGCTTGAGAAACTCAAAATTTTCTTAGTTCTGATGCTCGAAACGAATAACTAGAACGGCCTAGGGGAGAACTACTCATACCGTTGTAATGGGTCGAGTTTCTACTTTCAGATGCGACAGAAACTTTGCGGATTTGTCAATCCGTTCGCGAGATATGGCAGTTTTGAGGTAAGAAACGCTTGAGAAACTCCCAATTTTCGCAGTTCTGATGCTCGAAACGAATAACTAGAACGGCCTAGGGGAAAACTACTCATACCGCTGTAATGGGGCGAGTTTCTACTTTCAGATGCGACAGAAACTTTGCGGATTGGTCAATCCGTTCGCGAGATATGGCAGTTTTGAGGTAAGAAACGCTTGAGAAACTCAAAATTTTCTTAGTTCTGATTCTCGAAACGAATAACTAGAACGGCCTAGGGGATAACTACTCATACCGTTGTAATGGGGCGAGTTTCTACTTTCAGATGCAACAGAAACTTTGCGGATTGGTCAATCCGTTCGCGAGATATGCCAGTTTTGAGGTAAGAAACGCTTGAGAAACTCCAAATCTTCGCAGTTCTGATGCTCGAAACGAATAACTAGAACGGCCTAGGGGAAAACTACTCATACCATTGTAATCGGGAGAGCTTCTACTTTCAGATGCAAAAGAAATTTTGCGTATTGGTCAATCCGTTCGCGAGATATGGCAGTTTTGAGGTAAGAAACGCTTGAGAAACTCAAAATTTTCTTAGTTCTGATGCTCGAAACGAATAACTAGAACGGCCTAGGGGAAAACTACTCATACCGTTGTAATGGGGCGAGTTTCTACTTTCAGATGCAACAGAAACTTTGCGGATTGGTCAATCCGTTCGCGAGATATGGCAGTTTTGAGGTAAGAAACGCTTGAGAAACTCAAAATTTTCTTAGTTCTGATGCTCGAAACGAATAACTAGAACGGCCTAGGGGAAAATTACTCATACCGTTGTAATGGGGCGAGTTTCTACTTTCAGATGCAACAGAAACTTTGCGGATTGGTCAATCCGTTCGCGAGATATGGCAGTTTTGAGATAAGAAACGCTTGAGAAACTCAAAATTTTCTTAGTTCTGATGCTCGAAACGAATAACTAGAACGGCCTAGGGGAAAACTACTCATACCGTTGTAATGGGGCGAGTTTCTACTTTCAGATGCGACAGAAACTTTGCGGATTGGTCAATCCGTTCGCGAGATATGGCAGTTTTAAGGTAAGAAACGCTTGAGAAACTCCCAATTTTCGCAGTTCTGATGCTCGAAACGAATAACTAGAACGGCCTAGGGGAAAACTACTCATACCGTTGTAATGGGGCGAGTTTCTACTTTCAGATGCGACAGAAACTTTGCGGATTGGTCAATCCGTTCGCGAGATATGGCAGTTTTGAGGTAAGAAACGCTTGAGAAACTCCAAATCTTCGCAGTTCTGATGCTCGAAAGGAATAACTAGAACGGCCTAGGGGAAAACTACTCATACCGTTGTAATGGGGCGTGTTTCTACTTTCAGATGCGACAGAAACTTTGCGGATTGGTCAATCCGTTCGCGAGATATGGCAGTTTTGAGGTAAGAAACGCTTGAGAAACTCCCAATTTTCGCAGTTCTGATGCTCGAAACGAATAACTGGAACGGCCTAGGGGAAAACTACTCAGACCGTTGTAATGGGCCGAGTTTCTACTTTCAGATGCGACAGAAACTTTGCGGATTGGTCAATCCGTTCGCGAGATATGGCAGTTTTGAGGTAAGAAACGCTTGAGAAACTCAAAATTTTCTTAGTTCTGATGCTCGAAACGAATAACTAGAACGGCCTAGGGGAAAACTACTCATACCGTTGTAATGGGGCGAGTTTCTACTTTCAGATGTGACAGAAACTTTGCGGATTGGTCAATCCGTTCGCGAGATATGGCAGTTTTGAGGTAAGAAACGCTTGAGAAACTCAAAATTTTCTTAGTTCTGATGCTCGAAACGAATAACTAGAACGGCCTAGGGGAAAACTACTCATACCTTTGTAATGGGGCGAGTTTCTACTTTCAGATGCGACAGAAACTTTGCGGATTGGTCAATCCGTTCGCGAGATATGGCAGTTTTGAGGTAAGAAACGCTTGAGAAACTCCAAATCTTCGCAGTTCTGATGCTCGAAAGGAATAACTAGAACGGCCTAGGGGAAAACTACTCATACCGTTGTAATGGGGCGTGTTTCTACTTTCAGATGCGACAGAAACTTTGCGGATTGGTCAATCCGTTGGCGAGATATGGCAGTTTTGAGGTAAGAAACGCTTGAGAAACTCCAAATCTTCGCAGTTCTGATGCTCGAAAGGAATAACTAGAACGGCCTAGGGGAAAACTACTCATACCGTTGTAATGGGGCGTGTTTCTACTTTCAGATGCGACAGAAACTTTGCGGATTGGTCAATCCGTTCGCGAGATATGGCAGTTTTGAGGTAAGAAACGTTTGAGAAACTCAAAATTTTCTTAGTTCTGATGCTCGAAACGAATAACTAGAACGGCCTAGGGGAAAACTACTCATACCGTTGTAATGGGGCGAGTTTCTACTTTCAGATGCGACAGAAACTTTGCGGATTGATCAATCCGTTCGCGAGATATGGCCGTTTTGAGGTAAGAAACGCTTGAGAAACTCCCAATTTTCGCAGTTCTGATGCTCGAAACGAATAACTAGAACGGCCTAGGGGAAAACTTCTCATACCATTGTAATCGGGAGAGCTTCTACTTTCAGATGCAAAAGAAATTTTGCGTATTGGTCAAATCCGTTCGCGAGATATGGCAGTTTTGAGGTAAGAAACGCTTGAGAAACTCAAAATTTTCTTAGTTCTGATGCTCGAAACGAATAACTAGAACGGCCTAGGGGAAAACTACTCATACCGTTGTAATGGGGCGAGTTTCTACTTTCAGATGCAACAGAAACTTTGCGGATTGGTCAATCCGTTCGCGAGATATGGCAGTTTTGAGGTAAGAAACGCTTGAGAAACTCAAAATTTTCTTAGTTCTGATGCTCGAAACGAATAACTAGAACGGCCTAGGGGAGAACTACTCATACCGTTGTAATGGGTCGAGTTTCTACTTTCAGATGCGACAGAAACTTTGCGGATTTGTCAATCCGTTCGCGAGATATGGCAGTTTTGAGGTAAGAAACGCTTGAGAAACTCCCAATTTTCGCAGTTCTGATGCTCGAAACGAATAACTAGAACGGCCTAGGGGAAAACTACTCATACCGCTGTAATGGGGCGAGTTTCTACTTTCAGATGCGACAGAAACTTTGCGGATTGGTCAATCCGTTCGCGAGATATGGCAGTTTTGAGGTAAGAAACGCTTGAGAAACTCAAAATTTTCTTAGTTCTGATTCTCGAAACGAATAACTAGAACGGCCTAGGGGATAACTACTCATACCGTTGTAATGGGGCGAGTTTCTACTTTCAGATGCAACAGAAACTTTGCGGATTGGTCAATCCGTTCGCGAGATATGCCAGTTTTGAGGTAAGAAACGCTTGAGAAACTCCAAATCTTCGCAGTTCTGATGCTCGAAACGAATAACTAGAACGGCCTAGGGGAAAACTACTCATACCATTGTAATCGGGAGAGCTTCTACTTTCAGATGCAAAAGAAATTTTGCGTATTGGTCAATCCGTTCGCGAGATATGGCAGTTTTGAGGTAAGAAACGCTTGAGAAACTCAAAATTTTCTTAGTTCTGATGCTCGAAACGAATAACTAGAACGGCCTAGGGGAAAACTACTCATACCGTTGTAATGGGGCGAGTTTCTACTTTGAGATGCAACAGAAACTTTGCGGATTGGTCAATCCGTTCGCGAGATATGGCAGTTTTGAGGTAAGAAACGCTTGAGAAACTCAAAATTTTCTTAGTTCTGATGCTCGAAACGAATAACTAGAACGGCCTAGGGGAAAATTACTCATACCGTTGTAATGGGGCGAGTTTCTACTTTCAGATGCAACAGAAACTTTGCGGATTGGTCAATCCGTTCGCGAGATATGGCAGTTTTGAGATAAGAAACGCTTGAGAAACTCAAAATTTTCTTAGTTCTGATGCTCGAAACGAATAACTAGAACGGCCTAGGGGAAAACTACTCATACCGTTGTAATGGGGCGAGTTTCTACTTTCAGATGCGACAGAAACTTTGCGGATTGGTCAATCCGTTCGCGAGATATGGCAGTTTTGAGGTAAGAAACGCTTGAGAAACTCCCAATTTTCGCAGTTCTGATGCTCGAAACGAATAACTAGAACGGCCTAGGGGAAAACTACTCATACCGTTGTAATGGGGCGAGTTTCTACTTTCAGATGCGACAGAAACTTTGCGGATTGGTCAATCCGTTCGCGAGATATGGCAGTTTTGAGGTAAGAAACGCTTGAGAAACTCCCAATTTTCGCAGTTCTGATGCTCGAAACGAATAACTAGAACGGCCTAGGGGAAAACTACTCATACCGCTGTAATGGGGCGAGTTTCTACTTTCAGATGCGACAGAAACTTTGCGGATTGGTCAATCCGTTCGCGAGATATGGCAGTTTTGAGGTAAGAAACGCTTGAGAAACTCAAAATTTTCTTAGTTCTGATGCTCGAAACGAATAACTAGAACGGCCTAGGGGAAAACTACTCATACCGTTGTAATGGGGCGAGTTTCTACTTTCAGATGCAACAGAAACTTTGCGGATTGGTCAATCCGTTCGCGAGATATGGCAGTTTTGAGGTAAGAAACGCTTGAGAAACTCAAAATTTTCTTAGTTCTGATGCTCGAAACGAATAACTAGAACGGCCTAGGGGAAAATTACTCATACCGTTGTAATGGGGCGAGTTTCTACTTTCAGATGCAACAGAAACTTTGCGGATTGGTCAATCCGTTCGCGAGATATGGCAGTTTTGAGATAAGAAACGCTTGAGAAACTCAAAATTTTCTTAGTTCTGATGCTCGAAACGAATAACTAGAACGGCCTAGGGGAAAACTATTCATACCGTTGTAATGGGGCGAGTTTCTACTTTCAGATGCGACAGAAACTTTGCGGATTGGTCAATCCGTTCGCGAGATATGGCAGTTTTGAGGTAAGAAACGCTTGAGAAACTCAAAATTTTCTTAGTTCTGATGCTCGAAAAGAATAACTAGAACGGCCTAGGGGAAAACTACTCATACCGTTGTAATGGGGCGAGTTTCTACTTTCAGATGCAACAGAAACTTTGCGGATTGGTCAATCCGTTCGCGAGATATGGCAGTTTTGAGGTAAGAAACGCTTGAGAAACTCAAAATTTTCTTAGTTCTGATGCTCGAAACGAATAACTAGAACGGCCTAGGGGAAAACTACTCATACCGTTGTAATGGGGCGAGTTTCTACTTTCAGATGCAACAGAAACTTTGCGGATTGGTCAATCCGTTCGCGAGATATGGCAGTTTTGAGGTAAGAAACGCTTGAGAAACTCAAAATTTTCTTAGTTCTGATGCTCGAAACGAATAACTAGAACGGCCTAGGGGAAAATTACTCATACCGTTGTAATGGGGCGAGTTTCTACTTTCAGATGCAACAGAAACTTTGCGGATTGGTCAATCCGTTCGCGAGATATGGCAGTTTTGAGATAAGAAACGCTTGAGAAACTCAAAATTTTCTTAGTTCTGATGCTCGAAACGAATAACTAGAACGGCCTAGGGGAAAACTACTCATACCGTTGTAATGGGGCGAGTTTCTACTTTCAGATGCGACAGAAACTTTGCGGATTGGTCAATCCGTTCGCGAGATATGGCAGTTTTGAGGTAAGAAACGCTTGAGAAACTCCCAATTTTCGCAGTTCTGATGCTCGAAACGAATAACTAGAACGGCCTAGGGGAAAACTACTCATACCGTTGTAATGGGGCGAGTTTCTACTTTCAGATGCGACAGAAACTTTGCGGATTGGTCAATCCGTTCGCGAGATATGGCAGTTTTGAGGTAAGAAACGCTTGAGAAACTCCCAATTTTCGCAGTTCTGATGCTCGAAACGAATAACTAGAACGGCCTAGGGGAAAACTACTCATACCATTGTAATCGGGAGAGCTTCTACTTTCAGATGCAACAGAAATTTTGCGTATTGGTCAATCCGTTCGCGAGATATGGCAGTTTTGAGGTAAGAAACGCTTGAGAAACTCAAAATTTTCTTAGTTCTGATGCTCGAAACGAATAACTAGAACGGCCTAGGGGAAAACTACTCATACCGTTGTAATGGGGCAAGTTTCTACTTTCAGATGCAACAGAAACTTTGCGGATTGGTCAATCCGTTCGCGAGATATGGCAGTTTTGAGGTAAGAAACGCTTGAGAAACTCAAAATTTTCTTAGTTCTGATGCTCGAAAAGAATAACTAGAACGGCCTAGGGGAAAACTACTCATACCGTTGTAATGGGGCGAGTTTCTACTTTCAGATGCAACAGAAACTTTGCGGATTGGTCAATCCGTTCGCGAGATATGGCAGTTTTGAGGTAAGAAACGCTTGAGAAACTCAAAATTTTCTTAGTTCTGATGCTCGAAACGAATAACTAGAACGGCCTAGGGGAAAACTACTCATACCGTTGTAATGGGGCGAGTTTCTATTTTCAGATGCGACAGAAACTTTGCGAATTGATCAATCCGTTCGCGAGATATCGCCGTTTTGAGGTAAGAAACGCTTGAGAAACTCCAAATCTTCGCAGTTCTGATGCTCGAAACGAATAACTAGAACGGCCTAGGGGAAAACTACTCATACCGTTGTAATGGGGCGAGTTTCTACTTTCAGATGCAACAGAAACTTTGCGGATTGGTCAATCCGTTCGCGAGATATGGCAGTTTTGAGGTAAGAAACGCTTGAGAAACTCAAAATTTTCGCCGTTCTGATGCTCGAAACGAATAACTAGAACGGCCTAGGGGAAAACTACTCATACCGTTGTAATCGGGCGAGTTTCTACTTTCAGATGCAACAGAAATTTTGCGGATTTGTCAATCCGTTCGCGAGATATGGCAGTTTTGAGGTAAGAAACGCTTGAGAAACTCCCAATTTTCGCAGTTCTGATGCTCGAAACGAATAACTAGAACGGCCTAGGGGAAAACTACTCATACCGCTGTAATGGGGCGAGTTTCTACTTTCAGATGCGACAGAAACTTTGCGGATTGGTCAATCCGTTCGCGAGATATGGCAGTTTTGAGGTAAGAAACGCTTGAGAAACTCAAAATTTTCTTAGTTCTGATTCTCGAAACGAATAACTAGAACGGCCTAGGGGATAACTACTCATACCGTTGTAATGGGGCGAGTTTCTACTTTCAGATGCAACAGAAACTTTGCGGATTGGTCAATCCGTTCGCGAGATATGCCAGTTTTGAGGTAAGAAACGCTTGAGAAACTCCAAATCTTCGCAGTTCTGATGCTCGAAACGAATAACTAGAACGGCCTAGGGGAAAACTACTCATACCATTGTAATCGGGAGAGCTTCTACTTTCAGATGCAAAAGAAATTTTGCGTATTGGTCAATCCGTTCGCGAGATATGGCAGTTTTGAGGTAAGAAACGCTTGAGAAACTCAAAATTTTCTTAGTTCTGATGCTCGAAACGAATAACTAGAACGGCCTAGGGGAAAACTACTCATACCGTTGTAATGGGGCGAGTTTCTACTTTGAGATGCAACAGAAACTTTGCGGATTGGTCAATCCGTTCGCGAGATATGGCAGTTTTGAGGTAAGAAACGCTTGAGAAACTCAAAATTTTCTTAGTTCTGATGCTCGAAACGAATAACTAGAACGGCCTAGGGGAAAATTACTCATACCGTTGTAATGGGGCGAGTTTCTACTTTCAGATGCAACAGAAACTTTGCGGATTGGTCAATCCGTTCGCGAGATATGGCAGTTTTGAGATAAGAAACGCTTGAGAAACTCAAAATTTTCTTAGTTCTGATGCTCGAAACGAATAACTAGAACGGCCTAGGGGAAAACTACTCATACCGTTGTAATGGGGCGAGTTTCTACTTTCAGATGCGACAGAAACTTTGCGGATTGGTCAATCCGTTCGCGAGATATGGCAGTTTTGAGGTAAGAAACGCTTGAGAAACTCCCAATTTTCGCAGTTCTGATGCTCGAAACGAATAACTAGAACGGCCTAGGGGAAAACTACTCATACCGTTGTAATGGGGCGAGTTTCTACTTTCAGATGCGACAGAAACTTTGCGGATTGGTCAATCCGTTCGCGAGATATGGCAGTTTTGAGGTAAGAAACGCTTGAGAAACTCCCAATTTTCGCAGTTCTGATGCTCGAAACGAATAACTAGAACGGCCTAGGGGAAAACTACTCATACCGCTGTAATGGGGCGAGTTTCTACTTTCAGATGCGACAGAAACTTTGCGGATTGGTCAATCCGTTCGCGAGATATGGCAGTTTTGAGGTAAGAAACGCTTGAGAAACTCAAAATTTTCTTAGTTCTGATGCTCGAAACGAATAACTAGAACGGCCTAGGGGAAAACTACTCATACCGTTGTAATGGGGCGAGTTTCTACTTTCAGATGCAACAGAAACTTTGCGGATTGGTCAATCCGTTCGCGAGATATGGCAGTTTTGAGGTAAGAAACGCTTGAGAAACTCAAAATTTTCTTAGTTCTGATGCTCGAAACGAATAACTAGAACGGCCTAGGGGAAAATTACTCATACCGTTGTAATGGGGCGAGTTTCTACTTTCAGATGCAACAGAAACTTTGCGGATTGGTCAATCCGTTCGCGAGATATGGCAGTTTTGAGATAAGAAACGCTTGAGAAACTCAAAATTTTCTTAGTTCTGATGCTCGAAACGAATAACTAGAACGGCCTAGGGGAAAACTATTCATACCGTTGTAATGGGGCGAGTTTCTACTTTCAGATGCGACAGAAACTTTGCGGATTGGTCAATCCGTTCGCGAGATATGGCAGTTTTGAGGTAAGAAACGCTTGAGAAACTCAAAATTTTCTTAGTTCTGATGCTCGAAAAGAATAACTAGAACGGCCTAGGGGAAAACTACTCATACCGTTGTAATGGGGCGAGTTTCTACTTTCAGATGCAACAGAAACTTTGCGGATTGGTCAATCCGTTCGCGAGATATGGCAGTTTTGAGGTAAGAAACGCTTGAGAAACTCAAAATTTTCTTAGTTCTGATGCTCGAAACGAATAACTAGAACGGCCTAGGGGAAAACTACTCATACCGTTGTAATGGGGCGAGTTTCTACTTTCAGATGCAACAGAAACTTTGCGGATTGGTCAATCCGTTCGCGAGATATGGCAGTTTTGAGGTAAGAAACGCTTGAGAAACTCAAAATTTTCTTAGTTCTGATGCTCGAAACGAATAACTAGAACGGCCTAGGGGAAAATTACTCATACCGTTGTAATGGGGCGAGTTTCTACTTTCAGATGCAACAGAAACTTTGCGGATTGGTCAATCCGTTCGCGAGATATGGCAGTTTTGAGATAAGAAACGCTTGAGAAACTCAAAATTTTCTTAGTTCTGATGCTCGAAACGAATAACTAGAACGGCCTAGGGGAAAACTACTCATACCGTTGTAATGGGGCGAGTTTCTACTTTCAGATGCGACAGAAACTTTGCGGATTGGTCAATCCGTTCGCGAGATATGGCAGTTTTGAGGTAAGAAACGCTTGAGAAACTCCCAATTTTCGCAGTTCTGATGCTCGAAACGAATAACTAGAACGGCCTAGGGGAAAACTACTCATACCGTTGTAATGGGGCGAGTTTCTACTTTCAGATGCGACAGAAACTTTGCGGATTGGTCAATCCGTTCGCGAGATATGGCAGTTTTGAGGTAAGAAACGCTTGAGAAACTCCCAATTTTCGCAGTTCTGATGCTCGAAACGAATAACTAGAACGGCCTAGGGGAAAACTACTCATACCATTGTAATCGGGAGAGCTTCTACTTTCAGATGCAACAGAAATTTTGCGTATTGGTCAATCCGTTCGCGAGATATGGCAGTTTTGAGGTAAGAAACGCTTGAGAAACTCAAAATTTTCTTAGTTCTGATGCTCGAAACGAATAACTAGAACGGCCTAGGGGAAAACTACTCATACCGTTGTAATGGGGCAAGTTTCTACTTTCAGATGCAACAGAAACTTTGCGGATTGGTCAATCCGTTCGCGAGATATGGCAGTTTTGAGGTAAGAAACGCTTGAGAAACTCAAAATTTTCTTAGTTCTGATGCTCGAAAAGAATAACTAGAACGGCCTAGGGGAAAACTACTCATACCGTTGTAATGGGGCGAGTTTCTACTTTCAGATGCAACAGAAACTTTGCGGATTGGTCAATCCGTTCGCGAGATATGGCAGTTTTGAGGTAAGAAACGCTTGAGAAACTCAAAATTTTCTTAGTTCTGATGCTCGAAACGAATAACTAGAACGGCCTAGGGGAAAACTACTCATACCGTTGTAATGGGGCGAGTTTCTATTTTCAGATGCGACAGAAACTTTGCGAATTGATCAATCCGTTCGCGAGATATCGCCGTTTTGAGGTAAGAAACGCTTGAGAAACTCCAAATCTTCGCAGTTCTGATGCTCGAAACGAATAACTAGAACGGCCTAGGGGAAAACTACTCATACCGTTGTAATGGGGCGAGTTTCTACTTTCAGATGCAACAGAAACTTTGCGGATTGGTCAATCCGTTCGCGAGATATGGCAGTTTTGAGGTAAGAAACGCTTGAGAAACTCAAAATTTTCGCCGTTCTGATGCTCGAAACGAATAACTAGAACGGCCTAGGGGAAAACTACTCATACCGTTGTAATCGGGCGAGTTTCTACTTTCAGATGCAACAGAAATTTTGCGGATTGGTCAATCCTTTCGCGAGATATGGCAGTTTGGAGGTAAGAAACGGTTGAGAAACTCAAAATTTTCGCCGTTCTGATGCTCGAAACGAATAACTAGAACGGCCTAGGGGAAAAGTACGCATACCGTTGTAATCGGGCGAGTTTCTACTTTCAGATGCAACAGAAATTTTGCGGATTGGTCAATCCGTTCGCGAGATATGGCAGTTTGGAGGTAAGAAACGCTTGAGAAACACAAAATTTGCGCAGTTCTGATGCTCGAAACGAATAACTAGAACGGCCTAGGGGAAAACTACAACTACCGTTGTAATCGGGCGAGTTTCTACTTTCAGATGCAACAGAAATTATGCGGATCGGTCAATCCGTTCGCGAGATATGGCAGTTTGGATGTAAGAAACGCTTGAGAAACTCAAAATTTTTGCAGTTCTGATGCTCGAAACGAATAACTAGAACGGCCTAGGGGAAAACTACAACTACCGGTGTAATCGGGCGAGTTTCCACTTTCAGATGCAACAGAAATTTTGCGGATTGATCAATCCGTTCGCGAGATATGGCAGTTTGGAGATAAGAAACGCTTGAGAAACTCAAAATTTTCGCAGTTCTGATGCTCGAAACGAATAACTAGAACGGCCTAGGGGAAAACTACTCATACCGTTGTAATGGGGCGAGTTTCTACTTTCAGATGCGACAGAAACTTTGCGGATTGATCAATCCGTTCGCGAGATATGGCCGTTTTGAGGTAAGAAACGCTTGAGAAACTCCAAATCTTCGCAGTTCTGATGCTCGAAACGAATAACTAGAACGGCCTAGGGGAAAACTACACATACCATTGTAATCGGGAGAGCTTCTACTTTCAGATGCAAAAGAAATTTTGCGTATTGGTCAATCCGTTCGCGAGATATGGCAGTTTTGAGGTAAGAAACGCTTGAGAAACTCAAAATTTTCTTAGTTCTGATGCTCCAAACGAATAACTAGAACGGCCTAGGGGAGAACTACTCATACCGTTGTAATGGGGCGAGTTTCTACTTTCAGATGCAACAGAAACTTTGCGGATTGGTCAATCCGTTCGCGAGATATGGCAGTTTTGAGGTAAGAAACGCTTGAGAAACTCAAAATTTTCTTAGTTCTGATGCTCGAAACGAATAACTAGAACGGCCTAGGGGAAAACTACTCATACCGTTGTAATGGGGCGAGTTTCTACTTTCAGATGCGACAGAAACTTTGCGGATTGGTCAATCCGTTCGCGAGATATGGCAGTTTTGAGGTAAGAAACGCTTGAGAAACTCAAAATTTTCTTAGTTCTGATGCTCGAAACGAATAACTAGAACGGCCTAGGGGAAAACTACTCATACCGTTGTAATGGGGCGAGTTTCTACTTTCAGATGCAACAGAAACTTTGCGGATTGGTCAATCCGTTCGCGAGATATGGCAGTTTTGAGGTAAGAAACGCTTGAGAAACTCAAAATTTTCTTAGTTCTGATGCTCGAAACGAATAACTAGAACGGCCTAGGGGAAAATTACTCATACCGTTGTAATGGGGCGAGTTTCTACTTTCAGATGCAACAGAAACTTTGTGGATTGGTCAATCCGTTCGCGAGATATGGCAGTTTTGAGATAAGAAACGCTTGAGAAACTCAAAATTTTCTTAGTTCTGATGCTCGAAACGAATAACTAGAACGGCCTAGGGGAAAACTATTCATACCGTTGTAATGGGGCGAGTTTCTACTTTCAGATGCAACAGAAACTTTGCGGATTGGTCAATCCGTTCGCGAGATATGGCAGTTTTGAGGTAAGAAACGCTTGAGAAACTCCCAATTTTCGCAGTTCTGATGCTCGAAACGAATAACTAGAACGGCCTAGGGGAAAACTACTCATACCGTTGTAATGGGGCGAGTTTCTACTTTCAGATGCGACAGAAACTTTGCGGATTGGTCAATCCGTTCGCGAGATATGGCAGTTTTGAGGTAAGAAACGCTTGAGAAACTCCCAATTTTCGCAGTTCTGATGCTCGAAACGAATAACTAGAACGGCCTAGGGGAAAACTACTCATACCATTGTAATCGGGAGAGCTTCTACTTTCAGATGCAACAGAAATTTTGCGTATTGGTCAATCCGTTCGCGAGATATGGCAGTTTTGAGGTAAGAAACGCTTGAGAAACTCAAAATTTTCTTAGTTCTGATGCTCGAAACGAATAACTAGAACGGCCTAGGGGAAAACTACTCATACCGTTGTAATGGGGCGAGTTTCTACTTTCAGATGCAACAGAAACTTTGCGGATTGGTCAATCCGTTCGCGAGATATGGCAGTTTTGAGGTAAGAAACGCTTGAGAAACTCAAAATTTTCTTAGTTCTGATGCTCGAAAAGAATAACTAGAACGGCCTAGGGGAAAACTACTCATACCGTTGTAATGGGGCGAGTTTCTACTTTCAGATGCAACAGAAACTTTGCGGATTGGTCAATCCGTTCGCGAGATATGGCAGTTTTGAGGTAAGAAACGCTTGAGAAACTCAAAATTTTCTTAGTTCTGATGCTCGAAACGAATAACTAGAACGGCCTAGGGGAAAACTACTCATACCGTTGTAATGGGGCGAGTTTCTACTTTCAGATGCAACAGAAACTTTGCGGATTGGTCAATCCGTTCGCGAGATATGGCAGTTTTGAGGTAAGAAACGCTTGAGAAACTCAAAATTTTCTTAGTTCTGATGCTCGAAACGAATAACTAGAACGGCCTAGGGGAAAATTACTCATACCGTTGTAATGGGGCGAGTTTCTACTTTCAGATGCAACAGAAACTTTGCGGATTGGTCAATCCGTTCGCGAGATATGGCAGTTTTGAGATAAGAAACGCTTGAGAAACTCAAAATTTTCTTAGTTCTGATGCTCGAAACGAATAACTAGAACGGCCTAGGGGAAAACTACTCATACCGTTGTAATGGGGCGAGTTTCTACTTTCAGATGCGACAGAAACTTTGCGGATTGGTCAATCCGTTCGCGAGATATGGCAGTTTTGAGGTAAGAAACGCTTGAGAAACTCCCAATTTTCGCAGTTCTGATGCTCGAAACGAATAACTAGAACGGCCTAGGGGAAAACTACTCATACCGTTGTAATGGGGCGAGTTTCTACTTTCAGATGCGACAGAAACTTTGCGGATTGGTCAATCCGTTCGCGAGATATGGCAGTTTTGAGGTAAGTAACGCTTGAGAAACTCCCAATTTTCGCAGTTCTGATGCTAGAAACGAATAACTAGAACGGCCTAGGGGAAAACTACTCATACCATTGTAATCGGGAGAGCTTCTACTTTCAGATGCAACAGAAATTTTGCGTATTGGTCAATCCGTTCGCGAGATATGGCAGTTTTGAGGTAAGAAACGCTTGAGAAACTCAAAATTTTCTTAGTTCTGATGCTCGAAACGAATAACTAGAACGGCCTAGGGGAAAACTACTCATACCGTTGTAATGGGGCGAGTTTCTACTTTCAGATGCGACAGAAACTTTGCGGATTGGTCAATCCGTTCGCGAGATATGGCAGTTTTGAGGTAAGAAACGCTTGAGAAACTCCCAATTTTCGCAGTTCTGATGCTCGAAACGAATAACTAGAACGGCCTAGGGGAAAACTACTCATACCGCTGTAATGGGGCGAGTTTCTACTTTCAGATGCGACAGAAACTTTGCGGATTGGTCAATCCGTTCGCGAGATATGGCAGTTTTGAGGTAAGAAACGCTTGAGAAACTCAAAATTTTCTTAGTTCTGATGCTCGAAACGAATAACTAGAACGGCCTAGGGGAAAACTACTCATACCGTTGTAATGGGGCGAGTTTCTACTTTCAGATGCAACAGAAACTTTGCGGATTGGTCAATCCGTTCGCGAGATATGGCAGTTTTGAGGTAAGAAACGCTTGAGAAACTCAAAATTTTCTTAGTTCTGATGCTCGAAACGAATAACTAGAACGGCCTAGGGGAAAATTACTCATACCGTTGTAATGGGGCGAGTTTCTACTTTCAGATGCAACAGAAACTTTGCGGATTGGTCAATCCGTTCGCGAGATATGGCAGTTTTGAGATAAGAAACGCTTGAGAAACTCAAAATTTTCTTAGTTCTGATGCTCGAAACGAATAACTAGAACGGCCTAGGGGAAAACTACTCATACCGTTGTAATGGGGCGAGTTTCTACTTTCAGATGCGACAGAAACTTTGCGGATTGGTCAATCCGTTCGCGAGATATGGCAGTTTTGAGGTAAGAAACGCTTGAGAAACTCCCAATTTTCGCAGTTCTGATGCTCGAAACGAATAACTAGAACGGCCTAGGGGAAAACTACTCATACCGTTGTAATGGGGCGAGTTTCTACTTTCAGATGCGATAGAAACTTTGCGGATTGGTCAATCCGTTCGCGAGATATGGCAGTTTTGAGGTAAGAAACGCTTGAGAAACTCCCAATTTTCGCAGTTCTGATGCTCGAAACGAATAACTAGAACGGCCTAGGGGAAAACTACTCATACCGCTGTAATGGGGCGAGCTTCTACTTTCAGATGCGACAGAAACTTTGCGGATTGGTCAATCCGTTCGCGAGATATGGCAGTTTTGAGGTAAGAAACGCTTGAGAAACTCAAAATTTTCTTAGTTCTGATGCTCGAAACGAATAACTAGAACGGCCTAGGGGAAAACTACTCATACCGTTGTAATGGGGCGAGTTTCTACTTTCAGATGCGACAGAAACTTTGCGGATTGGTCAATCCGTTCGCGAGATATGGCAGTTTTGAGGTAAGAAACGCTTGAGAAACTCCCAATTTTCGCAGTTCTGATGCTCGAAACGAATAACTAGAACGGCCTAGGGGAAAACTACTCATACCGTTGTAATGGGGCGAGTTTCTACTTTCAGATGCGACAGAAACTTTGCGGATTGGTCAATCCGTTCGCGAGATATGGCAGTTTTGATGTAAGAAACGCTTGAGAAACTCCCAATTTTCGCAGTTCTGATGCTCGAAACGAATAACTAGAACGGCCTAGGGGAAAACTACTCATACCGCTGTAATGGGGCGAGCTTCTACTTTCAGATGCGACAGAAACTTTGCGGATTGGTCAATCCGTTCGCGAGATATGGCAGTTTTGAGGTAAGAAACGCTTGAGAAACTCAAAATTTTCTTAGTTCTGATGCTCGAAACGAATAACTAGAACGGCCTAGGGGAAAACTACTCATACCGTTGTAATGGGGCGAGTTTCTACTTTCAGATGCAACAAAAACTTTGCGGATTGGTCAATCCGTTCGCGAGATATGGCAGTTTTGAGGTAAGAAACGCTTGAGAAACTCAAAATTTTCTTAGTTCTGATGCTCGAAACGAATAACTAGAACGGCCTAGGGGAAAATTACTCATACCGTTGTAATGGGGCGAGTTTCTACTTTCAGATGCAACAGAAACTTTGCGGATTGGTCAATCCGTTCGCGAGATATGGCAGTTTTGAGGTAAGAAACGCTTGAGAAACTCAAAATTTTCTTTGTTCTGATGCTCGAAACGAATAACTAGAACGGCCTAGGGGAAAACTACTCATACCGTTGTAATGGGGCGAGTTTCTACTTTCAGATGCAACAGAAACTTTGCGGATTGGTCAATCCGTTCGCGAGATATGGCAGTTTTGAGGTAAGAAACGCTTGAGAAACTCAAAATTTTCTTAGTTCTGATGCTCGAAAAGAATAACTAGAACGGCCTAGGGGAAAACTACTCATACCGTTGTAATGGGGCGAGTTTCTACTTTCAGATGCAACAGAAACTTTGCGGATTGGTCAATCCGTTCGCGAGATATGGCAGTTTTGAGGTAAGAAACGCTTGAGAAACTCAAAATTTTCTTAGTTCTGATGCTCGAAACGAATAACTAGAACGGCCTAGGGGAAAACTACTCATACCGTTGTAATGGGGCGAGTTTCTACTTTCAGATGCGACAGAAACTTTGCGGATTGATCAATCCGTTCGCGAGATATGGCCGTTTTGAGGTAAGAAACGCTTGAGAAACTCCAAATCTTCGCAGTTCTGATGCTCGAAACGAATAACTAGAACGGCCTAGGGGAAAACTACTCATACCGTTGTAATGGGGCGAGTTTCTACTTTCAGATGCAACAGAAACTTTGCGGATTGGTCAATCCGTTCGCGAGATATGGCAGTTTTGAGGTAAGAAACGCTTGAGAAACTCAAAATTTTCTTAGTTCTGATGCTCGAAAAGAATAACTAGAACGGCCTAGGGGAAAACTACTCATACCGCTGTAATGGGGCGAGTTTCTACTTTCAGATGCAACAGAAACTTTGCGGATTGGTCAATCCGTTCGCGAGATATGGCAGTTTTGAGGTAAGAAACGCTTGAGAAACTCAAAATTTTCTTAGTTCTGATGCTCGAAACGAATAACTAGAACGGCCTAGGGGAAAACTACTCATACCGTTGTAATGGGGCGAGTTTCTACTTTCAGATGCGACAGAAACTTTGCGGATTGATCAATCCGTTCGCGAGATATGGCCGTTTTGAGGTAAGAAACGCTTGAGAAACTCCAAATCTTCGCAGTTCTGATGCTCGAAACGAATAACTAGAACGGCCTAGGGGAAAACTACTCATACCATTGTAATCGGGAGAGCTTCTACTTTCAGATGCAAAAGAAATTTTGCGTATTGGTCAATCCGTTCGCGAGATATGGCAGTTTTGAGGTAAGAAACGCTTGAGAAACTCAAAATTTTCTTAGTTCTGATGCTCGAAACGAATAACTAGAACGGCCTAGGGGAAAACTACTCATACCGTTGTAATGGGGCGAGTTTCTACTTTCAGATGCAACAGAAACTTTGCGGATTGGTCAATCCGTTCGCGAGATATGGCAGTTTTGAGGTAAGAAACGCTTGAGAAACTCAAAATTTTCTTAGTTCTGATGCTCGAAACGAATAACTAGAACGGCCTAGGGGAAAACTACTCATACCGTTGTAATGGGGCGAGTTTCTATTTTCAGATGCGACAGAAACTTTGCGGATTGGTCAATCCGTTCGCGAGATATGGCAGTTTCGAGGTAAGAAACGCTTGAGAAACTCCAAATCTTCGCAGTTCTGATGCTCGAAACGAATAACTAGAACGGCCTAGGGGAAAACTACTCATACCATTGTAATCGGGAGAGCTTCTACTTTCAGATGCAAAAGAAATTTTGCGTATTGGTCAATCCGTTCGCGAGATATGGCAGTTTTGAGGTAAGAAACGCTTGAGAAACTCAAAATTTTCTTAGTTCTGATGCTCGAAACGAATAACTAGAACGGCCTAGGGGAAAACTACTCATACCGTTGTAATGGGGCGAGTTTCTACTTTCAGATGCAACAGAAACTTTGCGGATTGGTCAATCCGTTCGCGAGATATGGCAGTTTTGAGATAAGAAACGCTTGAGAAACTCAAAATTTTCTTAGTTCTGATGCTCGAAACGAATAACTAGAACGGCCTAGGGGAAAACTACTCATACCGTTGTAATGGGGCGAGTTTCTACTTTCAGATGCGACAGAAACTTTGCGGATTGGTCAATCCGTTCGCGAGATATGGCAGTTTTGAGGTAAGAAACGCTTGAGAAACTCCCAATTTTCGCTGTTCTGATGCTCGAAACGAATAACTAGAACGGCCTAGGGGAAAACTACTCATACCGTTGTAATGGGGCGAGTTTCTACTTTCAGATGCGACAGAAACTTTGCGGATTGGTCAATCCGTTCGCGAGATATGGCAGTTTTGAGGTAAGAAACGCTTGAGAAACTCAAAATTTTCTTAGTTCTGATGCTCGAAACGAATAACTAGAACGGCCTAGGGGAAAACTACTCATACCGTTGTAATGGGGCGAGTTTCTACTTTCAGATGCAACAGAAACTTTGCGGATTGGTCAATCCGTTCGCGAGATATGGCAGTTTTGAGGTAAGAAACGCTTGAGAAACTCAAAATTTTCTTAGTTCTGATGCTCGAAACGAATATCTAGAACGGCCTAGGGGAAAACTACTCATACCGTTGTAATGGGGCGAGTTTCTACTTTCAGATGCGATAGAAACTTTGCGGATTGGTCAATCCGTTCGCGAGATATGGCAGTTTTGAGGTAAGAAACGCTTGAGAAACTCCCAATTTTCGCAGTTCTGATGCTCGAAACGAATAACTAGAACGGCCTAGGGGAAAACTACTCATACCGTTGTAATGGGGCGAGTTTCTACTTTCAGATGCGACAGAAACTTTGCGGATTGGTCAATCCGTTCGCGAGATATGGCAGTTTTGAGGTAAGAAACGCTTGAGAAACTCCCAATTTTCGCTGTTCTGATGCTCGAAACGAATAACTAGAACGGCCTAGGGGAAAACTACTCATACCGTTGTAATGGGGCGAGTTTCTACTTTCAGATGCGACAGAAACTTTGCGGATTGGTCAATCCGTTCGCGAGATATGGCAGTTTTGAGGTAAGAAACGCTTGAGAAACTCAAAATTTTCTTAGTTCTGATGCTCGAAACGAATAACTAGAACGGCCTAGGGGAAAACTACTCATACCGTTGTAATGGGGCGAGTTTCTACTTTCAGATGCAACAGAAACTTTGCGGATTGGTCAATCCGTTCGCGAGATATGGCAATTTTGAGGTAAGAAACGCTTGAGAAACTCCAAATCTTCGCAGTTCTGATGCTCGAAACGAATAACCAGAACGGCCTAGGGGAAAACTACTCATACCGTTGTAATGGGGCGTGTTTCTACTTTCAGATGCGACAGAAACTTTGCGGATTGGTCAATGCGTTCGCGAGATATGGCAGTTTTGAGGTAAGAAACGCTTGAGAAACTCCAAATCTTCGCAGTTCTGATGCTCGAAAGGAATAACTAGAACGGCCTAGGGGAAAACTACTCATACCGTTGTAATGGGGCGAGTTTCTACTTTCAGATGCAACAGAAACTTTGCGGATTGGTCAATCCGTTCGCGAGATATGGCAGTTTTGAGATAAGAAACGCTTGAGAAACTCAAAATTTTCTTAGTTCTGATGCTCGAAACGAATAACTAGAACGGCCTAGGGGAAAACTACTCATACCGTTGTAATGGGGCGAGTTTCTACTTTCAGATGCGACAGAAACTTTGCGGATTGGTCAATCCGTTCGCGAGATATGGCAGTTTTGAGGTAAGAAACGCTTGAGAAACTCCAAATCTTCGCAGTTCTGATGCTCGAAACGAATAACCAGAACGGCCTAGGGGAAAACTACTCATACCGTTGTAATGGGGCGTGTTTCTACTTTCAGATGCGACAGAAACTTTGCGGATTGGTCAATGCGTTCGCGAGATATGGCAGTTTTGAGGTAAGAAACGCTTGAGAAACTCCAAATCTTCGCAATTCTGATGCTCGAAAGGAATAACTAGAACGGCCTAGGGGAAAACTACTCATACCGTTGTAATGGGGCGTGTTTCTACTTTCAGATGCGACAGAAACTTTGCGGATTGGTCAATCCGTTCGCGAGATATGGCAGTTTTGAGGTAAGAAACGCTTGAGAAACTCCCAATTTTCTTAGTTCTGATGCTCGAAACGAATAACTAGAACGGCCTAGGGGAAAACTACTCATACCGTTGTAATGGGGCGAGTTTCTACTTTCAGATGCGACAGAAACTTTGCGGATTGGTCAATCCGTTCGCGAGATATGGCAGTTTTGAGGTAAGAAACGCTTGAGAAACTCCCAATTTTCGCTGTTCTGATGCTCGAAACGAATAACTAGAACGGCCTAGGGGAAAACTACTCATACCGTTGTAATGGGGCGAGTTTCTACTTTCAGATGCGACAGAAACTTTGCGGATTGGTCAATCCGTTCGCGAGATATGGCAGTTTTGAGGTAAGAAACGCTTGAGAAACTCAAAATTTTCTTAGTTCTGATGCTCGAAACGAATAACTAGAACGGCCTAGGGGAAAACTACTCATACCGTTGTAATGGGGCGAGTTTCTACTTTCAGATGCAACAGAAACTTTGCGGATTGGTCAATCCGTTCGCGAGATATGGCAGTTTTGAGGTAAGAAACGCTTGAGAAACTCAAAATTTTCTTAGTTCTGATGCTCGAAACGAATATCTAGAACGGCCTAGGGGAAAACTACTCATACCGTTGTAATGGGGCGAGTTTCTACTTTCAGATGCGATAGAAACTTTGCGGATTGGTCAATCCGTTCGCGAGATATGGCAGTTTTGAGGTAAGAAACGCTTGAGAAACTCCCAATTTTCGCAGTTCTGATGCTCGAAACGAATAACTAGAACGGCCTAGGGGAAAACTACTCATACCGTTGTAATGGGGCGAGTTTCTACTTTCAGATGCGACAGAAACTTTGCGGATTGGTCAATCCGTTCGCGAGATATGGCAGTTTTGAGGTAAGAAACGCTTGAGAAACTCCCAATTTTCGCTGTTCTGATGCTCGAAACGAATAACTAGAACGGCCTAGGGGAAAACTACTCATACCGTTGTAATGGGGCGAGTTTCTACTTTCAGATGCGACAGAAACTTTGCGGATTGGTCAATCCGTTCGCGAGATATGGCAGTTTTGAGGTAAGAAACGCTTGAGAAACTCAAAATTTTCTTAGTTCTGATGCTCGAAACGAATAACTAGAACGGCCTAGGGGAAAACTACTCATACCGTTGTAATGGGGCGAGTTTCTACTTTCAGATGCAACAGAAACTTTGCGGATTGGTCAATCCGTTCGCGAGATATGGCAGTTTTGAGGTAAGAAACGCTTGAGAAACTCCAAATCTTCGCAGTTCTGATGCTCGAAACGAATAACCAGAACGGCCTAGGGGAAAACTACTCATACCGTTGTAATGGGGCGTGTTTCTACTTTCAGATGCGACAGAAACTTTGCGGATTGGTCAATGCGTTCGCGAGATATGGCAGTTTTGAGGTAAGAAACGCTTGAGAAACTCCAAATCTTCGCAGTTCTGATGCTCGAAAGGAATAACTAGAACGGCCTAGGGGAAAACTACTCATACCGTTGTAATGGGGCGTGTTTCTACTTTCAGATGCGACAGAAACTTTGCGGATTGGTCAATCCGTTCGCGAGATATGGCAGTTTTGAGGTAAGAAACGCTTGAGAAACTCCCAATTTTCTTAGTTCTGATGCTCGAAACGAATAACTAGAACGGCCTAGGGGAAAACTACTCATACCGTTGTAATGGGGCGAGTTTCTACTTTCAGATGCGACAGAAACTTTGCGGATTGGTCAATCCGTTCGCGAGATATGGCAGTTTTGAGGTAAGAAACGCTTGAGAAACTCCCAATTTTCGCTGTTCTGATGCTCGAAACGAATAACTAGAACGGCCTAGGGGAAAACTACTCATACCGTTGTAATGGGGCGAGTTTCTACTTTCAGATGCGACAGAAACTTTGCGGATTGGTCAATCCGTTCGCGAGATATGGCAGTTTTGAGGTAAGAAACGCTTGAGAAACTCAAAATTTTCTTAGTTCTGATGCTCGAAACGAATAACTAGAACGGCCTAGGGGAAAACTACTCATACCGTTGTAATGGGGCGAGTTTCTACTTTCAGATGCAACAGAAACTTTGCGGATTGGTCAATCCGTTCGCGAGATATGGCAGTTTTGAGGTAAGAAACGCTTGAGAAACTCAAAATTTTCTTAGTTCTGATGCTCGAAACGAATATCTAGAACGGCCTAGGGGAAAACTACTCATACCGTTGTAATGGGGCGAGTTTCTACTTTCAGATGCGATAGAAACTTTGCGGATTGGTCAATCCGTTCGCGAGATATGGCAGTTTTGAGGTAAGAAACGCTTGAGAAACTCCCAATTTTCGCAGTTCTGATGCTCGAAACGAATAACTAGAACGGCCTAGGGGAAAACTACTCATACCGTTGTAATGGGGCGAGTTTCTACTTTCAGATGCGACAGAAACTTTGCGGATTGGTCAATCCGTTCGCGAGATATGGCAGTTTTGAGGTAAGAAACGCTTGAGAAACTCAAAATTTTCTTAGTTCTGATGCTCGAAACGAATAACTAGAACGGCCTAGGGGAAAACTACTCATACCGTTGTAATGGGGCGAGTTTCTACTTTCAGATGCGACAGAAACTTTGCGGATTGGTCAATCCGTTCGCGAGGCATGGCAGTTTTGAGGTGAGAAACGCTTGAGAAACTCAAAATTTTCTTAGTTCTGATGCTCGAAAGGAATAACTAGAACGGCCTAGGGGAAAACTACTCATACCGTTGTAATGGGGCGAGTTTCTACTTTCAGATGCGACAGAAACTTTGCGGATTGGTCAATCCGTTCGCGAGATATGGCAGTTTTGAGGTAAGAAACGCTTGAGAAACTCCAAATCTTCGCAGTTCTGATGCTCGAAACGAATAACCAGAACGGCCTAGGGGAAAACTACTCATACCGTTGTAATGGGGCGTGTTTCTACTTTCAGATGCGACAGAAACTTTGCGGATTGGTCAATCCGTTCGCGAGATATGGCAGTTTTGAGGTAAGAAACGCTTGAGAAACTCCAAATCTTCGCAGTTCTGATGCTCGAAAGGAATAACTAGAACGTCCTAGGGGAAAACTACTCATACCGTTGTAATGGGGCGTGTTTCTACTTTCAGATGCGACAGAAACTTTGCGGATTGGTCAATCCGTTCGCGAGATATGGCAGTTTTGAGGTAAGAAACGCTTGAGAAACTCCCAATTTTCTTAGTTCTGATGCTCGAAACGAATAACTAGAACGGCCTAGGGGAAAACTACTCATACCGTTGTAATGGGGCGAGTTTCTACTTTCAGATGCGACAGAAACTTTGCGGATTGGTCAATCCGTTCGCGAGATATGGCAGTTTTGAGGTAAGAAACGCTTGAGAAACTCCCAATTTTCGCAGTTCTGATGCTCGAAACGAATAACTAGAACGGCCTAGGGGAAAACTACTCATACCGTTGTAATGGGGCGAGTTTCTACTTTCAGATGCGACAGAAACTTTGCGGATTGGTCAATCCGTTCGCGAGATATGGCAGTTTTGAGGTAAGAAACGCTTGAGAAACTCCAAATCTTCGCAGTTCTGATGCTCGAAACGAATAACCAGAACGGCCTAGGGGAAAACTACTCATACCGTTGTAATGGGGCGTGTTTCTACTTTCAGATGCGACAGAAACTTTGCGGATTGGTCAATCCGTTCGCGAGATATGGCAGTTTTGAGGTAAGAAACGCTTGAGAAACTCCAAATCTTCGCAGTTCTGATGCTCGAAAGGAATAACTAGAACGTCCTAGGGGAAAACTACTCATACCGTTGTAATGGGGCGTGTTTCTACTTTCAGATGCGACAGAAACTTTGCGGATTGGTCAATCCGTTCGCGAGATATGGCAGTTTTGAGGTAAGAAACGCTTGAGAAACTCCCAATTTTCTTAGTTCTGATGCTCGAAACGAATAACTAGAACGGCCTAGGGGAAAACTACTCATACCGTTGTAATGGGGCGAGTTTCTACTTTCAGATGCGACAGAAACTTTGCGGATTGGTCAATCCGTTCGCGAGATATGGCAGTTTTGAGGTAAGAAACGCTTGAGAAACTCCCAATTTTCGCAGTTCTGATGCTCGAAACGAATAACTAGAACGGCCTAGGGGAAAACTACTCATACCGTTGTAATGGGGCGAGTTTCTACTTTCAGATGCGACAGAAACTTTGCGGATTGGTCAATCCGTTCGCGAGATATGGCAGTTTTGAGGTAAGAAACGCTTGAGAAACTCAAAATTTTTTTAGTTCTGATGCTCGAAACGAATAACTAGAACGGCCTAGGGGAAAACTACTCATACCGTTGTAATGGGGCGAGTTTCTACTTTCAGATGCAACAGAAACTTTGCGGATTGGTCAATCCGTTCGCGAGATATGGCAGTTTTGAGGTAAGAAACGCTTGAGAAACTCAAAATTTTCTTAGTTCTGATGCTCGAAACGAATATCTAGAACGGCCTAGGGGAAAACTACTCATACCGTTGTAATGGGGCGAGTTTCTACTTTCAGATGCGATAGAAACTTTGCGGATTGGTCAATCCGTTCGCGAGATATGGCAGTTTTGAGGTAAGAAACGCTTGAGAAACTCCCAATTTTCCCAGTTCTGATGCTCGAAACGAATAACTAGAACGGCCTAGGGGAAATCTACTCATACCGTTGTAATGGGGCGAGTTTCTACTTTCAGATGCGACAGAAACTTTGCGGATTGGTCAATCCGTTCGCGAGATATGGCAGTTTTGAGGTAAGAAACGCTTGAGAAACTCAAAATTTTCTTAGTTCTGATGCTCGAAACGAATAACTAGAACGGCCTAGGGGAAAACTACTCATACCGTTGTAATGGGGCGAGTTTCTACTTTCAGATGCGACAGAAACTTTGCGGATTGGTCAATCCGTTCGCGAGGCATGGCAGTTTTGAGGTGAGAAACGCTTGAGAAACTCAAAATTTTCTTAGTTCTGATGCTCGAAACGAATAACTAGAACGGCCTAGGGGAAAACTACTCATACCGTTGTAATGGGGCGAGTTTCTACTTTCAGATGCAACAGAAACTTTGCGGATTGGTCAATCCGTTCGCGAGATATGGCAGTTTTGAGGTAAGAAACGCTTGAGAAACTCAAAATTTTCTTTGTTCTGATGCTCGAAACGAATAACTAGAACGGCCTAGGGGAAAACTACTCACACCGTTGTAATGGGGCGAGTTTCTACTTTCAGATGCGATAGAAACTTTGCGGATTGGTCAATCCGTTCGCGAGATATGGCAGTTTTGAGGTAAGAAACGCTTGAGAAACTCAAAATTTTCTTAGTTCTGATGCTCGAAACGAATAACTAGAACGGCCTAGGGGAAAACTACTCATACCATTGTAATCGGGAGAGCTTCTACTTTCAGATGCAACAGAAATTTTGCGTATTGGTCAATCCGTTCGCGAGATATGGCAGTTTTGAGGTAAGAAACGCTTGAGAAACTCAAAATTTTCTTAGTTCTGATGCTCGAAACGAATAACTAGAACGGCCTAGGGGAAAACTACTCATACCGTTGTAATGGGGCGAGTTTCTACTTTCAGATGCAACAGAAACTTTGCGGATTGGTCAATCCGTTCGCGAGATATGGCAGTTTTGAGGTAAGAAACGCTTGAGAAACTCAAAATTTTCTTAGTTCTGATGCTCGAAACGAATAACTAGAACGGCCTAGGGGAAAACTACTCATACCGTTGTAATGGGGCGAGTTTCTACTTTCAGATGCAACAGAAACTTTGCGGATTGGTCAATCCGTTCGCGAGATATGGCAGTTTTGAGGTAAGAAACGCTTGAGAAACTCAAAATTTTCTTAGTTCTGATGCTCGAAACGAATAACTAGAACGGCCTAGGGGAAAACTACTCATACCGTTGTAATGGGGCGAGTTTCTACTTTCAGATGCGACAGAAACTTTGCGGATTGATCAATCCGTTCGCGAGATATGGCCGTTTTGAGGTAAGAAACGCTTGAGAAACTCCAAATCTTCGCAGTTCTGATGCTCGAAACGAATAACTAGAACGGCCTAGGGGAAAACTACTCATACCATTGTAATCGGGAGAGCTTCTACTTTCAGATGCAAAAGAAATTTTGCGTATTGGTCAATCCGTTCGCGAGATATGGCAGTTTTGAGGTAAGAAACGCTTGAGAAACTCAAAATTTTCTTAGTTCTGATGCTCGAAACGAATAACTAGAACGGCCTAGGGGAAAACTACTCATACCGTTGTAATGGGGCGAGTTTCTACTTTCAGATGCAACAGAAACTTTGCGGATTGGTCAATCCGTTCGCGAGATATGGCAGTTTTGAGGTAAGAAACGCTTGAGAAACTCAAAATTTTCTTAGTTCTGATGCTCGAAACGAATAACTAGGACGGCCTAGGGGAAAACTACTCATACCGTTGTAATCGGGAGAGCTTCTACTTTCAGATGCAAAAGAAATTTTGCGTATTGGTCAATCCGTTCGCGAGATATGGCAGTTTTGAGGTAAGAAACGCTTGAGAAACTCAAAATTTTCTTAGTTCTGATGCTCGAAACGAATAACTAGAACGGCCTAGGGGAAAACTACTCATACCGTTGTATTGGGCGAGTTTCTACTTTCAGATGCGACAGAAACTTTGCGGATTGGTCAATCCGTTCGCGAGATATGGCAGTTTTGAGGTAAGAAACGCTTGAGAAACTCCAAATCTTCGCAGTTCTGATGCTCGAAACGAATAACTAGAACGGCCTAGGGGAAAACTACTCATACCATTGTAATCGGGAGAGCTTCTACTTTCAGATGCAACAGAAATTTTGCGTATTGGTCAATCCGTTCGCGAGATATGGCAGTTTTGAGGTAAGAAACGCTTGAGAAACTCAAAATTTTCTTAGTTCTGATGCTCGAAACGAATAACTAGAACGGCCTAGGGGAAAACTACTCATACCGTTGTAATGGGGCGAGTTTCTACTTTCAGATGCAACAGAAACTTTGCGGATTGGTCAATCCGTTCGCGAGATATGGCAGTTTTGAGGTAAGAAACGCTTGAGAAACTCCAAATTTTCTTAGTTCTGATGCTCGAAACGAATAACTGGAACGGCCTAGGGGAAAACTACTCAGACCGTTGTAATGGGGCGAGTTTCTACTTTCAGATGCGACAGAAACTTTGCGGATTGGTCAATCCGTTCGCGAGATATGGCAGTTTTGAGGTAAGAAACGCTTGAGAAACTCAAAATTTTCTTAGTTCTGATGCTCGAAACGAATAACTAGAACGGCCTAGGGGAAAACTACTCATACCGTTGTATTGGGCGAGTTTCTACTTTCAGATGCGACAGAAACTTTGCGGATTGGTCAATCCGTTCGCGAGATATGGCAGTTTTGAGGTAAGAAACGCTTGAGAAACTCCAAATCTTCGCAGTTCTGATGCTCGAAACGAATAACTAGAACGGCCTAGGGGAAAACTACTCATACCATTGTAATCGGGAGAGCTTCTACTTTCAGATGCAACAGAAATTTTGCGTATTGGTCAATCCGTTCGCGAGATATGGCAGTTTTGAGGTAAGAAACGCTTGAGAAACTCAAAATTTTCTTAGTTCTGATGCTCGAAACGAATAACTAGAACGGCCTAGGGGAAAACTACTCATACCGTTGTAATGGGGCGAGTTTCTACTTTCAGATGCAACAGAAACTTTGCGGATTGGTCAATCCGTTCGCGAGATATGGCAGTTTTGAGGTAAGAAACGCTTGAGAAACTCCAAATTTTCTTAGTTCTGATGCTCGAAACGAATAACTGGAACGGCCTAGGGGAAAACTACTCAGACCGTTGTAATGGGGCGAGTTTCTACTTTCAGATGCGACAGAAACTTTGCGGATTGGTCAATCCGTTCGCGAGATATGGCAGTTTTGAGGTAAGAAACGCTTGAGAAACTCAAAATTTTCTTAGTTCTGATGCTCGAAACGAATAACTAGAACGGCCTAGGGGAAAACTACTCATACCGTTGTAATGGGGCGAGTTTCTACTTTCAGATGCGACAGAAACTTTGCGGATTGGTCAATCCGTTCGCGAGATATGGCAGTTTTGAGGTAAGAAACGCTTGAGAAACTCAAAATTTTCTTAGTTCTGATGCTCGAAACGAATAACTAGAACGGCCTAGGGGAAAACTACTCATACCGTTGTATTGGGCGAGTTTCTACTTTCAGATGCGACAGAAACTTTGCGGATTGGTCAATCCGTTCGCGAGATATGGCAGTTTTGAGGTAAGAAACGCTTGAGAAACTCCAAATCTTCGCAGTTCTGATGCTCGAAACGAATAACTAGTACGGCCTAGGGGAAAACTACTCATACCATTGTAATCGGGAGAGCTTCTACTTTCAGATGCAAAAGAAATTTTGCGTATTGGTCAATCCGTTCGCGAGATATGGCAGTTTTGAGGTAAGAAACGCTTGAGAAACTCAAAATTTTCTTAGTTCTGATGCTCGAAACGAATAACTAGAACGGCCTAGGGGAAAACTACTCATACCGTTGTAATGGGGCGAGTTTCTACTTTCAGATGCAACAGAAACTTTGCGGATTGGTCAATCCGTTCGCGAGATATGGCAGTTTTGAGGTAAGAAACGCTTGAGAAACTCAAAATTTTCTTAGTTCTGATGCTCGAAACGAATAACTAGAACGGCCTAGGGGAAAACTACTCATACCGTTGTAATGGGGCGAGTTTCTATTTTCAGATGCGACAGAAACTTTGCGGATTGGTCAATCCGTTCGCGAGATATGGCAGTTTTGAGGTAAGAAACGCTTGAGAAACTCAAAATTTTCTTAGTTCTGATGCTCGAAACGAATAACTAGAACGGCCTAGGGGAAAACTACTCATACCGTTGTAATGGGGCGAGTTTCTACTTTCAGATGCGACAGAAACTTTGCGGATTGGTCAATCCGTTCGCGAGATATGGCAGTTTTGAGGTAAGAAACGCTTGAGAAACTCCAAATCTTCGCAGTTCTGATGCTCGAAACGAATAACTAGTACGGCCTAGGGGAAAACTACTCATACCATTGTAATCGGGAGAGCTTCTACTTTCAGATGCAAACGAAATTTTGCGTATTGGTCAATCCGTTCGCGAGATATGGCAGTTTTGAGGTAAGAAACGCTTGAGAAACTCAAAATTTTCTTAGTTCTGATTCTCGAAACGAATAACTAGAACGGCCTAGGGGAAAACTACTCATACCGTTGTAATGGGGCGAGTTTCTACTTTCAGATGCAACAGAAACTTTGCGGATTGGTCAATCCGTTCGCGAGATATGGCAGTTTTGAGGTAAGAAACGCTTGAGAAACTCAAAATTTTCTTAGTTCTGATGCTCGAAACGAATAACTAGAACGGCCTAGGGGAAAACTACTCATACCGTTGTAATGGGGCGAGTTTCTATTTTCAGATGCGACAGAAACTTTGCGGATTGGTCAATCCGTTCGCGAGACATGGCAGTTTTGAGGTAAGAAACGCTTGAGAAACTCCAAATCTTCACAGTTCTGATGCTCGAAACGAATAACTAGAACGGCCTAGGGGAAAACTACTCATACCATTGTAATCGGGGGAGCTTCTACTTTCAGATGCAAAAGAAATTTTGCGTATTGGTCAATCCGTTCGCGAGATATGGCAGTTTTGAGGTAAGAAACGCTTGAGAAACTCAAAATTTTCTTTGTTCTGATGCTCGAAACGAATATCTAGAACGGCCTAGGGGAAAACTACTCATACCGTTGTAATGGGGCGAGTTTCTACTTTCAGATGCGATAGAAACTTTGCGGATGGGTCAATCCGTTCGCGAGATATGGCAGTTTCGAGGTAAGAAACGCTTGTGAAACTCCAAATCTTCGCAGTTCTGATGCTCGAAACGAATAACAAGAACGGCCTAGGGGAAAACTACTCATACCATTGTAATCGGGAGAGCTTCTACTTTCAGATGCAACAGAAATTTTGCGTATTGGTCAATCCGTTCGCGAGATATGGCAGTTTTGAGGTAAGAAACGCTTGAGAAACTCAAAATTTTCTTAGTTCTGATGCTCGAAACGAATAACTAGAACGGCCTAGGGGAAAACTACTCATACCGTTGTAATGGGGCGAGTTTCTACTTTCAGATGCGATAGAAACTTTGCGGATTGGTCAATCCGTTCGCGAGATATGGCAGTTTTGAGGTAAGAAACGCTTGAGAAACTCCAAATCTTCGCAGTTCTGATGCTCGAAACGAATAACTAGAACGGCCTAGGGGAAAACTACTCAGACCGTTGTAATGGGGCGAGTTTCTACTTTCAGATGCGACAGAAACTTTGCGGATTGGTCAATCCGTTCGCGAGATATGGCAGTTTTGATGTAAGAAACGCTTGAGAAACTCAAAATTTTCTTAGTTCTGATGCTCGAAACGAATAACTAGAACGGCCTAGGGGAAAACTACTCATACCGTTGTAATGGGGCGAGTTTCTACTTTCAGATGCGACAGAAACTTTGCGGATTGGTCAATCCGTTCGCGAGATATGGCAGTTTTGAGGTAAGAAACGCTTGAGAAACTCAAAATTTTCTTAGTTCTGATGCTCGAAACGAATAACTAGAACGGCCTAGGGGAAAACTACTCATACCGTTGTAATGGGGCGAGTTTCTACTTTCAGATGCGACAGAAACTTTGCGGATTGATCAATCCGTTCGCGAGATATGGCCGTTTTGAGGTAAGAAACGCTTGAGAAACTCCAAATCTTTGCAGTTCTGATGCTCGAAACGAATAACTAGAACGGCCTAGGGGAAAACTACTCATACCATTGTAATCGGGAGAGCTTCTACTTTCAGATGCAACAGAAATTTTGCGTATTGGTCAATCCGTTCGCGAGATATGGCAGTTTTGAGGTAAGAAACGCTTGAGAAACTCAAAATTTTCTTAGTTCTGATGCTCGAAACGAATAACTAGAACGGCCTAGGGGATAACTACTCATACCATTGTAATCGGGAGAGCTTCTACTTTCAGATGCAAAAGAAATTTTGCGTATTGGTCAATCCGTTCGCGAGATATGGCAGTTTTGAGGTAAGAAACGCTTGAGAAACTCAAAATTTTCTTTGTTCTGATGCTCGAAACGAATAACTAGAACGGCCTAGGGGAAAACTACTCATACCGTTGTAATGGGGCGAGTTTCTACTTTCAGATGCAACAGAAACTTTGCGGATTGGTCAATCCGTTCGCGAGATATGGCAGTTTTGAGGTAAGAAACGCTTGAGAAACTCCAAATTTTCTTAGTTCTGATGCTCGAAACGAATAACTAGAACGGCCTAGGGGAAAACTACTCATACCATTGTAATCGGGAGAGCTTCTACTTTCAGATGCAACAGAAATTTTGCGTATTGGTCAATCCGTTCGCGAGATATGGCAGTTTTGAGGTAAGAAACGCTTGAGAAACTCAAAATTTTCTTAGTTCTGATGCTCGAAACGAATAACTAGAACGGCCTAGGGGAAAACTACTCATACCGTTGTAATGGGGCGAGTTTCTACTTTCAGGTGCGACAGAAACTTTGCGGATTGGTCAATCCGTTCGCGAGATATGGTAGTTTTGAGGTAAGAAACGCTTGAGAAACTCCAAATCTTCGCAGTTCTGATGCTCGAAAGGAATAACTAGAACGGCCTAGGGGAAAACTACTCATACCGTGGAATGGGGCGAGTTTCTACTTTCAGATGCGACAGAAACTTTGCGGATTGGTCAATCCGTTCGCGAGATATGGTAGTTTTGAGGTAAGAAACGCTTGAGAAACTCCAAATCTTCGCAGTTCTGATGCTCGAAACGAATAACTAGAACGGCCTAGGGGAAAACTACTCATACCATTGTAATCGGGAGAGCTTCTACTTTCAGATGCAAAAGAAATTTTGCGTATTGGTCAATCCGTTCGCGAGATATGGCAGTTTTGAGGTAAGAAACGCTTGAGAAACTCAAAATTTTCTTAGTTCTGATGCTCGAAACGAATAACTAGAACGGCCTAGGGGAAAACTACTCATACCGTTGTAATGGGGCGAGTTTCTACTTTCATATGCAACAGAAACTTTGCGGATTGGTCAATCCGTTCGCGAGATATGGCAGTTTTGAGGTAAGAAACGCTTGAGAAACTCAAAATTTTCTTAGTTCTGATGCTCGAAACGAATAACTAGAACGGCCTAGGGGAAAACTACTCATACCGTTGTAATGGGGCGAGTTTCTACTTTCAGATGCGACAGAAACTTTGCGGATTGGTCAATCCGTTCGCGAGATATGGCAGTTTTGAGGTAAGAAACGCTTGAGAAACTCCAAATCTTCGCAGTTCTGATGCTCGAAAGGAATAACTAGAACGGCCTAGGGGAAAACTACTCATACCGTTGTAATGGGGCGTGTTTCTACTTTCAGATGCGACAGAAACTTTGCGGATTGGTCAATCCGTTCGCGAGATATGGCAGTTTTGAGGTAAGAAACGCTTGAGAAACTCCAAATCTTCGCAGTTCTGATGCTCGAAAGGAATAACTAGAACGGCCTAGGGGAAAACTACTCGTACCGTTGTAATGGGGCGTGTTTCTACTTTCAGATGCGACAGAAACTTTGCGGATTGGTCAATCCGTTCGCGAGATATGGCAGTTTTGAGGTAAGAAACGCTTGAGAAACTCCCAATTTTCGCAGTTCTGATGCTCGAAACGAATAACTAGAACGGCCTAGGGGAAAACTACTCATACCGTTGTAATGGGGCGAGTTTCTACTTTCAGATGCGACAGAAACTTTGCGGATTGGTCAATCCGTTCGCGAGATATGGCAGTTTTGAGGTAAGAAACGCTTGAGAAACTCCCAATTTTCTTAGTTCTGATGCTCGAAACGAATAACTAGAACGGCCTAGGGGAAAACTACTCATACCGTTGTAATGGGGCGAGTTTCTACTTTCAGATGCAACAGAAACTTTGCGGATTGGTCAATCCGTTCGCGAGATATGGCAGTTTTGAGGTAAGAAACGCTTGAGAAACTCCAAATTTTCTTAGTTCTGATGCTCGAAACGAATAACTAGAACGGCCTAGGGGAAAACTACTCATACCATTGTAATCGGGAGAGCTTCTACTTTCAGATGCAACAGAAATTTTGCGTATTGGTCAATCCGTTCGCGAGATATGGCAGTTTTGAGGTAAGAAACGCTTGAGAAACTCAAAATTTTCTTAGTTCTGATGCTCGAAACGAATAACTAGAACGGCCTAGGGGAAAACTACTCATACCGTTGTAATGGGGCGAGTTTCTACTTTCAGATGCGACAGAAACTTTGCGGATTGGTCAATCCGTTCGCGAGATATGGTAGTTTTGAGGTAAGAAACGCTTGAGAAACTCCAAATCTTCGCAGTTCTGATGCTCGAAAGGAATAACTAGAACGGCCTAGGGGAAAACTACTCATACCGTGGAATGGGGCGAGTTTCTACTTTCAGATGCGACAGAAACTTTGCGGATTGGTCAATCCGTTCGCGAGATATGGTAGTTTTGAGGTAAGAAACGCTTGAGAAACTCCAAATCTTCGCAGTTCTGATGCTCGAAACGAATAACTAGAACGGCCTAGGGGAAAACTACTCATACCGTTGTAATGGGGCGAGTTTCTACTTTCAGATGCAACAGAAACTTTGCGGATTGGTCAATCCGTTCGCGAGATATGGCAGTTTTGAGGTAAGAAACGCTTGAGAAACTCAAAATTTTCTTAGTTCTGATGCTCGAAACGAATAACTAGAACGGCCTAGGGGAAAACTACTCATACCGTTGTAATGGGGCGAGTTTCTACTTTCAGATGCGACAGAAACTTTGCGGATTGGTCAATCCGTTCGCGAGATATGGCAGTTTTGAGGTAAGAAACGCTTGAGAAACTCCAAATCTTCGCAGTTCTGATGCTCGAAAGGAATAACTAGAACGGCCTAGGGGAAAACTACTCATACCGTTGTAATGGGGCGTGTTTCTACTTTCAGATGCGACAGAAACTTTGCGGATTGGTCAATCCGTTCGCGAGATATGGCAGTTTTGAAGTAAGAAACGCTTGAGAAACTCCAAATCTTCGCAGTTCTGATGCTCGAAAGGAATAACTAGAACGGCCTAGGGGAAAACTACTCGTACCGTTGTAATGGGGCGTGTTTCTACTTTCAGATGCGACAGAAACTTTGCGGATTGGTCAATCCGTTCGCGAGATATGGCAGTTTTGAGGTAAGAAACGCTTGAGAAACTCCCAATTTTCGCAGTTCTGATGCTCGAAACGAATAACTAGAACGGCCTAGGGGAAAACTACTCATACCGTTGTAATGGGGCGAGTTTCTACTTTCAGATGCGACAGAAACTTTGCGGATTGGTCAATCCGTTCGCGAGATATGGCAGTTTTGAGGTAAGAAACGCTTGAGAAACTCCCAATTTTCGCAGTTCTGATGCTCGAAACGAATAACTAGAACGGCCTAGGGGAAAACTACTCATACCGCTGTAATGGGGCGAGTTTCTACTTTCAGATGCGACAGAAACTTTGCGGATTGGTCAATCCGTTCGCGAGATATGGCAGTTTTGAGGTAAGAAACGCTTGAGAAACACAAAATTTTCTTAGTTCTGATGCTCGAAACGAATAACTAGAACGGCCTAGGGGAAAACTACTCATACCGTTGTAATGGGGCGAGTTTCTACTTTCAGATGCAACAGAAACTTTGCGGATTGCTCAATCCGTTCGCGAGATATGGCAGTTTTGAGGTAAGAAACGCTTGAGAAACTCAAAATTTTCTTAGTTCTGATGCTCGAAACGAATAACTAGAACGGCCTAGGGGAAAACTACTCAGACCGTTGTAATGGGGCGAGTTTCTACTTTCAGATGCGACAGAAACTTTGCGGATTGATCAATCCGTTCGCGAGATATGGCCGTTTTGAGGTAAGAAACGCTTGAGAAACTCCAAATCTTTGCAGTTCTGATGCTCGAAACGAATAACTAGAACGGCCTAGGGGAAAACTACTCATACCATTGTAATCGGGAGAGCTTCTACTTTCAGATGCAAAAGAAATTTTGCGTATTGGTCAATCCGTTCGCGAGATATGGCAGTTTTGAGGTAAGAAACGCTTGAGAAACTCAAAATTTTCTTAGTTCTGATGCTCGAAACGAATAACTAGAACGGCCTAGGGGAAAACTACTCATACCATTGTAATCGGGAGAGCTTCTACTTTCAGATGCAACAGAAATTTTGCGTATTGGTCAATCCGTTCGCGAGATATGGCAGTTTTGAGGTAAGAAACGCTTGAGAAACTCAAAATTTTCTTGGTTCTGATGCTCGAAACGAATAACTAGAACGGCCTAGGGGAAAACTACTCATACCGTTGTAATGGGGCGAGTTTCTACTTTCAGATGCGGCAGAAACTTTGCGGATTGGTCAATCCGTTCGCGAGATATGGTAGTTTTGAGGTAAGAAACGCTTGAGAAACTCCAAATCTTCGCAGTTCTGATGCTCGAAAGGAATAACTAGAACGGCCTAGGGGAAAACTACTCATACCGTGGAATGGGGCGAGTTTCTACTTTCAGATGCGACAGAAACTTTGCGGATTGGTCAATCCGTTCGCGAGATATGGTAGTTTTGAGGTAAGAAACGCTTGAGAAACTCCAAATCTTCGCAGTTCTGATGCTCGAAACGAATAACTAGAACGGCCTAGGGGAAAACTACTCATACCATTGTAATCGGGAGAGCTTCTACTTTCAGATGCAAAAGAAATTTTGCGTATTGGTCAATCCGTTCGCGAGATATGGCAGTTTTGAGGTAAGAAACGCTTGAGAAACTCAAAATTTTCTTAGTTCTGATGCTCGAAACGAATAACTAGAACGGCCTAGGGGAAAACTACTCATACCGTTGTAATGGGGCGAGTTTCTACTTTCAGATGCAACAGAAACTTTGCGGATTGGTCAATCCGTTCGCGAGATATGGCAGTTTTGAGGTAAGAAACGCTTGAGAAACTCAAAATTTTCTTAGTTCTGATGCTCGAAACGAATAACTAGAACGGCCTAGGGGAAAACTACTCATACCGTTGTAATGGGGCGAGTTTCTACTTTCAGATGCGACAGAAACTTTGCGGATTGGTCAATCCGTTCGCGAGATATGGCAGTTTTGAGGTAAGAAACGCTTGAGAAACTCCAAATCTTCGCAGTTCTGATGCTCGAAAGGAATAACTAGAACGGCCTAGGGGAAAACTACTCATACCGTTGTAATGGGGCGTGTTTCTACTTTCAGATGCGACAGAAACTTTGCGGATTGGTCAATCCGTTCGCGAGATATGGCAGTTTTGAGGTAAGAAACGCTTGAGAAACTCCAAATCTTCGCAGTTCTGATGCTCGAAAGGAATAACTAGAACGGCCTAGGGGAAAACTACTCGTACCGTTGTAATGGGGCGTGTTTCTACTTTCAGATGCGACAGAAACTTTGCGGATGGGTCAATCCGTTCGCGAGATATGGCAGTTTTGAGGTAAGAAACGCTTGAGAAACTCCCAATTTTCGCAGTTCTGATGCTCGAAACGAATAACTAGAACGGCCTAGGGGAAAACTACTCATACCGTTGTAATGGGGCGAGTTTCTACTTTCAGATGCGACAGAAACTTTGCGGATTGGTCAATCCGTTCGCGAGATATGGCAGTTTTGAGGTAAGAAACGCTTGAGAAACTCCCAATTTTCGCAGTTCTGATGCTCGAAACGAATAACTAGAACGGCCTAGGGGAAAACTACTCATACCGCTGTAATGGGGCGAGTTTCTACTTTCAGATGCAACAGAAACTTTGCGGATTGGTCAATCCGTTCGCGAGATATGGCAGTTTTGAGGTAAGAAACGCTTGAGAAACTCCAAATTTTCTTAGTTCTGATGCTCGAAACGAATAACTAGAACGGCCTAGGGGAAAACTACTCATACCATTGTAATCGGGAGAGCTTCTACTTTCAGATGCAACAGAAATTTTGCGTATTGGTCAATCCGTTCGCGAGATATGGCAGTTTTGAGGTAAGAAACGCTTGAGAAACTCAAAATTTTCTTAGTTCTGATGCTCGAAACGAATAACTAGAACGGCCTAGGGGAAAACTACTCATACCGTTGTAATGGGGCGAGTTTCTACTTTCAGATGCGACAGAAACTTTGCGGATTGGTCAATCCGTTCGCGAGATATGGTAGTTTTGAGGTAAGAAACGCTTGAGAAACTCCAAATCTTCGCAGTTCTGATGCTCGAAAGGAATAACTAGAACGGCCTAGGGGAAAACTACTCATACCGTGGAATGGGGCGAGTTTCTACTTTCAGATGCGACAGAAACTTTGCGGATTGGTCAATCCGTTCGCGAGATATGGTAGTTTTGAGGTAAGAAACGCTTGAGAAACTCCAAATCTTCGCAGTTCTGATGCTCGAAACGAATAACTAGAACGGCCTAGGGGAAAACTACTCATACCGTTGTAATGGGGCGAGTTTCTACTTTCAGATGCAACAGAAACTTTGCGGATTGGTCAATCCGTTCGCGAGATATGGCAGTTTTGAGGTAAGAAACGCTTGAGAAACTCAAAATTTTCTTAGTTCTGATGCTCGAAACGAATAACTAGAACGGCCTAGGGGAAAACTACTCATACCGTTGTAATGGGGCGAGTTTCTACTTTCAGATGCGACAGAAACTTTGCGGATTGGTCAATCCGTTCGCGAGATATGGCAGTTTTGAGGTAAGAAACGCTTGAGAAACTCCAAATCTTCGCAGTTCTGATGCTCGAAAGGAATAACTAGAACGGCCTAGGGGAAAACTACTCATACCGTTGTAATGGGGCGTGTTTCTACTTTCAGATGCGACAGAAACTTTGCGGATTGGTCAATCCGTTCGCGAGATATGGCAGTTTTGAAGTAAGAAACGCTTGAGAAACTCCAAATCTTCGCAGTTCTGATGCTCGAAAGGAATAACTAGAACGGCCTAGGGGAAAACTACTCGTACCGTTGTAATGGGGCGTGTTTCTACTTTCAGATGCGACAGAAACTTTGCGGATTGGTCAATCCGTTCGCGAGATATGGCAGTTTTGAGGTAAGAAACGCTTGAGAAACTCCCAATTTTCGCAGTTCTGATGCTCGAAACGAATAACTAGAACGGCCTAGGGGAAAACTACTCATACCGTTGTAATGGGGCGAGTTTCTACTTTCAGATGCGACAGAAACTTTGCGGATTGGTCAATCCGTTCGCGAGATATGGCAGTTTTGAGGTAAGAAACGCTTGAGAAACTCCCAATTTTCGCAGTTCTGATGCTCGAAACGAATAACTAGAACGGCCTAGGGGAAAACTACTCATACCGCTGTAATGGGGCGAGTTTCTACTTTCAGATGCGACAGAAACTTTGCGGATTGGTCAATCCGTTCGCGAGATATGGCAGTTTTGAGGTAAGAAACGCTTGAGAAACACAAAATTTTCTTAGTTCTGATGCTCGAAACGAATAACTAGAACGGCCTAGGGGAAAACTACTCATACCGTTGTAATGGGGCGAGTTTCTACTTTCAGATGCAACAGAAACTTTGCGGATTGCTCAATCCGTTCGCGAGATATGGCAGTTTTGAGGTAAGAAACGCTTGAGAAACTCAAAATTTTCTTAGTTCTGATGCTCGAAACGAATAACTAGAACGGCCTAGGGGAAAACTACTCAGACCGTTGTAATGGGGCGAGTTTCTACTTTCAGATGCGACAGAAACTTTGCGGATTGATCAATCCGTTCGCGAGATATGGCCGTTTTGAGGTAAGAAACGCTTGAGAAACTCCAAATCTTTGCAGTTCTGATGCTCGAAACGAATAACTAGAACGGCCTAGGGGAAAACTACTCATACCATTGTAATCGGGAGAGCTTCTACTTTCAGATGCAACAGAAATTTTGCGTATTGGTCAATCCGTTCGCGAGATATGGCAGTTTTGAGGTAAGAAACGCTTGAGAAACTCAAAATTTTCTTGGTTCTGATGCTCGAAACGAATAACTAGAACGGCCTAGGGGAAAACTACTCATACCGTTGTAATGGGGCGAGTTTCTACTTTCAGATGCGGCAGAAACTTTGCGGATTGGTCAATCCGTTCGCGAGATATGGTAGTTTTGAGGTAAGAAACGCTTGAGAAACTCCAAATCTTCGCAGTTCTGATGCTCGAAAGGAATAACTAGAACGGCCTAGGGGAAAACTACTCATACCGTGGAATGGGGCGAGTTTCTACTTTCAGATGCGACAGAAACTTTGCGGATTGGTCAATCCGTTCGCGAGATATGGTAGTTTTGAGGTAAGAAACGCTTGAGAAACTCCAAATCTTCGCAGTTCTGATGCTCGAAACGAATAACTAGAACGGCCTAGGGGAAAACTACTCATACCATTGTAATCGGGAGAGCTTCTACTTTCAGATGCAAAAGAAATTTTGCGTATTGGTCAATCCGTTCGCGAGATATGGCAGTTTTGAGGTAAGAAACGCTTGAGAAACTCAAAATTTTCTTAGTTCTGATGCTCGAAACGAATAACTAGAACGGCCTAGGGGAAAACTACTCATACCGTTGTAATGGGGCGAGTTTCTACTTTCAGATGCAACAGAAACTTTGCGGATTGGTCAATCCGTTCGCGAGATATGGCAGTTTTGAGGTAAGAAACGCTTGAGAAACTCAAAATTTTCTTAGTTCTGATGCTCGAAACGAATAACTAGAACGGCCTAGGGGAAAACTACTCATACCGTTGTAATGGGGCGAGTTTCTACTTTCAGATGCGACAGAAACTTTGCGGATTGGTCAATCCGTTCGCGAGATATGGCAGTTTTGAGGTAAGAAACGCTTGAGAAACTCCAAATCTTCGCAGTTCTGATGCTCGAAAGGAATAACTAGAACGGCCTAGGGGAAAACTACTCATACCGTTGTAATGGGGCGTGTTTCTACTTTCAGATGCGACAGAAACTTTGCGGATTGGTCAATCCGTTCGCGAGATATGGCAGTTTTGAGGTAAGAAACGCTTGAGAAACTCCAAATCTTCGCAGTTCTGATGCTCGAAAGGAATAACTAGAACGGCCTAGGGGAAAACTACTCGTACCGTTGTAATGGGGCGTGTTTCTACTTTCAGATGCGACAGAAACTTTGCGGATGGGTCAATCCGTTCGCGAGATATGGCAGTTTTGAGGTAAGAAACGCTTGAGAAACTCCCAATTTTCGCAGTTCTGATGCTCGAAACGAATAACTAGAACGGCCTAGGGGAAAACTACTCATACCGTTGTAATGGGGCGAGTTTCTACTTTCAGATGCGACAGAAACTTTGCGGATTGGTCAATCCGTTCGCGAGATATGGCAGTTTTGAGGTAAGAAACGCTTGAGAAACTCCCAATTTTCGCAGTTCTGATGCTCGAAACGAATAACTAGAACGGCCTAGGGGAAAACTACTCATACCGCTGTAATGGGGCGAGTTTCTACTTTCAGATGCGACAGAAACTTTGCGGATTGGTCAATCCGTTCGCGAGATATGGCAGTTTTGAGGTAAGAAACGCTTGAGAAACACAAAATTTTCTTAGTTCTGATGCTCGAAACGAATAACTAGAACGGCCTAGGGGAAAACTACTCATACCGTTGTAATGGGGCGAGTTTCTACTTTCAGATGCAACAGAAACTTTGCGGATTGCTCAATCCGTTCGCGAGATATGGCAGTTTTGAGGTAAGAAACGCTTGAGAAACTCAAAATTTTCTTAGTTCTGATGCTCGAAACGAATAACTAGAACTGCCTAGGGGAAAACTACTCATACCGTTGTAATGGGGCGAGTTTCTACTTTCAGATGCGACAGAAACTTTGCGGATTGATCAATCCGTTCGCGAGATATGGCCGTTTTGAGGTAAGAAACGCTTGAGAAACTCCAAATCTTTGCAGTTCTGATGCTCGAAACGAATAACTAGAACGGCCTAGGGGAAAACTACTCATACCATTGTAATCGGGAGAGCTTCTACTTTCAGATGCAAAAGAAATTTTGCGTATTGGTCAATCCGTTCGCGAGATATGGCAGTTTTGAGGTAAGAAACGCTTGAGAAACTCAAAATTTTCTTAGTTCTGATGCTCGAAACGAATAACTAGAACGGCCTAGGGGAAAACTACTCATACCGTTGTAATGGGGCGAGTTTCTACTTTCAGATGCAACAGAAACTTTGCGGATTGGTCAATCCGTTCGCGAGATATGGCAGTTTTGAGGTAAGAAACGCTTGAGAAACTCAAAATTTTCTTAGTTCTGATGCTCGAAACGAATAACTAGAACGGCCTAGGGGAAAACAACTCATACCGTTGTAATGGGGCGAGTTTCTACTTTCAGATGCGACAGAAACTTTGCGGATTGGTCAATCCGTTCGCGAGATATGGCAGTTTTGAGGTAAGAAACGCTTGAGAAACTCCAAATCTTCGCAGTTCTGAGGCTCGAAAGGAATAACTAGAACGGCCTAGGGGAAAACTACTCATACCGTTGTAATGGGGCGTGTTTCTACTTTCAGATGCGACAGAAACTTTGCGGATTGGTCAATCCGTTCGCGAGATATGGCAGTTTTGAGGTAAGAAACGCTTGAGAAACTCCAAATCTTCGCAGTTCTGATGCTCCAAAGCGATAACTAGAACGGCCTAGGGGAAAACTACTCATACCGTTGTAATGGGGCGAGTTTCTACTTTCAGATGCAACAGAAACTTTGCGGATTGGTCAATCCGTTCGCGAGATATGGCAGTTTTGAGGTAAGAAACGCTTGAGAAACTCAAAATTTTCTTAGTTCTGATGCTCGAAACGAATAACTAGAATGGCCTAGGGGAAAACTACTCATACCGTTGTAATGGGGCGATTTTCTACTTTCAGATGCAACAGAAACTTTGCGGATTGGTCAATCCGTTCGCGAGATATGGCACTTTTGAGGAAAGAAACGCTTGAGAAACTCAAAATTTTCTTTGTTCTGATGCTCGAAACGAATATCTAGAACGGCCTAGGGGAAAACTACTCATACCGTTGTAATGGGGCGAGCTTCTACTTTCAGATGCGATAGAAACTTTGCGGATTGGTCAATCCGTTCGCGAGATATGGCAGCTTTGAGGTAAGAAACGCTTGAGAAACTCCAAATCTTCGCAGTTCTGATGCTCGAAACGAATAACTAGAACGGCCTAGGGGAAAACTACTCATACCATTGTAATCGGGAGAGCTTCTACTTTCAGATGCAACAGAAATTTTGCGTATTGGTCAATCCGTTCGCGAGATATGGCAGTTTTGAGGTAAGAAACGCTTGAGAAACTCAAAATTTTCTTAGTTCTGATGCTCGAAACGAATAACTAGAACGGCCTAGGGGAAAACTACTCATACCGTTGTAATGGGGCGAGTTTCTACTTTCAGATGCAACAGAAACTTTGCGGATTGGTCAATCCGTTCGCGAGATATGGCAGTTTTGAGGTAAGAAACGCTTGAGAAACTCCAAATTTTCTTAGTTCTGATGCTCGAAACGAATAACTGGAACGGCCTAGGGGAAAACTACTCAGACCGTTGTAATGGGGCGAGTTTCTACTTTCAGATGCGACAGAAACTTTGCGGATTGGTCAATCCGTTCGCGAGATATGGCAGTTTTGAGGTAAGAAACGCTTGAGAAACTCAAAATTTTCTTAGTTCTGATGCTCGAAACGAATAACTAGAACGGCCCAGGGGAAAACTACTCATACCGTTGTAATGGGGCGAGTTTCTACTTTCAGATGCGACAGAAACTTTGCGGATTGGTCAATCCGTTCGCGAGATATGGCAGTTTTGAGGTAAGAAACGCTTGAGAAACTCAAAATTTTCTTAGTTCTGAAGCTCGAAACGAATAACTAGAACGGCCTAGGGGAAAACTACTCATACCGTTGTAATGGGGCGAGTTTCTACTTTCAGATGCGACAGAAACTTTGCGGATTGGTCAATCCGTTCGCGAGATATGGCAGTTTTGAGGTAAGAAACGCTTGAGAAACTCAAAATTTTCTTAGTTCTGATGCTCGAAACGAATAACTAGAACGGCCTAGGGGAAAACTACTCATACCGTTGTAATGGGGCGAGTTTCTACTTTCAGATGCGACAGAAACTTTGCGGATTGGTCAATCCGTTCGCGAGATATGGCAGTTTCGAGGTAAGAAACGCTTGAGAAACTCAACATTTTCTTAGTTCTGATGCTCGAAACGAATAACTAGAACGGCCTAGGGGAAAACTACTCATACCGTTGTAATGGGGCGAGTTTCTACTTTCAGATGCGACAGAAACTTTGCGGATTGGTCAATCCGTTCGCGAGATATGGCAGTTTTGAGGTAAGAAACGCTTGAGAAACTCCAAATCTTCGCAGTTCTGATGCTCGAAACGAATAACTAGTACGGCCTAGGGGAAAACTACTCATACCATTGTAATCGGGAGAGCTTCAACTTTCAGATGCAAAGGAAATTTTGCGTATTGGTCAATCCGTTCGCGAGATATGGCAGTTTTGAGGTAAGAAACGCTTGAGAAACTCCAAATCTTCGCAGTTCTGATGCTCGAAACGAATAACTAGAACGGCCTAGGGGAAAACTACTCATACCATTGTAATCGGGAGAGCTTCTACTTTCAGATGCAAAAGAAATTTTGCGTATTGGTCAATCCGTTCGCGAGATATGGCAGTTTTGAGGTAAGAAACGCTTGAGAAACTCAAAATTTTCTTTGTTCTGATGCTCGAAACGAATATCCAGAACGGCCTAGGGGAAAACTACTCATACCGTTGTAATGGGGCGAGTTTCTACTTTCAGATGCGATAGAAACTTTGCGGATTGGTCAATCCGTTCGCGAGATATGGCAGTTTTGAGGTAAGAAACGCTTGAGAAACTCCAAATCTTCGCAGTTCTGATGCTCGAAACGAATAACTAGAACGGCCTAGGGGAAAACTACTCATACCATTGTAATCGGGAGAGCTTCTACTTTCAGATGCAAAAGAAATTTTGCGTATTGGTCAATCCGTTCGCGAGATATGGCAGTTTTGAGGTAAGAAACGCTTGAGAAACTCAAAATTTTCTTTGTTCTGATGCTCGAAACGAATATCCAGAACGGCCTAGGGGAAAACTACTCATACCGTTGTAATGGGGCGAGTTTCTACTTTCAGATGCGATAGAAACTTTGCGGATTGGTCAATCCGTTCGCGAGATATGGCAGTTTTGAGGTAAGAAACGCTTGAGAAACTCCAAATCTTCGCAGTTCTGATGCTCGAAACGAATAACTAGAACGGCCTAGGGGAAAACTACTCATACCATTGTAATCGGGAGAGCTTCTACTTTCAGATGCAACAGAAATTTTGCGTATTGGTCCATCCGTTCGCGAGATATGGCAGTTTTGAGGTAAGAAACGCTTGAGAAACTCAAAATTTTCTTAGTTCTGATGCTCGAAACGAATAACTAGAACGGCCTAGGGGAAAACTACTCATACCGTTGTAATGGGGCGAGTTTCTACTTTCAGATGCGATAGAAACTTTGCGGATTGGTCAATCCGTTCGCGAGATATGGCAGTTTTGAGGTAAGAAACGCTTGAGAAACTCCAAATCTTCGCAGTTCTGATGCTCGAAACGAATAACTAGAACGGCCTAGGGGAAAACTACTCATACCATTGTAATCGGGAGAGCTTCTACTTTCAGATGCAACAGAAATTTTGCGTATTGGTCAATCCGTTCGCGAGATATGGCAGTTTTGAGGTAAGAAACGCTTGAGAAACTCAAAATTTTCTTAGTTCTGATGCTCGAAACGAATAACTAGAACGGCCTAGGGGAAAACTACTCATACCGTTGTAATGGGGCGAGTTTCTACTTTCAGATGCAACAGAAACTTTGCGGATTGGTCAATCCGTTCGCGAGATATGGCAGTTTTGAGGTAAGAAACGCTTGAGAAACTCCAAATTTTCTTAGTTCTGATGCTCGAAACGAATAACTGGAACGGCCTAGGGGAAAACTACTCAGACCGTTGTAATGGGGCGAGTTTCTACTTTCAGATGCGACAGAAACTTTGCGGATTGGTCAATCCGTTCGCGAGATATGGCAGTTTTGAAGTAAGAAACGCTTGAGAAACTCAAAATTTTCTTAGTTCTGATGCTCGAAACGAATAACTAGAACGGCCTAGGGGAAAACTACTCATACCGTTGTAATGGGGCGAGTTTCTACTTTCAGATGCGACAGAAACTTTGCGGATTGGTCAATCCGTTCGCGAGATATGGCAGTTTTGAGGTAAGAAACGCTTGAGAAACTCAAAATTTTCTTAGTTCTGATGCTCGAAACGAATAACTAGAACGGCCTAGGGGAAAACTACTCATACCAATGTAATGGGGCGAGTTTCTACTTTCAGATGCGACAGAAACTTTGCGGATTGGTCAATCCGTTCGCGAGATATGGCAGTTTTGAGGTAAGAAACGCTTGAGAAACTCCAAATCTTCGCAGTTCTGATGCTCGAAACGAATAACTAGAACGGCCTAGGGGAAAACTACTCATACCATTGTAATCGGGAGTGCTTCTACTTTCAGATGCAAAAGAAATTTTGCGGATTGGTCAATCCGTTCGCGAGATATGGCAGTTTTGAGGTAAGAAACGCTTGAGAAACTCCCAATTTTCGCAGTTCTGATGCTCGAAACGAATAACTAGAACGGCCTAGGGGAAAACTACTCATACCGTTGTAATGGGGCGAGTTTCGACTTTCAGATGCGACAGAAACTTTGCGGATTGGTCAATCCGTTCGCGAGATATGGCAGTTTTGAGGTAAGAAACGCTTGAGAAACTCCCAATTTTCGCAGTTCTGATGCTCGAAACGAATAACTAGAACGGCCTAGGGGAAAACTACTCATACCGCTGTAATGGGGCGAGTTTCTACTTTCAGATGCGACAGAAACTTTGCGGATTGGTCAATCCGTTCGCGAGATATGGCAGTTTTGAGGTAAGAAACGCTTGAGAAACTCAAAATTTTCTTAGTTCTGATGCTCGAAACGAATAACTAGAACGGCCTAGGGGAAAACTACTCATACCGTTGTAATGGGGCGAGTTTCTACTTTCAGATGCAACTGAAACTTTGCGGATTGGTCAATCCGTTCGCGAGATATGGCAGTTTTGAGGTAAGAAACGCTTGAGAAACTCCAAATTTTCTTAGTTCTGATGCTCGAAACGAATAACTGGGACGGCCTAGGGGAATACTACTCAGACCGTTGTAATGGGGCGAGTTTCTACTTTCAGATGCGACAGAAACTTTGCGGATTGGTCAATCCGTTCGCGAGATATGGCAGTTTTGAGGTAAGAAACGCTTGAGAAACTCAAAATTTTCTTAGTTCTGATGCTCGAAACGAATAACTAGAACGGCCTAGGGGAAAACTACTCATACCGTTGTAATGGGGCGAGTTTCTACTTTCAGATGCGACAGAAACTTTGCGGATTGGTCAATCCGTTCGCGAGATATAGCAGTTTTGAGGTAAGAAACGCTTGAAAAACTCCCAATTTTCGCAGTTCTGATGCTCGAAACGAATAACTAGAACGGCCTGGGGGAAAACTACTCATACCGTTGTAATGGGGCGAGTTTCTACTTTCAGATGCGACAGAAACTTTGCGGATTGGTCAATCCGTTCGCGAGATATGGCAGTTTTGAGGTAAGAAACGCTTGAGAAACTCAAAATTTTCTTAGTTCTGATGCTCGAAACGAATAACTAGAACGGCCTAGGGGAAAACTACTCATACCGTTGTAATGGGGCGAGTTTCTACTTTCAGATGCAACAGAAACTTTGCGGATTGGTCAATCCGTTCGCGAGATATGGCAGTTTTGAGGTAAGAAACGCTTGAGAAACTCAAAATTTTCTTTGTTCTGATGCTCGAAACGAATAACTAGAACGGCCTAGGGGAAAACTACTCATACCGTTGCAATGGGGCGAGTTTCTACTTTCAGATGCGATAGAAACTTTGCGGATTGGTCAATCCGTTCGCGAGATATGGCAGTTTTGAGGTAAGAATCGCTTGAGAAACTCCAAATCTTCGCAGTTCTGATGCTCGAAACGAATAACTAGAACGGCCTAGGGGAAAACTACTCATACCATTGTAATCGGGAGAGCTTCTACTTTCAGATGCAACAGAAATTTTGCGTATTGGTCAATCCGTTCGCGAGATATGGCAGTTTTGAGGTAAGAAACGCTTGAGAAACTCCAAATTTTCTTAGTTCTGATGCTCGAAACGAATAACTAGAACGGCCTAGGGGAAAACTACTCATACCATTGTAATCGGGAGAGCTTCTACTTTCAGATGCAAAAGAAATTTTGCGTATTGGTCAATCCGTTCGCGAGATATGGCAGTTTTGATGTAATAAACGCTTGAGAAACTCAAAATTTTCTTAGTTCTGATGCTCGAAACAAATAACTAGAACGGCCTAGGGGAAAACTACTCATACCATTGTAATCGGGAGAGCTTCTACTTTCAGATGCAAAAGAAATTTTGCGTATTGGTCAATCCGTTCGCGAGATATGGCAGTTTTGATGTAATAAACGCTTGAGAAACTCAAAATTTTCTTAGTTCTGATGCTCGAAACGAATAACTAGAACGGCCTAGGGGAAAACTACTCATACCGTTGTAATGGGGCTAGTTTCTACTTTCAGATGCAACAGAAACTTTGCGGATTGGTCAATCCGTTCGCGAGATATGGCAGTTTTGAGGTAAGAAACGCTTGAGAAACTCAAAATTTTCTTTGTTCTGATGCTCGAAACGAATAACTAGAACGGCCTAGGGGAAAACTACTCATACCGTTGCAATGGGGCGAGTTTCTACTTTCAGATGCGATAGAAACTTTGCGGATTGGTCAATCCGTTCGCGAGATATGGCAGTTTTGAGGTAAGAATCGCTTGAGAAACTCCAAATCTTCGCAGTTCTGATGCTCGAAACGAATAACTAGAACGGCCTAGGGGAAAACTACTCATACCATTGTAATCGGGAGAGCTTCTACTTTCAGATGCAACAGAAATTTTGCGTATTGGTCAATCCGTTCGCGAGATATGGCAGTTTTGAGGTAAGAAACGCTTGAGAAACTCCAAATTTTCTTAGTTCTGATGCTCGAAACGAATAACTAGAACGGCCTAGGGGAAAACTACTCATACCATTGTAATCGGGAGAGCTTCTACTTTCAGATGCAAAAGAAATTTTGCGTATTGGTCAATCCGTTCGCGAGATATGGCAGTTTTGATGTAATAAACGCTTGAGAAACTCAAAATTTTCTTAGTTCTGATGCTCGAAACAAATAACTAGAACGGCCTAGGGGAAAACTACTCATACCGTTGTAATGGGGCGAGTTTCTGCTTTCAGATGCAACAGAAATTTTGCGTATTGGTCAATCCGTTCGCGAGATATAGCAGTTTTGAGGTAAGAAACGCTTGAAAAACTCCCAATTTTCGCTGTTCTGATGCTCGAAACGAATAACTAGAACGGCCTGGGGGAAAACTACTCATACCGTTGTAATGGGGCGAGTTTCTACTTTCAGATGCGACAGAAACTTTGCGGATTGGTCAATCCGTTCGCGAGATATGGCAGTTTTGAGGTAAGAAACGCTTGAGAAACTCAAAATTTTCTTAGTTCTGATGCTCGAAACGAATAACTAGAACGGCCTAGGGGAAAACTACTCATACCGTTGTAATGGGGCGAGTTTCTACTTTCAGATGCAACAGAAACTTTGCGGATTGGTCAATCCGTTCGCGAGATATGGCAGTTTTGAGGTAAGAAACGCTTGAGAAACTCAAAATTTTCTTTGTTCTGATGCTCGAAACGAATAACTAGAACGGCCTAGGGGAAAACTACTCATACCGTTGCAATGGGGCGAGTTTCTACTTTCAGATGCGATAGAAACTTTGCGGATTGGTCAATCCGTTCGCGAGATATGGCAGTTTTGAGGTAAGAAACGCTTGAGAAACTCCAAATTTTCTTAGTTCTGATGCTCGAAACGAATAACTAGAACGGCCTAGGGGAAAACTACTCATACCATTGTAATCGGGAGAGCTTCTACTTTCAGATGCAAAAGAAATTTTGCGTATTGGTCAATCCGTTCGCGAGATATGGCAGTTTTGATGTAATAAACGCTTGAGAAACTCAAAATTTTCTTAGTTCTGATGCTCGAAACAAATAACTAGAACGGCCTAGGGGAAAACTACTCATACCATTGTAATCGGGAGAGCTTCTACTTTCAGATGCAAAAGAAATTTTGCGTATTGGTCAATCCGTTCGCGAGATATGGCAGTTTTGATGTAATAAACGCTTGAGAAACTCAAAATTTTCTTAGTTCTGATGCTCGAAACGAATAACTAGAACGGCCTAGGGGAAAACTACTCATACCGTTGTAATGGGGCTAGTTTCTACTTTCAGATGCAACAGAAACTTTGCGGATTGGTCAATCCGTTCGCGAGATATGGCAGTTTTGAGGTAAGAAACGCTTGAGAAACTCAAAATTTTCTTTGTTCTGATGCTCGAAACGAATAACTAGAACGGCCTAGGGGAAAACTACTCATACCGTTGCAATGGGGCGAGTTTCTACTTTCAGATGCGATAGAAACTTTGCGGATTGGTCAATCCGTTCGCGAGATATGGCAGTTTTGAGGTAAGAATCGCTTGAGAAACTCCAAATCTTCGCAGTTCTGATGCTCGAAACGAATAACTAGAACGGCCTAGGGGAAAACTACTCATACCATTGTAATCGGGAGAGCTTCTACTTTCAGATGCAACAGAAATTTTGCGTATTGGTCAATCCGTTCGCGAGATATGGCAGTTTTGAGGTAAGAAACGCTTGAGAAACTCCAAATTTTCTTAGTTCTGATGCTCGAAACGAATAACTAGAACGGCCTAGGGGAAAACTACTCATACCATTGTAATCGGGAGAGCTTCTACTTTCAGATGCAAAAGAAATTTTGCGTATTGGTCAATCCGTTCGCGAGATATGGCAGTTTTGATGTAATAAACGCTTGAGAAACTCAAAATTTTCTTAGTTCTGATGCTCGAAACAAATAACTAGAACGGCCTAGGGGAAAACTACTCATACCGTTGTAATGGGGCGAGTTTCTACTTTCAGATGCAACAGAAATTTTGCGTATTGGTCAATCCGTTCGCGAGATATGGCAGTTTTGAGGTAAGAAACGCTTGAGAAACTCCAAATCTTCGCAGTTCTGATGCTCGAAACGAATAACTAGAACGGCCTAGGGGAAAACTACTCATACCATTGTAATCGGGAGAGCTTCTACTTTCAGATGCAAAAGAAATTTTGCGTATTGGTCAATCCGTTCGCGAGATATGGCAGTTTTGATGTAATAAACGCTTGAGAAACTCAAAATTTTCTTAGTTCTGATGCTCGAAACGAATAACTAGAACGGCCTAGGGGAAAACTACTCATACCGTTGTAATGGGGCGAGTTTCTACTTTCAGATGCAACAGAAACTTTGCGGATTGGTCAATCCGTTCGCGAGATATGGCAGTTTTGAGGTAAGAAACGCTTGAGAAACTCCAAATCTTCGCAGTTCTGATGCTCGAAAGGAATAACTAGAACGGCCTAGGGGAAAACTACTCATACCGTTGTAATGGGGCGTGTTTCTACTTTCAGATGCGACAGAAACTTTGCGGATTGGTCAATCCGTTCGCGAGATATGGCAGTTTTGAGGTAAGAAACGCTTGAGAAACTCAAAATTTTCTTAGTTCTGATGCTCGAAACGAATAACTAGAACGGCCTAGGGGAAAACTACTCATACCGTTGTAATGGGGCGAGTTTCTACTTTCAGATGCGACAGAAACTTTGCGGATTGGTCAATCCGTTCGCGAGATATGGCAGTTTTGAGGTAAGAAACGCTTGAGAAACTCCAAATCTTCGCAGTTCTGATGCTCGAAAGGAATAACTAGAACGGCCTAGGGGAAAACTACTCATACCGTTGTAATGGGGCGTGTTTCTACTTTCAGATGCGACAGAAACTTTGCGGATTGGTCAATCCGTTCGCGAGATATGGCAGTTTTGAGGTAAGAAACGCTTGAGAAACTCCCAATTTTCGCAGTTCTGATGCTCGAAACGAATAACTAGAACGGCCTGGGGGAAAACTACTCATACCGTTGTAATGGGGCGAGTTTCTACTTTCAGATGCGACAGAAACTTTGCGGATTGGTCAATCCGTTCGCGAGATATGGCAGTTTTGACGTAAGAAACGCTTGAGAAACTCAAAATTTTCTTAGTTCTGATGCTCGGAACGAATAACTAGAGCGGCCTAGGGGAAAACTACTCATACCGTTGTAATGGGGCGAGTTTCTACTTTCAGATGCAACAGAAACTTTGCGGATTGGTCAATCCGTTCGCGAGATATGGCAGTTTTGAGGTAAGAAACGCTTGAGAAACTCCAAATTTTCTTAGTTCTGATGCTCGAAACGAATAACTGGAACGGCCTAGGGGAAAACTACTCAGACCGTTGTAATGGGGCGAGTTTCTACTTTCAGATGCGACAGAAACTTTGCGGATTGGTCAATCCGTTCGCGAGATATGGCAGTTTTGAGGTAAGAAACGCTTGAGAAACTCCAAATCTTCGCAGTTCTGATGCTCGAAACGAATAACTAGAACGGCCTAGGGGAAAACTACTCATACCATTGTAATCGGGAGAGCTTCTACTTTCAGATGCAAAAGAAATTTTGCGTATTGGTCAATCCGTTCGCGAGATATGGCAGTTTTGAGGTAAGAAACGCTTGAGAAACTCAAAATTTTCTTAGTTCTGATGCTCGAAACGAATAACTAGAACGGCCTAGGGGAAAACTACTCATACCGTTGTAATGGGGCGAGTTTCTACTTTCAGATGCGACAGAAACTTTGCGGATTGGTCAATCCGTTCGCGAGATATGGCAGTTTTGATGTAAGAAACGCTTGAGAAACTCCAAATCTTCGCAGTTCTGATGCTCGAAACGAATAACTAGAACGGCCTAGGGGAAAACTACTCATACCATTGTAATCGGGAGAGCTTCTACTTTCAGATGCAAAAGAAATTTTGCGTATTGGTCAATCCGTTCGCGAGATATGGCAGTTTTGAGGTAAGAAACGCTTGAGAAACTCAAAATTTTCTTAGTTCTGATGCTCGAAACGAATAACTAGAACGGCCTAGGGGAAAACTACTCATACCGTTGTAATGAGGCGAGTTTCTACTTTCAGATGCAACAGAAACTTTGCGGATTGGTCAATCCGTTCGCGAGATATGGCAGTTTCGAAGTAAGAAACGCTTGAGAAACTCAAAATTTTCTTAGTTCTGATGCTCGAAACGAATAACTAGAACGGCCTAGGGGAAAACTACTCATACCGTTGTAATGGGGCGAGTTTCTACTTTCAGATGCGACAGAAACTTTGCGGATTGGTCAATCCGTTCGCGAGATATGGCAGTTTTGAGGTAAGAAACGCTTGAGAAACTCCCAATTTTCGCAGTTCTGAGGCTCGAAACGAATAACTAGAACGGCCGGGGGGAAAACTACTCATACCGTTGTAATGGGGCGAGTTTCTACTTCCAGATGCGACAGAAACTTTGCGGATTGGTCAATCCGTTCGCGAGATATGGCAGTTTTGAGGTAAGAAACGCTTGAGAAACTCAAAATTTTCTTAGTTCTGATGCTCGAAACGAATAACTAGAACGGCCTAGGGGAAAACTACTCATACCGTTGTAATGGGGCGAGTTTCTACTTTCAGATGCGACAGAAACTTTGCGGATTGGTCAATCCGTTCGCGAGATATGGCAGTTTTGAGGTAAGAAACGCTTGGGAAACTCAAAATTTTCTTAGTTCTGATGCTCGAAACGAATAACTAGAACGGCCTAGGGGAAAACTACTCATACCGTTGTAATGGGGCGAGTTTCTACTTTCAGATGCGACAGAAACTTCGCGGATTGGTCAATCCGTTCGCGAGATATGGCAGTTTTGAGGTAAGAAACGCTTGAGAAACTCCCAATTTTCGCAGTTCTGATGCTCGAAACGAATAACTAGAACGGCCTAGGGGAAAACTACTCATAGCGTTGCAATGGGGCGAGTTTCTACTTTCAGATGCGACAGAAACTTTGCGGATTGGTCAATCCGTTCGCGAGATATGGCATTTTTGAGGTAAGAAACGCTTGAGAAACTCAAAATTTTCTTAGTTCTGACGCTCGAAACGAATAACTAGAACGGCCTAGGGGAAAACTACTCATACCGTTGTAATGGGGCGAGTTTCTACTTTCGGATGCAACAGAAACTTTGCGGATTGGTCAATCCGTTCGCGAGATATGGCAGTTTTGAGGTAAGAAACGCTTGACAAACTCCAAATTTTCTTAGTTCTGATGCTCGAAACGAATAACTGGAACGGCCTAGGGGAAAACTACTCAGACCGTTGTAATGGGGCGAGTTTCTACTTTCAGATGCGACAGAAACTTTGCGGATTGGTCAATCCGTTCGCGAGATATGGCAGTTTTGATGTAAGAAACGCTTGAGAAACTCCAAATCTTCGCAGTTCTGATGCTCGAAACGAATAACTAGAACGGCCTAGGGGAAAACTACTCATACCATTGTAATCGGGAGAGCTTCTACTTTCAGATGCAAAAGAAATTTTGCGTATTGGTCAATCCGTTCGCGAGATATGGCAGTTTCGAGGTAAGAAACGCTTGAGAAACTCCCAATTTTCGCAGTTCTGATGCTCGAAACGAATAACTAGAACGGCCTAGGGGAAAACTACTCATACCGTTGTAATGGGGCGAGTTTCTACTTTCAGATGCGACAGAAACTTCGCGGATTGGTCAATCCGTTCGCGAGATATGGCAGTTTTGAGGTAAGAAACGCTTGAGAAACTCCCAATTTTCGCAGTTCTGATGCTCGAAACGAATAACTAGAACGGCCTAGGGGAAAACTACTCATAGCGTTGCAATGGGGCGAGTTTCTACTTTCAGATGCGACAGAAACTTTGCGGATTGGTCAATCCGTTCGCGAGATATGGCATTTTTGAGGTAAGAAACGCTTGAGAAACTCAAAATTTTCTTAGTTCTGACGCTCGAAACGAATAACTAGAACGGCCTAGGGGAAAACTACTCATACCGTTGTAATGGGGCGAGTTTCTACTTTCGGATGCAACAGAAACTTTGCGGATTGGTCAATCCGTTCGCGAGATATGGCAGTTTTGAGGTAAGAAACGCTTGACAAACTCCAAATTTTCTTAGTTCTGATGCTCGAAACGAATAACTGGAACGGCCTAGGGGAAAACTACTCAGACCGTTGTAATGGGGCGAGTTTCTACTTTCAGATGCGACAGAAACTTTGCGGATTGGTCGATCCGTTCGCGAGATATGGCAGTTTTGATGTAAGAAACGCTTGAGAAACTCCAAATCTTCGCAGTTCTGATGCTCGAAACGAATAACTAGAACGGCCTAGGGGAAAACTACTCATACCATTGTAATCGGGAGAGCTTCTACTTTCAGATGCAAAAGAAATTTTGCGTATTGGTCAATCCGTTCGCGAGATATGGCAGTTTCGAGGTAAGAAACGCTTGAGAAACTCCCAATTTTCGCAGTTCTGATGCTCGAAACGAATAACTAGAACGGCCTAGGGGAAAACTACTCATACCGTTGTAATGGGGCGAGTTTCTACTTTCAGATGCGACAGAAACTTTGCGGATTGGTCAATCCGTTCGCGAGATATGGCAGTTTTGAGGTAAGAAACGCTTGAGAAACTCCCAATTTTCGCAGTTCTGATGCTCGAAACGAATAACTAGAACGGCCTGGGGGAAAACTACTCATACCGTTCTAATGGGGCGAGATTCTACTTTCAGATGCGACAGAAACTTTGCGGATTGGTCAATCCGTTCGCGAGATATGGCAGTTTTGAGGTAAGAAACGCTTGAGAAACTCAAAATTTTCTTAGTTCTGATGCTCGAAACGAATAACTGGAACGGCCTAGGGGAAAACTACTCAGACCGTTGTAATGGGGCGAGTTTCTACTTTCAGATGCGACAGAAACTTTGCGGATTGGTCAATCCGTTCGCGAGATATGGCAGTTTTGAGGTAAGAAACGCTTGAGAAACTCCAAATCTTCGCAGTTCTGATGCTCGAAACGAATAACTAGAACGGCCTAGGGGAAAACTACTCATACCATTGTAATCGGGAGAGCTTCTACTTTCAGATGCAAAAGAAATTTTGCGTATTGGTCAATCCGTTCGCGAGATATGGCAGTTTTGATGTAAGAAACGCTTGAGAAACTCAAAATTTTCTTAGTTCTGATGCTCGAAACGAATAACTAGAACGGCCTAGGGGAAAACTACTCATACCGTTGTAATGGGGCGAGTTTCTACTTTCAGATGCGACAGAAACTTTGCGGATTGGTCAATCCGTTCGCGAGATATGGCAGTTTTGATGTAAGAAACGCTTGAGAAACTCCAAATCTTCGCAGTTCTGATGCTCGAAACGAATAACTAGAACGGCCTAGGGGAAAACTACTCATACCATTGTAATCGGGAGAGCTTCTACTTTCAGATGCAAAAGAAATTTTGCGTATTGGTCAATCCGTTCGCGAGATATGGCAGTTTCGAGGTAAGAAACGCTTGAGAAACTCCCAATTTTCGCAGTTCTGATGCTCGAAACGAATAACTAGAACGGCCTAGGGGAAAACTACTCATACCGTTGTAATGGGGCGAGTTTCTACTTTCAGATGCGACAGAAACTTTGCGGATTGGTCAATCCGTTCGCGAGATATGGCAGTTTTGAGGTAAGAAACGCTTGAGAAACTCCCAATTTTCGCAGTTCTGATGCTCGAAACGAATAACTAGAACGGCCTGGGGGAAAACTACTCATACCGTTCTAATGGGGCGAGATTCTACTTTCAGATGCGACAGAAACTTTGCGGATTGGTCAATCCGTTCGCGAGATATGGCAGTTTTGAGGTAAGAAACGCTTGAGAAACTCAAAATTTTCTTAGTTCTGATGCTCGAAACGAATAACTGGAACGGCCTAGGGGAAAACTACTCAGACCGTTGTAATGGGGCGAGTTTCTACTTTCAGATGCGACAGAAACTTTGCGGATTGGTCAATCCGTTCGCGAGATATGGCAGTTTTGAGGTAAGAAACGCTTGAGAAACTCCAAATCTTCGCAGTTCTGATGCTCGAAACGAATAACTAGAACGGCCTAGGGGAAAACTACTCATACCATTGTAATCGGGAGAGCTTCTACTTTCAGATGCAAAAGAAATTTTGCGTATTGGTCAATCCGTTCGCGAGATATGGCAGTTTTGATGTAAGAAACGCTTGAGAAACTCAAAATTTTCTTAGTTCTGATGCTCGAAACGAATAACTAGAACGGCCTAGGGGAAAACTACTCATACCGTTGTAATGGGGCGAGTTTCTACTTTCAGATGCGACAGAAACTTTGCGGATTGGTCAATCCGTTCGCGAGATATGGCAGTTTTGATGTAAGAAACGCTTGAGAAACTCCAAATCTTCGCAGTTCTGATGCTCGAAACGAATAACTAGAACGGCCTAGGGGAAAACTACTCATACCATTGTAATCGGGAGAGCTTCTACTTTCAGATGCAAAAGAAATTTTGCGTATTGGTCAATCCGTTCGCGAGATATGGCAGTTTTGAGGTAAGAAACGCTTGAGAAACTCAAAATTTTCTTAGTTCTGATGCTCGAAACGAATAACTAGAACGGCCTAGGGGAAAACTACTCATACCGTTGTAATGGGGCGAGTTTCTACTTTCAGATGCAACAGAAACTTTGCGGATTGGTCAATCCGTTCGCGAGATATGGCAGTTTCGAGGTAAGAAACGCTTGAGAAACTCAAAATTTTCTTAGTTCTGATGCTCGAAACGAATAACTAGAACGGCCTAGGGGAAAACTACTCATACCGTTGTAATGGGGCGAGTTTCTACTTTCAGATGCGACAGAAACTTCGCGGATTGGTCAATCCGTTCGCGAGATATGGCAGTTTTGAGGTAAGAAACGCTTGAGAAACTCCCAATTTTCGCAGTTCTGATGCTCGAAACGAATAACTAGAACGGCCTAGGGGAAAACTACTCATACCGTTGCAATGGGGCGAGTTTCTACTTTCAGATGCGACAGAAACTTTGCGGATTGGTCAATCCGTTCGCGAGATATGGCATTTTTGAGGTAAGAAACGCTTGAGAAACTCAAAATTTTCTTAGTTCTGACGCTCGAAACGAATAACTAGAACGGCCTAGGGGAAAACTACTCATACCGTTGTAATGGGGCGAGTTTCTACTTTCGGATGCAACAGAAACTTTGCGGATTGGTCAATCCGTTCGCGAGATATGGCAGTTTTGAGGTAAGAAACGCTTGAGAAACTCCAAATTTTCTTAGTTCTGATGCTCGAAACGAATAACTGGAACGGCCTAGGGGAAAACTACTCAGACCGTTGTAATGGGGCGAGTTTCTACTTTCAGATGCGACAGAAACTTTGCGGATTGGTCAATCCGTTCGCGAGATATGGCAGTTTTGAGGTAAGAAACGCTTGAGAAACTCAAAATTTTCTTAGTTCTGATGCTCGAAACGAATAACTAGAACGGCCTAGGGGAAAACTACTCATACCGTTGTAATGGGGCGAGTTTCTACTTTCAGATGCGACAGAAACTTTGCGGATTGGTCAATCCGTTCGCGAGATATGGCAGTTTTGAGGTAAGAAACGCTTGAGAAACTCCCAATTTTCGCAGTTCTGATGCTCGAAACGAATAACTAGAACGGCCTGCGGGAAAACTACTCATACCGTTGTAATGGGGCGAGTTTCTACTTTCAGATGCGACAGAAACTTTGCGGATTGGTCAATCCGTTCGCGAGATATGGCAGTTTTGAGGTAAGAAACGCTTGAGAAACTCAAAATTTTCTTAGTTCTGATGCTCGAAACGAATAACTAGAACGGCCTAGGGGAAAACTACTCATACCGTTGTAATGGGGCGAGTTTCTACTTTCAGATGCGACAGAAACTTTGCGGATTGGTCAATCCGTTCGCGAGATATGGCATTTTTGAGGTAAGAAACGCTTGAGAAACTCAAAATTTTCTTAGTTCTGATGCTCGAAACGAATAACTAGAACGGCCTAGGGGAAAACTACTCATACCGTTGTAATGGGGCGAGTTTCTACTTTCAGATGCGACAGAAACTTCGCGGATTGGTCAATCCGTTCGCGAGATATGGCAGTTTTGAGGTAAGAAACGCTTGAGAAACTCCCAATTTTCGCAGTTCTGATGCTCGAAACGAATAACTGGAACGGCCTAGGGGAAAACTACTCAGACCGTTGTAATGGGGCGAGTTTCTACTTTCAGATGCGACAGAAACTTTGCGGATTGGTCAATCCGTTCGCGAGATATGGCAGTTTTGAGGTAAGAAACGCTTGAGAAACTCCAAATCTTCGCAGTTCTGATGCTCGAAACGAATAACTAGAACGGCCTAGGGGAAAACTACTCATACCATTGTAATCGGGAGAGCTTCTACTTTCAGATGCAAAAGAAATTTTGCGTATTGGTCAATCCGTTCGCGAGATATGGCAGTTTTGAGGTAAGAAACGCTTGAGAAACTCAAAATTTTCTTAGTTCTGATGCTCGAAACGAATAACTAGAACGGCCTAGGGGAAAACTACTCATACCGTTGTAATGGGGCGAGTTTCTACTTTCAGATGCGACAGAAACTTTGCGGATTGGTCAATCCGTTCGCGAGATATGGCAGTTTTGATGTAAGAAACGCTTGAGAAACTCCAAATCTTCGCAGTTCTGATGCTCGAAACGAATAACTAGAACGGCCTAGGGGAAAACTACTCATACCATTGTAATCGGGAGAGCTTCTACTTTCAGATGCAAAAGAAATTTTGCGTATTGGTCAATCCGTTCGCGAGATATGGCAGTTTTGAGGTAAGAAACGCTTGAGAAACTCAAAATTTTCTTAGTTCTGATGCTCGAAACGAATAACTAGAACGGCCTAGGGGAAAACTACTCATACCGTTGTAATGGGGCGAGTTTCTACTTTCAGATGCGACAGAAACTTTGCGGATTGGTCAATCCGTTCGCGAGATATGGCATTTTTGAGGTAAGAAACGCTTGAGAAACTCAAAATTTTCTTAGTTCTGATGCTCGAAACGAATAACTAGAACGGCCTAGGGGAAAACTACTCATACCGTTGTAATGGGGCGAGTTTCTACTTTCAGATGCGACAGAAACTTCGCGGATTGGTCAATCCGTTCGCGAGATATGGCAGTTTTGAGGTAAGAAACGCTTGAGAAACTCCCAATTTTCGCAGTTCTGATGCTCGAAACGAATAACTGGAACGGCCTAGGGGAAAACTACTCAGACCGTTGTAATGGGGCGAGTTTCTACTTTCAGATGCGACAGAAACTTTGCGGATTGGTCAATCCGTTCGCGAGATATGGCAGTTTTGAGGTAAGAAACGCTTGAGAAACTCCAAATCTTCGCAGTTCTGATGCTCGAAACGAATAACTAGAACGGCCTAGGGGAAAACTACTCATACCATTGTAATCGGGAGAGCTTCTACTTTCAGATGCAAAAGAAATTTTGCGTATTGGTCAATCCGTTCGCGAGATATGGCAGTTTTGAGGTAAGAAACGCTTGAGAAACTCAAAATTTTCTTAGTTCTGATGCTCGAAACGAATAACTAGAACGGCCTAGGGGAAAACTACTCATACCGTTGTAATGGGGCGAGTTTCTACTTTCAGATGCGACAGAAACTTTGCGGATTGGTCAATCCGTTCGCGAGATATGGCAGTTTTGATGTAAGAAACGCTTGAGAAACTCCAAATCTTCGCAGTTCTGATGCTCGAAACGAATAACTAGAACGGCCTAGGGGAAAACTACTCATACCATTGTAATCGGGAGAGCTTCTACTTTCAGATGCAAAAGAAATTTTGCGTATTGGTCAATCCGTTCGCGAGATATGGCATTTTTGAGGTAAGAAACGCTTGAGAAACTCAAAATTTTCTTAGTTCTGATGCTCGAAACGAATAACTAGAACGGCCTAGGGGAAAACTACTCATACCGTTGTAATGGGGCGAGTTTCTACTTTCAGATGCGACAGAAACTTCGCGGATTGGTCAATCCGTTCGCGAGATATGGCAGTTTTGAGGTAAGAAACGCTTGAGAAACTCCCAATTTTCGCAGTTCTGATGCTCGAAACGAATAACTGGAACGGCCTAGGGGAAAACTACTCAGACCGTTGTAATGGGGCGAGCTTCTACTTTCAGATGCGACAGAAACTTTGCGGATTGGTCAATCCGTTCGCGAGATATGGCAGTTTTGAGGTAAGAAACGCTTGAGAAACTCCAAATCTTCGCAGTTCTGATGCTCGAAACGAATAACTAGAACGGCCTAGGGGAAAACTACTCATACCATTGTAATCGGGAGAGCTTCTACTTTCAGATGCAAAAGAAATTTTGCGTATTGGTCAATCCGTTCGCGAGATATGGCAGTTTTGAGGTAAGAAACGCTTGAGAAACTCAAAATTTTCTTAGTTCTGATGCTCGAAACGAATAACTAGAACGGCCTAGGGGAAAACTACTCATACCGTTGTAATGGGGCGAGTTTCTACTTTCAGATGCGACAGAAACTTTGCGGATTGGTCAATCCGTTCGCGAGATATGGCAGTTTTGATGTAAGAAACGCTTGAGAAACTCCAAATCTTCGCAGTTCTGATGCTCGAAACGAATAACTAGAACGGCCTAGGGGAAAACTACTCATACCATTGTAATCGGGAGAGCTTCTACTTTCAGATGCAAAAGAAACTTTGCGTATTGGTCAATCCGTTCGCGAGATATGGCAGTTTTGAGGTAAGAAACGCTTGAGAAACTCAAAATTTTCTTAGTTCTGATGCTCGAAACGAATAACTAGAACGGCCTAGGGGAAAACTACTCATACCGTTGTAATGGGGCGAGTTTCTACTATCAGATGCAACAGAAACTTTGCGGATTGGTCAATCCGTTCGCGAGATATGGCAGTTTCGAGGTAAGAAACGCTTGAGAAACTCAAAATTTTCTTAGTTCTGATGCTCGAAACGAATAACTAGAACGGCCTAGGGGAAAACTACTCATACCGTTGTAATGGGGCGAGTTTCTACTTTCAGATGCGACAGAAACTTTGCGGATTGGTCAATCCGTTCGCGAGATATGGCAGTTTTGAGGTAAGAAACGCTTGAGAAACTCCAAACCTTCGCAGTTCTGATGCTCGAAACGAATAACTAGAACGGCCTAGGGGAAAACTACTCATACCATTGTAATCGGGAGAGCTTCTACTTTCAGATGCAAAAGAAATTTTGCGTATTGGTCAATCCGTTCGCGAGATATGGCAGTTTTGAGGTAAGAAACGCTTGAGAAACTCAAAATTTTCTTAGTTCTGATGCTCGAAACGAATAACTAGAACGGCCTAGGGGAAAACTACTCATACCGTTGTAATGGGGCGAGTTTCTACTTTCAGATGCAACAGAAACTTTGCGGATTGGTCAATCCGTTCGCGAGATATGGCAGTTTTGAGGTAAGAAACGCTTGAGAAACTCAAAATTTTCTTAGTTCTGATGCTCGAAACGAATAACTGGAACGGCCTAGGGGAAAACTACTCAGACCGTTGTAATCGGGCGAGTTTCTACTTTCAGATGCGACAGAAACTTTGCGGATTGGTCAATCCGTTCGCGAGATATGGCAGTTTTGATGTAAGAAACGCTTGAGAAACTCCAAATCTTCGCAGTTCTGATGCTCGAAACGAATAACTAGAACGGCCTAGGGGAAAACTACTCATACCGTTGTAATCGGGAGAGCTTCTACTTTCAGATGCAAAAGAAATTTTGCGTATTGGTCAATCCGTTCGCGAGATATGGCAGTTTTGAGGTAAGAAACGCTTGAGAAACTCAAAATTTTCTTTGTTCTGATGCTCGAAACGAATAACTAGAACGGCCTAGGGGAAAACTACTCATACCGTTGTAATGGGGCGAGTTTCTACTTTCAGATGCGACAGAAACTTTGCGGATTGGTCAATCCGTTCGCGAGATATGGCAGTTTCGAGGTAAGAAACGCTTGAGAAACTCAAAATTTTCTTAGTTCTGATGCTCGAAACGAATAACTAGAACGGCCTAGGGGAAAACTACTCATACCGTTGTAATGGGGCGAGTTTCTACTTTCAGATGCGACAGAAACTTTGCGGATTGGTCAATCCGTTCGCGAGATATGGCAGTTTTGAGGTAAGAAACGCTTGGGAAACTCAAAATTTTCTTAGTTCTGATGCTCGAAACGAATAACTAGAACGGCCTAGGGGAAAACTACTCATACCGTTGTAATGGGGCGAGTTTCTACTTTCAGATGCGACAGAAACTTCGCGGATTGGTCAATCCGTTCGCGAGATATGGCAGTTTTGAGGTAAGAAACGCTTGAGAAACTCCCAATTTTCGCAGTTCTGATGCTCGAAACGAATAACTAGAACGGCCTAGGGGGAAAACTACTCATACCGTTGCAATGGGGCGAGTTTCTACTTTCAGATGCGACAGAAACTTTGCGGATTGGTCAATCCGTTCGCGAGATATGGCATTTTTGAGGTAAGAAACGCTTGAGAAACTCAAAATTTTCTTAGTTCTGACGCTCGAAACGAATAACTAGAACGGCCTAGGGGAAAACTACTCATACCGTTGTAATGGGGCGAGTTTCTACTTTCGGATGCAACAGAAACTTTGCGGATTGGTCAATCCGTTCGCGAGATATGGCAGTTTTGAGGTAAGAAACGCTTGAGAAACTCCAAATTTTCTTAGTTCTGATGCTCGAAACGAATAACTGGAACGGCCTAGGGGAAAACTACTCAGACCGTTGTAATGGGGCGAGTTTCTACTTTCAGATGCGACAGAAACTTTGCGGATTGGTCAATCCGTTCGCGAGATATGGCAGTTTTGAGGTAAGAAACGCTTGAGAAACTCCAAATCTTCGCAGTTCTGATGCTCGAAACGAATAACTAGAACGGCCTAGGGGAAAACTACTCATACCATTGTAATCGGGAGAGCTTCTACTTTCAGATGCAAAAGAAATTTTGCGTATTGGTCAATCCGTTCGCGAGATATGGCAGTTTTGAGGTAAGAAACGCTTGAGAAACTCAAAATTTTCTTAGTTCTGATGCTCGAAACGAATAACTAGAACGGCCTAGGGGAAAACTACTCATACCGTTGTAATGGGGCGAGTTTCTACTTTCAGATGCGACAGAAACTTTGCGGATTGGTCAATCCGTTCGCGAGATGTGGCAGTTTTGATGTGAGAAACGCTTGAGAAACTACAAATCTTCGCAGTTCTGATGCTCGAAACGAATAACTAGAACGGCCTAGGGGAAAACTACTCATACCATTGTAATCGGGAGAGCTTCTACTTTCAGATGCAAAAGAAATTTTGCGTATTGGTCAATCCGTTCGCGAGATATGGCAGTTTTGAGGTAAGAAACGCTTGAGAAACTCAAAATTTTCTTAGTTCTGATGCTCGAAACGAATAACTAGAACGGCCTAGGGGAAAACTACTCATACCGTTGTAATGAGGCGAGTTTCTACTTTCAGATGCAACAGAAACTTTGCGGATTGGTCAATCCGTTCGCGAGATATGGCAGTTTCGAGGTAAGAAACGCTTGAGAAACTCAAAATTTTCTTAGTTCTGATGCTCGAAACGAATAACTAGAACGGCCTAGGGGAAAACTACTCATACCGTTGTAATGGGGCGAGTTTCTACTTTCAGATGCGACAGAAACTTTGCGGATTGGTCAATCCGTTCGCGAGATATGGCAGTTTTGAGGTAAGAAACGCTTGAGAAACTCCCAATTTTCGCAGTTCTGATGCTCGAAACGAATAACTAGAACGGCCTGCGGGAAAACTACTCATACCGTTGTAATGGGGCGAGTTTCTACTTTCAGATGCGACAGAAACTTTGCGGATTGGTCAATCCGTTCGCGAGATATGGCAGTTTTGAGGTAAGAAACGCTTGAGAAACTCAAAATTTTCTTAGTTCTGATGCTCGAAACGAATAACTAGAACGGCCTAGGGGAAAACTACTCATACCGTTGTAATGGGGCGAGTTTCTACTTTCAGATGCGACAGAAACTTTGCGGATTGTCAATCCGTTCGCGAGATATGGCATTTTTGAGGTAAGAAACGCTTGAGAAACTCAAAATTTTCTTAGTTCTGATGCTCGAAACGAATAACTAGAACGGCCTAGGGAAAACTACTCATACCGTTGTAATGGGGCGAGTTTCTACTTTCAGATGCGACAGAAACTTCGCGGATTGGTCAATCCGTTCGCGAGATATGGCAGTTTTGAGGTAAGAAACGCTTGAGAAACTCCCAATTTTCGCAGTTCTGATGCTCGAAACGAATAACTGGAACGGCCTAGGGGAAAACTACTCAGACCGTTGTAATGGGGCGAGTTTCTACTTTCAGATGCGACAGAAACTTTGCGGATTGGTCAATCCGTTCGCGAGATATGGCAGTTTTGAGGTAAGAAACGCTTGAGAAACTCCAAATCTTCGCAGTTCTGATGCTCGAAACGAATAACTAGAACGGCCTAGGGGAAAACTACTCATACCATTGTAATCGGGAGAGCTTCTACTTTCAGATGCAAAAGAAATTTTGCGTATTGGTCAATCCGTTCGCGAGATATGGCAGTTTTGAGGTAAGAAACGCTTGAGAAACTCAAAATTTTCTTAGTTCTGATGCTCGAAACGAATAACTAGAACGGCCTAGGGGAAAACTACTCATACCGTTGTAATGGGGCGAGTTTCTACTTTCAGATGCGACAGAAACTTTGCGGATTGGTCAATCCGTTCGCGAGATATGGCATTTTTGAGGTAAGAAACGCTTGAGAAACTCAAAATTTTCTTAGTTCTGATGCTCGAAACGAATAACTAGAACGGCCTAGGGGAAAACTACTCATACCGTTGTAATGGGGCGAGTTTCTACTTTCAGATGCGACAGAAACTTCGCGGATTGGTCAATCCGTTCGCGAGATATGGCAGTTTTGAGGTAAGAAACGCTTGAGAAACTCCCAATTTTCGCAGTTCTGATGCTCGAAACGAATAACTGGAACGGCCTAGGGGAAAACTACTCAGACCGTTGTAATGGGGCGAGTTTCTACTTTCAGATGCGACAGAAACTTTGTGCGGATTGGTCAATCCGTTCGCGAGATATGGCAGTTTTGAGATAAGAAACGCTTGAGAAACTCCAAATCTTCGCAGTTCTGATGCTCGAAACGAATAACTAGAACGGCCTAGGGGAAAACTACTCATACCATTGTAATCGGGAGAGCTTCTACTTTCAGATGCAAAAGAAATTTTGCGTATTGGTCAATCCGTTCGCGAGATATGGCAGTTTTGAGGTAAGAAACGCTTGAGAAACTCAAAATTTTCTTAGTTCTGATGCTCGAAACGAATAACTAGAACGGCCTAGGGGAAAACTACTCATACCGTTGTAATGGGGCGAGTTTCTACTTTCAGATGCGACAGAAACTTTGCGGATTGGTCAATCCGTTCGCGAGATATGGCAGTTTTGATGTAAGAAACGCTTGAGAAACTCCAAATCTTCGCAGTTCTGATGCTCGAAACGAATAACTAGAACGGCCTAGGGGAAAACTACTCATACCATTGTAATCGGGAGAGCTTCTACTTTCAGATGCAAAAGAAATTTTGCGTATTGGTCAATCCGTTCGCGAGATATGGCAGTTTTGAGGTAAGAAACGCTTGAGAAACTCAAAATTTTCTTAGTTCTGATGCTCGAAACGAATAACTAGAACGGCCTAGGGGAAAACTACTCATACCGTTGTAATGGGGCGAGTTTCTACTATCAGATGCAACAGAAACTTTGCGGATTGGTCAATCCGTTCGCGAGATATGGCAGTTTCGAGGTAAGAAACACGCTTGAGAAACTCAAAATTTTCTTAGTTCTGATGCTCGAAACGAATAACTAGAACGGCCTAGGGGAAAACTACTCATACCGTTGTAATGGGGCGAGTTTCTACTTTCAGATGCGACAGAAACTTTGCGGATTGGTCAATCCGTTCGCGAGATATGGCAGTTTTGAGGTAAGAAACGCTTGAGAAACTCCAAACCTTCGCAGTTCTGATGCTCGAAACGAATAACTAGAACGGCCTAGGGGAAAACTACTCATACCATTGTAATCGGGAGAGCTTCTACTTTCAGATGCAAAAGAAATTTTGCGTATTGGTCAATCCGTTCGCGAGATATGGCAGTTTTGAGGTAAGAAACGCTTGAGAAACTCAAAATTTTCTTAGTTCTGATGCTCGAAACGAATAACTAGAACGGCCTAGGGGAAAACTACTCATACCGTTGTAATGGGGCGAGTTTCTACTTTCAGATGCAACAGAAACTTTGCGGATTGGTCAATCCGTTCGCGAGATATGGCAGTTTTGAGGTAAGAAACGCTTGAGAAACTCAAAATTTTCTTAGTTCTGATGCTCGAAACGAATAACTGGAACGGCCTAGGGGAAAACTACTCAGACCGTTGTAATCGGGCGAGTTTCTACTTTCAGATGCGACAGAAACTTTGCGGATTGGTCAATCCGTTCGCGAGATATGGCAGTTTTGATGTAAGAAACGCTTGAGAAACTCCAAATCTTCGCAGTTCTGATGCTCGAAACGAATAACTAGAACGGCCTAGGGGAAAACTACTCATACCGTTGTAATCGGGAGAGCTTCTACTTTCAGATGCAAAAGAAATTTTGCGTATTGGTCAATCCGTTCGCGAGATATGGCAGTTTTGAGGTAAGAAACGCTTGAGAAACTCAAAATTTTCTTTGTTCTGATGCTCGAAACGAATAACTAGAACGGCCTAGGGGAAAACTACTCATACCGTTGTAATGGGGCGAGTTTCTACTTTCAGATGCGATAGAAACTTTGCGGATTGGTCAATCCGTTCGCGAGATATGGCAGTTTTGAGGTAAGAAACGCTTGAGAAACTCAAAATTTTCTTAGTTCTGATGCTCGAAACGAATAACTAGAACGGCCTAGGGGAAAACTGCTCATACCGTTGTAATGGGCGAGTTTCTACTTTCAGATGCAACAGAAACTTTGCGGATTGGTCAATCCGTTCGCGAGATATGGCAGTTTTGAGGTAAGAAACGCTTGAGAAACTCAAAATTTTCTTTGTTCTGATGCTCGAAACGAATAACTAGAACGGCCTAGGGGAAAACTACTCATACCGTTGTAATGGGGCGAGTTTCTACTTTCAGATGCGATAGAAACTTTGCGGATTGGTCAATCCGTTCGCGAGATATGGCAGTTTTGAGGTAAGAAACGCTTGAGAAACTCCAAATCTTCGCAGTTCTGATGCTCGAAACGAATAACTAGAACGGCCTAGGGGAAAACTACTCATACCATTGTAATCGGGAGAGCTTCTACTTTCAGATGCAACAGAAATTTTGCGTATTGGTCAATCCGTTCGCGAGATATGGCAGTTTTGAGGTAAGAAACGCTTGAGAAACTCAAAATTTTCTTAGTTCTGATGTTCGAAACGAATAACTAGAACGGCCTAGGGGAAAACTACTCATACCGTTGTAATGGGGCGAGTTTCTACTTTCAGATGCAACAGAAACTTTGCGGATTGGTCAATCCGTTCGCGAGATATGGCAGTTTTGAGGTAAGAAACGCTTGAGAAACTCCAAATTTTCTTAGTTCTGATGCTCGAAACGAATAAATGGAACGGCCTAGGGGAAAACTACTCAGACCGTTGTAATCGGGCGAGTTTCTACTTACAGATGCGACAGAAACTTTGCGGATTGGTCAATCCGTTCGCGAGATATGGCAGTTTTGATGTAAGAAACGCTTGAGAAACACCAAATCTTCGCAGTTCTGATGCTCGAAACGAATAACTAGAACGGCCTAGGGGAAAACTACTCATACCATTGTAATCGGGAGAGCTTCTACTTTCAGATGCAAAAGAAATTTTGCGTATTGGTCAATCCGTTCGCGAGATATGGCAGTTTTGAGGTAAGAAACTCTTGAGAAACTCCAAATTTTCTTAGTTCTGATGCTCGAAACGAATAACTGGAACGGCCTAGGGGAAAACTACTCAGACCGTTGTAATGGGGCGAGTTTCTACTTTCAGATGCGACAGAAACTTTGCGGATTGGTCAATCCGTTCGCGAGATATGGCAGTTTTGATGTAAGAAACGCTTGAGAAACTCCAAATCTTCGCAGTTCTGATGCTCGAAACGAATAACTAGAACGGCCTAGGGGAAAACTACTCATACCGTTGTAATGGGGCGAGTTTCTACTTTCAGATGCAACAGAAACTTTGCGGATTGGTCAATCCGTTCGCGAGATATGGCAGTTTTGAGGTAAGAAACGCTTGAGAAACTCAAAATTTTCTTAGTTCTGATGCTCGAAACGAATAACTAGAACGGCCTAGGGGAAAACTACTCATACCGTTGTAATGGGGCGAGTTTCTACTTTCAGATGCGACAGAAACTTCGCGGATTGGTCAATCCGTTCGCGAGATATGGCAGTTTTGAGGTAAGAAACGCTTGAGAAACTCAAAATTTTCTTAGTTCTGATGCTCGAAACGAATAACTAGAACGGCCTAGAGGAAAACTACTCATACCGTTGTAATGGCGCGAGTTTCTACTTTCAGATGCGACAGAAACTTCGCGGATTGGTCAATCCGTTCGCGAGATATGGCAGTTTTGAGGTAAGAAACGCTTGAGAAACTCAAAATTTTCTTAGTTCTGATGCTCGAAACGAATAACTAGAACGACCTAGGGGAAAACTACTCATACCGTTGTAATGGGGCGAGTTTCTACTTTCAGATGCAACAGAAACTTTGCGGATTGGTCAATCCGTTCGCGAGATATGGCAGTTTTGAAGTAAGAAACGCTTGAGAAACTCAAAATTTTCTTAGTTCTGATGCTCGAAACGAATAACTAGAACGGCCTAGGGGAAAACTACTCATACCGTTGTAATGGGGCGAGTTTCTACTTTCAGATGCAACAGAAACTTTGCGGATTGGTCAATCCGTTCGCGAGATATGGCAGTTTTGAGGTAAGAAACGCTTGAGAAACTCCCAATTTTCACAGTTCTGATGCTCGAAACGAATAACTAGAACGGCCTAGGGGAAAACTACTCATACCGTTGCAATGGGGCGAGTTTCTACTTTCAGATGCGACAGAAACTTTGCGGATTGGTCAATCCGATCGCGAGATATGGCAGTTTTGAGGTAAGAAACGCTTGAGAAACTCAAAATTTTCTTAGTTCTGATGCTCGAAACGAATAACTAGAACGGCCTAGGGGAAAACTACTCATACCGTTGTAATGGGGCGAGTTTCTACTTTCAGATGCAACAGAAACTTTGCGGATTGGTCAATCCGTTCGCGAGATATGGCAGTTTTGAGGTAAGAAACGCTTGAGAAACTCAAAATTTTCTTAGTTCTGATGCTCGAAACGAATAACTAGAACGGCCTAGGGGAAAACTACTCATACCGTTGTAATGGGGCGAGTTTCTACTTTCAGATGCAACAGAAACTTTGCGGATTGGTCAATCCGTTCGCGAGATATGGCAGTTTTGAGGTAAGAAACGCTTGAGAAACTCAAAATTTTCTTAGTTCTGATGCTCGAAACGAATAACTAGAACGGCCTAGGGGAAAACTACTCATACCGTTGTAATGGGGCGAGTTTCTACTTTCAGATGCGACAGAAACTTCGCGGATTGGTCAATCCGTTCGCGAGATATGGCAGTTTTGAGGTAAGAAACGCTTGAGAAACTCCCAATTTTCGCAGTTCTGATGCTCGAAACGAATAACTAGAACGGCCTAGGGGAAAACTACTCATACCGTTGCAATGGGGCGAGTTTCTACTTTCAGATGCGACAGAAACTTTGCGGATTGGTCAATCCGTTCGCGAGATATGGCAGTTTTGAAGTAAGAAACGCTTGAGAAACTCAAAATTTTCTTAGTTCTGATGCTCGAAACGAATAACTAGAACGGCCTAGGGGAAAACTACTCATACCGTTGTAATGGGGCGAGTTTCTACTTTCAGATGCAACAGAAACTTTGCGGATTGGTCAATCCGTTCGCGAGATATGTCAGTTTTGAGGTAAGAAACGCTTGAGAAACTCAAAATTTTCTTAGTTCTGATGCTCGAAACGAATAACTAGAACGGCCTAGGGGAAAACTGCTCATACCGTTGTAATGGGGCGAGTTTCTACTTTCAGATGCAACAGAAACTTTGCGGATTGGTCAATCCGTTCGCGAGATATGGCAGTTTTGAGGTAGGAAACGCTTGAGAAACTCAAAATTTTCTTTGTTCTGATGCTCGAAACGAATAACTAGAACGGCCTAGGGGAAAACTACTCATACCGTTGTAATGGGGCGAGTTTCTACTTTCAGATGCGATAGAAACTTTGCGGATTGGTCAATCCGTTCGCGAGATATGGCAGTTTTGAGGTAAGAAACGCTTGAGAAACTCCAAATCTTCGCAGTTCTGATGCTCGAAACGAATAACTAGAACGGCCTAGGGGAAAACTACTCATACCGTTGTAATGGGGCGAGTTTCTACTTTCAGATGCAACAGAAACTTTGCGGATTGGTCAATCCGTTCGCGAGATATGGCAGTTTTGAGGTAAGAAACGCTTGAGAAACTCCCAATTTTCGCAGTTCTGATGCTCGAAACGAATAACTAGAACGGCCTAGGGGAAAACTACTCATACCGTTGTAATGGGGCGAGTTTCTACTTTCAGATGCAACAGAAACTTTGCGGATTGGTCAATCCGTTCGCGAGATATGGCAGTTTTGAGGTAAGAAACGCTTGAGAAACTCCAAATTTTCTTAGTTCTGATGCTCGAAACGAATAACTGGAACGGCCTAGGGGAAAACTACTCAGACCGTTGTAATGGGGCGAGTTTCTACTTTCAGATGCGACAGAAACTTTGCGGATTGGTCAATCCGTTCGCGAGATATGGCAGTTTTGATGTAAGAAACGCTTGAGAAACTCCAAATCTTCGCAGTTCTGATGCTCGAAACGAATAACTAGAACGGCCTAGGGGAAAACTACTCATACCATTGTAATCGGGAGAGCTTCTACTTTCAGATGCAAAAGAAATTTTGCGTATTGGTCAATCCGTTCGCGAGATATGGCAGTTTTGAGGTAAGAAACGCTTGAGAAACTCAAAATTTTCTTAGTTCTGATGCTCGAAACGAATAACTAGAACGGCCTAGGGGAAAACTACTCATACCATTGTAATCGGGAGAGCTTCTACTTTCAGATGCAACAGAAATTTGGCGTATTGGTCAATCCGTTCGCGAGATATGGCAGTTTTGAGGTAAGAAACGCTTGAGAAACTCCAAATTTTCTTAGTTCTGATGCTCGAAACGAATAACTGGAACGGCCTAGGGGAAAACTACTCAGACCGTTGTAATGGGGCGAGTTTCTACTTTCAGATGCGACAGAAACTTTGCGGATTGGTCAATCCGTTCGCGAGATATGGCAGTTTTGAGGTAAGAAACGCTTGAGAAACTCAAAATTTTCTTAGTTCTGATGCTCGAAACGAATAACTAGAACGGCCTAGGGGAAAACTGCTCATACCGTTGTAATGGGGCGAGTTTCTACTTTCAGATGCGACAGAAACTTTGCGGATTGGTCAATCCGTTCGCGAGATATGGCAGTTTTGAGGTAAGAATCGCTTGAGAAACTCCCAATTTTCGCAGTTCTGATGCTCGAAACGAATAACTAGAACGGCCTAGGGGAAAACTACTCATACCGTTGTAATGGGGCGAGTTTCTACTTTCAGATGCGACAGAAACTTTGCGGATTGGTCAATCCGTTCGCGAGATATGGCAGTTTTGAGGTAAGAAACGCTTGAGAAACTCAAAATTTTCTTAGTTCTGATGCTCGAAACGAATAACTAGAACGGCCTAGGGGAAAACTACTCATACCGTTGTAATGGGGCGAGTTTCTGCTTTCAGATGCAACAGAAACTTTGCGGATTTGTCAATCCGTTCGCGAGATATGGCAGTTTTGAGGTAAGAAACGCTTGAGAAACTCCAAATCTTCGCAGTTCTGATGCTCGAAACGAATAACTAGAACGGCCTAGGGGAAAACTACTCATACCATTGTAATCGGGAGAGCTTCTACTTTCAGATGCAACAGAAATTTTGCGTATTGGTCAATCCGTTCGCGAGATATGGTAGTTTTGAGGTAAGAAACGCTTGAGAAACTCAACATTTTCTTAGTTCTGATGCTCGAAACGAATAACTAGAACGGCCTAGGGGAAAACTACTCATACCGTTGTAATGGGGCGAGTTTCTACTTTCAGATGCAACAGAAACTTTGCGGATTGGTCAATCCGTTCGCGAGATATGGCAGTTTTGAGGTAAGAAACGCTTGAGAAACTCAAAATTTTCTTAGTTCTGATGCTCGAAACGAATAACTGGAACGGCCTAGGGGAAAACTACTCAGACCGTTGTAATGGGGCGAGTTTCTACTTTCAGATGCGACAGAAACTTTGCGGATTGGTCAATCCGTTCGCGAGATATGGCAGTTTTGAGGTAAGAAACGCTTGAGAAACTCAAAATTTTCTTAGTTCTGATGCTCGAAACGAATAACTAGAACGGCCTAGGGGAAAACTACTCATACCGTTGTAATGGGGCGAGTTTCTACTTTCAGATGCGACAGAAACTTTGCGGATTGGTCAATCCGTTCGCGAGATATGGCAGTTTTGAGGTAAGAAACGCTTGAGAAACTCAAAATTTTCTTTGTTCTGATGCTCGAAACGAATAACTAGAACGGCCTAGGGGAAAACTACTCATACCGTTGTAATGGGGCGAGTTTCTACTTTCAGATGCAACAGAAACTTTGCGGATTGGTCAATCCGTTCGCGAGATATGGCAGTTTTGAGGTAAGAAACGCTTGAGAAACTCAAAATTTTCTTAGTTCTGATGCTCGAAACGAATAACTAGAACGGCCTAGGGGAAAACTACTCATACCGTTGTAATGGGGCGAGTTTCTACTTTCAGATGCGACAGAAACTTTGCGGATTGGTCAATCCGTTCGCGAGATATGGCAGTTTTGATGTAAGAAACGCTTGAGAAACTCCAAATCTTCGCAGTTCTGATGCTCGAAACGAATAACTAGAACGGCCTAGGGGAAACTACTCATACCGTTGTAATGGGGCGAGTTTCTACTTTCAGATGCGACAGAAACTTCGCGGATTGGTCAATCCGTTCGCGAGATATGGCAGTTTTGATGTAAGAAACGCTTGAGAAACTCCAAATCTTCGCAGTTCTGATGCTCGAAAGGAATAACTAGAACGGCCTAGGGGAAAACTACTCATACCGTTGTAATGGGGCGTGTTTCTACTTTCAGATGCGACAGAAACTTTGCGGATTGGTCAATCCGTTCGCGAGATATGGCAGTTTTGAGGTAAGAAACGCTTGAGAAACTCAAAATTTTCTTAGTTCTGATGCTCGAAACGAATAACTGGAACGGCCTAGGGGAAAACTACTCAGACCGTTGTAATGGGGCGAGTTTCTACTTTCAGATGCGACAGAAACTTTGCGGATTGGTCAATCCGTTCGCGAGATATGGCAGTTTTGAGGTAAGAAACGCTTGAGAAACTCAAAATTTTCTTAGTTCTGATGCTCGAAACGAATAACTAGAACGGCCTAGGGGAAAACTACTCATACCGTTGTAATGGGGCGAGTTTCTACTTTCAGATGCGACAGAAACTTTGCGGATTGGTCAATCCGTTCGCGAGATATGGCAGTTTTGAGGTAAGAAACGCTTGAGAAACTCAAAATTTTCTTTGTTCTGATGCTCGAAACGAATAACTAGAACGGCCTAGGGGAAAACTACTCATACCGTTGTAATGGGGCGAGTTTCTACTTTCAGATGCAACAGAAACTTTGCGGATTGGTCAATCCGTTCGCGAGATATGGCAGTTTTGAGGTAAGAAACGCTTGAGAAACTCAAAATTTTCTTAGTTCTGATGCTCGAAACGAATAACTAGAACGGCCTAGGGGAAAACTACTCATACCGTTGTAATGGGGCGAGTTTCTACTTTCAGATGCGACAGAAACTTTGCGGATTGGTCAATCCGTTCGCGAGATATGGCAGTTTTGATGTAAGAAACGCTTGAGAAACTCCAAATCTTCGCAGTTCTGATGCTCGAAACGAATAACTAGAACGGCCTAGGGGAAAACTACTCATACCGTTGTAATGGGGCGAGTTTCTACTTTCAGATGCGACAGAAACTTCGCGGATTGGTCAATCCGTTCGCGAGATATGGCAGTTTTGATGTAAGAAACGCTTGAGAAACTCCAAATCTTCGCAGTTCTGATGCTCGAAAGGAATAACTAGAACGGCCTAGGGGAAAACTACTCATACCGTTGTAATGGGGCGTGTTTCTACTTTCAGATGCGACAGAAACTTTGCGGATTGGTCAATCCGTTCGCGAGATATGGCAGTTTTGAGGTAAGAAACGCTTGAGAAACTCAAAATTTTCTTAGTTCTGATGCTCGAAACGAATAACTAGAACGGCCTAGGGGAAAACTACTCATACCGTTGTAATGGGGCGAGTTTCTACTTTCAGATGCGACAGAAACTTTGCGGATTGGTCAATCCGTTCGCGAGATATGGCAGTTTTGAGGTAAGAAACGCTTGAGAAACTCAAAATTTTCTTAGTTCTGATGCTCGAAACGAATAACTAGAACGGCCTAGGGGAAAACTACTCATACCGTTGTAATGGGGCGAGTTTCTACTTTCAGATGCAATAGAAACTTTGCGGATTGGTCAATCCGTTCGCGAGATATGGCAGTTTTGAGGTAAGAAACGCTTGAGAAACTCAAAATTTTCTTTGTTCTGATGCTCGAAACGAATAACTAGAACGGCCTAGGGGAAAACTACTCACACCGTTGTAATGGGGCGAGTTTCTACTTTCAGATGCGATAGAAACTTTGCGGATTGGTCAATCCGTTCGCGAGATATGGCAGTTTTGAGGTAAGAAACGCTTGAGAAACTCAAAATTTTCTTAGTTCTGATGCTCGAAACGAATAACTAGAACGGCCTAGGGGAAAACTACTCATACCGTTGTAATGGGGCGAGTTTCTACTTTCAGATGCGACAGAAACTTTGCGGATTGGTCAATCCGTTCGCGAGATATGGCAGTTTTGATGTAAGAAACGCTTGAGAAACTCCAAATCTTCGCAGTTCTGATGCTCGAAACGAATAACTAGAACGGCCTAGGGGAAAACTACTGATACCGTTGTAATGGGGCGAGTTTCTACTTTCAGATGCAACAGAAACTTTGCGGATTGGTCAATCCGTTCGCGAGATATGGCAGTTTTGAGGTAAGAAACGCTTGAGAAACTCCCAATTTTCGCAGTTCTGATGCTCGAAACGAATAACTAGAACGGCCTAGGGGAAAACTACTCATACCGTTGTAATGGGGCGAGTTTCTACTTTCAGATGCGACAGAAACTTTGCGGATTGGTCAATCCGTTCGCGAGATATGGCAGTTTTGAGGTAAGAAACGCTTGAGAAACTCAAAATTTTCTTAGTTCTGATGCTCGAAACGAATAACTAGAACGGCCTAGGGGAAAACTACTCATACCGTTGTAATGGGGCGAGTTTCTACTTTCAGATGCAACAGAAACTTTGCGGATTGGTCAATCCGTTCGCGAGATATGGCAGTTTTGAGGTAAGAAACGCTTGAGAAACTCAAAGTTTTCTTAGTTCTGATGCTCGAAACGAATAACTAGAACGGCCTAGGGGAAAACTACACATACCGTTGTAATGGGGCGAGTTTCTGCTTTCAGATGCAACAGAAACTTTGCGGATTTGTCAATCCGTTCGCGAGATATGGCAGTTTTGAGGTAAGAAACGCTTGAGAAACTCAAAATTTTCTTAGTTCTGATGCTCGAAACGAATAACTAGAACGGCCTAGGGGAAAACTACTCATACCGTTGTAATGGGGCGAGTTTCTACTTTCAGATGCGACAGAAACTTTGCGGATTGGTCAATCCGTTCGCGAGATATGGCAGTTTTGATGTAAGAAACGCTTGAGAAACTCCAAATCTTCGCAGTTCTGATGCTCGAAACGAATAACTAGAACGGCCTAGGGGAAAACTACTGATACCGTTGTAATGGGGCGAGTTTCTACTTTCAGATGCGACAGAAACTTTGCGGATTGGTCAATCCGTTCGCGAGATATGGCAGTTTTGAGGTAAGAAACGCTTGAGAAACACCCAATTTTCGCAGTTCTGATGCTCGAAACGAATAACTAGAACGGCCTAGGGGAAAACTACTCATACCGTTGTAATGGGGCGAGTTTCTACTTTCAGATGCGACAGAAACTTTGCGGATTGGTCAATCCGTTCGCGAGATATGGCAGTTTTGAGGTAAGAAACGCTTGAGAAACTCAAAATTTTCTTAGTTCTGATGCTCGAAACGAATAACTAGAACGGCCTAGGGGAAAACTACTCATACCGTTGTAATGGGGCGAGTTTCTACTTTCAGATGCAACAGAAACTTTGCGGATTGGTCAATCCGTTCGCGAGATATGGCAGTTTTGAGGTAAGAAACGCTTGAGAAACTCAAAATTTTCTTAGTTCTGATGCTCGAAACGAATAACTAGAACGGCCTAGGGGAAAACTACACATACCGTTGTAATGGGGCGAGTTTCTGCTTTCAGATGCAACAGAAACTTTGCGGATTTGTCAATCCGTTCGCGAGATATGGCAGTTTTGAGGTAAGAAACGCTTGAGAAACTCAAAATTTTCTTAGTTCTGATGCTCGAAACGAATAACTAGAACGGCCTAGGGGAAAACTACTCATACCGTTGTAATGGGGCGAGTTTCTACTTTCAGATGCAACAGAAACTTTGCGGATTGGTCAATCCGTTCGCGAGATATGGCAGTTTTGAGGTAAGAAACGCTTGAGAAACTCAAAATTTTCTTAGTTCTGATGCTCGAAACGAATAACTAGAACGGCCTAGGGGAAAACTACTCATACCGTTGTAATGGGGCGAGTTTCTACTTTCAGATGCGACAGAAACTTTGCGGATTGGTCAATCCGTTCGCGAGATATGGCAGTTTTGAGGTAAGAAACGCTTGAGAAACTCAAAATTTTCTTAGTTCTGATGCTCGAAACGAATAACTAGAACGGCCTAGGGGAAAACTACTCATACCGTTGTAATGGGGCGAGTTTCTACTTTCAGATGCAATAGAAACTTTGCGGATTGGTCAATCCGTTCGCGAGATATGGCAGTTTTGAGGTAAGAAACGCTTGAGAAACTCAAAATTTTCTTTGTTCTGATGCTCGAAACGAATAACTAGAACGGCCTAGGGGAAAACTACTCACACCGTTGTAATGGGGCGAGTTTCTACTTTCAGATGCGATAGAAACTTTGCGGATTGGTCAATCCGTTCGCGAGATATGGCAGTTTTGAGGTAAGAAACGCTTGAGAAACTCAAAATTTTCTTAGTTCTGATGCTCGAAACGAATAACTAGAACGGCCTAGGGGAAAACTACTCATACCGTTGTAATGGGGCGAGTTTCTACTTTCAGATGCGACAGAAACTTTGCGGATTGGTCAATACGTTCGCGAGATATGGCAGTTTTGATGTAAGAAACGCTTGAGAAACTCCAAATCTTCGCAGTTCTGATGCTCGAAACGAATAACTAGAACGGCCTAGGGGAAAACTACTGATACCGTTGTAATGGGGCGAGTTTCTACTTTCAGATGCGACAGAAACTTTGCGGATTGGTCAATCCGTTCGCGAGATATGGCAGTTTTGAGGTAAGAAACGCTTGAGAAACTCCAAATCTTCGCAGTTCTGATGCTCGAAAGGAATAACTAGAACGGCCTAGGGGAAAACTACTCATACCGTTGTAATGGGGCGAGTTTCTACTTTCAGACGCAACAGAAACTTTGCGGATTGGTCAATCCGTTCGCGAGATATGGCAGTTTTGAGGTAAGAAACGCTTGAGAAACTCAAAATTTTCTTAGTTCTGATGCTCGAAACGAATAACTAGAACGGCCTAGGGGAAAACTACTCATACCGTTGTAATGGGGCGAGTTTCTACTTTCAGATGCAACAGAAACTTTGCGGATTGGTCAATCCGTTCGCGAGATATGGCAGTTTTGAGGTAAGAAACGCTTGAGAAACTCCCAATTTTCGCAGTTCTGATGCTCGAAACGAATAACTAGAACGGCCTAGGGGAAAACTACTCATACCGTTGTAATGGGGCGAGTTTCTACTTTCAGATGCGACAGAAACTTTGCGGATTGGTCAATCCGTTCGCGAGATATGGCAGTTTTGAGGTAAGAAACGCTTGAGAAACTCAAAATTTTCTTAGTTCTGATGCTCGAAACGAATAACTAGAACGGCCTAGGGGAAAACTACTCATACCGTTGTAATGGGGCGAGTTTCTACTTTCAGACGCAACAGAAACTTTGCGGATTGGTCAATCCGTTCGCGAGATATGGCAGTTTTGAGGTAAGAAACGCTTGAGAAACTCAAAATTTTCTTAGTTCTGATGCTCGAAACGAATAACTAGAACGGCCTACGGGAAAACTACACATACCGTTGTAATGGGGCGAGTTTCTGCTTTCAGATGCAACAGAAACTTTGCGGATTTGTCAATCCGTGCGCGAGATATGGCAGTTTTGAGGTAAGAAACGCTTGAGAAACTCAAAATTTTCTTAGTTCTGATGCTCGAAACGAATAACTAGAACGGCCTAGGGGAAAACTACTCATACCGTTGTAATGGGGCGAGTTTCTACTTTCAGATGCAACAGAAACTTTGCGGATTGGTCAATCCGTTCGCGAGATATGGCAGTTTTGAGGTAAGAAACGCTTGAGAAACTCAAAATTTTCTTAGTTCTGATGCTCGAAACGAATAACTAGAACGGCCTAGGGGAAAACTACTCATACCGTTGTAATGGGGCGAGTTTCTACTTTCAGATGCGACAGAAACTTCGCGGATTGGTCAATCCGTTCGCGAGATATGGCAGTTTTGACGTAAGAAACGCTTGAGAAACTCCCAATTTTCGCAGTTCTGATGCTCGAAACGAATAACTAGAACGGCCTAGGGGAAAACTACTCATACCGTTGCAATGGGGCGAGTTTCTACTTTCAGATGCGACAGAAACTTTGCGGATTGGTCAATCCGTTCGCGAGATATGGCAGTTTTGAGGTAAGAAACGCTTGAGAAACTCAAAATTTTCTTAGTTCTGATGCTCGAAACGAATAACTAGAACGGCCTAGGGGAAAACTACTCATACCGTTGTAATGGGGCGAGTTTCTACTTTCAGATGCAACAGAAACTTTGCGGATTGGTCAATCCGTTCGCGAGATATGGCAGTTTTGAGGTAAGAAACGCTTGAGAAACTCAAAATTTTCTTAGTTCTGATGCTCGAAACGAATAACTAGAACGGCCTAGGGGAAAACTACTCATACCGTTGTAATGGGGCGAGTTTCTACTTTCAGATGCAATAGAAACTTTGCGGATTGGTCAATCCGTTCGCGAGATATGGCAGTTTTGAGGTAAGAAACGCTTGAGAAACTCAAAATTTTCTTTGTTCTGATGCTCGAAACGAATAACTAGAACGGCCTAGGGGAAAACTACTCACACCGTTGTAATGGGGCGAGTTTCTACTTTCAGATGCGATAGAAACTTTGCGGATTGGTCAATCCGTTCGCGAGATATGGCAGTTTTGAGGTAAGAAACGCTTGAGAAACTCAAAATTTTCTTAGTTCTGATGCTCGAAACGAATAACTAGGACGGCCTAGGGGAAAACTACTCATACCGTTGTAATGGGGCGAGTTTCTACTTTCAGATGCGACAGAAACTTTGCGGATTGGTCAATCCGTTCGCGAGATATGGCAGTTTTGAGGTAAGAAACGCTTGAGAAACTCCCAATTTTCGCAGTTCTGATGCTCGAAACGAATAACTAGAACGGCCTAGGGGAAAACTACTCATACCGTTGTAATGGGGCGAGTTTCTACTTTCAGATGCGACAGAAACTTTGCGGATTGGTCAATCCGTTCGCGAGATATGGCAGTTTTGAGGTAAGAAACGCTTGAGAAACTCAAAATTTTCTTAGTTCTGATGCTCGAAACGAATAACTAGAACGGCCTAGGGGAAAACTACTCATACCGTTGTAATGGGGCGAGTTTTTTCTTTACTTTCAGATGCAACAGAAACTTTGCGGATTGGTCAATCCGTTCGCGAGATATGGCAGTTTTGAGGTAAGAAACGCTTGAGAAACTCAAAATTTTCTTAGTTCTGATGCTCGAAACGAATAACTAGAACGGCCTAGGGGAAAACTACACATACCGTTGTAATGGGGCGAGTTTCTGCTTTCAGATGCAACAGAAACTTTGCGGATTTGTCAATCCGTTCGCGAGATATGGCAGTTTTGAGGTAAGAAACGCTTGAGAAACTCCAAATCTTCGCAGTTCTGATGCTCGAAACGAATAACTAGAACGGCCTAGGGGAAAACTACTCATACCGTTGTAATGGGGCGAGTTTCTACTTTCAGATGCAACAGAAACTTTGCGGATTGGTCAATCCGTTCGCGAGATATGGCAGTTTTGAGGTAAGAAACGCTTGAGAAACTCAAAATTTTCTTAGTTCTGATGCTCGAAACGAATAACTAGAACGGCCTAGGGGAAAACTACACATACCGTTGTAATGGGGCGAGTTTCTGCTTTCAGATGCAACAGAAACTTTGCGGATTTGTCAATCCGTGCGCGAGATATGGCAGTTTTGAGGTAAGAAACGCTTGAGAAACTCAAAATTTTCTTAGTTCTGATGCTCGAAACGAATAACTAGAACGGCCTAGGGGAAAACTACTCATACCGTTGCAATGGGGCGAGTTTCTACTTTCAGATGCGACAGAAACTTTGCGGATTGGTCAATCCGTTCGCGAGATATGGCAGTTTTGAGGTAAGAAACGCTTGAGAAACTCAAAATTTTCTTAGTTCTGATGCTCGAAACGAATAACTAGAACGGCCTAGGGGAAAACTACTCATACCGTTGTAATGGGGCGAGTTTCTACTTTCAGATGCAACAGAAACTTTGCGGATTGGTCAATCCGTTCGCGAGATATGGCAGTTTTGAGGTAAGAAACGCTTGAGAAACTCAAAATTTTCTTAGTTCTGATGCTCGAAACGAATAACTAGAACGGCCTAGGGGAAAACTACTCATACCGTTGTAATGGGGCGAGTTTCTACTTTCAGATGCAATAGAAACATTGCGGATTGGTCAATCCGTTCGCGAGATATGGCAGTTTTGAGGTAAGAAACGCTTGAGAAACTCAAAATTTTCTTTGTTCTGATGCTCGAAACGAATAACTAGAACGGCCTAGGGGAAAACTACTCACACCGTTGTAATGGGGCGAGTTTCTACTTTCAGATGCGATAGAAACTTTGCGGATTGGTCAATCCGTTCGCGAGATATGGCAGTTTTGAGGTAAGAAACGCTTGAGAAACTCAAAATTTTCTTAGTTCTGATGCTCGAAACGAATAACTAGAACGGCCTAGGGGAAAACTACTCATACCGTTGTAATGGGGCGAGTTTCTACTTTCAGATGCGACAGAAACTTTGCGGATTGGTCAATCCGTTCGCGAGATATGGCAGTTTTGAGGTAAGAAACGCTTGAGAAACTCCCAATTTTCGCAGTTCTGATGCTCGAAACGAATAACTAGAACGGCCTAGGGGAAAACTACTCATACCGTTGTAATGGGGCGAGTTTCTACTTTCAGATGCGACAGAAACTTTGCGGATTGGTCAATCCGTTCGCGAGATATGGCAGTTTTGAGGTAAGAAACGCTTGAGAAACTCAAAATTTTCTTAGTTCTGATGCTCGAAACGAATAACTAGAACGGCCTAGGGGAAAACTACTCATACCGTTGTAATGGGGCGAGTTTCTACTTTCAGATGCAACAGAAACTTTGCGGATTGGTCAATCCGTTCGCGAGATATGGCAGTTTTGAGGTAAGAAACGCTTGAGAAACTCAAAATTTTCTTAGTTCTGATGCTCGAAACGAATAACTAGAACGGCCTAGGGGAAAACTACACATACCGTTGTAATGGGGCGAGTTTCTGCTTTCAGATGCAACAGAAACTTTGCGGATTTGTCAATCCGTTCGCGAGATATGGCAGTTTTGAGGTAAGAAACGCTTGAGAAACTCCAAATCTTCGCAGTTCTGATGCTCGAAACGAATAACTAGAACGGCCTAGGGGAAAACTACTCATACCGTTGTAATGGGGCGAGTTTCTACTTTCAGATGCAACAGAAACTTTGCGGATTGGTCAATCCGTTCGCGAGATATGGCAGTTTTGAGGTAAGAAACGCTTGAGAAACTCAAAATTTTCTTAGTTCTGATGCTCGAAACGAATAACTAGAACGGCCTAGGGGAAAACTACTCATACCGTTGTAATGGGGCGAGTTTCTACTTTCAGATGCGACAGAAACTTTGCGGATTGGTCAATCCGTTCGCGAGATATGGCAGTTTTGAGGTAAGAAACGCTTGAGAAACTCAAAATTTCTTAGTTCTGATGCTCGAAACGAATAACTAGAACGGCCTAGGGGAAAACTACTCATACCGTTGTAATGGGGCGAGTTTCTACTTTCAGATGCAATAGAAACTTTGCGGATTGGTCAATCCGTTCGCGAGATATGGCAGTTTTGAGGTAAGAAACGCTTGAGAAACTCAAAATTTTCTTTGTTCTGATGCTCGAAACGAATAACTAGAACGGCCTAGGGGAAAACTACTCACACCGTTGTAATGGGGCGAGTTTCTACTTTCAGATGCGATAGAAACTTTGCGGATTGGTCAATCCGTTCGCGAGATATGGCAGTTTTGAGGTAAGAAACGCTTGAGAAACTCAAAATTTTCTTAGTTCTGATGCTCGAAACGAATAACTAGAACGGCCTAGGGGAAAACTACTCATACCGTTGTAATGGGGCGAGTTTCTACTTTCAGATGCGACAGAAACTTTGCGGATTGGTCAATCCGTTCGCGAGATATGGCAGTTTTGATGTAAGAAACGCTTGAGAAACTCCAAATCTTCGCAGTTCTGATGCTCGAAACGAATAACTAGAACGGCCTAGGGGAAAACTACTGATACCGTTGTAATGGGGCGAGTTTCTACTTTCAGATGCGACAGAAACTTTGCGGATTGGTCAATCCGTTCGCGAGATATGGCAGTTTTGAGGTAAGAAACGCTTGAGAAACTCCCAATTTTCGCAGTTCTGATGCTCGAAACGAATAACTAGAACGGCCTAGGGGAAAACTACTCATACCGTTGTAATGGGGCGAGTTTCTACTTTCAGATGCGACAGAAACTTTGCGGATTGGTCAATCCGTTCGCGAGATATGGCAGTTTTGAGGTAAGAAACGCTTGAGAAACTCAAAATTTTCTTAGTTCTGATGCTCGAAACGAATAACTAGAACGGCCTAGGGGAAAACTACTCATACCGTTGTAATGGGGCGAGTTTCTACTTTCAGATGCAACAGAAACTTTGCGGATTGGTCAATCCGTTCGCGAGATATGGCAGTTTTGAGGTAAGAAACGCTTGAGAAACTCAAAATTTTCTTAGTTCTGATGCTCGAAACGAATAACTAGAACGGCCTAGGGGAAACTACACATACCGTTGTAATGGGGCGAGTTTCTGCTTTCAGATGCAACAGAAACTTTGCGGATTTGTCAATCCGTTCGCGAGATATGGCAGTTTTGAGGTAAGAAACGCTTGAGAAACTCAAAATTTTCTTAGTTCTGATGCTCGAAACGAATAACTAGAACGGCCTAGGGGAAAACTACTCATACCGTTGTAATGGGGCGAGTTTCTACTTTCAGATGCAACAGAAACTTTGCGGATTGGTCAATCCGTTCGTGAGATATGGCAGTTTTGAGGTAAGAAACGCTTGAGAAACTCAAAATTTTCTTAGTTCTGATGCTCGAAACGAATAACTAGAACGGCCTAGGGGAAAACTACTCATACCGTTGTAATGGGGCGAGTTTCTACTTTCAGATGCGACAGAAACTTCGCGGATTGGTCAATCCGTTCGCGAGATATGGCAGTTTTGAGGTAAGAAACGCTTGAGAAACTCCCAATTTTCGCAGTTCTGATGCTCGAAACGAATAACTAGAACGGCCTAGGGGAAAACTACTCATACCGTTGCAATGGGGCGAGTTTCTACTTTCAGATGCGACAGAAACTTTGCGGATTGGTCAATCCGTTCGCGAGATATGGCAGTTTTGAGGTAAGAAACGCTTGAGAAACTCAAAATTTTCTTAGTTCTGATGCTCGAAACGAATAACTAGAACGGCCTAGGGGAAAACTACTCATACCGTTGTAATGGGGCGAGTTTCTACTTTCAGATGCAATAGAAACTTTGCGGATTGGTCAATCCGTTCGCGAGATATGGCAGTTTTGAGGTAAGAAACGCTTGAGAAACTCAAAATTTTCTTTGTTCTGATGCTCGAAACGAATAACTAGAACGGCCTAGGGGAAAACTACTCATACCGTTGTAATGGGGCGAGTTTCTACTTTCAGATGCAACAGAAACTTTGCGGATTGGTCAATCCGTTCGCGAGATATGGCAGTTTTGAGGTAAGAAACGCTTGAGAAACTCAAAATTTTCTTAGTTCTGATGCTCGAAACGAATAACTGGAACGGCCTAGGGGAAAACTACTCAGACCGTTGTAATGGGGCGAGTTTCTACTTTCAGATGCGACAGAAACTTTGCGGATTGGTCAATCCGTTCGCGAGATATGGCAGTTTTGAGGTAAGAAACGCTTGAGAAACTCAAAATTTTCTTAGTTCTGATGCTCGAAACGAATAACTAGAACGGCTTAGGGGAAAACTACTCATACCGTTGTAATGGGGCGAGTTTCTACTTTCAGATGCGACAGAAACTTTGCGGATTGGTCAATCCGTTCGCGAGATATGGCAGTTTTGAGGTAAGAAACGCTTGAGAAACTCCCAATTTTCGCAGTTCTGATGCTCGAAACGAATAACTAGAACGGCCTAGGGGAAAACTACTCATACCGTTGTAATGGGGCGAGTTTCTACTTTCAGATGCGACAGAAACTTTGCGGATTGGTCAATCCGTTCGCGAGATATGGCAGTTTTGAGGTAAGAAACGCTTGAGAAACTCAAACTTTTCTTAGTTCTGATGCTCGAAACGCATAACTAGAACGGCCTAGGGGAAAACTACTCATACCGTTGTAATGGGGCGAGTTTCTACTTTCAGATGCAACAGAAACTTTGCGGATTGGTCAATCCGTTCGCGAGATATGGCAGTTTTGAGGTAAGAAACGCTTGAGAAACTCCCAATTTTCGCAGTTCTGATGCTCGAAACGAATAACTAGAACGGCCTAGGGGAAAACTACCCATACCGTTGTAATGGGGCGAGTTTCTACTTTCAGATGCGACAGAAACTTTGCGGATTGGTCAAACCGTTCGCGAGATATGGCAGTTTTGAGGTAAGAAACGCTTGAGAAACTCAAAATTTTCTTAGTTCTGATGCTCGAAACGAATAACTAGAACGGCCTAGGGGAAAACTACTCATACCGTTGTAATGGGGCGAGTTTCTACTTTCAGATGCAACAGAAACTTTGCGGATTGGTCAATCCGTTCGCGAGATATGGCAGTTTTGAAGTAAGAAACGCTTGAGAAACTCAAAATTTTCTTAGTTCTGATGCTCGAAACGAATAACTGGAACGGCCTAGGGGAAAACTACTCAGACCGTTGTAATGGGGCGAGTTTCTACTTTCAGAAGCGACAGAAACTTTGCGGATTGGTCAATCCGTTCGCGAGATATGGCAGTTTTGAGGTAAGAAACGCTTGAGAAACTCATAATTTTCTTAGTTCTGATGCTCGAAACGAATAACTAGAACGGCCTAGGGGAAAACTACTCATACCGTTGTAATGGGGCGAGTTTCTACTTTCAGATGCGATAGAAACTTTGCGGATTGGTCAATCCGTTCGCGAGATATGGCAGTTTTGAGGTAAGAAACGCTTGAGAAACTCCCAATTTTCGCAGTTCTGATGCTCGAAACGAATAACTAGAACGGCCTAGGGGAAAACTACTCATACCGTTGTAATGGGGCGAGTTTCTACTTTCAGATGCGACAGAAACTTTGCGGATTGGTCAATCCGTTCGCGAGATATGGCAGTTTTGAGGTAAGAAACGCTTGAGAAACTCAAAATTTTCTTAGTTCTGATGCTCGAAACGAATAACTAGAACGGCCTAGGGGAAAACTACTCATACCGTTGTAATGGGGCGAGTTTCTACTTTCAGATGCGACAGAAACTTTGCGGATTGGTCAATCCGTTCGCGAGGCATGGCAGTTTTGAGGTGAGAAACGCTTGAGAAACTCAAAATTTTCTTAGTTCTGATGCTCGAAACGAATAACTAGAACGGCGTAGGGGAAAACTACTCATACCGTTGTAATGGGGCGAGTTTCTACTTTCAGATGCAACAGAAACTTTGCGGATTGGTCAATCCGTTCGCGAGATATGGCAGTTTTGAGGTAAGAAACACTTGAGAAACTCAAAATTTTCTTAGTTCCGATGCTCGAAACGAATAACTAGAACGGCCTAGGGGAAAACTACTCATACCGTTGTAATGGGGCGAGTTTCTACTTTCAGATGCGACAGCAACTTTGCGGATTGGTCAATCCGTTCGCGAGATATGGCAGTTTTGAGGTAAGAAACGCTTGAGAAACTCAAAATTTTCTTAGTTCTGATGCTCGAAACGAATAACTAGAACGGCCTAGGGGAAAACTACTCACACCGTTGTAATGGGGCGAGTTTCTACTTTCAGATGCGATAGAAACTTTGCGGATTGGTCAATCCGTTCGCGAGATATGGCAGTTTTGAGGTAAGAAACGCTTGAGAAACTCAAAATTTTCTTAGTTCTGATGCTTGAAACGAATAACTAGAACGGCCTAGGGGAAAACTACTCATACCGTTGTAATGGGGCGAGTTTCTACTTTCAGATGCAACAGAAACTTTGCGGATTGGTCAATCCGTTCGCGAGATATGGCAGTTTTGAGGTAAGAAACACTTGAGAAACTCAAAATTTTCTTAGTTCCGATGCTCGAATCGAATAACTAGAACGGCCTAGGGGAAAACTACTCATACCGTTGTAATGGGGCGAGTTTCTACTTTCAGATGCGACAGAAACTTTGCGGATTGGTCAATCCGTTCGCGAGATATGGCAGTTTTGAGGTAAGAAACGCTTGAGAAACTCCAAATCTTCGCAGTTCTGATGCTCGAAAGGAATAACTAGAACGGCCTAGGGGAAAACTACTCACACCGTTGTAATGGGGCGTGTTTCTACTTTCAGATGCGACAGAAACTTTGCGGATTCGTCAATCCGTTCGCGAGATATGGCAGGTTTGAGGTAAGAAACGCTTGAGAAACTCAAAATTTTCTTAGTTCTGATGCTCGAAACGAATAACTAGAACGGCCTAGGGGAAAACTACTCATACCGTTGTAATGGGGCGAGTTTCTACTTTCAGATGCAACAGAAACTTTGCGGATTGGTCAATCCGTTCGCGAGATATGGCAGTTTTGAGGTAAGAAACACTTGAGAAACTCAAAATTTTCTTAGTTCCGATGCTCGAAACGAATAACTAGGACGGCCTAGGGGAAAACTACTCATACCGTTGTAATGGGGCGAGTTTCTACTTTCAGATGCGACAGAAACTTTGCGGATTGGTCAATCCGTTCGCGAGATATGGCAGTTTTGAGGTAAGAAACGCTTGAGAAACTCCAAATCTTCGCAGTTCTGATGCTCGAAAGGAATAACTAGAACGGCCTAGGGGAAAACTACTCATACCGTTGTAATGGGGCGTGTTTCTACTTTCAGATGCGACAGAAACTTTGCGGATTCGTCAATCCGTTCGCGAGATATGGCAGTTTTGAGGTAAGAAACGCTTGAGAAACTCCCAATTTTCGCAGTTCTGATGCTCGAAACGAATAACTAGAACGGCCTAGGGGAAAACTACTCATACCGTTGTAATGGGGCGAGTTTCTACTTTCAGATGCGACAGAAACTTTGCGGATTGGTCAATCCGTTCGCGAGATATGGCAGTTTTGAGGTAAGAAACGCTTGAGAAACTCCCAATTTTCGCAGTTCTGATGCTCGAAACGAATAACTAGAACGGCCTAGGGGAAAACTACTCATACCGTTGTAATGGGGCGAGTTTCTACTTTCAGATGCGACAGAAACTTTGCGGATTGGTCAATCCGTTCGCGAGATATGGCAGTTTTGAGGTAAGAAACGCTTGAGAAACTCCAAATCTTCGCAGTTCTGATGCTCGAAACGAATAACTAGAACGGCCTAGGGGAAAACTAATCATACCATTGTAATCGGGAGAGATTCTACTTTCAGATGCAACAGAAATTTTGCGTATTGGTCAATCCGTTCGCGAGATATGGCAGTTTTGAGGTAAGAAACGCTTGAGAAACTCAAAATCTTCTTAGTTCTGATGCTCGAAACGAATAACTAGACGGCCTAGGGGAAAACTACTCATACCGTTGAAATGGGGCGAGTTTCTACTTTCAGATGCAACAGAAACTTTGCGGATTGGTCAATCCGTTCGCGAGATATGTCAGTTTTGAGGTAAGAAACGCTTGAGAAACTCAAAATTTTCTTAGTTCTGATGCTCGAAACGAATAACTGGAACGGCCTAGGGGAAAACTACTCAGACCGTTGTAATGGGGCGAGTTTCTACTTTCAGATGCGACAGAAACTTTGCGGATTGGTCAATCCGTTCGCGAGATATGGCAGTTTTGAGGTAAGAAACGCTTGAGAAACTCAAAATTTTCTTAGTTCTGATGCTCGAAACGAATAACTAGTACGGCCTAGGGGAAAACTACTCATACCGTTGTAATGGGGCGAGTATCTACTTTCAGATGCGACAGAAACTTTGCGGATTGGTCAATCTGTTCGCGAGATATGGCAGTTTTGAGGTAAGAAACGCTTGAGAAACTCAAAATTTTCTTAGTTCTGATGCTCGAAACGAATAACTAGAACGGCCTAGGGGAAAACTACTCATACCGTTGTAATGGGGCGAGTTTCTACTTTCAGATGCAACAGAAACTTTGCGGATTGGTCAATCCGTTCGCGAGATATGGCAGTTTTGAGGTAAGAAACGCTTGAGAAACTCAAAATTTTCTTAGTTCTGATGCTCGAAACGAATATCTAGAACGGCCTAGGGGAAAACTACTCATACCGTTGTAATGGGGCGAGTTTCTACTTTCAGATGCGATAGAAACTTTGCGGATTGGTCAATCCGTTCGCGAGATATGGCAGTTTTGAGGTAAGAAACGCTTGAGAAACTCCCAATTTTCGCAGTTCTGATGCTCGAAACGAATAACTAGAACGGCCTAGGGGAAAACTACTCATACCGTTGTAATGGGGCGAGTTTCTACTTTCAGATGCGACAGAAACTTTGCGGATTGGTCAATCCGTTCGCGAGATATGGCAGTTTTGAGGTAAGAAACGCTTGAGAAACTCAAAATTTTCTTAGTTCTGATGCTCGAAACGAATAACTAGAACGGCCTAGGGGAAAACTACTCATACCGTTGTAATGGGGCGAGTTTCTACTTTCAGATGCGACAGAAACTTTGCGGATTGGTCAATCCGTTCGCGAGGCATGGCAGTTTTGAGGTGAGAAACGCTTGAGAAACTCAAAATTTTCTTAGTTCTGATGCTCGAAACGAATAACTAGGACGGCGTAGGGGAAAACTACTCATACCGTTGTAATGGGGCGAGTTTCTACTTTCAGATGCAACAGAAACTTTGCGGATTGGTCAATCCGTTCGCGAGATATGGCAGTTTTGAGGTAAGAAACACTTGAGAAACTCAAAATTTTCTTAGTTCCGATGCTCGAAACGAATAACTAGAACGGCCTAGGGGAAAACTACTCATACCGTTGTAATGGGGCGAGTTTCTACTTTCAGATGCGACAGAAACTTTGCGGATTGGTCAATCCGTTCGCGAGATATGGCAGTTTTGAGGTAAGAAACGCTTGAGAAACTCCAAATCTTCGCAGTTCTGATGCTCGAAAGGAATAACTAGAACGGCCTAGGGGAAAACTACTCATACCGTTGTAATGGGGCGTGTTTCTACTTTCAGATGCGACAGAAACTTTGCGGATTCGTCAATCCGTTCGCGAGATATGGCAGTTTTGAGGTAAGAAACGCTTGAGAAACTCCCAATTTTCGCAGTTCTGATGCTCGAAACGAATAACTAGAACGGCCTAGGGGAAAACTACTCATACCGTTGTAATGGGGCGAGTTTCTACTTTCAGATGCGACAGAAACTTTGCGGATTGGTCAATCCGTTCGCGAGATATGGCAGTTTTGAGGTAAGAAACGCTTGAGAAACTCCCAATTTTCGCAGTTCTGATGCTCGAAACGAATAACTAGAACGGCCTAGGGGAAAACTACTCATACCGTTGTAATGGGGCGAGTTTCTACTTTCAGATGCGACAGAAACTTTGCGGATTGGTCAATCCGTTCGCGAGATATGGCAGTTTTGAGGTAAGAAACGCTTGAGAAACTCCAAATCTTCGCAGTTCTGATGCTCGAAACGAATAACTAGAACGGCCTAGGGGAAAACTAATCATACCATTGTAATCGGGAGAGATTCTACTTTCAGATGCAACAGAAATTTTGCGTATTGGTCAATCCGTTCGCGAGATATGGCAGTTTTGAGGTAAGAAACGCTTGAGAAACTCAAAATCTTCTTAGTTCTGATGCTCGAAACGAATAACTAGACGGCCTAGGGGAAAACTACTCATACCGTTGAAATGGGGCGAGTTTCTACTTTCAGATGCAACAGAAACTTTGCGGATTGGTCAATCCGTTCGCGAGATATGTCAGTTTTGAGGTAAGAAACGCTTGAGAAACTCAAAATTTTCTTAGTTCTGATGCTCGAAACGAATAACTGGAACGGCCTAGGGGAAAACTACTCAGACCGTTGTAATGGGGCGAGTTTCTACTTTCAGATGCGACAGAAACTTTGCGGATTGGTCAATCCGTTCGCGAGATATGGCAGTTTTGAGGTAAGAAACGCTTGAGAAACTCAAAATTTTCTTAGTTCTGATGCTCGAAACGAATAACTAGTACGGCCTAGGGGAAAACTACTCATACCGTTGTAATGGGGCGAGTATCTACTTTCAGATGCGACAGAAACTTTGCGGATTGGTCAATCTGTTCGCGAGATATGGCAGTTTTGAGGTAAGAAACGCTTGAGAAACTCAAAATTTTCTTAGTTCTGATGCTCGAAACGAATAACTAGAACGGCCTAGGGGAAAACTACTCATACCGTTGTAATGGGGCGAGTTTCTACTTTCAGATGCAACAGAAACTTTGCGGATTGGTCAATCCGTTCGCGAGATATGGCAGTTTTGAGGTAAGAAACGCTTGAGAAACTCAAAATTTTCTTAGTTCTGATGCTCGAAACGAATATCTAGAACGGCCTAGGGGAAAACTACTCATACCGTTGTAATGGGGCGAGTTTCTACTTTCAGATGCGATAGAAACTTTGCGGATTGGTCAATCCGTTCGCGAGATATGGCAGTTTTGAGGTAAGAAACGCTTGAGAAACTCCCAATTTTCGCAGTTCTGATGCTCGAAACGAATAACTAGAACGGCCTAGGGGAAAACTACTCATACCGTTGTAATGGGGCGAGTTTCTACTTTCAGATGCGACAGAAACTTTGCGGATTGGTCAATCCGTTCGCGAGATATGGCAGTTTTGAGGTAAGAAACGCTTGAGAAACTCAAAATTTTCTTAGTTCTGATGCTCGAAACGAATAACTAGAACGGCCTAGGGGAAAACTACTCATACCGTTGTAATGGGGCGAGTTTCTACTTTCAGATGCGACAGAAACTTTGCGGATTGGTCAATCCGTTCGCGAGGCATGGCAGTTTTGAGGTGAGAAACGCTTGAGAAACTCAAAATTTTCTTAGTTCTGATGCTCGAAACGAATAACTAGAACGGCGTAGGGGAAAACTACTCATACCGTTGTAATGGGGCGAGTTTCTACTTTCAGATGCAACAGAAACTTTGCGGATTGGTCAATCCGTTCGCGAGATATGGCAGTTTTGAGGTAAGAAACACTTGAGAAACTCAAAATTTTCTTAGTTCCGATGCTCGAAACGAATAACTAGAACGGCCTAGGGGAAAACTACTCATACCGTTGTAATGGGGCGAGTTTCTACTTTCAGATGCGACAGAAACTTTGCGGATTGGTCAATCCGTTCGCGAGATATGGCAGTTTTGAGGTAAGAAACGCTTGAGAAACTCCAAATCTTCGCAGTTCTGATGCTCGAAAGGAATAACTAGAACGGCCTAGGGGAAAACTACTCATACCGTTGTAATGGGGCGTGTTTCTACTTTCAGATGCGACAGAAACTTTGCGGATTCGTCAATCCGTTCGCGAGATATGGCAGTTTTGAGGTAAGAAACGCTTGAGAAACTCCCAATTTTCGCAGTTCTGATGCTCGAAACGAATAACTAGAACGGCCTAGGGGAAAACTACTCATACCGTTGTAATGGGGCGAGTTTCTACTTTCAGATGCGACAGAAACTTTGCGGATTGGTCAATCCGTTCGCGAGATATGGCAGTTTTGAGGTAAGAAACGCTTGAGAAACTCCCAATTTTCGCAGTTCTGATGCTCGAAACGAATAACTAGAACGGCCTAGGGGAAAACTACTCATACCGTTGTAATGGGGCGAGTTTCTACTTTCAGATGCGACAGAAACTTTGCGGATTGGTCAATCCGTTCGCGAGATATGGCAGTTTTGAGGTAAGAAACGCTTGAGAAACTCCAAATCTTCGCAGTTCTGATGCTCGAAACGAATAACTAGAACGGCCTAGGGGAAAACTAATCATACCATTGTAATCGGGAGAGATTCTACTTTCAGATGCAACAGAAATTTTGCGTATTGGTCAATCCGTTCGCGAGATATGGCAGTTTTGAGGTAAGAAACGCTTGAGAAACTCAAAATCTTCTTAGTTCTGATGCTCGAAACGAATAACTAGAACGGCCTAGGGGAAAACTACTCATACCGTTGAAATGGGGCGAGTTTCTACTTTCAGATGCAACAGAAACTTTGCGGATTGGTCAATCCGTTCGCGAGATATGTCAGTTTTGAGGTAAGAAACGCTTGAGAAACTCAAAATTTTCTTAGTTCTGATGCTCGAAACGAATAACTGGAACGGCCTAGGGGAAAACTACTCAGACCGTTGTAATGGGGCGAGTTTCTACTTTCAGATGCGACAGAAACTTTGCGGATTGGTCAATCCGTTCGCGAGATATGGCAGTTTTGAGGTAAGAAACGCTTGAGAAACTCAAAATTTTCTTAGTTCTGATGCTCGAAACGAATAACTAGTACGGCCTAGGGGAAAACTACTCATACCGTTGTAATGGGGCGAGTTTCTACTTTCAGATGCGACAGAAACTTTGCGGATTGGTCAATCCGTTCGCGAGATATGGCATTTTGAGGTAAGAAACGCTTGAGAAACTCCCAATTTTCGCAGTTCTGATGCTCGAAACGAATAACTAGAACGGCCTAGGGGAAAACTACTCATACCGTTGTAATGGGGCGAGTATCTACTTTCAGATGCGACAGAAACTTTGCGGATTGGTCAATCTGTTCGCGAGATATGGCAGTTTTGAGGTAAGAAACGCTTGAGAAACTCAAAATTTTCTTAGTTCTGATGCTCGAAACGAATAACTAGAACGGCCTAGGGGAAAACTACTCATACCGTTGTAATGGGGCGAGTTTCTACTTTCAGATGCAACAGAAACTTTGCGGATTGGTCAATCCGTTCGCGAGATATGGCAGTTTTGAGGTAAGAAACGCTTGAGAAACTCAAAATTTTCTTAGTTCTGATGCTCGAAACGAATATCTAGAACGGCCTAGGGGAAAACTACTCATACCGTTGTAATGGGGCGAGTTTCTACTTTCAGATGCGATAGAAACTTTGCGGATTGGTCAATCCGTTCGCGAGATATGGCAGTTTTGAGGTAAGAAACGCTTGAGAAACTCCCAATTTTCGCAGTTCTGATGCTCGAAACGAATAACTAGAACGGCCTAGGGGAAAACTACTCATACCGTTGTAATGGGGCGAGTTTCTACTTTCAGATGCGACAGAAACTTTGCGGATTGGTCAATCCGTTCGCGAGATATGGCAGTTTTGAGGTAAGAAACGCTTGAGAAACTCAAAATTTTCTTAGTTCTGATGCTCGGAACGAATAACTAGAACGGCCTAGGGGAAAACTACTCATACCGTTGTAATGGGGCGAGTTTCTACTTTCAGATGCGACAGAAACTTTGCGGATTGGTCAATCCGTTCGCGAGGCATGGCAGTTTTGAGGTGAGAAACGCTTGAGAAACTCAAAATTTTCTTAGTTCTGATGCTCGAAACGAATAACTAGAACGGCCTAGGGGAAAACTACTCATACCGTTGTAATGGGGCTAGTTTCTACTTTCAGATGCAACAGAAACTTTGCGGATTGGTCAATCCGTTCGCGAGATATGGCAGTTTTGAGGTAAGAAACGCTTGAGAAACTCAAAATTTTCTTTGTTCTGATGCTCGAAACGAATAACTAGAACGGCCTAGGGGAAAACTACTCACACCGTTGTAATGGGGCGAGTTTCTACTTTCAGATGCGATAGAAACTTTGCGGATTGGTCAATCCGTTCGCGAGATATGGCAGTTTTGAGGTAAGAAACGCTTGAGAAACTCAAAATTTTCTTAGTTCTGATGCTCGAAACGAATAACTAGAACGGCCTAGGGGAAAACTACTCACACCGTTGTAATGGGGCGAGTTTCTACTTTCAGATGCGATAGAAACTTTGCGGATTGGTCAATCCGTTCGCGAGATATGGCAGTTTTGAGGTAAGAAACGCTTGAGAAACTCAAAATTTTCTTAGTTCTGATGCTCGAAACGAATAACTAGAACGGCCTAGGGGAAAACTACTCATACCGTTGTAATGGGGCGAGTTTCTACTTTCAGATGCAACAGAAACTTTGCGGATTGGTCAATCCGTTCGCGAGATATGGCAGTTTTGAGGTAAGAAACGCTTGAGAAACTCAAAATTTTCTTAGTTCCGATGCTCGAAACGAATAACTAGAACGGCCTAGGGGAAAACTACTCATACCTTTGTAATGGGGCGAGTTTCTACTTTCAGATGCGACAGAAACTTTGCGGATTGGTCAATCCGTTCGCGAGATATGGCAGTTTTGAGGTAAGAAACGCTTGAGAAACCCCCAATTTTCGCAGTTCTGATGCTCGAAACGAATAACTAGAACGGCCTAGGGGAAAACTACTCATACCGTTGTAATGGGGCGAGTTTCTACTTTCAGATGCGACAGAAACTTTGCGGATTGGTCAATCCGTTCGCGAGATATGGCAGTTTTGAGGTAAGAAACGCTTGAGAAACTCCCAATTTTCGCAGTTCTGATGCTCGAAACGAATAACTAGAACGGCCAAGGGGAAAACTACTCATACCGTTGTAATGGGGCGAGTTTCTACTTTCAGATGCGACAGAAACTTTGCGGATTGGTCAATCCGTTCGCGAGATATGGCAGTTTTGAGGTAAGAAACGCTTGAGAAACTCAAAATTTTCTTAGTTCTGATGCTCGAAACGAATAACTAGAACGGCCTAGGGGAAAACTACTCATACCGTTGCAATGGGGCCAGTTTCTACTTTCAGATGCGATAGAAACTTTGCGGATTGGTCAATCCGTTCGCGAGATATGGCAGTTTTGAGGTAAGAATCGCTTGAGAAACTCAAAATTTTCTTAGTTCTGATGCTCGAAACGAATAACTAGAACGGCCTAGGGGAAAACTACTCATACCGTTGTAATGGGGCGAGTTTCTACTTTCAGATGCAACAGAAACTTTGCGGATTGGTCAATCCGTTCGCGAGATATGGCAGTTTTGAGGTAAGAAACGCTTGAGAAACTCAAAATTTTCTTAGTTCCGATGCGCGAAACGAATAACTAGAACGGCCTAGGGGAAAACTACTCATACCTTTGTAATGGGGCGAGTTTCTACTTTCAGATGCGACAGAAACTTTGCGGATTGGTCAATCCGTTCGCGAGATATGGCAGTTTTGAGGTAAGAAACGCTTGAGAAACTCCCAATTTTCGCAGTTCTGATGCTCGAAACGAATAACTAGAACGGCCTAGGGGAAAACTACTCATACCGTTGTAATGGGGCGAGGTTCTACTTTCAGATGCGACCGAAACTTTGCGGATTGGTCAATCCGTTCGCGAGATATGGCAGTTTTGAGGTAAGAAACGCTTGAGAAACTCCCAATTTTCGCAGTTCTGATGCTCGAAACGAATAACTAGAACGGCCTAGGGGAAAACTACTCATACCGTTGTAATGGGGCGAGTTTCTACTTTCAGATGCGACAGAAACTTTGCGGATTGGTCAATCCGTTCGCGAGATATGGCAGTTTTGAGGTAAGAAACGCTTGAGAAACTCAAAATTTTCTTAGTTCTAATGCTCGAAACGAATAACTAGAACGGCCTAGGGGAAAACTACTCATACCGTTGTAATGGGGCGAGTTTCTACTTTCAGATGCAACAGAAACTTTGCGGATTGGTCAATCCGTTCGCGAGATATGGCAGTTTTGAGGTAAGAAACGCTTGAGAAACTCAAAATTTTCTTAGTTCTGATGCTCGAAACGAATATCTAGAACGGCCTAGGGGAAAACTACTCATACCGTTGTAATGGGGCGAGTTTCTACTTTCAGATGCGATAGAAACTTTGCGGATTGGTCAATCCGTTCGCGAGATATGGCAGTTTTGAGGTAAGAAACGCTTGAGAAACTCCCAATTTTCGCAGTTCTGATGCTCGAAACGAATAACTAGAACGGCCTAGGGGAAAACTACTCATACCGTTGTAATGGGGCGAGTTTCTACTTTCAGATGCGACAGAAACTTTGCGGATTGGTCAATCCGTTCGCGAGATATGGCAGTTTTGAGGTAAGAAACGCTTGAGAAACTCAAAATTTTCTTAGTTCTGATGCTCGAAACGAATAACCAGAACGGCCTAGGGGAAAACTACTCATACCGTTGTAATGGGGCGAGTTTCTACTTTCAGATGCAACAGAAACTTTGCGGATTGGTCAATCCGTTCGCGAGATATGGCAGTTTTGAGGTAAGAAACGCTTGAGGAACTCAAAATTTTCTTAGTTCTGATGCTCGAAACGAATATCTAGAACGGCCTAGGGGATAACTACTCATACCGTTGTAATGGGGCGAGTTTCTACTTTCAGATGCAACAGAAACTTTGCGGATTGGTCAATCCGTTCGCGAGATATGGCAGTTTTGAGGGAAGAAACGCTTGAGAAACTCAAAATTTTCTTTGTTCTGATGCTCGAAACGAATAACTAGAACGGCCTAGGGGAAAACTACTCATACCGTTGTAATGGGGCGAGTTTCTACTTTCAGATGCGACAGAAACTTTGCGGATTGGTCAATCCGTTCGCGAGGCATGGCAGTTTTGAGGTGAGAAACGCTTGAGAAACTCCAAATCTTCGCAGTTCTGATGCTCGAAAGGAATAACTAGAACGGCCTAGGGGAAAACTACTCATACCGTTGTAATGGGGCGTGTTTCTACTTTCAGATGCGACAGAAACTTTGCGGATTCGTCAATCCGTTCGCGAGATATGGCAGTTTTGAGGTAAGAAACGCTTGAGAAACTCCCAATTTTCGCAGTTCTGATGCTCGAAACGAATAACTAGAACGGCCTAGGGGAAAACTACTCATACCGTTGTAATGGGGCGAGTTTCTACTTTCAGATGCGACAGAAACTTTGCGGATTGGTCAATCCGTTCGCGAGATATGGCAGTTTTGAGGTAAGAAACGCTTGAGAAACTCCCAATTTTCGCAGTTCTGATGCTCGAAACGAATAACTAGAACGGCCTAGGGGAAAACTACTCATACCGTTGTAATGGGGCGAGTTTCTACTTTCAGATGCGACAGAAACTTTGCGGATTGGTCAATCCGTTCGCGAGATATGGCAGTTTTGAGGTAAGAAACGCTTGAGAAACTCCAAATCTTCGCAGTTCTGATGCTCGAAAGGAATAACTAGAACGGCCTAGGGGAAAACTACTCATACCGTTGTAATGGGGCGTGTTTCTACTTTCAGATGCGACAGAAACTTTGCGGATTCGTCAATCCGTTCGCGAGATATGGCAGTTTTGAGGTAAGAAACGCTTGAGAAACTCCCAATTTTCGCAGTTCTGATGCTCGAAACGAATAACTAGAACGGCCTAGGGGAAAACTACTCATACCGTTGTAATGGGGCGAGTTTCTACTTTCAGATGCGACAGAAACTTTGCGGATTGGTCAATCCGTTCGCGAGATATGGCAGTTTTGAGGTAAGAAACGCTTGAGAAACTCCCAATTTTCGCAGTTCTGGTGCTCGAAACGAATAACTAGAACGGCCTAGGGGAGAACTACTCATACCGTTGTAATGGGGCGAGGTTCTACTTTCAGATGCGACCGAAACTTTGCGGATTGGTCAATCCGTTCGCGAGATATGGCAGTTTTGAGGTAAGAAACGCTTGAGAAACTCCCAATTTTCGCAGTTCTGATGCTCGAAACGAATAACTAGAACGGCCTAGGGGAAAACTACTCATACCGTTGTAATGGGGCGAGTTTCTACTTTCAGATGCGACAGAAACTTTGCGGATTGGTCAATCCGTTCGCGAGATATGGCAGTTTTGAGGTAAGAAACGCTTGAGAAACTCAAAATTTTCTTAGTTCTAATGCTCGAAACGAATAACTAGAACGGCCTAGGGGAAAACTACTCATACCGTTGTAATGGGGCGAGTTTCTACTTTCAGATGCAACAGAAACTTTGCGGATTGGTCAATCCGTTCGCGAGATATGGCAGTTTTGAGGTAAGAAACGCTTGAGAAACTCAAAATTTTCTTAGTTCTGATGCTCGAAACGAATATCTAGAACGGCCTAGGGGAAAACTACTCATACCGTTGTAATGGGGCGAGTTTCTACTTTCAGATGCGATAGAAACTTTGCGGATTGGTCAATCCGTTCGCGAGATATGGCAGTTTTGAGGTAAGAAACGCTTGAGAAACTCCCAATTTTCGCAGTTCTGATGCTCGAAACGAATAACTAGAACGGCCTAGGGGAAAACTACTCATACCGTTGTAATGGGGCGAGTTTCTACTTTCAGATGCGACAGAAACTTTGCGGATTGGTCAATCCGTTCGCGAGATATGGCAGTTTTGAGGTAAGAAACGCTTGAGAAACTCAAAATTTTCTTAGTTCTGATGCTCGAAACGAATAACCAGAACGGCCTAGGGGAAAACTACTCATACCGTTGTAATGGGGCGAGTTTCTACTTTCAGATGCAACAGAAACTTTGCGGATTGGTCAATCCGTTCGCGAGATATGGCAGTTTTGAGGTAAGAAACGCTTGAGGAACTCAAAATTTTCTTAGTTCTGATGCTCGAAACGAATATCTAGAACGGCCTAGGGGATAACTACTCATACCGTTGTAATGGGGCGAGTTTCTACTTTCAGATGCAACAGAAACTTTGCGGATTGGTCAATCCGTTCGCGAGATATGGCAGTTTTGAGGGAAGAAACGCTTGAGAAACTCAAAATTTTCTTTGTTCTGATGCTCGAAACGAATAACTAGAACGGCCTAGGGGAAAACTACTCATACCGTTGTAATGGGGCGAGTTTCTACTTTCAGATGCGACAGAAACTTTGCGGATTCGTCAATCCGTTCGCGAGATATGGCAGTTTTGAGGTAAGAAACGCTTGAGAAACTCCCAATTTTCGCAGTTCTGATGCTCGAAACGAATAACTAGAACGGCCTAGGGGAAAACTACTCATACCGTTGTAATGGGGCGAGTTTCTACTTTCAGATGCGACAGAAACTTTGCGGATTGGTCAATCCGTTCGCGAGATATGGCAGTTTTGAGGTAAGAAACGCTTGAGAAACTCCCAATTTTCGCAGTTCTGATGCTCGAAACGAATAACTAGAACGGCCTAGGGGAAAACTACTCATACCGTTGTAATGGGGCGAGTTTCTACTTTCAGATGCGACAGAAACTTTGCGGATTGGTCAATCCGTTCGCGAGATATGGCAGTTTTGAGGTAAGAAACGCTTGAGAAACTCCAAATCTTCGCAGTTCTGATGCTCGAAAGGAATAACTAGAACGGCCTAGGGGAAAACTACTCATACCGTTGTAATGGGGCGTGTTTCTACTTTCAGATGCGACAGAAACTTTGCGGATTCGTCAATCCGTTCGCGAGATATGGCAGTTTTGAGGTAAGAAACGCTTGAGAAACTCCCAATTTTCGCAGTTCTGATGCTCGAAACGAATAACTAGAACGGCCTAGGGGAAAACTACTCATACCGTTGTAATGGGGCGAGTTTCTACTTTCAGATGCGACAGAAACTTTGCGGATTGGTCAATCCGTTCGCGAGATATGGCAGTTTTGAGGTAAGAAACGCTTGAGAAACTCCCAATTTTCGCAGTTCTGGTGCTCGAAACGAATAACTAGAACGGCCTAGGGGAGAACTACTCATACCGTTGTAATGGGGCGAGTTTCTACTTTCAGATGCGACAGAAACTTTGCGGATTGGTCAATCCGTTCGCGAGATATGGCAGTTTTGAGGTAAGAAACGCTTGAGAAACTCAAAATTTTCTTAGTTCTGATGCTCGAAACGAATAACTAGAACGGCCTAGGGGGAAACTACTCATACCGTTGTAATGGGCCGAGTTTCTACTTTCAGATGCAACAGAAACTTTGCGGATTGGTCAATCCGTTCGCGAGATATGGCAGTTTTGAGGTAAGAAACGCTTGAGAAACTCAAAATTTTCTTAGTTCTGATGCTCGAAACGAATAACTGGAACGGCCTAGGGGAAAACTACTCAGACCGTTGTAATGGGGCGAGTTTCTACTTTCAGATGCGACAGAAACTTTGCGGATTGGTCAATCCGTTCGCGAGATATGGCAGTTTTGAGGTAAGAAACGCTTGAGAAACTCAAAATTTTCTTAGTTCTGATGCTCGAAACGAATAACTAGAACGGCCTAGGGGAAAACTACTCATACCGTTGTAATGGGGCGAGTTTCTACTTTCAGATGCGACAGAAACTTTGCGGATTGGTCAATCCGTTCGCGAGATATGGCAGTTTTGAGGTAAGAAACGCTCGAGAAACTCCCAATTTTCGCAGTTCTGATGCTCGAAACGAATAACTAGAACGGCCTAGGGGAAAACTACTCATACCGTTGTAATGGGGCGAGTTTCTACTTTCAGATGCGACAGAAACTTTGCGGATTGGTCAATCTGTTCGCGAGATATGGCAGTTTTGAGGTAAGAAACGCTTGAGAAACTCAAAATTTTCTTAGTTCTGATGCTCGAAACGAATAACTAGAACGGCCTAGGGGAAAACTACTCATACCGTTGTAATGGGGCGAGTTTCTACTTTCAGATGCAACAGAAACTTTGCGGATTGGTCAATCCGTTCGCGAGATATGGCAGTTTTGAGGCAAGAAACGCTTGAGAAACTCAAAATTTTCTTAGTTCTGATGCTCGAAACGAATATCTAGTACGGCCTAGGGGAAAACTACTCATACCGTTGTAATGGGGCGAGTTTCTACTTTCAGATGCGATAGAAACTTAGCGGATTGGTCAATCCGTTCGCGAGATATGGCAGTTTTGAGGTAAGAAACGCTTGAGAAACTCCCAATTTTCGCAGTTCTGATGCTCGAAACGAATAACTAGAACGGCCTAGGGGAAAACTACTCATACCGTTGTAATGGGGCGAGTTTCTACTTTCAGATGCGACAGAAACTTTGCGGATTGGTCAATCCGTTCGCGAGATATGGCAGTTTTGAGGTAAGAAACGCTTGAGAAACTCAAAATTTTCTTAGTTCTGATGCTCGAAACGAATAACTAGAACGGCCTAGGGGAAAACTACTCATACCGTTGTAATGGGGCGAGTTTCTACTTTCAGATGCGACAGAAACTTTGCGGATTGGTCAATCCGTTCGCGAGGCATGGCAGTTTTGAGGTGAGAAACGCTTGAGAAACTCAAAATTTTCTTAGTTCTGATGCTCGAAACGAATAACTAGAACGGCCTAGGGGAAAACTACTCATACCGTTGTAATGGGGCGAGTTTCTACTTTCAGATGCAACAGAAACTTTGCGGATTGGTCAATCCGTTCGCGAGATATGGCAGTTTTGAGGTAAGAAACGCTTGAGAAACTCAAAATTTTCTTTGTTCTGATGCTCGAAACGAATAACTAGAACGGCCTAGGGGAAAACTACTCACACCGTTGTAATGGGGCGAGTTTCTACTTTCAGATGCGATAGAAACTTTGCGGATTGGTCAATCCGTTCGCGAGATATGGCAGTTTTGAGGTAAGAAACGCTTGAGAAACTCAAAATTTTCTTAGTTCTGATGCTCGAAACGAATAACTAGAACGGCCTAGGGGAAAACTACTCACACCGTTGTAATGGGGCGAGTTTCTACTTTCAGATGCGATAGAAACTTTGCGGATTGGTCAATCCGTTCGCGAGATATGGCAGTTTTGAGGTAAGAAACGCTTGAGAAACTCAAAATTTTCTTAGTTCCGATGCTCGAAACGAATAACTAGAACGGCCTAGGGGAAAACTACTCATACCGTTGTAATGGGGCGAGTTTCTACTTTCAGATGCGACAGAAACTTTGCGGATTGGTCAATCCGTTCGCGAGATATGGCAGTTTTGAGGTAAGAAACGCTTGAGAAACTCCAAATCTTCGCAGTTCTGATGCTCGAAAGGAATAACTAGGACGGCCTAGGGGAAAACTACTCATACCGTTGTAATGGGGCGTGTTTCTACTTTCAGATGCGACAGAAACTTTGCGGATTCGTCAATCCGTTCGCGAGATATGGCAATTTTGAGGTAAGAAACGCTTGAGAAACTCCCAATTTTCGCAGTTCTGATGCTCGAAACGAATAACTAGAACGGCCTAGGGGAAAACTACTCATACCGTTGTAATGGGGCGAGTTTCTACTTTCAGATGCGACAGAAACTTTGCGGATTGGTCAATCCGTTCGCGAGATATGGCAGTTTTGAGGTAAGAAACGCTTGAGAAACTCCCAATTTTCGCAGTTCTGATGCTCGAAACGAATAACTAGAACGGCCTAGGGGAAAACTACTCATACCGTTGTAATGGGGCGAGTTTCTACTTTCAGATGCGACAGAAACTTTGCGGATTGGTCAATCCGTTCGCGAGATATGGCAGTTTTGAGGTAAGAAACGCTTGAGAAACTCCAAATCTTCGCAGTTCTGATGCTCGAAAGGAATAACTAGAACGGCCTAGGGGAAAACTACTCATACCGTTGTAATGGGGCGTGTTTCTACTTTCAGATGCGACAGAAACTTTGCGGATTCGTCAATCCGTTCGCGAGATATGGCAGTTTTGAGGTAAGAAACGCTTGAGAAACTCCCAATTTTCGCAGTTCTGATGCTCGAAACGAATAACTAGAACGGCCTAGGGGAAAACTACTCATACCGTTGTAATGGGGCGAGTTTCTACTTTCAGATGCGACAGAAACTTTGCGGATTGGTCAATCCGTTCGCGAGATATGGCAGTTTTGAGGTAAGAAACGCTTGAGAAACTCCCAATTTTCGCAGTTCTGGTGCTCGAAACGAATAACTAGAACGGCCTAGGGGAAAACTACTCATACCGTTGTAATGGGGCGAGTTTCTACTTTCAGATGCGACAGAAACTTTGCGGATTGGTCAATCCGTTCGCGAGATATGGCAGTTTTGAGGTAAGAAACGGTTGAGAAACTCAAAATTTTCTTAGTTCTGATGCTCGAAACGAATAACTAGAACGGCCTAGGGGAAAACTACTCATACCGTTGTAATGGGCCGAGTTTCTACTTTCAGATGCAACAGAAACTTTGCGGATTGGTCAATCCGTTCGCGAGATATGGCAGTTTTGAGGTAAGAAACGCTTGAGAAACTCAAAATTTTCTTAGTTCTGATGCTCGAAACGAATAACTAGAACGGCCTAGGGGAAAACTACTCATACCGTTGTAATGGGGCCAGTTTCTACTTTCAGATGCGATAGAAACTTTGCGGATTGGTCAATCCGTTCGCGAGATATGGCAGTTTTGAGGTAAGAAACGCTTGAGAAACTCAAAATTTTCTTAGTTCTGATGCTCGAAACGAATAACTAGAACGGCCTAGGGGAAAACTACTCATACCGTTGTAATGGGGCGAGTTTCTACTTTCAGATGCAACAGAAACTTTGCGGATTGGTCAATCCGTTCGCGAGATATGGCAGTTTTGAGGTAAGAAACGCTTGAGAAACTCAAAATTTTCTTAGTTCCGATGCTCGAAACGAATAACTAGAACGGCCTAGGGGAAAACTACTCATACCTTTGTAATGGGGCGAGTTTCTACTTTCAGATGCGACAGAAACTTTGCGGATTGGTCAATCCGTTCGCGAGATATGGCAGTTTTGAGGTAAGAAACGCTTGAGAAACTCCCAATTTTCGCAGTTCTGATGCTCGAAACGAATAACTAGAACGGCCTAGGGGAAAACTACTCATACCGTTGTAATGGGGCGAGGTTCTACTTTCAGATGCGACCGAAACTTTGCGGATTGGTCAATCCGTTCGCGAGATATGGCAGTTTTGAGGTAAGAAACGCTTGAGAAACTCCCAATTTTCGCAGTTCTGATGCTCGAAACGAATAACTAGAACGGCCTAGGGGAAAACTACTCATACCGTTGTAATGGGGCGAGTTTCTACTTTCAGATGCGACAGAAACTTTGCGGATTGGTCAATCCGTTCGCGAGATATGGCAGTTTTGAGGTAAGAAACGCTTGAGAAACTCAAAATTTTCTTAGTTCTAATGCTCGAAACGAATAACTAGAACGGCCTAGGGGAAAACTACTCATACCGTTGTAATGGGGCGAGTTTCTACTTTCAGATGCAACAGAAACTTTGCGGATTGGTCAATCCGTTCGCGAGATATGGCAGTTTTGAGGTAAGAAACGCTTGAGAAACTCAAAATTTTCTTAGTTCTGATGCTCGAAACGAATATCTAGAACGGCCTAGGGGAAAACTACTCATACCGTTGTAATGGGGCGAGTTTCTACTTTCAGATGCGATAGAAACTTTGCGGATTGGTCAATCCGTTCGCGAGATATGGCAGTTTTGAGGTAAGAAACGCTTGAGAAACTCCCAATTTTCGCAGTTCTGATGCTCGAAACGAATAACTAGAACGGCCTAGGGGAAAACTACTCATACCGTTGTAATGGGGCGAGTTTCTACTTTCAGATGCGACAGAAACTTTGCGGATTGGTCAATCCGTTCGCGAGATATGGCAGTTTTGAGGTAAGAAACGCTTGAGAAACTCAAAATTTTCTTAGTTCTGATGCTCGAAACGAATAACTAGAACGGCCTAGGGGAAAACTACTCATACCGTTGTAATGGGGCGAGTTTCTACTTTCAGATGCAACAGAAACTTTGCGGATTGGTCAATCCGTTCGCGAGATATGGCAGTTTTGAGGTAAGAAACGCTTGAGGAACTCAAAATTTTCTTAGTTCTGATGCTCGAAACGAATATCTAGAACGGCCTAGGGGATAACTACTCATACCGTTGTAATGGGGCGAGTTTCTACTTTCATATGCAACAGAAACTTTGCGGATTGGTCAATCCGTTCGCGAGATATGGCAGTTTTGAGGGAAGAAACGCTTGAGAAACTCAAAATTTTCTTTGTTCTGATGCTCGAAACGAATAACTAGAACGGCCTAGGGGAAAACTACTCATACCGTTGTAATGGGGCGAGTTTCTACTTTCAGATGCGACAGAAACTTTGCGGATTGGTCAATCCGTTCGCGAGGCATGGCAGTTTTGAGGTGAGAAACGCTTGAGAAACTCCAAATCTTCGCAGTTCTGATGCTCGAAAGGAATAACTAGAACGGCCTAGGGGAAAACTACTCATACCGTTGTAATGGGGCGTGTTTCTACTTTCAGATGCGACAGAAACTTTGCGGATTCGTCAATCCGTTCGCGAGATATGGCAGTTTTGAGGTAAGAAACGCTTGAGAAACTCCCAATTTTCGCAGTTCTGATGCTCGAAACGAATAACTAGAACGGCCTAGGGGAAAACTACTCATACCGTTGTAATGGGGCGAGTTTCTACTTTCAGATGCGACAGAAACTTTGCGGATTGGTCAATCCGTTCGCGAGATATGGCAGTTTTGAGGTAAGAAACGCTTGAGAAACTCCCAATTTTCGCAGTTCTGATGCTCGAAACGAATAACTAGAACGGCCTAGGGGAAAACTACTCATACCGTTGTAATGGGGCGAGTTTCTACTTTCAGATGCGACAGAAACTTTGCGGATTGGTCAATCCGTTCGCGAGATATGGCAGTTTTGAGGTAAGAAACGCTTGAGAAACTCCAAATCTTCGCAGTTCTGATGCTCGAAAGGAATAACTAGAACGGCCTAGGGGAAAACTACTCATACCGTTGTAATGGGGCGTGTTTCTACTTTCAGATGCGACAGAAACTTTGCGGATTCGTCAATCCGTTCGCGAGATATGGCAGTTTTGAGGTAAGAAACGCTTGAGAAACTCCCAATTTTCGCAGTTCTGATGCTCGAAACGAATAACTAGAACGGCCTAGGGGAAAACTACTCATACCGTTGTAATGGGGCGAGTTTCTACTTTCAGATGCGACAGAAACTTTGCGGATTGGTCAATCCGTTCGCGAGATATGGCAGTTTTGAGGTAAGAAACGCTTGAGAAACTCCCAATTTTCGCAGTTCTGGTGCTCGAAACGAATAACTAGAACGGCCTAGGGGAGAACTACTCATACCGTTGTAATGGGGCGAGTTTCTACTTTCAGATGCGACAGAAACTTTGCGGATTGGTCAATCCGTTCGCGAGATATGGCAGTTTTGAGGTAAGAAACGCTTGAGAAACTCAAAATTTTCTTAGTTCTGATGCTCGAAACGAATAACTAGAACGGCCTAGGGGAAAACTACTCATACCGTTGTAATGGGGCGAGTTTCTACTTTCAGATGCGACAGAAACTTTGCGGATTGGTCAATCCGTTCGCGAGATATGGCAGTTTTGAGGTAAGAAACGCTCGAGAAACTCCCAATTTTCGCAGTTCTGATGCTCGAAACGAATAACTAGAACGGCCTAGGGGAAAACTACTCATACCGTTGTAATGGGGCGAGTTTCTACTTTCAGATGCGACAGAAACTTTGCGGATTGGTCAATCTGTTCGCGAGATATGGCAGTTTTGAGGTAAGAAACGCTTGAGAAACTCAAAATTTTCTTAGTTCTGATGCTCGAAACGAATAACTAGAACGGCCTAGGGGAAAACTACTCATACCGTTGTAATGGGGCGAGTTTCTACTTTCAGATGCAACAGAAACTTTGCGGATTGGTCAATCCGTTCGCGAGATATGGCAGTTTTGAGGTAAGAAACGCTTGAGAAACTCAAAATTTTCTTAGTTCTGATGCTCGAAACGAATATCTAGAACGGCCTAGGGGAAAACTACTCATACCGTTGTAATGGGGCGAGTTTCTACTTTCAGATGCGATAGAAACTTTGCGGATTGGTCAATCCGTTCGCGAGATATGGCAGTTTTGAGGTAAGAAACGCTTGAGAAACTCCCAATTTTCGCAGTTCTGATGCTCGAAACGAATAACTAGAACGGCCTAGGGGAAAACTACTCATACCGTTCTAATGGGGCGAGTTTCTACTTTCAGATGCGACAGAAACTTTGCGGATTGGTCAATCCGTTCGCGAGATATGGCAGTTTTGAGGTAAGAAACGCTTGAGAAACTCAAAATTTTCTTAGTTCTGATGCTCGAAACGAATAACTAGAACGGCCTAGGGGAAAACTACTCATACCGTTGTAATGGGGCGAGTTTCTACTTTCAGATGCGACAGAAACTTTGCGGATTGGTCAATCCGTTCGCGAGATATGGCAGTTTTGAGGTGAGAAACGCTTGAGAAACTCAAAATTTTCTTAGTTCTGATGCTCGAAACGAATAACTAGAACGGCCTAGGGGAAAACTACTCATACCGTTGTAATGGGGCGAGTTTCTACTTTCAGATGCAACAGAAACTTTGCGGATTGGTCAATCCGTTCGCGAGATATGGCAGTTTTGAGGTAAGAAACGCTTGAGAAACTCCCAATTTTCGCAGTTCTGATGCTCGAAACGAATAACTAGAACGGCCTAGGGGAAAACTACTCATACCGTTGTAATGGGGCGAGTTTCTACTTTCAGATGCGACAGAAACTTTGCGGATTGGTCAATCCGTTCGCGAGATATGGCAGTTTTGAGGTAAGAAACGCTTGAGAAACTCCCAATTTTCGCAGTTCTGGTGCTCGAAACGAATAACTAGAACGGCCTAGGGGAGAACTACTCATACCGTTGTAATGGGGCGAGTTTCTACTTTCAGATGCGACAGAAACTTTGCGGATTGGTCAATCCGTTCGCGAGATATGGCAGTTTTGAGGTAAGAAACGCTTGAGAAACTCAAAATTTTCTTAGTTCTGATGCTCGAAACGAATAACTAGAACGGCCTAGGGGAAAACTACTCATACCGTTGTAATGGGGCGAGTTTCTACTTTCAGATGCGACAGAAACTTTGCGGATTGGTCAATCCGTTCGCGAGATATGGCAGTTTTGAGGTAAGAAACGCTCGAGAAACTCCCAATTTTCGCAGTTCTGATGCTCGAAACGAATAACTAGAACGGCCTAGGGGAAAACTACTCATACCGTTGTAATGGGGCGAGTTTCTACTTTCAGATGCGACAGAAACTTTGCGGATTGGTCAATCTGTTCGCGAGATATGGCAGTTTTGAGGTAAGAAACGCTTGAGAAACTCAAAATTTTCTTAGTTCTGATGCTCGAAACGAATAACTAGAACGGCCTAGGGGAAAACTACTCATACCGTTGTAATGGGGCGAGTTTCTACTTTCAGATGCAACAGAAACTTTGCGGATTGGTCAATCCGTTCGCGAGATATGGCAGTTTTGAGGTAAGAAACGCTTGAGAAACTCAAAATTTTCTTAGTTCTGATGCTCGAAACGAATATCTAGAACGGCCTAGGGGAAAACTACTCATACCGTTGTAATGGGGCGAGTTTCTACTTTCAGATGCGATAGAAACTTTGCGGATTGGTCAATCCGTTCGCGAGATATGGCAGTTTTGAGGTAAGAAACGCTTGAGAAACTCCCAATTTTCGCAGTTCTGATGCTCGAAACGAATAACTAGAACGGCCTAGGGGAAAACTACTCATACCGTTCTAATGGGGCGAGTTTCTACTTTCAGATGCGACAGAAACTTTGCGGATTGGTCAATCCGTTCGCGAGATATGGCAGTTTTGAGGTAAGAAACGCTTGAGAAACTCAAAATTTTCTTAGTTCTGATGCTCGAAACGAATAACTAGAACGGCCTAGGGGAAAACTACTCATACCGTTGTAATGGGGCGAGTTTCTACTTTCAGATGCGACAGAAACTTTGCGGATTGGTCAATCCGTTCGCGAGGCATGGCAGTTTTGAGGTGAGAAACGCTTGAGAAACTCAAAATTTTCTTAGTTCTGATGCTCGAAACGAATAACTAGAACGGCCTAGGGGAAAACTACTCATACCGTTGTAATGGGGCGAGTTTCTACTTTCAGATGCAACAGAAACTTTGCGGATTGGTCAATCCGTTCGCGAGATATGGCAGTTTTGAGGTAAGAAACGCTTGAGAAACTCAAAATTTTCTTTGTTCTGATGCTCGAAACGAATAACTAGAACGGCCTAGGGGAAAACTACTCACACCGTTGTAATGGGGCGAGTTTCTACTTTCAGATGCGATAGAAACTTTGCGGATTGGTCAATCCGTTCGCGAGATATGGCAGTTTTGAGGTAAGAAACGCTTGAGAAACTCAAAATTTTCTTAGTTCTGATGCTCGAAACGAATAACTAGAACGGCCTAGGGGAAAACTACTCACACCGTTGTAATGGGGCGAGTTTCTACTTTCAGATGCGATAGAAACTTTGCGGATTGGTCAATCCGTTCGCGAGATATGGCAGTTTTGAGGTAAGAAACGCTTGAGAAACTCAAAATTTTCTTAGTTCCGATGCTCGAAACGAATAACTAGAACGGCCTAGGGGAAAACTACTCATACCGTTGTAATGGGGCGAGTTTCTACTTTCAGATGCGACAGAAACTTTGCGGATTGGTCAATCCGTTCGCGAGATATGGCAGTTTTGAGGTAAGAAACGCTTGAGAAACTCCAAATCTTCGCAGTTCTGATGCTCGAAAGGAATAACTAGGACGGCCTAGGGGAAAACTACTCATACCGTTGTAATGGGGCGTGTTTCTACTTTCAGATGCGACAGAAACTTTGCGGATTCGTCAATCCGTTCGCGAGATATGGCAATTTTGAGGTAAGAAACGCTTGAGAAACTCCCAATTTTCGCAGTTCTGATGCTCGAAACGAATAACTAGAACGGCCTAGGGGAAAACTACTCATACCGTTGTAATGGGGCGAGTTTCTACTTTCAGATGCGACAGAAACTTTGCGGATTGGTCAATCCGTTCGCGAGATATGGCAGTTTTGAGGTAAGAAACGCTTGAGAAACTCCCAATTTTCGCAGTTCTGATGCTCGAAACGAATAACTAGAACGGCCTAGGGGAAAACTACTCATACCGTTGTAATGGGGCGAGTTTCTACTTTCAGATGCGACAGAAACTTTGCGGATTGGTCAATCCGTTCGCGAGATATGGCAGTTTTGAGGTAAGAAACGCTTGAGAAACTCCAAATCTTCGCAGTTCTGATGCTCGAAAGGAATAACTAGAACGGCCTAGGGGAAAACTACTCATACCGTTGTAATGGGGCGTGTTTCTACTTTCAGATGCGACAGAAACTTTGCGGATTCGTCAATCCGTTCGCGAGATATGGCAGTTTTGAGGTAAGAAACGCTTGAGAAACTCCCAATTTTCGCAGTTCTGATGCTCGAAACGAATAACTAGAACGGCCTAGGGGAAAACTACTCATACCGTTGTAATGGGGCGAGTTTCTACTTTCAGATGCGACAGAAACTTTGCGGATTGGTCAATCCGTTCGCGAGATATGGCAGTTTTGAGGTAAGAAACGCTTGAGAAACTCCCAATTTTCGCAGTTCTGGCGCTCGAAACGAATCACTAGAACGGCCTAGGGGAAAACTACTCATACCGTTGTAATGGGGCGAGTTTCTACTTTCAGATGCGACAGAAACTTTGCGGATTGGTCAATCCGTTCGCGAGATATGGCAGTTTTGAGGTAAGAAACGGTTGAGAAACTCAAAATTTTCTTAGTTCTGATGCTCGAAACGAATAACTAGAACGGCCTAGGGGAAAACTACTCATACCGTTGTAATGGGCCGAGTTTCTACTTTCAGATGCAACAGAAACTTTGCGGATTGGTCAATCCGTTCGCGAGATATGGCAGTTTTGAGGTAAGAAACGCTTGAGAAACTCAAAATTTTCTTAGTTCTGATGCTCGAAACGAATAACTGGAACGGCCTAGGGGAAAACTACTCAGACCGTTGTAATGGGGCGAGTTTCTACTTTCAGATGCGACAGAAACTTTGCGGATTGGTCAATCCGTTCGCGAGATATGGCAGTTTTGAGGTAAGAAACGCTTGAGAAACTCAAAATTTTCTTAGTTCTGATGCTCGAAACGAATAACTAGAACGGCCTAGGGGAAAACTACTCATACCGTTGTAATGGGGCGAGTTTCTACTTTCAGATGCGACAGAAACTTTGCGGATTGGTCAATCCGTTCGCGAGATATGGCAGTTTTGAGGTAAGAAACGCTCGAGAAACTCCCAATTTTCGCAGTTCTGATGCTCGAAACGAATAACTAGAACGGCCTAGGGGAAAACTACTCATACCGTTGTAATGGGGCGAGTTTCTACTTTCAGATGCGACAGAAACTTTGCGGATTGGTCAATCTGTTCGCGAGATATGTCAGTTTTGAGGTAAGAAACGCTTGAGAAACTCAAAATTTTCTTAGTTCTGATGCTCGAAACGAATAACTAGAACGGCCTAGGGGAAAACTACTCATACCGTTGTAATGGGGCGAGTTTCTACTTTCAGATGCAACAGAAACTTTGCGGATTGGTCAATCCGTTCGCGAGATATGGCAGTTTTGAGGTAAGAAACGCTTGAGAAACTCAAAATTTTCTTAGTTCTGATGCTCGAAACGAATATCTAGAACGGCCTAGGGGAAAACTACTCATACCGTTGTAATGGGGCGAGTTTCTACTTTCAGATGCGATAGAAACTTTGCGGATTGGTCAATCCGTTCGCGAGATATGGCAGTTTTGAGGTAAGAAACGCTTGAGAAACTCCCAATTTTCGCAGTTCTGATGCTCGAAACGAATAACTAGAACGGCCTAGGGGAAAACTACTCATACCGTTGTAATGGGGCGAGTTTCTACTTTCAGATGCGACAGAAACTTTGCGGATTGGTCAATCCGTTCGCGAGATATGGCAGTTTTGAGGTAAGAAACGCTTGAGAAACTCAAAATTTTCTTAGTTCTGATGCTCGAAACGAATAACTAGAACGGCCTAGGGGAAAACTACTCATACCGTTGTAATGGGGCGAGTTTCTACTTTCAGATGCGACAGAAACTTTGCGGATTGGTCAATCCGTTCGCGAGATATGGCAGTTTTGAGGTAAGAAACGCTCGAGAAACTCCCAATTTTCGCAGTTCTGATGCTCGAAACGAATAACTAGAACGGCCTAGGGGAAAACTACTCATACCGTTGTAATGGGGCGAGTTTCTACTTTCAGATGCAACAGAAACTTTGCGGATTGGTCAATCCGTTCGCGAGATATGGCAGTTTTGAGGTAAGAAACGCTTGAGAAACTCAAAATTTTCTTAGTTCTGATGCTCGAAACGAATATCTAGAACGGCCAAGGGGAAAACTACTCATACCGTTGTAATGGGGCGAGTTTCTACTTTCAGATGCGATAGAAACTTTGCGGATTGGTCAATCCGTTCGCGAGATATGGCAGTTTCGAGGTAAGAAACGCTTGAGAAACTCAAAATTTTCTTAGTTCCGATGCTCGAAACGAATAACTAGAACGGCCTAGGGGAAAACTACACATACCGTTGTAATGGGGCGAGTTTCTACTTTCAGATGCGACAGAAACTTTGCGGATTGGTCAATCCGTTCGCGAGATATGGCAGTTTTGAGGTAAGAAACGCTTGAGAAACTCCAAATCTTCGCAGTTCTGATGCTCGAAAGGAATAACTAGAACGGCCTAGGGGAAAACTACTCATACCGTTGTAATGGGGCGTGTTTCTACTTTCAGATGCGACAGAAACTTTGCGGATTCGTCAATCCGTTCGCGAGATATGGCAGTTTTGAGGTAAGAAACGCTTGAGAAACTCCAAATCTTCGCAGTTCTGATGCTCGAAAGGAATAACTAGAACGGCCTAGGGGAAAACTACTCATACCGTTGTAATGGGGCGTGTTTCTACTTTCAGATGCGACAGAAACTTTGCGGATTCGTCAATCCGTTCGCGAGATATGGCAGTTTTGAGGTAAGAAACGCTTGAGAAACTCCCAATTTTCGCAGTTCTGATGCTCGAAACGAATAACTAGAACGGCCTAGGGGAAAACTACTCATACCGTTGTAATGGGGCGAGTTTCTACTTTCAGATGCGACAGAAACTTTGCGGATTGGCCAATCCGTTCGCGAGATATGGCAGTTTTGAGGTAAGAAACGCTTGAGAAACTCCCAATTTTCGCAGTTCTGGTGCTCGAAACGAATAACTAGAACGGCCTAGGGGAAAACTACTCATACCGTTGTAATGGGGCGAGTTTCTACTTTCAGATGCGACAGAAACTTTGCGGATTGGTCAATCCGTTCGCGAGATATGGCAGTTTTGAGGTAAGAAACGCTTGAGAAACTCAAAATTTTCTTAGTTCTGATGCTCGAAACGAATAACTAGAACGGCCTAGGGGAAAACTACTCATACCGTTGTAATGGGCCGAGTTTCTACTTTCAGATGCAACAGAAACTTTGCGGATTGGTCAATCCGTTCGCGAGATATGGCAGTTTTGAGGTAAGAAACGCTTGAGAAACTCAAAATTTTCTTAGTTCTGATGCTCGAAACGAATAACTGAAACGGCCTAGGGGAAAACTACTCAGACCGTTGTAATGGGGCGAGTTTCTACTTTCAGATGCGACAGAAACTTTGCGGATTGGTCAATCCGTTCGCGAGATATGGCAGTTTTGAGGTAAGAAACGCTTGAGAAACTCAAAATTTTCTTAGTTCTGATGCTCGAAACGAATAACTAGAACGGCCTAGGGGAAAACTACTCATACCGTTGTAATGGGGCGAGTTTCTACTTTCAGATGCGACAGAAACTTTGCGGATTGGTCAATCCGTTCGCGAGATATGGCAGTTTTGAGGTAAGAAACGCTCGAGAAACTCCCAATTTTCGCAGTTCTGATGCTCGAAACGAATAACTAGAACGGCCTAGGGGAAAACTACTCATACCGTTGTAATGGGGCGAGTTTCTACTTTCAGATGCGACAGAAACTTTGCGGATTGGTCAATCTGTTCGCGAGATATGGCAGTTTTGAGGTAAGAAACGCTTGAGAAACTCAAAATTTTCTTAGTTCTGATGCTCGAAACGAATAACTAGGACGGCCTAGGGGAAAACTACTCATACCGTTGTAATGGGGCGAGTTTCTACTTTCAGATGCAACAGAAACTTTGCGGATTGGTCAATCCGTTCGCGAGATATGGCAGTTTTGAGGTAAGAAACGCTTGAGAAACTCAAAATTTTCTTAGTTCTGATGCTCGAAACGAATATCTAGGACGGCCTAGGGGAAAACTACTCATACCGTTGTAATGGGGCGAGTTTCTACTTTCAGATGCGATAGAAACTTTGCGGATTGGTCAATCCGTTCGCGAGATATGGCAGTTTTGAGGTAAGAAACGCTTGAGAAACTCCCAATTTTCGCAGTTCTGATGCTCGAAACGAATAACTAGAACGGCCTAGGGGAAAACTACTCATACCGTTGTAATGGGGCGAGTTTCTACTTTCAGATGCGACAGAAACTTTGCGGATTGGTCAATCCGTTCGCGAGATATGGCAGTTTTGAGGTAAGAAACGCTTGAGAAACTCAAAATTTTCTTAGTTCTGATGCTCGAAACGAATAACTAGAACGGCCTAGGGGAAAACTACTCATACCGTTGTAATGGGGCGAGTTTCTACTTTCAGATGCGACAGAAACTTTGCGGATTGGTCAATCCGTTCGCGAGATATGGCAGTTTTGAGGTAAGAAACGCTTGAGAAACTCCCAATTTTCGCAGTTCTGATGCTCGAAACGAATAACTACAACGGCCTAGGGGAAAACTACTCATACCCTTGTAATGGGGCGAGTTTCTACTTTCAGATGCGACAGAAACTTTGCGGATTGGTCAATCCGTTCGCGAGATATGGCAGTTTTGAGGTAAGAAACGCTTGAGAAACTCCCAATTTTCGCAGTTCTGATGCTCGAAACGAATAACTAGAACGGCCTAGGGGAAAACTACTCATACCGTTGTAATGGGGCGAGTTTCTACTTTCAGATGCGACAGAAACTTTGCGGATTGGTCAATCCGTTCGCGAGATATGGCAGTTTTGAGGTAAGAAACGCTTGAGAAACTCAAAATTTTCTTAGTTCTGATGCTCGAAACGAATAACTAGAACGGCCTAGGGGAAAACTACTCATACCGTTGTAATGGGGCGAGTTTCTACTTTCAGATGCAACAGAAACTTTGCGGATTGGTCAATCCGTTCGCGAGATATGGCAGTTTTGAGGTAAGAAACGCTTGAGAAACTCAAAATTTTCTTAGTTCTGATGCTCGAAACGAATATCTAGAACGGCCTAGGGGAAAACTACTCATACCGTTGTAATGGGGCGAGTTTCTACTTTCAGATGCGATAGAAACTTTGCGGATTGGTCAATCCGTTCGCGAGATATGGCAGTTTTGAGGTAAGAAACGCTTGAGAAACTCCCAATTTTCGCAGTTCTGATGCTCGAAACGAATAACTAGAACGGCCTAGGGGAAAACTACTCATACCGTTGTAATGGGGCGAGTTTCTACTTTCAGATGCGACAGAAACTTTGCGGATTGGCCAATCCGTTCGCGAGATATGGCAGTTTTGAGGTAAGAAACGCTTGAGAAACTCCCAATTTTCGCAGTTCTGGTGCTCGAAACGAATAACTAGAACGGCCTAGGGGAAAACTACTCATACCGTTGTAATGGGGCGAGTTTCTACTTTCAGATGCAACAGAAACTTTGCGGATTGGTCAATCCGTTCGCGAGATATGGCAGTTTTGAGGTAAGAAACGCTTGAGAAACTCAAAATTTTCTTAGTTCTGATGCTCGAAACGAATATCTAGAACGGCCTAGGGGATAACTACTCATACCGTTGTAATGGGGCGAGTTTCTACTTTCAGATGCAACAGAAACTTTGCGGATTGGTCAATCCGTTCGCGAGATATGGCAGTTTTGAGGGAAGAAACGCTTGAGAAACTCAAAATTTTCTTTGTTCTGATGCTCGAAACGAATAACTAGAACGGCCTAGGGGAAAACTACTCATACCGTTGTAATGGGGCGAGTTTCTACTTTCAGATGCAACAGAAACTTTGCGGATTGGTCAATCCGTTCGCGAGATATGGCAGTTTTGAGGTAAGAAACGCTTGAGAAACTCAAAATTTTCTTAGTTCTGATGCTCGAAACGAATATCTAGAACGGCCTAGGGGAAAACTACTCATACCGTTGTAATAGGGCGAGTTTCTACTTTCAGATGCAACAGAAACTTTGCGGATTGGTCAATCCGTTCGCGAGATATGGCAGTTTTGAGGTAAGAAACGCTTGAGAAACTCAAAATTTTCTTTGTTCTGATGCTCGAAACGAATAACTAGAACGGCCTAGGGGAAAACTACTCATACCGTTGTAATGGGGCGAGTTTCTACTTTCAGATGCGATAGAAACTTTGCGGATTGGTCAATCCGTTCGCGAGATATGGCAGTTTTGAGGTAAGAAACGCTTGAGAAACTCCCAATTTTCGCAGTTCTGATGCTCGAAACGAATAACTAGACCGGCCTAGGGGAAAACTACTCATACCGTTGTAATGGGGCGAGTTTCTACTTTCAGATGCGACAGAAACTTTGCGGATTGGTCAATCCGTTCGCGAGATATGGCAGTTTTGAGGTAAGAAACGCTTGAGAAACTCAAAATTTTCTTAGTTCTGATGCTCGAAACGAATAACTAGAACGGCCTAGGGGAAAACTACTCACACCGTCGTAATGGGGCGAGTTTCTACTTTCAGATGCGATAGAAACTTTGCGGATTGGTCAATCCGTTCGCGAGATATGGCAGTTTTGAGGTAAGAAACGCTTGAGAAACTCAAAATTTTCTTAGTTCTGATGCTCGAAACGAATAACTAGAACGGCCTAGGGGAAAACTACTCATACCGTTGTAATGGGGCGAGTTTCTACTTTCAGATGCACAGAAACTTTGCGGATTGGTCAATCCGTTCGCGAGATATGGCAGTTTTGAGGTAAGAAACGCTTGAGAAACTCAAAATTTTCTTAGTTCCGATGCTCGAAACGAATAACTAGAACGGCCTAGGGGAAAACTACTCATACCGTTGTAATGGGGCGAGTTTCTACTTTCAGATGCGACAGAAACTTTGCGGATTGGTCAATCCGTTCGCGAGATATGGCAGTTTTGAGGTAAGAAACGCTTGAGAAACTCGAAATCTTCGCAGTTCTGATGCTCGAAAGGAATAACTAGAACGGCCTAGGGGAAAACTACTCATACCGTTGTAATGGGGCGTGATTCTACTTTCAGATGCGACAGAAACTTTGCGGATTCGTCAATCCGTTCGCGAGATATGGCAGTTTTGAGGTAAGAAACGCTTGAGAAACTCCCAATTTTCGCAGTTCTGATGCTCGAAACGAATAACTAGAACGGCCTAGGGGAAAACTACTCATACCGTTGTAATGGGGCGAGTTTCTACTTTCAGATGCGACAGAAACTTTGCGGATTGGTCAATCCGTTCGCGAGATATGGCAGTTTTGAGGTAAGAAACGCTTGAGAAACTCCCAATTTTCGCAGTTCTGATGCTCGAAACGAATAACTAGAACGGCCTAGGGGAAAACTACTCATACCGTTGTAATGGGGCGAGTTTCTACTTTCAGATGCGACAGAAACTTTGCGGATTGGTCAATCCGTTCGCGAGATATGGCAGTTTTGAGGTAAGAAACGCTTGAGAAACTCAAAATTTTCTTAGTTCTGATGCTCGAAACGAATAACTAGAACGGCCTAGGGGAAAACTACTCATACCGTTGTAATGGGCCGAGTTTCTACTTTCAGATGCAACAGAAACTTTGCGGATTGGTCAATCCGTTCGCGAGATATGGCAGTTTTGAGGTAAGAAACGCTTGAGAAACTCAAAATTTTCTTAGTTCTGATGCTCGAAACGAATAACTAGAACGGCCTAGGGGAAAACTACTCATACCGTTGTAATGGGGCGAGTTTCTACTTTCAGATGCAACAGAAACTTTGCGGATTGGTCAATCCATTCGCGAGATATGGCAGTTTTGAGGTAAGAAACGCTTGAGAAACTCCAAATCTTCGCAGTTCTGATGCTCGAAACGAATAACTAGAACGGCCTAGGGGAAAACTACTCATACCATTGTAATCGGGAGAGCTTCTACTTTCAGATGCAACAGAAATTTTGCGTATTGGTCAATCCGTTCGCGAGATATGGCAGTTTTGAGGTAAGAAACGCTTGAGAAACTCAAAATTTTCTTACTTCTGATGCTCGAAACGAATAACTAGAACGGCCTAGGGGAAAACTACTCATACCGTTGGAATGGGGCGGGTTTCTACTTTCAGATGCAACAGAAACTTTGCGGATTGGTCAATCCGTTCGCGAGATATGGCAGTTTTGAGGTAAGAAACGCTTGAGAAACTCAAAATTTTCTTAGTTCTGATGCTCGAAACGAATAACTGGAACGGCCTAGGGGAAAACTACTCAGACCGTTGTAATGGGGCGAGTTTCTACTTTCAGATGCGACAGAAACTTTGCGGATTGGTCAATCCGTTCGCGAGATATGGCAGTTTTGAGGTAAAAAACGCTTGAGAAACTCAAAATTTTCTTAGTTCTGATGCTCGAAACGAATAACTAGAACGGCCTAGGGGAAAACTACTCATACCGTTGTAATGGGGCGAGTTTCTACTTTCAGATGCGACAGAAACTTTGCGGATTGGTCAATCCGTTCGCGAGATATGGCAGTTTTGAGGTAAGAAACGCTTGAGAAACTCCCAATTTTCGCAGTTCTGATGCTCGAAACGAATAACTAGAACGGCCTAGGGGAAAACTACTCATACCGTTGTAATGGGGCGAGTTTCTACTTTCAGATGCGATAGAAACTTTGCGGATTGGTCAATCCGTTCGCGAGATATGGCAGTTTTGAGGTAAGAAACGCTTGAGAAACTCAAAATTTTCTTAGTTCTGATGCTCGAAACGAATAACTAGAACGGCCTAGGGGAAAACTACTCATACCGTTGTAATGGGCCGAGTTTCTACTTTCAGATGCAACAGAAACTTTGCGGATTGGTCAATCCGTTCGCGAGATATGGCAGTTTTGAGGTAAGAAACGCTTGAGAAACTCAAAATTTTCTTAGTTCTGATGCTCGAAACGAATAACTAGAACGGCCTAGGGGAAAACTACTCATACCGTTGTAATGGGGCGAGTTTCTACTTTCAGATGCGACAGAAACTTTGCGGATTGGTCAATCCGTTCGCGAGATATGGCAGTTTTGAGGTAAGAAACGCTTGAGAAACTCCCAATTTTCTTAGTTCTGATGCTCGAAACGAATAACTAGAACGGCCTAGGGGAAAACTACTCATACCGTTGTAATGGGGCGAGTTTCTACTTTCAGATGCGATAGAAACTTTGCGGATTGGTCAATCCGTTCGCGAGATATGGCAGTTTTGAGGTAAGAAACGCTTGAGAAACTCCCAATTTTCGCAGTTCTGATGCTCGAAACGAATAACTAGACCGGCCTAGGGGAAAACTACTCATACCGTTGTAATGGGGCGAGTTTCTACTTTCAGATGCGACAGAAACTTTGCGGATTGGTCAATCCGTTCGCGAGATATGGCAGTTTTGAGGTAAGAAACGCTTGAGAAACTCAAAATTTTCTTAGTTCTGATGCTCGAAACGAATAACTAGAACGGCCTAGGGGAAAACTACTCATACCGTTGTAATGGGGCGAGTTTCTACCTTCAGATGCAACAGAAACTTTGCGGATTGGTCAATCCGTTCGCGAGATATGGCAGTTTTGAGGTAAGAAACGCTTGAGAAACTCAAAATTTTTTTAGTTCTGATGCTCGAAACGAATATCTAGAACGGCCTAGGGGAAAACTACTCATACCGTTGTAATAGGGCGAGTTTCTACTTTCAGATGCAACAGAAACTTTGCGGATTGGTCAATCCGTTCGCGAGATATGGCAGTTTTGAGGTAAGAAACGCTTGAGAAACTCAAAATTTTCTTTGTTCTGATGCTCGAAACGAATAACTAGAACGGCCTAGGGGAAAACTACTCATACCGTTGTAATGGGGCGAGTTTCTACTTTCAGATGCGATAGAAACTTTGCGGATTGGTCAATCCGTTCGCGAGATATGGCAGTTTTGAGGTAAGAAACGCTTGAGAAACTCCCAATTTTCGCAGTTCTGATGCTCGAAACGAATAACTAGACCGGCCTAGGGGAAAACTACTCATACCGTTGTAATGGGGCGAGTTTCTACTTTCAGATGCGACAGAAACTTTGCGGATTGGTCAATCCGTTCGCGAGATATGGCAGTTTTGAGGTAAGAAACGCTTGAGAAACTCAAAATTTTCTTAGTTCTGATGCTCGAAACGAATAACTAGAACGGCCTAGGGGAAAACTACTCACACCGTTGTAATGGGGCGAGTTTCTACTTTCAGATGCGATAGAAACTTTGCGGATTGGTCAATCCGTTCGCGAGATATGGCAGTTTTGAGGTAAGAAACGCTTGAGAAACTCAAAATTTTCTTAGTTCTGATGCTCGAAACGAATAACTAGAACGGCCTAGGGGAAAACTACTCATACCGTTGTAATGGGGCGAGTTTCTACTTTCAGATGCAACAGAAACTTTGCGGATTGGTCAATCCGTTCGCGAGATATGGCAGTTTTGAGGTAAGAAACGCTTGAGAAACTCAAAATTTTCTTAGTTCCGATGCTCGATACGAATAACTAGAACGGCCTAGGGGAAAACTACTCATACCGTTGTAATGGGGCGAGTTTCTACTTTCAGATGCGACAGAAACTTTGCGGATTGGTCAATCCGTTCGCGAGATATGGCAGTTTGAGGTAAGAAACGCTTGAGAAACTCGAAATCTTCGCAGTTCTGATGCTCGAAAGGAATAACTAGAACGGCCTAGGGGAAAACTACTCATACCGTTGTAATGGGGCGTGTTTCTACTTTCAGATGCGACAGAAACTTTGCGGATTCGTCAATCCGTTCGCGAGATATGGCAGTTTTGAGGTAAGAAACGCTTGAGAAACTCCCAATTTTCGCAGTTCTGATGCTCGAAACGAATAACTAGAACGGCCTAGGGGAAAACTACTCATACCGTTGTAATGGGGCGAGTTTCTACTTTCAGATGCGACAGAAACTTTGCGGATTGGTCAATCCGTTCGCGAGATATGGCAGTTTTGAGGTAAGAAACGCTTGAGAAACTCCCAATTTTCGCAGTTCTGATGCTCGAAACGAATAACTAGAACGGCCTAGGGGAAAACTACTCATACCGTTGTAATGGGGCGAGTTTCTACTTTCAGATGCGACAGAAACTTTGCGGATTGGTCAATCCGTTCGCGAGATATGGCAGTTTTGAGGTAAGAAACGCTTGAGAAACTCAAAATTTTCTTAGTTCTGATGCTCGAAACGAATAACTAGAACGGCCTAGGGGAAAACTACTCATACCGTTGTAATGGGCCGAGTTTCTACTTTCAGATGCAACAGAAACTTTGCGGATTGGTCAATCCGTTCGCGAGATATGGCAGTTTTGAGGTAAGAAACGCTTGAGAAACTCAAAATTTTCTTAGTTCTGATGCTCGAAACGAATAACTAGAACGGCCTAGGGGAAAACTACTCATACCGTTGTAATGGGGCGAGTTTCTACTTTCAGATGCAACAGAAACTTTGCGGATTGGTCAATCCATTCGCGAGATATGGCAGTTTTGAGGTAAGAAACGCTTGAGAAACTCCAAATCTTCGCAGTTCTGATGCTCGAAACGAATAACTAGAACGGCCTAGGGGAAAACTACTCATACCATTGTAATCTTGAGAGCTTCTACTTTCAGATGCAACAGAAATTTTGCGTATTGGTCAATCCGTTCGCGAGATATGGCAGTTTTGAGGTAAGAAACGCTTGAGAAACTCAAAATTTTCTTACTTCTGATGCTCGAAACGAATAACTAGAACGGCCTAGGGGAAAACTACTCATACCGTTGGAATGGGGCGGGTTTCTACTTTCAGATGCAACAGAAACTTTGCGGATTGGTCAATCCGTTCGCGAGATATGGCAGTTTTGAGGTAAGAAACGCTTGAGAAACTCAAAATTTTCTTAGTTCTGATGCTCGAAACGAATAACTGGAACGGCCTAGGGGAAAACTACTCAGACCGTTGTAATGGGGCGAGTTTCTACTTTCAGATGCGACAGAAACTTTGCGGATTGGTCAATCCGTTCGCGAGATATGGCAGTTTTGAGGTAAAAAACGCTTGAGAAACTCAAAATTTTCTTAGTTCTGATGCTCGAAACGAATAACTAGAACGGCCTAGGGGAAAACTACTCATACCGTTGTAATGGGGCGAGTTTCTACTTTCAGATGCGACAGAAACTTTGCGGATTGGTCAATCCGTTCGCGAGATATGGCAGTTTTGAGGTAAGAAACGCTTGAGAAACTCCCAATTTTCGCAGTTCTGATGCTCGAAACGAATAACTAGAACGGCCTAGGGGAAAACTACTCATACCGTTGTAATGGGGCGAGTTTCTACTTTCAGATGCGATAGAAACTTTGCGGATTGGTCAATCCGTTCGCGAGATATGGCAGTTTTGAGGTAAGAAACGCTTGAGAAACTCCCAATTTTCGCAGTTCTGATGCTCGAAACGAATAACTAGACCGGCCTAGGGGAAAACTACTCATACCGTTGTAATGGGGCGAGTTTCTACTTTCAGATGCGACAGAAACTTTGCGGATTGGTCAATCCGTTCGCGAGATATGGCAGTTTTGAGGTAAGAAACGCTTGAGAAACTCAAAATTTTCTTAGTTCTGATGCTCGAAACGAATAACTAGAACGGCCTAGGGGAAAACTACTCACACCGTTGTAATGGGGCGAGTTTCTACTTTCAGATGCGATAGAAACTTTGCGGATTGGTCAATCCGTTCGCGAGATATGGCAGTTTTGAGGTAAGAAACGCTTGAGAAACTCAAAATTTTCTTAGTTCTGATGCTCGAAACGAATAACTAGAACGGCCTAGGGGAAAACTACTCATACCGTTGTAATGGGGCGAGTTTCTACTTTCAGATGCAACAGAAACTTTGCGGATTGGTCAATCCGTTCGCGAGATATGGCAGTTTTGAGGTAAGAAACGCTTGAGAAACTCAAAATTTTCTTTGTTCTGATGCTCGAAACGAATAACTAGAACGGCCTAGGGGAAAACTACTCACACCGTTGTAATGGGGCGAGTTTCTACTTTCAGATGCGATAGAAACTTTGCGGATTGGTCAATCCGTTCGCGAGATATGGCAGTTTTGAGGTAAGAAACGCTTGAGAAACTCAAAATTTTCTTAGTTCTGATGCTCGAAACGAATAACTAGAACGGCCTAGGGGAAAACTACTCACACCGTTGTAATGGGGCGAGTTTCTACTTTCAGATGCGATAGAAACTTTGCGGATTGGTCAATCCGTTCGCGAGATATGGCAGTTTTGAGGTAAGAAACGCTTGAGAAACTCAAAATTTTCTTAGTTCTGATGCTCGAAACGAATAACTAGAACGGCCTAGGGGAAAACTACTCATACCGTTGTAATGGGGCGAGTTTCTACTGTCAGATGCAACAGAAACTTTGCGGATTGGTCAATCCGTTCGCGAGATATGGCAGTTTTGAGGTAAGAAACGCTTGAGAAACTCAAAATTATCTTAGTTCCGATGCTCGAAACGAATAACTAGAACGGCCTAGGGGAAAACTACTCATACCGTTGTAATGGGGCGAGTTTCTACTTTCAGATGCGACAGAAACTTTGCGGATTGGTCAATCCGTTCGCGAGATATGGCAGTTTTGAGGTAAGAAACGCTTGAGAAACTCCAAATCTTCGCAGTTCTGATGCTCGAAAGGAATAACTAGAACGGCCTAGGGGAAAACTACTCATACCGTTGTAATGGGGCGTGTTTCTACTTTCAGATGCGACAGAAACTTTGCGGATTCGTCAATCCGTTCGCGAGATATGGCAGTTTTGAGGTAAGAAACGCTTGAGAAACTCCCAATTTTCGCAGTTCTGATGCTCGAAACGAATAACTAGAACGGCCTAGGGGAAAACTACTCATACCGTTGTAATGGGGCGAGTTTCTACTTTCAGATGCGACAGAAACTTTGCGGATTGGTCAATCCGTTCGCGAGATATGGCAGTTTTGAGGTAAGAAACGCTTGAGAAACTCCCAATTTTCGCAGTTCTGATGCTCGAAACGAATAACTAGAACGGCCTAGGGGAAAACTACTCATACCGTTGTAATGGGGCGAGTTTCTACTTTCAGATGCGACAGAAACTTTGCGGATTGGTCAATCCGTTCGCGAGATATGGCAGTTTTGAGGTAAGAAACGCTTGAGAAACTCAAAATTTTCTTAGTTCTGATGCTCGAAACGAATAACTAGAACGGCCTAGGGGAAAACTACTCATACCGTTGTAATGGGGCGAGTTTCTACTTTCAGATGCAACAGAAACTTTGCGGATTGGTCAATCCGTTCGCGAGATATGGCAGTTTTGAGGTAAGAAACGCTTGAGAAACTCCAAATCTTCGCAGTTCTGATGCTCGAAACGAATAACTAGAACGGCCTAGGGGAAAACTACTCATACCATTGTAACCGGGAGAGCTTCTACTTTCAGATGCAACAGAAATTTTGCGTATTGGTCAATCCGTTCGCGAGATATGGCAGCTTTGAGGTAAGAAACGCTTGAGAAACTCAAAATTTTCTTACTTCTGATGCTCGAAACGAATAACTAGAACGGCCTAGGGGAAAACTACTCATACCGTTGGACTGGGGCGGGTTTCTACTTTCAGATGCAACAGAAACTTTGCGGATTGGTCAATCCGTTCGCGAGATATGGCAGTTTTGAGGTAAGAAACGCTAGAGAAACTCAAAATTTTCTTAGTTCTGATGCTCGAAACGAATAACTGGAACGGCCTAGGGGAAAACTACTCAGACCGTTGTAATGGGGCGAGTTTCTACTTTCAGATGCGACAGAAACTTTGCGGATTGGTCAATCCGTTCGCGAGATATGGCAGTTTTGAGGTAAAAAACGCTTGAGAAACTCAAAATTTTCTTAGTTCTGATGCTCGAAACGAATAACTAGAACGGCCTAGGGGAAAACTACTCATACCGTTGTAATGGGGCGAGTTTCTACTTTCAGATGCGACAGAAACTTTGCGGATTGGTCAATCCGTTCGCGAGATATGGCAGTTTTGAGGTAAGAAACGCTTGAGAAACTCAAAATTTTCTTAGTTCCGATGCTCGAAACGAATAACTAGAACGGCCTAGGGGAAAACTACTCATACCGTTGTAATGGGGCGAGTTTCTACCTTCAGATGCGACAGAAACTTTGCGGATTGGTCAATCCGTTCGCGAGATATGGCGGTTTTGAGGTAAGAAACGCTTGAGAAACTCCAAATCTTCGCAGTTCTGATGCTCGAAAGGAATAACTAGAACGGCCTAGGGGAAAACTACTCATACCGTTGTAATGGGGCGTGTTTCTACTTTCAGATGCGACAGAAACTTTGCGGATTCGTCAATCCGTTCGCGAGATATGGCAGTTTTGAGGTAAGAAACGCTTGAGAAACTCCCAATTTTCGCAGTTCTGATGCTCGAAACGAATAACTAGAACGGCCTAGGGGAAAACTACTCATACCGTTGTAATGGGGCGAGTTTCTACTTTCAGATGCGACAGAAACTTTGCGGATTGGTCAATCCGTTCGCGAGATATGGCAGTTTTGAGGTAAGAAACGCTTGAGAAACTCCCAATTTTCGCAGTTCTGATGCTCGAAACGAATAACTAGAACGGCCTAGGGGAAAACTACTCATACCGTTGTAATGGGGCGAGTTTCTACTTTCAGATGCGACAGAAACTTTGCGGATTGGTCAATCCGTTCGCGAGATATGGCAGTTTTGAGGTAAGAAACGCTTGAGAAACTCAAAATTTTCTTAGTTCTGATGCTCGAAACGAATAACTAGAACGGCCTAGGGGAAAACTACTCATACCGTTGTAATGGGGCGAGTTTCTACTTTCAGATGCAACAGAAACTTTGCGGATTGGTCAATCCGTTCGCGAGATATGGCAGTTTTGAGGTAAGAAACGCTTGAGAAACTCCAAATCTTCGCAGTTCTGATGCTCGAAACGAATAACTAGAACGGCCTAGGGGAAAACTACTCATACCATTGTAATCGGGAGAGCTTCTACTTTCAGATGCAACAGAAATTTTGCGTATTGGTCAATCCGTTCGCGAGATATGGCAGCTTTGAGGTAAGAAACGCTTGAGAAACTCAAAATTTTCTTACTTCTGATGCTCGAAACGAATAACTAGAACGGCCTAGGGGAAAACTACTCATACCGTTGGACTGGGGCGGGTTTCCACTTTCAGATGCAACAGAAACTTTGCGGATTGGTCAATCCGTTCGCGAGATATGGCAGTTTTGAGGTAAGAAACGCTAGAGAAACTCAAAATTTTCTTAGTTCTGATGCTCGAAACGAATAACTGGAACGGCCTAGGGGAAAACTACTCAGACCGTTGTAATGGGGCGAGTTTCTACTTTCAGATGCGACAGAAACTTTGCGGATTGGTCAATCCGTTCGCGAGATATGGCAGTTTTGAGGTAAAAAACGCTTGAGAAACTCAAAATTTTCTTAGTTCTGATGCTCGAAACGAATAACTAGAACGGCCTAGGGGAAAACTACTCATACCGTTGTAATGGGGCGAGTTTCTACTTTCAGATGCGACAGAAACTTTGCGGATTGGTCAATCCGTTCGCGAGATATGGCAGTTTTGAGGTAAGAAACGCTTGAGAAACTCCCAATTTTCGCAGTTCTGATGCTCGAAACGAATAACTAGAACGGCCTAGGGGAAAACTACTCATACCGTTGTAATGGGGCGAGTTTCTACTTTCAGATGCGACAGAAACTTTGCGGATTGGTCAATCCGTTCGCGAGATATGGCAGTTTTGAGGTAAGAAACGCTTGAGAAACTCAAAATTTTCTTAGTTCTGATGCTCGAAACGAATAACTAGAACGGCCTAGGGGAAAACTACTCACACCGTTGTAATGGGGCGAGTTTCTACTTTCAGATGCGATAGAAACTTTGCGGATTGGTCAATCCGTTCGCGAGATATGGCAGTTTTGAGGTGAGAAACGCTTGAGAAACTCAAAATTTTCTTAGTTCTGATGCTCGAAACGAATAACTAGAACGGCCTAGGGGAAAACTACTCATACCGTTGTAATGGGGCGAGTTTCTACTTTCAGATGCAACAGAAACTTTGCGGATTGGTCAATCCGTTCGCGAGATATGGCAGTTTTGAGGTAAGAAACGCTTGAGAAACTCAAAATTTTCTTAGTTCCGATGCTCGAAACGAACAACTAGAACGGCCTAGGGGAAAACTACTCATACCGTTGTAATGGGGCGAATTTCTACTTTCAGATGCGACAGAAACTTTGCGGATTGGTCAATCCGTTCGCGAGATATGGCAGTTTTGAGGTAAGAAACGCTTGAGAAACTCCAAATCTTCGCAGTTCTGATGCTCGAAAGGAATAACTAGAACGGCCTAGGGGAAAACTACTCATACCGTTGTAATGGGGCGTGTTTCTACTTTCAGATGCGACAGAAACTTTGCGGATTCGTCAATCCGTTCGCGAGATATGGCAGTTTTGAGGTAAGAAACGCTTGAGAAACTCCCAATTTTCGCAGTTCTGATGCTCGAAACGAATAACTAGAACGGCCTAGGGGAAAACTACTCATACCGTTGTAATGGGGCGAGTTTCTACTTTCAGATGCGACAGAAACTTTGCGGATTGGTCAATCCGTTCGCGCGATATGGCAGTTTCGAGGTAAGAAACGCTTGAGAAACTCCCAATTTTCGCAGTTCTGATGCTCGAAACGAATAACTAGAACGGCCTAGGGGAAAACTACTCATACCGTTGTAATGGGGCGAGTTTCTACTTTCAGATGCGACAGAAACTTTGCGGATTGGTCAATCCGTTCGCGAGATATGGCAGTTTTGAGGTAAGAAACGCTTGAGAAACTCAAAATTTTCTTAGTTCTGATGCTCGAAACGAATAACTAGAACGGCCTAGGGGAAAACTACTCATACCGTTGTAACGGGGCGAGTTTCTACTTTCAGATGCAACAGAAACTTTGCGGATTGGTCAATCCGTTCGCGAGATATGGCAGTTTTGAGGTAAGAAACGCTTGAGAAACTCAAAATTTTCTTAGTTCTGATGCTCGAAACGAATAACTAGAACGGCCTAGGGGAAAACTACTCATACCGTTGTAATGGGGCGAGTTTCTACTTTCAGATGCAACAGAAACTTTGCGGATTGGTCAATCCGTTCGCGAGATATGGCAGTTTTGAGGTAAGAAACGCTTGAGAAACTCCAAATCTTCGCAGTTCTGATGCTCGAAACGAATAACTAGAACGGCCTAGGGGAAAACTACTCATACCATTGTAATCGGGAGAGCTTCTACTTTCAGATGCAACAGAAATTTTGCGTATTGGTCAATCCGTTCGCGAGATATGGCAGTTTTGAGGTAAGAAACGCTTGAGAAACTCCCAATTTTCGCAGTTCTGATGCTCGAAACGAATAACTAGAACGGCCTAGGGGAAAACTACTCATACCGTTGTAATGGGGCGAGTTTCTACTTTCAGATGCGACAGAAACTTTGCGGATTGGTCAATCCGTTCGCGAGATATGGCAGTTTTGAGGTAAGAAACGCTTGAGAAACTCAAAATTTTCTTAGTTCTGATGCTCGAAACGAATAACTAGAACGGCCTAGGGGAAAACTACTCATACCGTTGTAATGGGGCGAGTTTCTACTTTCAGATGCAACAGAAACTTTGCGGATTGGTCAATCCGTTCGCGAGATATGGCAGTTTTGAGGTAAGAAACGCTTGAGAAACTCAAAATTTTCTTAGTTCTGATGCTCGAAACGAATATCTAGAACGGCCAAGGGGAAAACTACTCATACCGTTGTAATGGGGCGAGTTTCTACTTTCAGATGCGATAGAAACTTTGCGGATTGGTCAATCCGTTCGCGAGATATGGCAGTTTTGAGGTAAGAAACGCTTGAGAAACTCCCAATTTTCGCAGTTCTGATGCTCGAAACGAATAACTAGAACGGCCTAGGGGAAAACTACTCATACCGTTGTAATGGGGCGAGTTTCTACTTTCAGATGCGACAGAAACTTTGCGGATTGGTCAATCCGTTCGCGAGATATGGCAGTTTTGAGGTAAGAAACGCTTGAGAAACTCAAAATTTTCTTAGTTCTGATGCTCGAAACGAATAACTAGAACGGCCTAGGGGAAAACTACTCATACCGTTGTAATGGGGCGAGTTTCTACTTTCAGATGCGACAGAAACTTTGCGGATTGGTCAATCCGTTCGCGAGGCATGGCAGTTTTGAGGTGAGAAACGCTTAAGAAACTCAAAATTTTCTTAGTTCTGATGCTCGAAACGAATAACTAGAACGGCCTAGGGGAAAACTACTCATACCGTTGTAATGGGGCGAGTTTCTACTTTCAGATGCAACAGAAACTTTGCGGATTGGTCAATCCGTTCGCGAGATATGGCAGTTTTGAGGTAAGAAACGCTTGAGAAACTCAAAATTTTCTTTGTTCTGATGCTCGAAACGAATAACTAGAACGGCCTAGGGGAAAACTACTCACACCGTTGTAATGGGGCGAGTTTCTACTTTCAGATGCGATAGAAACTTTGCGGATTGGTCAATCCGTTCGCGAGATATGGCAGTTTTGAGGTAAGAAACGCTTGAGAAACTCAAAATTTTCTTAGTTCTGATGCTCGAAACGAATAACTAGAACGGCCTAGGGGAAAACTACTCACACCGTTGTAATGGGGCGAGTTTCTACTTTCAGATGCGATAGAAACTTTGCGGATTGGTCAATCCGTTCGCGAGATATGGCAGTTTTGAGGTAAGAAACGCTTGAGAAACTCAAAATTTTCTTAGTTCTGATGCTCGAAACGAATAACTAGAACGGCCTAGGGGAAAACTACTCATACCGTTGTAATGGGGCGAGTTTCTACTTTCAGATGCAACAGAAACTTTGCGGATTGGTCAATCCGTTCGCGAGATATGGCAGTTTTGAGGTAAGAAACGCTTGAGAAACTCAAAATTTTCTTAGTTCCGATGCTCGAAACGAATAACTAGAACGGCCTAGGGGAAAGCTACTCATACCGTTGTAATGGGGCGAGTTTCTACTTTCAGATGCGACAGAAACTTTGCGGATTGGTCAATCCGTTCGCGAGATATGGCAGTTTTGAGGTAAGAAACGCTTGAGAAACTCCAAATCTTCGCAGTTCTGATGCTCGAAAGGAATAACTAGAACGGCCTAGGGGAAAACTACTCATACCGTTGTAATGGGGCGTGTTTCTACTTTCAGATGCGACAGAAACTTTGCGGATTCGTCAATCCGTTCGCGAGATATGGCAGTTTTGAGGTAAGAAACGCTTGAGAAACTACCAATTTTCGCAGTTCTGATGCTCGAAACGAATAACTAGAACGGCCTAGGGGAAAACTACTCATACCGTTGTAATGGGGCGAGTTTCTACTTTCAGATGCGACAGAAACTTTGCGGATTGGTCAATCCGTTCGCGAGATATGGCAGTTTTGAGGTAAGAAACGCTTGAGAAACTCCCAATTTTCGCAGTTCTGATGCTCGAAACGAATAACTAGAACGGCCTAGGGGAAAACTACTCATACCGTTGTAATGGGGCGAGTTTCTACTTTCAGATGCAACAGAAACTTTGCGGATTGGTCAATCCGTTCGCGAGATATGGCAGTTTTGAGGTAAGAAACGCTTGAGAAACTCAAAATTTTCTTTGTTCTGATGCTCTAAACGAATAACTAGAACGGCCTAGGGGAAAACTACTCACACCGTTGTAATGGGGCGAGTTTCTACTTTCAGATGCGATAGAAACTTTGCGAATTGGTCAATCCGTTCGCGAGATATGGCAGTTTTGAGGTAAGAAACGCTTGAGAAACTCAAAATTTTCTTAGTTCTGATGCTCGAAACGAATAACTAGAACGGTCTAGGGGAAAACTACTCACACCGTTGTAATGGGGCGAGTTTCTACTTTCAGATGCGATAGAAACTTTGCGGATTGGTCAATCCGTTCGCGAGATATGGCAGTTTTGAGGTAAGAAACGCTTGAGAAACTCAAAATTTTCTTAGTTCTGATGCTCGAAACGAATAACTAGAACGGCCTAGGGGAAAACTACTCATACCGTTGTAATGGGGCGAGTTTCTACTTTCAGATGCAACAGAAACTTTGCGGATTGGTCAATCCGTTCGCGAGATATGGCAGTTTTGAGGTAAGAAACGCTTGAGAAACTCAAAATTTTCTTAGTTCCGATGCTCGAAACGAATAACTAGAACGGCCTAGGGGAAAGCTACTCATACCGTTGTAATGGGGCGAGTTTCTACTTTCAGATGCGACAGAAACTTTGCGGATTGGCCAATCCGTTCGCGAGATATGGCAGTTTTGAGGTAAGAAACGCTTGAGAAACTCCAAATCTTCGCAGTTCTGATGCTCGAAAGGAATAACTAGAACGGCCTAGGGGAAAACTACTCATACCGTTGTAATGGGGCGTGTTTCTACTTTCAGATGCGACAGAAACTTTGCGGATTCGTCAATCCGTTCGCGAGATATGGCAGTTTTGAGGTAAGAAACGCTTGAGAAACTCCCAATTTTCGCAGTTCTGATGCTCGAAACGAATAACTAGAACGGCCTAGGGGAAACTACTCATACCGTTGTAATGGGGCGAGTTTCTACTTTCAGATGCGACAGAAACTTTGCGGATTGGTCAATCCGTTCGCGAGATATGGCAGTTTTGAGGTAAGAAACGCTTGAGAAACTCCCAATTTTCGCAGTTCTGATGCTCGAAACGAATAACTAGAACGGCCTAGGGGAAAACTACTCATACCGTTGTAATGGGGCGAGTTTCTACTTTCAGATGCGACAGAAACTTTGCGGATTGGTCAATCCGTTCGCGAGATATGGCAGTTTTGAGGTAAGAAACGCTTGAGAAACTCAAAATTTTCTTAGTTCTGATGCTCGAAACGAATAACTAGAACGGCCTAGGGGAAAACTACTCATACCGTTGTAATGGGGCGAGTTTCTACTTTCAGATGCAACAGAAACTTTGCGGATTGGTCAATCTGTTCGCGAGATATGGCAGTTTTGAGGTAAGAAACGCTTGAAAAACTCAAAATTTTCTTAGTTCTGATGCTCGAAACGAATATCTAGAACGGCCTAGGGGAAAACTACTCATACCGTTGTAATGGGGCGAGTTTCTACTTTCAGATGCGATAGAAACTTTGCGGATTGGTCAATCCGTTCGCGAGATATGGCAGTTTTGAGGTAAGAAACGCTTGAGAAACTCCCAATTTTCGCAGTTCTGATGCTCGAAACGAATAACTAGAACGGCCTAGGGGAAAACTACTCATACCGTTGTAATGGGGCGAGTTTCTACTTTCAGATGCGACAGAAACTTTGCGGATTGGTCAATCCGTTCGCGAGATATGGCAGTTTTGATGTAAGAAACGCTTGAGAAACTCAAAATTTTCTTAGTTCTGATGCTCGAAACGAATAACTAGAACGGCCTAGGGGAAAACTACTCATACCGTTGTAATGGGGCGAGTTTCTACTTTCAGATGCGACAGAAACTTTGCGGATTGGTCAATCCGTTCGCGAGGCATGGCAGTTTTGAGGTGAGAAACGCTTGAGAAACTCAAAATTTTCTTAGTTCTGATGCTCGAAACGAATAACTAGAACGGCCTAGGGGAAAACTACTCATACCGTTGTAATGGGGCGAGTTTCTACTTTCAGATGCAACAGAAACTTTGCGGATTGGTCAATCCGTTCGCGAGATATGGCAGTTTTGAGGTAAGAAACGCTTGAGAAACTCAAAATTTTCTTTGTTCTGATGCTCGAAACGAATAACTAGAACGGCCTAGGGGAAAACTACTCACACCGTTGTAATGGGGCGAGTTTCTACTTTCAGATGCGATAGAAACTTTGCGGATTGGTCAATCCGTTCGCGAGATATGGCAGTTTTGAGGTAAGAAACGCTTGAGAAACTCAAAATTTTCTTAGTTCTGATGCTCGAAACGAATAACTAGAACGGCCTAGGGGAAAACTACTCACACCGTTGTAATGGGGCGAGTTTCTACTTTCAGATGCGATAGAAACTTTGCGGATTGGTCAATCCGTTCGCGAGATATGGCAGTTTTGAGGTAAGAAACGCTTGAGAAACTCCCAATTTTCGCAGTTCTAATGCTCGAAACGAATAACTAGAACGGCCTAGGGGAAAACTACTCATACCGTTGTAATGGGGCGAGTTTCTACTTTCAGATGCGATAGAAACTTTGCGGATTGGTCAATCCGTTCGCGAGATATGGCAGTTTTGAGGTAAGAAACGCTTGAGAAACTCAAAATTTTCTTTGTTCTGATGCTCGAAACGAATAACTAGAACGGCCTAGGGGAAAACTACTCACACCGTTGTAATGGGGCGAGTTTCTACTTTCAGATGCGATAGAAACTTTGCGGATTGGTCAATCCGTTCGCGAGATATGGCAGTTTTGAGGTAAGAAACGCTTGAGAAACTCAAAATTTTCTTAGTTCTGATGCTCGAAACGAATAACTAGAACGGCCTAGGGGAAAACTACTCACACCGTTGTAATGGGGCGAGTTTCTACTTTCAGATGCGATAGAAACTTTGCGGATTGGTCAATCCGTTCGCGAGATATGGCAGTTTTGAGGTAAGAAACGCTTGAGAAACTCCCAATTTTCGCAGTTCTGATGCTCGAAACGAATAACTAGAACGGCCTAGGGGAAAACTACTCATACCGTTGTAATGGGTCGAGTTTCTACTTTCAGATGCGACAGAATCTTTGCGGATTGGTCAATCCGTTCGCGAGATATGGCAGTTTTGATGTAAGAAACGCTTGAGAAACTCAAAATTTTCTTAGTTCTGATGCTCGAAACGAATAACTAGAACGGCCTAGGGGAAAACTACTCATACCGTTGTAATGGGGCGAGTTTCTACTTTCAGATGCGACAGAAACTTTGCGGATTGGTCAATCCGTTCGCGAGGCATGGCAGTTTTGAGGTGAGAAACGCTTGAGAAACTCAAAATTTTCTTAGTTCTGATGCTCGAAACGAATAACTAGAACGGCCTAGGGGAAAACTACTCATACCGTTGTAATGGGGCGAGTTTCTACTTTCAGATGCAACAGAAACTTTGCGGATTGGTCAATCCGTTCGCGAGATATGGCAGTTTTGAGGTAAGAAACGCTTGAGAAACTCAAAATTTTCTTTGTTCTGATGCTCGAAACGAATAACTAGAACGGCCTAGGGGAAAACTACTCACACCGTTGTAATGGGGCGAGTTTCTACTTTCAGATGCGATAGAAACTTTGCGGATTGGTCAATCCGTTCGCGAGATATGGCAGTTTTGAGGTAAGAAACGCTTGAGAAACTCAAAATTTTCTTAGTTCTGATGCTCGAAACGAATAACTAGAACGGCCTAGGGGAAAACTACTCACACCGTTGTAATGGGGCGAGTTTCTACTTTCAGATGCGATAGAAACTTTGCGGATTGGTCAATCCGTTCGCGAGATATGGCAGTTTTGAGGTAAGAAACGCTTGAGAAACTCAAAATTTTCTTAGTTCTGATGCTCGAAACGAATAACTAGAACGGCCTAGGGGAAAGCTACTCATACCGTTGTAATGGGGCGAGTTTCTACTTTCAGATGCAACAGAAACTTTGCGGATTGGTCAATCCGTTCGCGAGATATGGCAGTTTTGAGGTAAGAAACGCTTGAGAAACTCAAAATTTTCTTAGTTCCGATGCTCGAAACGAATAACTAGAACGGCCTAGGGGAAAACTACTCATACCGTTGTAATGGGGCGAGTTTCTACTTTCAGATGCGACAGAAACTTTGCGGATTGGTCAATCCGTTCGCGAGATATGGCAGTTTTGAGGTAAGAAACGCTTGAGAAACTCCAAATCTTCGCAGTTCTGATGCTCGAAAGGAATAACTAGAACGGCCTAGGGGAAAACTACTCATACCGTTGTAATGGGGAGTGTTTCTACTTTCAGATGCGACAGAAACTTTGCGGATTCGTCAATCCGTTCGCGAGATATGGCAGTTTTGAGGTAAGAAACGCTTGAGAAACTCCCAATTTTCGCAGTTCTGATGCTCGAAACGAATAACTAGAACGCCCTAGGGGAAAACTACTCATACCGTTGTAATGGGGCGAGTTTCTACTTTCAGATGCGACAGAAACTTTGCGGATTGGTCAATCCGTTCGCGAGATATGGCAGTTTTGAGGTAAGAAACGCTTGAGAAACTCCCAATTTTCGCAGTTCTGATGCTCGAAACGAATAACTAGAACGGCCTAGGGGAAAACTACTCATACCGTTGTAATGGGGCGAGTTTCTACTTTCAGATGCGACAGAAACTTTGCGGATTGGTCAATCCGTTCGCGAGATATGGCAGTTTTGAGGTAAGAAACGCTTGAGAAACTCCCAATTTTCGCAGTTCTGATGCTCGAAACGAATAACTAGAACGGCCTAGGGGAAAACTACTCATACCGTTGTAATGGGGCGAGTTTCTACTTTCAGATGCGACAGAAACTTTGCGGATTGGTCAATCCGTTCGCGAGATATGGCAGTTTTCAGGTAAGAAACGCTTGAGAAACTCAAAATTTTCTTAGTTCTGATGCTCGAAACGAATAACTAGAACGGCCTAGGGGAAAACTACTCATACCGTTGTAATGGGGCGAGTTTCTACTTTCAGATGCAACAGAAACTTTGCGGATTGGTCAATCCGTTCGCGAGATATGGCAGTTTTGATGTAAGAAACGCTTGAGAAACTCAAAATTTTCTTAGTTCTGATGCTCGAAACGAATAACTAGAACGGCCTAGGGGAAAACTACTCATACCGTTGTAATGGGGCGAGTTTCTACTTTCAGATGCAACAGAAACTTTGCGGATTGGTCAATCCGTTCGCGAGATATGGCAGTTTTGAGGTAAGAAACGCTTGAGAAACTCCAAATCTTCGCAGTTCTGATGCTCGAAACGAATAACTAGAACGGCCTAGGGGAAAACTACTCATGCCATTGTAATCGGGAGAGCTTCTACTTTCAGATGCGACAGAAACTTTGCGGATTGGTCAATCCGTTCGCGAGATATTGCAGTTTTGAGGTAAGAAACGCTTGAGAAACTCAAAATTTTCTTAGTTCTGATGCTCGAAACGAATAACTAGAACGGTCTAGGGGAAAACTACTCATACCGTTGTAATGGGGCGAGTTTCTACTTTCAGATGCAACAGAAACTTTGCGGATTGGTCAATCCGTTCGCGAGATATGGCAGTTTTGAGGTAAGAAACGCTTGAGAAACTCAAAATTTTCTTAGTTCTGATGCTCGAAACGAATATCTAGAACGGCCTAGGGGAAAACTACTCATACCGTTGTAATGGGGCGAGTTTCTACTTTCAGATGCGATAGAAACTTTGCGGATTGGTCAATCCGTTCGCGAGATATGGCAGTTTTGAGGTAAGAAACGCTTGAGAAACTCAAAATTTTCTTAGTTCTGATGCTCGAAACGAATAACTAGAACGGCGTAGGGGAAAACTACTCATACCGTTGTAATGGGGCGAGTTTCTACTTTCAGATGCGACAGAAACTTTGCCGATTGGTCAATCCGTTCGCGAGGCATGGCAGTTTTGAGGTGAGAAACGCTTGAGAAACTCAAAATTTTCTTAGTTCTGATGCTCGAAACGAATAACTAGAACGGCCCAGGGGAAAACTACTCATACCGTTGTAATGGGGCGAGTTTCTACTTTCAGATGCAACAGAAACTTTGCGGATTGGTCAATCCGTTCGCGAGATATGGCAGTTTTGAGGTAAGAAACGCTTGAGAAACTCAAAATTTTCTTTGTTCTGATGCTCGAAACGAATAACTAGAACGGCCTAGGGGAAAACTACTCACACCGTTGTAATGGGGCGAGTTTCTACTTTCAGATGCGATAGAAACTTTGCGGATTGGTCAATCCGTTCGCGAGATATGGCAGTTTTGAGGTAAGAAACGCTTGAGAAACTCAAAATTTTCTTAGTTCTGATGCTCGAAACGAATAACTAGAACGGCGTAGGGGAAAACTACTCATACCGTTGTAATGGGGCGAGTTTCTACTTTCAGATGCGACAGAAACTTTGCCGATTGGTCAATCCGTTCGCGAGGCATGGCAGTTTTGAGGTGAGAAACGCTTGAGAAACTCAAAATTTTCTTAGTTCTGATGCTCGAAACGAATAACTAGAACGGCCCAGGGGAAAACTACTCATACCGTTGTAATGGGGCGAGTTTCTACTTTCAGATGCAACAGAAACTTTGCGGATTGGTCAATCCGTTCGCGAGATATGGCAGTTTTGAGGTAAGAAACGCTTGAGAAACTCAAAATTTTCTTTGTTCTGATGCTCGAAACGAATAACTAGAACGGCCTAGGGGAAAACTACTCACACCGTTGTAATGGGGCGAGTTTCTACTTTCAGATGCGATAGAAACTTTGCGGATTGGTCAATCCGTTCGCGAGATATGGCAGTTTTGAGGTAAGAAACGCTTGAGAAACTCAAAATTTTCTTAGTTCTGATGCTCGAAACGAATAACTAGAACGGCGTAGGGGAAAACTACTCATACCGTTGTAATGGGGCGAGTTTCTACTTTCAGATGCGACAGAAACTTTGCCGATTGGTCAATCCGTTCGCGAGGCATGGCAGTTTTGAGGTGAGAAACGCTTGAGAAACTCAAAATTTTCTTAGTTCTGATGCTCGAAACGAATAACTAGAACGGCCTAGGGGAAAACTACTCATACCGTTGTAATGGGGCGAGTTTCTACTTTCAGATGCAACAGAAACTTTGCGGATTGGTCAATCCGTTCGCGAGATATGGCAGTTTTGATGTAAGAAACGCTTGAGAAACTCAAAATTTTCTTAGTTCTGATGCTCGAAACGAATAACTAGAACGGCCTAGGGGAAAACTACTCTTACCGTTGTAATGGGGCGAGTTTCTACTTTCAGATGCAACAGAAACTTTGCGGATTGGTCAATCCGTTCGCGAGATATGGCAGTTTTGAGGTAAGAAACGCTTGAGAAACTCCAAATCTTCGCAGTTCTGATGCTCGAAACGAATAACTAGAACGGCCTAGGGGAAAACTACTCATGCCATTGTAATCGGGAGAGCTTCTACTTTCAGATGCGACAGAAACTTTGCGGATTGGTCAATCCGTTCGCGAGATATTGCAGTTTTGAGGTAAGAAACGCTTGAGAAACTCAAAATTTTCTTAGTTCTGATGCTCGAAACGAATAACTAGAACGGCCTAGGGGAAAACTACTCATACCGTTGTAATGGGGCGAGTTTCTCTACTTTCAGATGCAACAGAAACTTTGCGGATTGGTCAATCCGTTCGCGAGATATGGCAGTTTTGAGGTAAGAAACGCTTGAGAAACTCAAAATTTTCTTAGTTCTGATGCTCGAAACGAATATCTAGAACGGCCTAGGGGAAAACTACTCATACCGTTGTAATGGGGCGAGTTTCTACTTTCAGATGCGATAGAAACTTTGCGGATTGGTCAATCCGTTCGCGAGATATGGCAGTTTTGAGGTAAGAAACGCTTGAGAAACTCAAAATTTTCTTAGTTCTGATGCTCGAAACGAATAACTAGAACGGCGTAGGGGAAAACTACTCATACCGTTGTAATGGGGCGAGTTTCTACTTTCAGATGCGACAGAAACTTTGCCGATTGGTCAATCCGTTCGCGAGGCATGGCAGTTTTGAGGTGAGAAACGCTTGAGAAACTCAAAATTTTCTTAGTTCTGATGCTCGAAACGAATAACTAGAACGGCCTAGGGGAAAACTACTCATACCGTTGTAATGGGGCGAGTTTCTACTTTCAGATGCAACAGAAACTTTGCGGATTGGTCAATCCGTTCGCGAGATATGGCAGTTTTGAGGTAAGAAACGCTTGAGAAACTCAAAATTTTCTTTGTTCTGATGCTCGAAACGAATAACTAGAACGGCCTAGGGGAAAACTACTCACACCGTTGTAATGGGGCGAGTTTCTACTTTCAGATGCGATAGAAACTCGGATTGGTCAATCCGTTCGCGAGATATGGCAGTTTTGAGGTAAGAAACGCTTGAGAAACTCAAAATTTTCTTAGTTCAGATGCTCGAAACGAATAACTAGAACGGCCTAGGGGAAAACTACTCACACCGTTGTAATGGGGCGAGTTTCTACTTTCAGATGCGATAGAAACTTTGCGGATTGGTCAATCCGTTCGCGAGATATGGCAGTTTTGAGGTAAGAAACGCTTGAGAAACTCAAAATTTTCTTAGTTCTGATGCTCGAAACGAATAACTAGAACGGCCTAGGGGAAAACTACTCATACCGTTGTAATGGGGCGAGTTTCTACTTTCAGATGCGACAGAAACTTTGCGGATTGGTCAATCCGTTCGCGAGATATGGCAGTTTTGAGGTAAGAAACGCTTGAGAAACTCCAAATCTTCGCAGTTCTGATGCTCGAAAGGAATAACTAGAACGGCCTAGGGGAAAACTACTCATACCGTTGTAATGGGGCGAGTTTCTACTTTCAGATGCGACAGAAACTTTGCGGATTGGTCAATCCGTTCGCGAGATATGGCAGTTTTGAGGTAAGAAACGCTTGAGAAACTCCCAATTTTCGCAGTTCTGATGCTCGAAACGAATAACTAGAACGGCCTAGGGGAAAACTACTCATACCGTTGTAATGGGGCGAGTTTCTACTTTCAGATGCGACAGAAACTTTGCGGATTGGTCAATCCGTTCGCGAGATATTGCAGTTTTGAGGTAAGAAACGCTTGAGAAACTCAAAATTTTCTTAGTTCTGATGCTCGAAACGAATAACTAGAACGGCCTAGGGGAAGACTACTCATACCGTTGTAATGGGGCGAGTTTCTACTTTCAGATGCAACAGAAACTTTGCGGATTGGTCAATCCGTTCGCGAGATATGGCAGTTTTGAGGTAAGAAACGCTTGAGAAACTCAAAATTTTCTTAGTTCTGATGCTCGAAACGAATATCTAGAACGGCCTAGGGGAAAACTACTCATACCGTTGTAATGGGGCGAGTTTCTACTTTCAGATGCGATAGAAACTTTGCGGATTGGTCAATCCGTTCGCGAGATATGGCAGTTTTGAGGTAAGAAACGCTTGAGAAACTCAAAATCTTCGCAGTTCTGATGCTCGAAAGGAATAACTAGAACGGCCTAGGGGAAAACTACTCATACCGTTGTAATGGGGCGTGTTTCTACTTTCAGATGCGACAGAAACTTTGCGGATTCGTCAATCCGTTCGCGAGATATGGCAGTTTTGAGGTAAGAAACGCTTGAGAAACTCAAAATTTTCTTAGTTCTGATGCTCGAAACGAATAACTAGAACGGCCTAGGGGAAAACTACTCATACCGTTGTAATGGGGCGAGTTTCTACTTTCAGATGCAACAGAAACTTTGCGGATTGGTCAATCCGTTCGCGAGATATGGCAGTTTTGAGGTAAGAAAGGCTTGAGAAACTCCCAATTTTCGCAGTTCTGATGCTCGAAACGAATAACTAGAACGGCCTAGGGGAAAACTACTCATACCGTTGTAATGGGGCGAGTCTCTACTTTCAGATGCGACAGAAACTTTGCGGATTGGTCAATCCGTTCGCGAGATATGGCAGTTTTGAGGTAAGAAACGCTTGAGAAACTCAAAATTTTCTTAGTTCTGATGCTCGAAACGAATAACTAGAACGGCCTAGGGGAAAACTACTCATACCGTTGTAATGGGGCGAGTTTCTACTTTCAGATGCAACAGAAACTTTGCGGATTGGTCAATCCGTTCGCGAGATATGGCAGTTTTGAGGTAAGAAACGCTTGAGAAACTCAAAATTTTCTTAGTTCTGATGCTCGAAACGAATAACTAGAAAGGCCTAGGGGAAAACTACTCATACCGTTGTAATGGGGCGAGTTTCTACTTTCAGATGCAACAGAAACTTTGCGGATTGGTCAATCCGTTCGCGAGATATGGCAGTTTTGAGGTAAGAAACGCTTGAGAAACTCAAAATTTTCTTAGTTCTGATGCTCGAAACGAATAACTGGAACGGCCTAGGGGAAAATTACTCAGACCGTTGTAATGGGGCGAGTTTCTACTTTCAGATGCGACAGAAACTTTGCGGTTTGGTCAATCCGTTCGCGAGATATGGCAGTTTTGAGGTAAGAAACGCTTGAGAAACTCAAAATTTTCTTAGTTCTGATGCTCGAAACGAATAACTAGAACGGCCTAGGGGAAAACTACTCATACCGTTGTAATGGGGCGAGTTTCTACTTTCAGATGCGACAGAAACTTTGCGGATTGGTCAATCCGTTCGCGAGATATGGCAGTTTTGAGGTAAGAAACGCTTGAGAAACTCAAAATTTTCTTAGTTCTGATGCTCGAAACGAATAACTAGAACGGCCTAGGGGAAAACTACTCATACCGTTGTAATGGGGCGAGTTTCTACTTTCAGATGCAACAGAAACTTTGCGGATTGGTCAATCCGTTCGCGAGATATGGCAGCTTTGAGGTAAGAAACGCTTGAGAAACTCAAAATTTTCTTAGTTCTGATGCTCGAAACGAATATCTAGAACGGCCTACGGGAAAACTACTCATACCGTTGTAATGGGGCGAGTTTCTACTTTCAGATGCGATAGAAACTTTGCGGATTGGTCAATCCGTTCGCGAGATATGGCAGTTTTGAGGTAAGAAACGCTTGAGAAACTCCCAATTTTCGCAGTTCTGATGCTCGAAACGAATAACTAGAACGGCCTAGGGGAAAACTACTCACACCGTTGTAATGGGGCGAGTTTCTACTTTCAGATGCGACAGAAACTTTGCGGATTGGTCAATCCGTTCGCGAGATATGGCAGTTTTGAGGTAAGAAACGCTTGAGAAACTCAAAATTTTCTTAGTTCTGATGCTCGAAACGAATAACTAGAACGGCCTAGGGGAAAACTATTCATACCGTTGTAATGGGGCGAGTTTCTACTTTCAGATGCGACAGAAACTTTGCGGATTGGTCAATCCGTTCGCGAGGCATGGCAGTTTTGAGGTGAGAAACGCTTGAGAAACTCAAAATTTTCTTAGTTCTGATGCTCGAAACGAATAACTAGAACGGCCTAGGGGAAAACTACTCATACCGTTGTAATGGGGCGAGTTTCTACTTTCAGATGCAACAGAAACTTTGCGGATTGGTCAATCCGTTCGCGAGATATGGCAGTTTTGAGGTAAGAAACGCTTGAGAAACTCAAAATTTTCTTTGTTCTGATGCTCGAAACGAATAACTAGAACGGCCTAGGGGAAAACTACTCACACCGTTGTAATGGGGCGAGTTTCTACTTTCAGATGCGATAGAAACTTTGCGGATTGGTCAATCCGTTCGCGAGATATGGCAGTTTTGAGGTAAGAAAGGCTTGAGAAACTCGAAATTTTCTTAGTTCTGATGCTCGAAACGAATAACTAGAACGGCCTAGGGGAAAACTACTCACACCGTTGTAATGGGGCGAGTTTCTACTTTCAGATGCGACAGAAACTTTGCGGATTGGTCAATCCGTTCGCGAGATATGGCAGTTTTGAGGTAAGAAACGCTTGAGAAACTCAAAATTTTCTTAGTTCTGATGCTCGAAACGAATAACTGGAACGGCCTAGGGGAAAACTACTCATACCGTTGTAATGGGGCGAGTTTCTACTTTCAGATGCAACAGAAACTTTGCGGATTGGTCAATCCGTTCGCGAGATATGGCAGCTTTGAGGTAAGAAACGCTTGAGAAACTCAAAATTTTCTTAGTTCTGATGCTCGAAACGAATATCTAGAACGGCCTACGGGAAAACTACTCATACCGTTGTAATGGGGCGAGTTTCTACTTTCAGATGCGATAGAAACTTTGCGGATTGGTCAATCCGTTCGCGAGATATGGCAGTTTTGAGGTAAGAAACGCTTGAGAAACTCCCAATTTTCGCAGTTCTGATGCTCGAAACGAATAACTAGAACGGCCTAGGGGAAAACTACTCACACCGTTGTAATGGGGCGAGTTTCTACTTTCAGATGCGACAGAAACTTTGCGGATTGGTCAATCCGTTCGCGAGATATGGCAGTTTTGAGGTAAGAAACGCTTGAGAAACTCAAAATTTTCTTAGTTCTGATGCTCGAAACGAATAACTAGAACGGCCTAGGGGAAAACTATTCATACCGTTGTAATGGGGCGAGTTTCTACTTTCAGATGCGACAGAAACTTTGCGGATTGGTCAATCCGTTCGCGAGGCATGGCAGTTTTGAGGTGAGAAACGCTTGAGAAACTCAAAATTTTCTTAGTTCTGATGCTCGAAACGAATAACTAGAACGGCCTAGGGGAAAACTACTCATACCGTTGTAATGGGGCGAGTTTCTACTTTCAGATGCAACAGAAACTTTGCGGATTGGTCAATCCGTTCGCGAGATATGGCAGTTTTGAGGTAAGAAACGCTTGAGAAACTCAAAATTTTCTTTGTTCTGATGCTCGAAACGAATAACTAGAACGGCCTAGGGGAAAACTACTCACACCGTTGTAATGGGGCGAGTTTCTACTTTCAGATGCGATAGAAACTTTGCGGATTGGTCAATCCGTTCGCGAGATATGGCAGTTTTGAGGTAAGAAAGGCTTGAGAAACTCGAAATTTTCTTAGTTCTGATGCTCGAAACGAATAACTAGAACGGCCTAGGGGAAAACTACTCACACCGTTGTAATGGGGCGAGTTTCTACTTTCAGATGCGATAGAAACTTTGCGGATTGGTCAATCCGTTCGCGAGATATGGCAGTTTTGAGGTAAGAAACGCTTGAGAAACTCAAAATTTTCTTAGTTCTGATGCTCGAAACGAATAACTAGAACGGCCTAGGGGAAAACTACTCATACCGTTGTAATGGGGCGAGTTTCTACTTTCAGATGCAACAGAAACTTTGCGGATTGGTCAATCCGTTCGCGAGATATGGCAGTTTTGGGGTAAGAAACAGTTGAGAAACTCCAAATTTTCTTAGTTCTGATGCTCGAAACGAATAACTAGAACGGCCTAGGGGAAAACTACTCATACCGTTGTAATGGGGCGAGTTTCTACTTTCAGATGCAACAGAAACTTTGCGGATTGGTCAATCCGTTCGCGAGATATGGCAGTTTTGTGGTAAGAAACGCTTGAGAAACTCAAAATCTTCGCAGTTCTGATGCTCGAAACGAATAACTAGAACGGCCTAGGGGAAAACTACTCATACCATTGTAATCGGAAGAGCTTCTACTTTCAGATGCAAAAGAAATTTTGCGTATTGGTCAATCCGTTCGCGAGATATGGCAGTTTTGAGGTAAGAAACGCTTGAGAAACTCAAAATTTTCTTAGTTCTGATGCTCGAAACGAATAACTAGAACGGCCTAGGGGAAAACTACACATACCGTTGTAATGGGGCGAGTTTCTACTTTCAGATGCAACAGAAACTTTGCGGATTGGTCAATCCGTTCGCGAGATATGGCAGTTTTGAGGTAAGAAACGCTTGAGAAACTCCAAATCTTCGCAGTTCTGATGCTCGAAAGGAATAACTAGAACGGCCTAGGGGAAAACTACTCATACCGTTGTAATGGGGCGAGTTTCTACTTTCAGATGCGATAGAAACTTTGCGGATTGGTCAATCCGTTCGCGAGATATGGCAGTTTTGAGGTAAGAAACGCTTGAGAAACTCCCAATTTTCGCAGTTCTGATGCTCGAAACGAATAACTAGAACGGCCTAGGGGAAAACTACTCATACCGTTGTAATGGGGCGAGTTTCTACTTTCAGATGCGACAGAAACTTTGCGGATTGGTCAATCCGTTCGCGAGATATGGCAGTTTTGAGGTAAGAAACGCTTGAGAAACTCAAAATTTTCTTAGTTCTGATGCTCGAAACGAATAACTAGAACGGCCTAGGGGAAAACTACTCATACCGTTGTAATGGGGCGAGTTTCTACTTTCAGATGCAACAGAAACTTTGCGGATTGGTCAATCCGTTCGCGAGATATGGCAGTTTTGAGGTAAGAAACGCTTGAGAAACTCAAAATTTCCTTAGTTCTGATGCTCGAAACGAATATCTAGAACGGCCTAGGGGAAAACTACTCATACCGTTGTAATGGGGCGAGTTTCTACTTTCAGATGCAACAGAAACTTTGCGGATTGGTCAATCCGTTCGCGAGATATGGCAGTTTTGAGGTAAGAAACGCTTGAGAAACTCCCAATTTTCGCAGTTCTGATGCTCGAAACGAATAACTAGAACGGCCTAGGAGAAAACTACTCATACCGTTGTAATGGGGCGAGATTCTACTTTCAGATGCGACAGAAACTTTGCGGATTGGTCAATCCGTTCGCGAGATATGGCAGTTTTGAGGTAAGAAACGCTTGAGAAACTCAAAATTTTCTTAGATCTGATGCTCGAAACGAATAACTAGAACGGCCTAGGGGAAAACTACTCATACCGTTGTAATGGGGCGAGTTTCTACTTTCAGATGCAACAGAAACTTTGCGGATTGGTCAATCCGTTCGCGAGATATGGCAGTTTTGAGGTAAGAAACGCTTGAGAAACTCAAAATTTTCTTTGTTCTGATGCTCGAAACGAATAACTAGAACGGCCTAGGGGAAAACTACTCAGACCGTTGTAATGGGGCGAGTTTCTACTTTCAGATGCGACAGAAACTTTGCGGTTTGGTCAATCCGTTCGCGAGATATGGCAGTTTTGAGGTAAGAAACGCTTGAGAAACTCAAAATTTTCTTAGTTCTGATGCTCGAAACGAATAACTAGAACGGCCTAGGGGAAAACTACTCATACCGTTGTAATGGGGCGAGTTTCTACTTTCAGATGCGACAGAAACTTTGCGGATTGGTCAATCCGTTCGCGAGATATGGCAGTTTTGAGGTAAGAAACGCTTGAGAAACTCAAAATTTTCTTAGTTCTGATGCTCGAAACGAATAACTAGAACGGCCTAGGGGAAAACTACTCATACCGTTGTAATGGGGCGAGTTTCTACTTTCAGATGCGATAGAAACTTTGCGGATTGGTCAATCCGTTCGCGAGATATGGCAGTTTTGAGGTAAGAAACGCTTGAGAAACTCCCAATTTTCGCAGTTCTGATGCTCGAAACGAATAACTAGAACGGCCTAGGGGAAAACTACTCATACCGTTGTAATGGGGCGAGTTTCTACTTTCAGATGCGACAGAAACTTTGCGGATTGGTCAATCCGTTCGCGAGATATGGCAGTTTTGAGGTAAGAAACGCTTGAGAAACTCAAAATTTTCTTAGTTCTGATGCTCGAAACGAATAACTAGAACGGCCTAGGGGAAAACTGCTCATACCGTTGTAATAGGGCGAGTTTCTACTTTCAGATGCAACAGAAACTTTGCGGATTGGTCAATCCGTTCGCGAGATATGGCAGTTTTGAGGTAAGAAACGCTTGAGAAACTCCCAATTTTCGCAGTTCTGATGCTCGAAACGAATAACTAGAACGGCCTAGGAGAAAACTACTCATACCGTTGTAATGGGGCGAGTTTCTACTTTCAGATGCGACAGAAACTTTGCGGATTGGTCAATCCGTTCGCGAGATATGGCAGTTTTGAGGTAAGAAACGCTTGAGAAACTCAAAATTTTCTTAGATCTGATGCTCGAAACGAATAACTAGAACGGCCTAGGGGAAAACTACTCATACCGTTGTAATGGGGCGAGTTTCTACTTTCAGATGCAACAGAAACTTTGCGGATTGGTCAATCCGTTCGCGAGATATGGCAGTTTTGAGGTAAGAAACGCTTGAGAAACTCAAAATTTTCTTTGTTCTGATGCTCGAAACGAATAACTAGAACGGCCTAGCGGAAAACTACTCATACCGTTGTAATGGGGCGAGTTTCTACTTTCCGATGCGATAGAAACTTTGCGGATTGGTCAATCCGTTCGCGAGATATGGCAGTTTTGAGGTAAGAAACGCTTGAGAAACTCCAAATCTTCGCAGTTCTGATGCTCGAAACGAATAACCAGAACGGCCTAGGGGAAAACTACTCATACCATTGTAATCGGGAGAGCTTCTACTTTCAGATGCAACAGAAATTTTGCGTATTGGTCAATCCGTTCGCGCGATATGGCAATTTTGAGGTAAGAAACGCTTGAGAAACTCAAAATTTTCTTAGTTCTGATGCTCGAAACGAATAACTAGAACGGCCTAGGGGAAAACTACTCATACCGTTGTAATGGGGCGAGTTTCTACTTTCAGATGCGACAGAAACTTTGCGGATTGGTCAATCCGTTCGCGAGATATGGCAGTTTTGAGGTAAGAAACGCTTGAGAAACTCCCAATTTTCGCAGTTCTGATGCTCGAAACGAATAACTAGAACGGCCTACGGGAAAACTACTCAGACCGTTGTAATGGGGCGAGTTTCTACTTTCAGATGCGACAGAAACTTTGCGGTTTGGTCAATCCGTTCGCGAGATATGGCAGTTTTGAGGTAAGAAACGCTTGAGAAACTCAAAATTTTCTTAGTTCTGATGCTCGAAACGATTAACTAGAACGGCCTAGGGGAAAACTACTCATACCGTTGTAATGGGGCGAGTTTCTACTTTCAGATGCGACAGAAACTTTGCGGATTGGTCAATCCGTTCGCGAGATATGGCAGTTTTGAGGTAAGAAACGCTTGAGAAACTCAAAATTTTCTTAGTTCTGATGCTCGAAACGAATAACTAGAACGGCCTAGGGGAAAACTACTCATACCGTTGTAATGGGGCGAGTTTCTACTTTCAGATGCAACAGAAACTTTGCGGATTGGTCAATCCGTTCGCGAGATATGGCAGTTTTGAGGTAAGAAACGCTTGAGAAACTCAAAATTTCCTTAGTTCTGATGCTCGAAACGAATATCTAGAACGGCCTAGGGGAAAACTACTCATACCGTTGTAATGGGGCGAGTTTCTACTTTCAGATGCAACAGAAACTTTGCGGATTGGTCAATCCGTTCGCGAGATATGGCAGTTTTGAGGTAAGAAACGCTTGAGAAACTCAAAATTTTCTTAGTTCTGATGCTCGAAACGAATATCTAGAACGGCCTAGGGGAAAACTACTCATACCGTTGTAATAGGGCGAGTTTCTACTTTCAGATGCAACAGAAACTTTGCGGATTGGTCAATCCGTTCGCGAGATATGGCAGTTTTGAGGTAAGAAACGCTTGAGAAACTCCCAATTTTCGCAGTTCTGATGCTCGAAACGAATAACTAGAACGGCCTAGGAGAAAACTACTCATACCGTTGTAATGGGGCGAGTTTCTACTTTCAGATGCGACAGAAACTTTGCGGATTGGTCAATCCGTTCGCGAGATATGGCAGTTTTGAGGTAAGAAACGCTTGAGAAACTCAAAATTTTCTTAGATCTGATGCTCGAAACGAATAACTAGAACGGCCTAGGGGAAAACTACTCATACCGTTGTAATGGGGCGAGTTTCTACTTTCAGATGCAACAGAAACTTTGCGGATTGGTCAATCCGTTCGCGAGATATGGCAGTTTTGAGGTAAGAAACGCTTGAGAAACTCAAAATTTTCTTTGTTCTGATGCTCGAAACGAATAACTAGAACGGCCTAGCGGAAAACTACTCATACCGTTGTAATGGGGCGAGTTTCTACTTTCCGATGCGATAGAAACTTTGCGGATTGGTCAATCCGTTCGCGAGATATGGCAGTTTTGAGGTAAGAAACGCTTGAGAAACTCCAAATCTTCGCAGTTCTGATGCTCGAAACGAATAACCAGAACGGCCTAGGGGAAAACTACTCATACCATTGTAATCGGGAGAGCTTCTACTTTCAGATGCAACAGAAATTTTGCGTATTGGTCAATCCGTTCGCGAGATATGGCAATTTTGAGGTAAGAAACGCTTGAGAAACTCAAAATTTCCTTAGTTCTGATGCTCGAAACGAATAACTAGAACGGCCTAGGGGAAAACTACTCATACCGTTGTAATGGGGCGAGTTTCTACTTTCAGATGCGACAGAAACTTTGCGGATTGGTCAATCCGTTCGCGAGATATGGCAGTTTTGAGGTAAGAAACGCTTGAGAAACTCCCAATTTTCGCAGTTCTGATGCTCGAAACGAATAACTAGAACGGCCTAGGGGAAAACTACTCAGACCGTTGTAATGGGGCGAGTTTCTACTTTCAGATGCGACAGAAACTTTGCGGTTTGGTCAATCCGTTCGCGAGATATGGCAGTTTTGAGGTAAGAAACGCTTGAGAAACTCAAAATTTTCTTAGTTCTGATGCTCGAAACGATTAACTAGAACGGCCTAGGGGAAAACTACTCATACCGTTGTAATGGGGCGAGTTTCTACTTTCAGATGCGACAGAAACTTTGCGGATTGGTCAATCCGTTCGCGAGTTATGGCAGTTTTGAGGTAAGAAACGCTTGAGAAACTCAAAATTTTCTTAGTTCTGATGCTCGAAACGAATAACTAGAACGGCCTAGGGGAAAACTACTCATACCGTTGTAATGGGGCGAGTTTCTACTTTCAGATGCAACAGAAACTTTGCGGATTGGTCAATCCGTTCGCGAGATATGGCAGTTTTGAGGTAAGAAACGCTTGAGAAACTCAAAATTTTCTTAGTTCTGATGCTCGAAACGAATAACTAGAACGGCCTAGGGGAAAACTACTCATACCGTTGTAATGGGGCGAGTTTCTACTTTCAGATGCGACAGAAACTTTGCGGATTGGTCAATCCGTTCGCGAGATATGGCAGTTTTGAGGTAAGAAACGCTTGAGAAACTCCCAATTTTCGCAGTTCTGATGCTCGAAACGAATAACTAGAACGGCCTACGGGAAAACTACTCAGACCGTTGTAATGGGGCGAGTTTCTACTTTCAGATGCGACAGAAACTTTGCGGTTTGGTCAATCCGTTCGCGAGATATGGCAGTTTTGAGGTAAGAAACGCTTGAGAAACTCAAAATTTTCTTAGTTCTGATGCTCGAAACGATTAACTAGAACGGCCTAGGGGAAAACTACTCATACCGTTGTAATGGGGCGAGTTTCTACTTTCAGATGCGACAGAAACTTTGCGGATTGGTCAATCCGTTCGCGAGATATGGCAGTTTTGAGGTAAGAAACGCTTGAGAAACTCAAAATTTTCTTAGTTCTGATGCTCGAAACGAATAACTAGAACGGCCTAGGGGAAAACTACTCATACCGTTGTAATGGGGCGAGTTTCTACTTTCAGATGCAACAGAAACTTTGCGGATTGGTCAATCCGTTCGCGAGATATGGCAGTTTTGAGGTAAGAAACGCTTGAGAAACTCAAAATTTCCTTAGTTCTGATGCTCGAAACGAATATCTAGAACGGCCTAGGGGAAAACTACTCATACCGTTGTAATGGGGCGAGTTTCTACTTTCAGATGCAACAGAAACTTTGCGGATTGGTCAATCCGTTCGCGAGATATGGCAGTTTTGAGGTAAGAAACGCTTGAGAAACTCAAAATTTTCTTAGTTCTGATGCTCGAAACGAATATCTAGAACGGCCTAGGGGAAAACTACTCATACCGTTGTAATAGGGCGAGTTTCTACTTTCAGATGCAACAGAAACTTTGCGGATTGGTCAATCCGTTCGCGAGATATGGCAGTTTTGAGGTAAGAAACGCTTGAGAAACTCCCAATTTTCGCAGTTCTGATGCTCGAAACGAATAACTAGAACGGCCTAGGAGAAAACTACTCATACCGTTGTAATGGGGCGAGTTTCTACTTTCAGATGCGACAGAAACTTTGCGGATTGGTCAATCCGTTCGCGAGATATGGCAGTTTTGAGGTAAGAAACGCTTGAGAAACTCAAAATTTTCTTAGATCTGATGCTCGAAACGAATAACTAGAACGGCCTAGGGGAAAACTACTCATACCGTTGTAATGGGGCGAGTTTCTACTTTCAGATGCAACAGAAACTTTGCGGATTGGTCAATCCGTTCGCGAGATATGGCAGTTTTGAGGTAAGAAACGCTTGAGAAACTCAAAATTTTCTTTGTTCTGATGCTCGAAACGAATAACTAGAACGGCCTAGCGGAAAACTACTCATACCGTTGTAATGGGGCGAGTTTCTACTTTCCGATGCGATAGAAACTTTGCGGATTGGTCAATCCGTTCGCGAGATATGGCAGTTTTGAGGTAAGAAACGCTTGAGAAACTCCAAATCTTCGCAGTTCTGATGCTCGAAACGAATAACCAGAACGGCCTAGGGGAAAACTACTCATACCATTGTAATCGGGAGAGCTTCTACTTTCAGATGCAACAGAAATTTTGCGTATTGGTCAATCCGTTCGCGAGATATGGCAATTTTGAGGTAAGAAACGCTTGAGAAACTCAAAATTTCCTTAGTTCTGATGCTCGAAACGAATAACTAGAACGGCCTAGGGGAAAACTACTCATACCGTTGTAATGGGGCGAGTTTCTACTTTCAGATGCGACAGAAACTTTGCGGATTGGTCAATCCGTTCGCGAGATATGGCAGTTTTGAGGTAAGAAACGCTTGAGAAACTCCCAATTTTCGCAGTTCTGATGCTCGAAACGAATAACTAGAACGGCCTAGGGGAAAACTACTCAGACCGTTGTAATGGGGCGAGTTTCTACTTTCAGATGCGACAGAAACTTTGCGGTTTGGTCATTCCGTTCGCGAGATATGGCAGTTTTGAGGTAAGAAACGCTTGAGAAACTCAAAATTTTCTTAGTTCTGATGCTCGAAACGATTAACTAGAACGGCCTAGGGGAAAACTACTCATACCGTTGTAATGGGGCGAGTTTCTACTTTCAGATGCGACAGAAACTTTGCGGATTGGTCAATCCGTTCGCGAGATATGGCAGTTTTGAGGTAAGAAACGCTTGAGAAACTCAAAATTTTCTTAGTTCTGATGCTCGAAACGAATAACTAGAACGGCCTAGGGGAAAACTACTCATACCGTTGTAATGGGGCGAGTTTCTACTTTCAGATGCAACAGAAACTTTGCGGATTGGTCAATCCGTTCGCGAGATATGGCAGTTTTGAGGTAAGAAACGCTTGAGAAACTCAAAATTTTCTTAGTTCTGATGCTCGAAACGAATATCTAGAACGGCCTAGGGGAAAACTACTCATACCGTTGTAATGGGGCGAGTTTCTACTTTCAGATGCGATAGAAACTTTGCGGATTGGTCAATCCGTTCGCGAGATATGGCAGTTTTGAGGTAAGAAACGCTTGAGAAACTCCCAATTTTCGCAGTTCTGATGCTCGAAACGAATAACTAGAACGGCCTAGGGGAAAACTACTCACACCGTTGTAATGGGGCGAGTTTCTACTTTCAGATGCGACAGAAACTTTGCGGATTGGTCAATCCGTTCGCGAGATATGGCAGTTTTGAGGTAAGAAACGCTTGAGAAACTCAAAATTTTCTTAGTTCTGATGCTCGAAACGAATAACTAGAACGGCCTAGGGGAAAACTACTCATACCGTTGTAATGGGGCGAGTTTCTACTTTCAGATGCGACAGAAACTTTGCGGATTGGTCAATCCGTTCGCGAGGCATGGCAGTTTTGAGGTGAGAAACGCTTGAGAAACTCAAAATTTTCTTAGTTCTGATGCTCGAAACGAATAACTAGAACGGCCTAGGGGAAAACTATTCATACCGTTGTAATGGGGCGAGTTTCTACTTTCAGATGCAACAGAAACTTTGCGGATTGGTGAATCCGTTCGCGAGATATGGCAGTTTTGAGGTAAGAAACGCTTGAGAAACTCAAAATTTTCTTTGTTCTGATGCTCGAAACGAATAACTAGAACGGCCTAGGGGAAAACTACTCACACCGTTGTAATGGGGCGAGTTTCTACTTTCAGATGCGATAGAAACTTTGCGGATTGGTCAATCCGTTCGCGAGATATGGCAGTTTTGAGGTAAGAAAGGCTTGAGAAACTCAAAATTTTCTTAGTTCTGATGCTCGAAACGAATAACTAGAACGGCCTAGGGGAAAACTACTCACACCGTTGTAATGGGGCGAGTTTCTACTTTCAGATGCGATAGAAACTTTGCGGATTGGTCAATCCGTTCGCGAGATATGGCAGTTTTGAGGTAAGAAACGCTTGAGAAACTCAAAATTTTCTTAGTTCTGATGCTCGAAACGAATAACTAGAACGGCCTAGGGGAAAACTACTCATACCGTTGTAATGGGGCGAGTTTCTACTTTCAGATGCGACAGAAACTTTGCGGATTGGTCAATCCGTTCGCGAGATATGGCAGTTTTGAGGTAAGAAACGCTTGAGAAACTCCCAATTTTCGCAGTTCTGATGCTCGAAACGAATAACTAGAACGGCCTAGGGGAAAACTACTCAGACCGTTGTAATGGGGCGAGTTTCTACTTTCAGATGCGACAGAAACTTTGCGGTTTGGTCAATCCGTTCGCGAGATATGGCAGTTTTGAGGTAAGAAACGCTTGAGAAACTCAAAATTTTCTTAGTTCTGATGCTCGAAACGAATAACTAGAACGGCCTAGGGGAAAACTACTCATACCGTTGTAATGGGGCGAGTTTCTACTTTCAGATGCGACAGAAACTTTGCGGATTGGTCAATCCGTTCGCGAGATATGGCAGTTTTGAGGTAAGAAACGCTTGAGAAACTCAAAATTTTCTTAGTTCTGATGCTCGAAACGAATAACTAGAACGGCCTAGGGGAAAACTACTCATACCGTTGTAATGGGGCGAGTTTCTACTTTCAGATGCAACAGAAACTTTGCGGATTGGTCAATCCGTTCGCGAGATATGGCAGTTTTGAGGTAAGAAACGCTTGAGAAACTCAAAATTTTCTTAGTTCTGATGCTCGAAACGAATATCTAGAACGGCCTAGGGGAAAACTACTCATACCGTTGTAATGGGGCGAGTTTCTACTTTCAGATGCGATAGAAACTTTGCGGAATGGTCAATCCGTTCGCGAGATATGGCAGTTTTGAGGTAAGAAACGCTTGAGAAACTCAAAATTTTCTTAGTTCCGATGCTCGAAACGAATAACTAGAACGGCTTAGGGGAAAACTACTCATACCGTTGTAATGGGGCGAGTTTCTACTTTCAGATGCGACAGAAACTTTGCGGATTGGTCAATCCGTTCGCGAGATATGGCAGTTTTGTGGTAAGAAACGCTTGAGAAACTCAAAATCTTCGCAGTTCTGATGCTCGAAACGAATAACTAGAACGGCCTAGGGGAAAACTACTCATACCATTGTAATCGGGAGAGCTTCTACTTTCAGATGCAAAAGAAATTTTGCGTATTGGTCAATCCGTTCGCGAGATATGGCAGTTTTGAGGTAAGAAACGCTTGAGAAACTCAAAATTTTCTTAGTTCTGATGCTCGAAACGAATAACTAGAACGGCCTAGGGGAAAACTACTCACACCGTTGTAATGGGGCGAGTTTCTACTTTCAGATGCGATAGAAACTTTGCGGATTGGTCAATCCGTTCGCGAGATATGGCAGTTTTGAGGTAAGAAACGCTTGAGAAACTCAAAATTTTCTTAGTTCCGATGCTCGAAACGAATAACTAGAACGGCTTAGGGGAAAACTACTCATACCGTTGTAATGGGGCGAGTTTCTACTTTCAGATGCAACAGAAACTTTGCGGATTGGTGAATCCGTTCGCGAGATATGGCAGTTTTGAGGTAAGAAACACTTGAGAAACTCAAAATTTTCTTTGTTCTGATGCTCGAAACGAATAACTAGAACGGCCTAGGGGAAAACTACTCACACCGTTGTAATGGGGCGAGTTTCTACTTTCAGATGCGATAGAAACTTTGCGGATTGGTCAATCCGTTCGCGAGATATGGCAGTTTTGAGGTAAGAAAGGCTTGAGAAACTCAAAATTTTCTTAGTTCTGATGCTCGAAACGAATAACTAGAACGGCCTAGGGGAAAACTACTCACACCGTTGTAATGGGGCGAGTTTCTACTTTCAGATGCGATAGAAACTTTGCGGATTGGTCAATCCGTTCGCGAGATATGGCAGTTTTGAGGTAAGAAACGCTTGAGAAACTCAAAATTTTCTTAGTTCTGATGCTCGAAACGAATAACTAGAACGGCCTAGGGGAAAACTACTCATACCGTTGTAATGGGGCGAGTTTCTACTTTCAGATGCGACAGAAACTTTGCGGATTGGTCAATCCGTTCGCGAGATATGGCAGTTTTGAGGTAAGAAACGCTTGAGAAACTCCCAATTTTCGCAGTTCTGATGCTCGAAACGAATAACTAGAACGGCCTAGGGGAAAACTACTCAGACCGTTGTAATGGGGCGAGTTTCTACTTTCAGATGCGACAGAAACTTTGCGGTTTGGTCAATCCGTTCGCGAGATATGGCAGTTTTGAGGTAAGAAACGCTTGAGAAACTCAAAATTTTCTTAGTTCTGATGCTCGAAACGAATAACTAGAACGGCCTAGGGGAAAACTACTCATACCGTTGTAATGGGGCGAGTTTCTACTTTCAGATGCGACAGAAACTTTGCGGATTGGTCAATCCGTTCGCGAGATATGGCAGTTTTGAGGTAAGAAACGCTTGAGAAACTCAAAATTTTCTTAGTTCTGATGCTCGAAACGAATATCTAGAACGGCCTAGGGGAAAACTACTCATACCGTTGTAATGGGGCGAGTTTCTACTTTCAGATGCGATAGAAACTTTGCGGAATGGTCAATCCGTTCGCGAGATATGGCAGTTTTGAGGTAAGAAACGCTTGAGAAACTCAAAATTTTCTTAGTTCCGATGCTCGAAACGAATAACTAGAACGGCTTAGGGGAAAACTACTCATACCGTTGTAATGGGGCGAGTTTCTACTTTCAGATGCGACAGAAACTTTGCGGATTGGTCAATCCGTTCGCGAGATATGGCAGTTTTGTGGTAAGAAACGCTTGAGAAACTCAAAATCTTCGCAGTTCTGATGCTCGAAACGAATAACTAGAACGGCCTAGGGGAAAACTACTCATACCATTGTAATCGGGAGAGCTTCTACTTTCAGATGCAAAAGAAATTTTGCGTATTGGTCAATCCGTTCGCGAGATATGGCAGTTTTGAGGTAAGAAACGCTTGAGAAACTCAAAATTTTCTTAGTTCAGATGCTCGAAACGAATAACTAGAACGGCCTAGGGGAAAACTACTCATACCGTTGTAATGGGGCGAGTTTCTACTTTCAGATGCAACAGAAACTTTGCGGATTGGTCAATCCGTTCGCGAGATATGGCAGTTTTGAGGTAAGAAACGCTTGAGAAACTCCAAATCTTCGCAGTTCTGATGCTCGAAAGGAATCACTAGAACGGCCTAGGGGAAAACTACTCATACCGTTGTAATGGGGCGAGTTTCTACTTTCAGATGCGATAGAAACTTTGCGGATTGGTCAATCCGTTCGCGAGATATGGCAGTTTTGAGGTAAGAAACGCTTGAGAAACTCAAAATTTTCGCAGTTCTGATGCTCGAAAGGAATAACTAGTTAACGGCCTAGGGGAAAACTACTCATACCGTTGTAATGGGGCGAGTTTCTACTTTCAGATGCAACAGAAACTTTGCGGATTGGTCAATCCGTTCGCGAGATATGGCAGTTTTGAGGTAAGAAACGCTTGAGAAACTCAAAATTTCCTTAGTTCTGATGCTCGAAACGAATATCTAGAACGGCCTAGGGGAAAACTACTCATACCGTTGTAATGGGGCGAGTTTCTACTTTCAGATGCAACAGAAACTTTGCGGATTGGTCAATCCGTTCGCGAGATATGGCAGTTTTGAGGTAAGAAACGCTTGAGAAACTCAAAATTTTCTTAGTTCTGATGCTCGAAACGAATATCTAGAACGGCCTAGGGGAAAACTACTCATACGGTTGTAATAGGGCGAGTTTCTACTTTCAGATGCAACAGAAACTTTGCGGATTGGTCAATCCGTTCGCGAGATATGGCAGTTTTGAGGTAAGAAACGCTTGAGAAACTCCCAATTTTCGCAGTTCTGATGCTCGAAACGAATAACTAGAACGGCCTAGGAGAAAACTACTCATACCGTTGTAATGGGGCGAGTTTCTACTTTCAGATGCGACAGAAACTTTGCGGATTGGTCAATCCGTTCGCGAGATATGGCAGTTTTGAGGTAAGAAACGCTTGAGAAACTCAAAATTTTCTTAGTTCTGATGCTCGAAACGAATAACTAGAACGGCCTAGGGGAAAACTACTCATACCGTTGTAATGGGGCGAGTTTCTACTTTCAGATGCAACAGAAACTTTGCGGATTGGTCAATCCGTTCGCGAGATATGGCAGTTTTGAGGTAAGAAACGCTTGAGAAACTCAAAATTTTCTTTGTTCTGATGATCGAAACGAATAACTAGAACGGCCTAGCGGAAAACTACTCATACCGTTGTAATGGGGCGAGTTTCTACTTTCAGATGCGATAGAAACTTTGCGGATTGGTCAATCCGTTCGCGAGATATGGCAGTTTTGAGGTAAGAAACGCTTGAGAAACTCCAAATCTTCGCAGTTCTGATGCTCGACACGAATAACCAGAACGGCCTAGGGGAAAACTACTCATACCATTGTAATCGGAAGAGCTTCTACTTTCAGATGCAAAAGAAATTTTGCGTATTGGTCAATCCGTTCGCGAGATATGGCAGTTTTGAGGTAAGAAACGCTTGAGAAACTCAAATTTTCTTAGTTCTGATGCTCGAAACGAATAACTAGAACGGCCTAGGGGAAAACTACACATACCGTTGTAATGGGCGAGTTTCTACTTTCAGATGCAACAGAAACTTTGCGGATTGGTCAATCCGTTCGCGAGATATGGCAGTTTTGAGGTAAGAAACGCTTGAGAAACTCCAAATCTTCGCAGTTCTGATGCTCGAAAGGAATAACTAGAACGGCCTAGGGGAAAACTACTCATACCGTTGTAATGGGGCGAGTTTCTACTTTCAGATGCGATAGAAACTTTGCGGATTGGTCAATCCGTTCGCGAGATATGGCAGTTTTGAGGTAAGAAACGCTTGAGAAACTCCCAATTTTCGCAGTTCTGATGCTCGAAACGAATAACTAGAACGGCCTAGGGGAAAACTACTCATACCGTTGTAATGGGGCGAGTTTCTACTTTCAGATGCGACAGAAACTTTGCGGATTGGTCAATCCGTTCGCGAGATATGGCAGTTTTGAGGTAAGAAACGCTTGAGAAACTCAAAATTTTCTTAGTTCTGATGCTCGAAACGAATAACTAGAACGGCCTAGGGGAAAACTACTCATACCGTTGTAATGGGGCGAGTTTCTACTTTCAGATGCAACAGAAACTTTGCGGATTGGTCAATCCGTTCGCGAGATATGGCAGTTTTGAGGTAAGAAACGCTTGAGAAACTCAAAATTTCCTTAGTTCTGATGCTCGAAACGAATATCTAGAACGGCCTAGGGGAAAACTACTCATACCGTTGTAATGGGGCGAGTTTCTACTTTCAGATGCAACAGAAACTTTGCGGATTGGTCAATCCGTTCGCGAGATATGGCAGTTTTGAGGTAAGAAACGCTTGAGAAACTCCCAATTTTCGCAGTTCTGATGCTCGAAACGAATAACTAGAACGGCCTAGGAGAAAACTACTCATACCGTTGTAATGGGGCGAGTTTCTACTTTCAGATGCGACAGAAACTTTGCGGATTGGTCAATCCGTTCGCGAGATATGGCAGTTTTGAGGTAAGAAACGCTTGAGAAACTCAAAATTTTCTTAGATCTGATGCTCGAAACGAATAACTAGAACGGCCTAGGGGAAAACTACTCATACCGTTGTAATGGGCGAGTTTCTACTTTCAGATGCAACAGAAACTTTGCGGATTGGTCAATTCCGTTCGCGAGATATGGCAGTTTTGAGGTAAGAAACGCTTGAGAAACTCAAAATTTTCTTTGTTCTGATGCTCGAAACGAATAACTAGAACGGCCTAGGGGAAAACTACTCAGACCGTTGTAATGGGGCGAGTTTCTACTTTCAGATGCGACAGAAACTTTGCGGTTTGGTCAATCCGTTCGCGAGATATGGCAGTTTTGAGGTAAGAAACGCTTGAGAAACTCAAAATTTTCTTAGTTCTGATGCTCGAAACGAATAACTAGAACGGCCTAGGGGAAAACTACTCATACCGTTGTAATGGGGCGAGTTTCTACTTTCAGATGCGACAGAAACTTTGCGGATTGGTCAATCCGTTCGCGAGATATGGCAGTTTTGAGGTAAGAAACGCTTGAGAAACTCAAAATTTTCTTAGTTCTGATGCTCGAAACGAATAACTAGAACGGCCTAGGGGAAAACTACTCATACCGTTGTAATGGGGCGAGTTTCTACTTTCAGATGCGATAGAAACTTTGCGGATTGGTCAATCCGTTCGCGAGATATGGCAGTTTTGAGGTAAGAAACGCTTGAGAAACTCCCAATTTTCGCAGTTCTGATGCTCGAAACGAATAACTAGAACGGCCTAGGGGAAAACTACTCATACCGTTGTAATGGGGCGAGTTTCTACTTTCAGATGCGACAGAAACTTTGCGGATTGGTCAATCCGTTCGCGAGATATGGCAGTTTTGAGGTAAGAAACGCTTGAGAAACTCAAAATTTTCTTAGTTCTGATGCTCGAAACGAATAACTAGAACGGCCTAGGGGAAAACTGCTCATACCGTTGTAATAGGGCGAGTTTCTACTTTCAGATGCAACAGAAACTTTGCGGATTGGTCAATCCGTTCGCGAGATATGGCAGTTTTGAGGTAAGAAACGCTTGAGAAACTCCCAATTTTCGCAGTTCTGATGCTCGAAACGAATAACTAGAACGGCCTAGGAGAAAACTACTCATACCGTTGTAATGGGGCGAGTTTCTACTTTCAGATGCGACAGAAACTTTGCGGATTGGTCAATCCGTTCGCGAGATATGGCAGTTTTGAGGTAAGAAACGCTTGAGAAACTCAAAATTTTCTTAGATCTGATGCTCGAAACGAATAACTAGAACGGCCTAGGGGAAAACTACTCATACCGTTGTAATGGGGCGAGTTTCTACTTTCAGATGCAACAGAAACTTTGCGGATTGGTCAATCCGTTCGCGAGATATGGCAGTTTTGAGGTAAGAAACGCTTGAGAAACTCAAAATTTTCTTTGTTCTGATGCTCGAAACGAATAACTAGAACGGCCTAGCGGAAAACTACTCATACCGTTGTAATGGGGCGAGTTTCTACTTTCCGATGCGATAGAAACTTTGCGGATTGGTCAATCCGTTCGCGAGATATGGCAGTTTTGAGATAAGAAACGCTTGAGAAACTCCAAATCTTCGCAGTTCTGATGCTCGAAACGAATAACCAGAACGGCCTAGGGGAAAACTACTCATACCATTGTAATCGGGAGAGCTTCTACTTTCAGATGCAACAGAAATTTTGCGTATTGGTCAATCCGTTCGCGCGATATGGCAATTTTGAGGTAAGAAACGCTTGAGAAACTCAAAATTTTCTTAGTTCTGATGCTCGAAACGAATAACTAGAACGGCCTAGGGGAAAACTACTCATACCGTTGTAATGGGGCGAGTTTCTACTTTCAGATGCGACAGAAACTTTGCGGATTGGTCAATCCGTTCGCGAGATATGGCAGTTTTGAGGTAAGAAACGCTTGAGAAACTCCCAATTTTCGCAGTTCTGATGCTCGAAACGAATAACTAGAACGGCCTACGGGAAAACTACTCAGACCGTTGTAATGGGGCGAGTTTCTACTTTCAGATGCGACAGAAACTTTGCGGTTTGGTCAATCCGTTCGCGAGATATGGCAGTTTTGAGGTAAGAAACGCTTGAGAAACTCAAAATTTTCTTAGTTCTGATGCTCGAAACGATTAACTAGAACGGCCTAGGGGAAAACTACTCATACCGTTGTAATGGGGCGAGTTTCTACTTTCAGATGCGACAGAAACTTTGCGGATTGGTCAATCCGTTCGCGAGATATGGCAGTTTTGAGGTAAGAAACGCTTGAGAAACTCAAAATTTTCTTAGTTCTGATGCTCGAAACGAATAACTAGAACGGCCTAGGGGAAAACTACTCATACCGTTGTAATGGGGCGAGTTTCTACTTTCAGATGCAACAGAAACTTTGCGGATTGGTCAATCCGTTCGCGAGATATGGCAGTTTTGAGGTAAGAAACGCTTGAGAAACTCAAAATTTCCTTAGTTCTGATGCTCGAAACGAATATCTAGAACGGCCTAGGGGAAAACTACTCATACCGTTGTAATGGGGCGAGTTTCTACTTTCAGATGCAACAGAAACTTTGCGGATTGGTCAATCCGTTCGCGAGATATGGCAGTTTTGAGGTAAGAAACGCTTGAGAAACACAAAATTTTCTTAGTTCTGATGCTCGAAACGAATATCTAGAACGGCCTAGGGGAAAACTACTCATACCGTTGTAATAGGGCGAGTTTCTACTTTCAGATGCAACAGAAACTTTGCGGATTGGTCAATCCGTTCGCGAGATATGGCAGTTTTGAGGTAAGAAACGCTTGAGAAACTCCCAATTTTCGCAGTTCTGATGCTCGAAACGAATAACTAGAACGGCCTAGGAGAAAACTACTCATACCGTTGTAATGGGGCGAGTTTCTACTTTCAGATGCGACAGAAACTTTGCGGATTGGTCAATCCGTTCGCGAGATATGGCAGTTTTGAGGTAAGAAACGCTTGAGAAACTCAAAATTTTCTTAGATCTGATGCTCGAAACGAATAACTAGAACGGCCTAGGGGAAAACTACTCATACCGTTGTAATGGGGCGAGTTTCTACTTTCAGATGCAACAGAAACTTTGCGGATTGGTCAATCCGTTCGCGAGATATGGCAGTTTTGAGGTAAGAAACGCTTGAGAAACTCAAAATTTTCTTTGTTCTGATGCTCGAAACGAATAACTAGAACGGCCTAGCGGAAAACTACTCATACCGTTGTAATGGGGCGAGTTTCTACTTTCCGATGCGATAGAAACTTTGCGGATTGGTCAATCCGTTCGCGAGATATGGCAGTTTTGAGGTAAGAAACGCTTGAGAAACTCCAAATCTTCGCAGTTCTGATGCTCGAAACGAATAACCAGAACGGCCTAGGGGAAAACTACTCATACCATTGTAATCGGGAGAGCTTCTACTTTCAGATGCAACAGAAATTTTGCGTATTGGTCAATCCGTTCGCGAGATATGGCAATTTTGAGGTAAGAAACGCTTGAGAAACTCAAAATTTCCTTAGTTCTGATGCTCGAAACGAATAACTAGAACGGCCTAGGGGAAAACTACTCATACCGTTGTAATGGGGCGAGTTTCTACTTTCAGATGCGACAGAAACTTTGCGGATTGGTCAATCCGTTCGCGAGATATGGCAGTTTTGAGGTAAGAAACGCTTGAGAAACTCCCAATTTTCGCAGTTCTGATGCTCGAAACGAATAACTAGAACGGCCTAGGGGAAAACTACTCAGACCGTTGTAATGGGGCGAGTTTCTACTTTCAGATGCGACAGAAACTTTGCGGTTTGGTCAATCCGTTCGCGAGATATGGCAGTTTTGAGGTAAGAAACGCTTGAGAAACTCAAAATTTTCTTAGTTCTGATGCTCGAAACGATTAACTAGAACGGCCTAGGGGAAAACTACTCATACCGTTGTAATGGGGCGAGTTTCTACTTTCAGATGCGACAGAAACTTTGCGGATTGGTCAATCCGTTCGCGAGATATGGCAGTTTTGAGGTAAGAAACGCTTGAGAAACTCAAAATTTTCTTAGTTCTGATGCTCGAAACGAATAACTAGAACGGCCTAGGGGAAAACTACTCATACCGTTGTAATGGGGCGAGTTTCTACTTTCAGATGCAACAGAAACTTTGCGGATTGGTCAATCCGTTCGCGAGATATGGCAGTTTTGAGGTAAGAAACGCTTGAGAAACTCAAAATTTTCTTAGTTCTGATGCTCGAAACGAATATCTAGAACGGCCTAGGGGAAAACTACTCATACCGTTGTAATGGGGCGAGTTTCTACTTTCAGATGCGATAGAAACTTTGCGGATTGGTCAATCCGTTCGCGAGATATGGCAGTTTTGAGGTAAGAAACGCTTGAGAAACTCCCAATTTTCGCAGTTCTGATGCTCGAAACGAATAACTAGAACGGCCTAGGGGAAAACTACTCACACCGTTGTAATGGGGCGAGTTTCTACTTTCAGATGCGACAGAAACTTTGCGGATTGGTCAATCCGTTCGCGAGATATGGCAGTTTTGAGGTAAGAAACGCTTGAGAAACTCAAAATTTTCTTAGTTCTGATGCTCGAAACGAATAACTAGAACGGCCTAGGGGAAAACTACTCATACCGTTGTAATGGGGCGAGTTTCTACTTTCAGATGCGACAGAAACTTTGCGGATTGGTCAATCCGTTCGCGAGGCATGGCAGTTTTGAGGTGAGAAACGCTTGAGAAACTCAAAATTTTCTTAGTTCTGATGCTCGAAACGAATAACTAGAACGGCCTAGGGGAAAACTATTCATACCGTTGTAATGGGGCGAGTTTCTACTTTCAGATGCAACAGAAACTTTGCGGATTGGTGAATCCGTTCGCGAGATATGGCAGTTTTGAGGTAAGAAACGCTTGAGAAACTCAAAATTTTCTTTGTTCTGATGCTCGAAACGAATAACTAGAACGGCCTAGGGGAAAACTACTCACACCGTTGTAATGGGGCGAGTTTCTACTTTCAGATGCGATAGAAACTTTGCGGATTGGTCAATCCGTTCGCGAGATATGGCAGTTTTGAGGTAAGAAAGGCTTGAGAAACTCAAAATTTTCTTAGTTCTGATGCTCGAAACGAATAACTAGAACGGCCTAGGGGAAAACTACTCACACCGTTGTAATGGGGCGAGTTTCTACTTTCAGATGCGATAGAAACTTTGCGGATTGGTCAATCCGTTCGCGAGATATGGCAGTTTTGAGGTAAGAAACGCTTGAGAAACTCAAAATTTTCTTAGTTCTGATGCTCGAAACGAATAACTAGAACGGCCTAGGGGAAAACTACTCATACCGTTGTAATGGGGCGAGTTTCTACTTTCAGATGCGACAGAAACTTTGCGGATTGGTCAATCCGTTCGCGAGATATGGCAGTTTTGAGGTAAGAAACGCTTGAGAAACTCCCAATTTTCGCAGTTCTGATGCTCGAAACGAATAACTAGAACGGCCTAGGGGAAAACTACTCAGACCGTTGTAATGGGGCGAGTTTCTACTTTCAGATGCGACAGAAACTTTGCGGTTTGGTCAATCCGTTCGCGAGATATGGCAGTTTTGAGGTAAGAAACGCTTGAGAAACTCAAAATTTTCTTAGTTCTGATGCTCGAAACGAATAACTAGAACGGCCTAGGGGAAAACTACTCATACCGTTGTAATGGGGCGAGTTTCTACTTTCAGATGCGACAGAAACTTTGCGGATTGGTCAATCCGTTCGCGAGATATGGCAGTTTTGAGGTAAGAAACGCTTGAGAAACTCAAAATTTTCTTAGTTCTGATGCTCGAAACGAATAACTAGAACGGCCTAGGGGAAAACTACTCATACCGTTGTAATGGGGCGAGTTTCTACTTTCAGATGCAACAGAAACTTTGCGGATTGGTCAATCCGTTCGCGAGATATGGCAGTTTTGAGGTAAGAAACGCTTGAGAAACTCAAAATTTTCTTAGTTCTGATGCTCGAAACGAATATCTAGAACGGCCTAGGGGAAAACTACTCATACCGTTGTAATGGGGCGAGTTTCTACTTTCAGATGCGATAGAAACTTTGCGGAATGGTCAATCCGTTCGCGAGATATGGCAGTTTTGAGGTAAGAAACGCTTGAGAAACTCAAAATTTTCTTAGTTCCGATGCTCGAAACGAATAACTAGAACGGCTTAGGGGAAAACTACTCATACCGTTGTAATGGGGCGAGTTTCTACTTTCAGATGCGACAGAAACTTTGCGGATTGGTCAATCCGTTCGCGAGATATGGCAGTTTTGTGGTAAGAAACGCTTGAGAAACTCAAAATCTTCGCAGTTCTGATGCTCGAAACGAATAACTAGAACGGCCTAGGGGAAAACTACTCATACCATTGTAATCGGGAGAGCTTCTACTTTCAGATGCAAAAGAAATTTTGCGTATTGGTCAATCCGTTCGCGAGATATGGCAGTTTTGAGGTAAGAAACGCTTGAGAAACTCAAAATTTTCTTAGTTCAGATGCTCGAAACGAATAACTAGAACGGCCTAGGGGAAAACTACTCATACCGTTGTAATGGGGCGAGTTTCTACTTTCAGATGCAACAGAAACTTTGCGGATTGGTCAATCCGTTCGCGAGATATGGCAGTTTTGAGGTAAGAAACGCTTGAGAAACTCCAAATCTTCGCAGTTCTGATGCTCGAAAGGAATAACTAGAACGGCCTAGGGGAAAACTACTCATACCGTTGTAATGGGGCGAGTTTCTACTTTCAGATGCGATAGAAACTTTGCGGATTGGTCAATCCGTTCGCGAGATATGGCAGTTTTGAGGTAAGAAACGCTTGAGAAACTCAAAATTTTCGCAGTTCTGATGCTCGAAACGAATAACTAGAACGGCCTAGGGGAAAACTACTCATACCGTTGTAATGGGGCGAGTTTCTACTTTCAGATGCAACAGAAACTTTGCGGATTGGTCAATCCGTTCGCGAGATATGGCAGTTTTGAGGTAAGAAACGCTTGAGAAACTCAAAATTTCCTTAGTTCTGATGCTCGAAACGAATATCTAGAACGGCCTAGGGGAAAACTACTCATACCGTTGTAATGGGGCGAGTTTCTACTTTCAGATGCAACAGAAACTTTGCGGATTGGTCAATCCGTTCGCGAGATATGGCAGTTTTGAGGTAAGAAACGCTTGAGAAACTCAAAATTTTCTTAGTTCTGATGCTCGAAACGAATATCTAGAACGGCCTAGGGGAAAACTACTCATACGGTTGTAATAGGGCGAGTTTCTACTTTCAGATGCAACAGAAACTTTGCGGATTGGTCAATCCGTTCGCGAGATATGGCAGTTTTGAGGTAAGAAACGCTTGAGAAACTCCCAATTTTCGCAGTTCTGATGCTCGAAACGAATAACTAGAACGGCCTAGGAGAAAACTACTCATACCGTTGTAATGGGGCGAGTTTCTACTTTCAGATGCGACAGAAACTTTGCGGATTGGTCAATCCGTTCGCGAGATATGGCAGTTTTGAGGTAAGAAACGCTTGAGAAACTCCAAATTTTCTTAGTTCTGATGCTCGAAACGAATAACTAGAACGGCCTAGGGGAAAACTACTCATACCGTTGTAATGGGGCGAGTTTCTACTTTCAGATGCAACAGAAACTTTGCAGATTGGTCAATCCGTTCGCGAGATATGGCAGTTTTGAGGTAAGAAACGCTTGAGAAACTCAAAATTTTCTTAGTTCTGATGCTCGAAACGAATAACTAGAACGGCCTAGGGGAAAACTACTCATACCGTTGTAATGGGGCGAGTTTCTACTTTCAGATGCGACAGAAACTTTGCGGATTGGTCAATCCGTTCGCGAGATATGGCAGTTTTGAGGTAAGAAACGCTTGAGAAACTCCAAATCTTCGCAGTTCTGATGCTCGAAAGGAATAACTAGAACGGCCTAGGGGAAAACTACTCATACCGTTGTAATGGGGCGAGTTTCTACTTTCAGATGCGACAGAAACTTTGCGGATTGGTCAATCCGTTCGCGAGGCATGGCAGTTTTGAGGTGAGAAACGCTTGAGAAACTCAAAATTTTCTTAGTTCTGATGCTCGAAACGAGTAACTAGAACGGCCTAGGGGAAAACTACTCATACCGTTGTAATGGGGCGAGTTTCTACTTTCAGATGCGACAGAAACTTTGCGGATTGGTCAATCCGTTCGCGAGATATGGCAGTTTTGAGGTAAGAAACGCTTGAGAAACTCCAAATCTTCGCAGTTCTGATGCTCGAAAGGAATAACTAGAACGGCCTAGGGGAAAACTACTCATACCGTTGTAATGGGGCGAGTTTCTACTTTCAGATGCGACAGAAACTTTGCGGATTGGTCAATCCGTTCGCGAGGCATGGCAGTTTTGAGGTGAGAAACGCTTGAGAAACTCAAAATTTTCTTAGTTCTGATGCTCGAAACGAATAACTAGAACGGCCTAGGGGAAAACTACTCATACCGTTGTAATGGGGCGAGTTTCTACTTTCAGACGCAACAGAAACTTTGCGGATTGGTCAATCCGTTCGCGAGATATGGCAGTTTTGTGGTAAGAAACGCTTGAGAAACTCAAAATCTTCGCAGTTCTGATGGTCGAAACGAATAACTAGAACGGCCTAGGGGAAAACTACTCATACCATTGTAATCGGGAGAGCTTCTACTTTCAGATGCAAAAGAAATTTTGCGTATTGGTCAATCCGTTCGCGAGATATGGCAGTTTTGAGGTAAGAAACGCTTGAGAAACTCAAAATTTTCTTAGTTCTGATGCTCGAAACGAATAACTAGAACGGCCTAGGGGAAAACTACTCATACCGTTGTAATGGGGCGAGTTTCTACTTTCAGATGCAACAGAAACTTTGCGGATTGGTCAATCCGTTCGCGAGATATGGCAGTTTTGAGGTAAGAAACGCTTGAGAAACTCCCAATTTTCGCAGTTCTGATGCTCGAAACGAGTAACTAGAACGGCCTAGGGGAAAACTACTCATACCGTTGTAATGGGGCGAGTTTCTACTTTCAGATGCGACAGAAACTTTGCGGATTGGTCAATCCGTTCGCGAGATATGGCAGTTTTGAGGTAAGAAACGCTTGAGAAACTCCAAATCTTCGCAGTTCTGATGCTCGAAAGGAATAACTAGAACGGCCTAGGGGAAAACTACTCATACCGTTGTAATGGGGCGAGTTTCTACTTTCAGATGCGACAGAAACTTTGCGGATTGGTCAATCCGTTCGCGAGGCATGGCAGTTTTGAGGTGAGAAATGCTTGAGAAACTCAAAATTTTCTTAGTTCTGATGCTCGAAACGAATAACTAGAACGGCCTAGGGGAAAACTACTCATACCGTTGTAATGGGGCGAGTTTCTACTTTCAGACGCAACAGAAACTTTGCGGATTGGTCAATCCGTTCGCGAGATATGGCAGTTTTGTGGTAAGAAACGCTTGAGAAACTCAAAATCTTCGCAGTTCTGATGGTCGAAACGAATAACTAGAACGGCCTAGGGGAAAACTACTCATACCATTGTAATCGGGAGAGCTTCTACTTTCAGATGCAAAAGAAATTTTGCGTATTGGTCAATCCGTTCGCGAGATATGGCAGTTTTGAGGTAAGAAACGCTTGAGAAACTCAAAATTTTCTTAGTTCTGATGCTCGAAACGAATAACTAGAACGGCCTAGGGGAAAACTACTCATACCGTTGTAATGGGGCGAGTTTCTACTTTCAGATGCAACAGAAACTTTGCGGATTGGTCAATCCGTTCGCGAGATATGGCAGTTTTGAGGTAAGAAACGCTTGAGAAACTCCCAATTTTCGCAGTTCTGATGCTCGAAACGAATAACTAGAACGGCCTAGGAGAAAACTACTCATACCGTTGTAATGGGGCGAGTTTCTACTTTCAGATGCGACAGAAACTTTGCGGATTGGTCAATCCGTTCGCGAGATATGGCAGTTTTGAGGTAAGAAACGCTTGAGAAACTCAAAATTTTCTTAGTTCTGATGCTCGAAACGAATAACTAGAACGGCCTAGGGGAAAACTACTCATACCGTTGTAATGGGGCGAGTTTCTACTTTCAGATGCGACAGAAACTTTGCGGATTGGTCAATCCGTTCGCGAGATATGGCAGTTTTGAGGTAAGAAACGCTTGAGAAACTCCAAATTTTCTTAGTTCTGATGCTCGAAACGAATAACTAGAACGGCCTAGGGGAAAACTACTCATACCGTTGTAATGGGGCGAGTTTCTACTTTCAGATGCAACAGAAACTTTGCAGATTGGTCAATCCGTTCGCGAGATATGGCAGTTTTGAGGTAAGAAACGCTTGAGAAACTCAAAATTTTCTTAGTTCTGATGCTCGAAACGAATAACTAGAACGGCCTAGGGGAAAACTACTCATACCGTTGTAATGGGGCGAGTTTCTACTTTCAGATGCGACAGAAACTTTGCGGATTGGTCAATCCGTTCGCGAGATATGGCAGTTTTGAGGTAAGAAACGCTTGAGAAACTCCAAATCTTCGCAGTTCTGATGCTCGAAAGGAATAACTAGAACGGCCTAGGGGAAAACTACTCATACCGTTGTAATGGGGCGAGTTTCTACTTTCAGATGCGACAGAAACTTTGCGGATTGGTCAATCCGTTCGCGAGGCATGGCAGTTTTGAGGTGAGAAACGCTTGAGAAACTCAAAATTTTCTTAGTTCTGATGCTCGAAACGAATAACTAGAACGGCCTAGGGGAAAACTACTCATACCGTTGTAATGGGGCGAGTTTCTACTTTCAGACGCAACAGAAACTTTGCGGATTGGTCAATCCGTTCGCGAGATATGGCAGTTTTGTGGTAAGAAACGCTTGAGAAACTCAAAATCTTCGCAGTTCTGATGGTCGAAACGAATAACTAGAACGGCCTAGGGGAAAACTACTCATACCATTGTAATCGGGAGAGCTTCTACTTTCAGATGCAAAAGAAATTTTGCGTATTGGTCAATCCGTTCGCGAGATATGGCAGTTTTGAGGTAAGAAACGCTTGAGAAACTCAAAATTTTCTTAGTTCTGATGCTCGAAACGAATAACTAGAACGGCCTAGGGGAAAACTACTCATACCGTTGTAATGGGGCGAGTTTCTACTTTCAGATGCAACAGAAACTTTGCGGATTGGTCAATCCGTTCGCGAGATATGGCAGTTTTGAGGTAAGAAACGCTTGAGAAACTCCCAATTTTCGCAGTTCTGATGCTCGAAACGAATAACTAGAACGGCCTAGGGGAAAACTACTCATACCGTTGTAATGGGGCGAGTTTCTACTTTCAGATGCAACAGAAACTTTGCGGATTGGTCAATCCGTTCGCGAGATATGGCAGTTTTGAGGACAGAAACGCTTGAGAAACTCAAAATTTTCTTAGTTCTGATGCTCGAAGCGAATATCTAGAACGGCCTAGGGGAAAACTACTCATACCGTTGTAATGGGGCGAGTTTCTACTTTCAGAGGCAACAGAAACTTTGCGGATTGGTCAATCCGTTCGCGAGATATGGCAGTTTTGAGGTAAGAAACGCTTGAGAAAATCAAAATTTTCTTAGTTCTGATGCTCGAAACGAATAACTAGAACGGCCTAGGGGAAAACTACTCATACCGTTGTAATGGGGCGAGTTTCTACTTTCAGATGCGACAGAAACTTTGCGGATTGGTCAATCCGTACGCGAGATATGGCAGTTTTGATGTAAGAAACGCTTGAGAAACTCCAAATCTTCGCAGTTCTGATGCTCGAAAGGAATAACTAGAACGGCCTAGGGGAAAACTACTCATACCGTTGTAATGGGGCGAGTTTCTACTTTCAGATGCGACAGAAACTTTGCGGATTGGTCAATCAGTTCGCGAGGCATGGCAGTTTTGAGGTGAGAAACGCTTGAGAAACTCAAAATTTTCTTAGTTCTGATGCTCGAAACGAATAACTAGAACGGCCTAGGGGAAAACTACTCATACCGTTGTAATGGGGCGAGTTTCTACTTTCAGACGCAACAGAAACTTTGCGGATTGGTCAATCCGTTCGCGAGATATGGCAGTTTTGTGGTAAGAAACGCTTGAGAAACTCCAAATCTTCGCAGTTCTGATGCTCGAAACGAATAACTAGAACGGCCTAGGGGAAAACTACTCATGCCATTGTAATCGGGAGAGCTTCTACTTTCAGATGCAACAGAAACTTTGCGGATTGGTCAATCCGTTCGCGAGATATGGCAGTTTTGAGGTAAGAAACGCTTGAGAAACTCCCAATTTTCGCAGTTCTGATGCTCGAAACGAATAACTAGAACGGCCTAGGGGAAAACTACTCATACCGTTGTAATGGGGCGAGTTTCTACTTTCAGATGCAACAGAAACTTTGCGGATTGGTCAATCCGTTCGCGAGATATGGCAGTTTTGAGGTAAGAAACGCTTGAGAAACTCAAAATTTTCTTAGTTCTGATGCTCGAAACGAATGTCTAGAACGGCCTAGGGGAAAACTACTCATACCGTTGTAATGGGGCGAGTTTCTACTTTCAGATGCAACAGAAACTTTGCGGATTGGTCAATCCGTTCGCGAGATATGGCAGTTTTGAGGTAAGAAACGCTTGAGAAACTCAAAATTTTCTTAGTTCTGATGCTCGAAACGAATAACTAGAACGGCCTAGGGGAAAACTACTCATACCGTTGTAATGGGGCGAGTTTCTACTTTCAGATGCAACAGAAACTTTGCGGATTGGTCAATCCGTTCGCGAGATATGGCAGTTTTGAGGTAAGAAACGCTTGAGAAACTCAAAATTTTCTTTGTTCTGATGATCGAAACGAATAACTAGAACGGCCTAGCGGAAAACTACTCATACCGTTGTAATGGGGCGAGTTTCTACTTTCAGATGCGATAGAAACTTTGCGGATTGGTCAATCCGTTCGCGAGATATGGCAGTTTTGAGGTAAGAAACGCTTGAGAAACTCCAAATCTTCGCAGTTCTGATGCTCGACACGAATAACCAGAACGGCCTAGGGGAAAACTACTCATACCATTGTAATCGGGAGAGCTTCTACTTTCAGATGCAACAGAAATTTTGCGTATTGGTCAATCCGTTCGCGAGATATGGCAATTTTGAGGTAAGAAACGCTTGAGAAACTCAAAATTTTCTTAGTTCTGATGCTCGAAACGAATAACTAGAACGGCCTAGGGGAAAACTACTCATACCGTTGTAATGGGGCGAGTTTCTACTTTCAGATGCGACAGAAACTTTGCGGATTGGTCAATCCGTTCGCGAGATATGGCAGTTTTGAGGTAAGAAACGCTTGAGAAACTCCAAATTTTCTTAGTTCTGATGCTCGAAACGAATAACTAGAACGGCCTAGGGGAAAACTACTCATACCGTTGTAATGGGGCGAGTTTCTACTTTCAGATGCAACAGAAACTTTGCAGATTGGTCAATCCGTTCGCGAGATATGGCAGTTTTGAGGTAAGAAACGCTTGAGAAACTCAAAATTTTCTTAGTTCTGATGCTCGAAACGAATAACTAGAACGGCCTAGGGGAAAACTACTCATACCGTTGTAATGGGGCGAGTTTCTACTTTCAGATGCGACAGAAACTTTGCGGATTGGTCAATCCGTTCGCGAGATATGGCAGTTTTGAGGTAAGAAACGCTTGAGAAACTCCAAATCTTCGCAGTTCTGATGCTCGAAAGGAATAACTAGAACGGCCTAGGGGAAAACTACTCATACCGTTGTAATGGGGCGAGTTTCTACTTTCAGATGCGACAGAAACTTTGCGGATTGGTCAATCCGTTCGCGAGGCATGGCAGTTTTGAGGTGAGAAACGCTTGAGAAACTCAAAATTTTCTTAGTTCTGATGCTCGAAACGAGTAACTAGAACGGCCTAGGGGAAAACTACTCATACCGTTGTAATGGGGCGAGTTTCTACTTTCAGATGCGACAGAAACTTTGCGGATTGGTCAATCCGTTCGCGAGATATGGCAGTTTTGAGGTAAGAAACGCTTGAGAAACTCCAAATCTTCGCAGTTCTGATGCTCGAAAGGAATAACTAGAACGGCCTAGGGGAAAACTACTCATACCGTTGTAATGGGGCGAGTTTCTACTTTCAGATGCGACAGAAACTTTGCGGATTGGTCAATCCGTTCGCGAGGCATGGCAGTTTTGAGGTGAGAAACGCTTGAGAAACTCAAAATTTTCTTAGTTCTGATGCTCGAAACGAATAACTAGAACGGCCTAGGGGAAAACTACTCATACCGTTGTAATGGGGCGAGTTTCTACTTTCAGACGCAACAGAAACTTTGCGGATTGGTCAATCCGTTCGCGAGATATGGCAGTTTTGTGGTAAGAAACGCTTGAGAAACTCAAAATCTTCGCAGTTCTGATGGTCGAAACGAATAACTAGAACGGCCTAGGGGAAAACTACTCATACCATTGTAATCGGGAGAGCTTCTACTTTCAGATGCAAAAGAAATTTTGCGTATTGGTCAATCCGTTCGCGAGATATGGCAGTTTTGAGGTAAGAAACGCTTGAGAAACTCAAAATTTTCTTAGTTCTGATGCTCGAAACGAATAACTAGAACGGCCTAGGGGAAAACTACTCATACCGTTGTAATGGGGCGAGTTTCTACTTTCAGATGCAACAGAAACTTTGCGGATTGGTCAATCCGTTCGCGAGATATGGCAGTTTTGAGGTAAGAAACGCTTGAGAAACTCCCAATTTTCGCAGTTCTGATGCTCGAAACGAGTAACTAGAACGGCCTAGGGGAAAACTACTCATACCGTTGTAATGGGGCGAGTTTCTACTTTCAGATGCGACAGAAACTTTGCGGATTGGTCAATCCGTTCGCGAGATATGGCAGTTTTGAGGTAAGAAACGCTTGAGAAACTCCAAATCTTCGCAGTTCTGATGCTCGAAAGGAATAACTAGAACGGCCTAGGGGAAAACTACTCATACCGTTGTAATGGGGCGAGTTTCTACTTTCAGATGCGACAGAAACTTTGCGGATTGGTCAATCCGTTCGCGAGGCATGGCAGTTTTGAGGTGAGAAACGCTTGAGAAACTCAAAATTTTCTTAGTTCTGATGCTCGAAACGAATAACTAGAACGGCCTAGGGGAAAACTACTCATACCGTTGTAATGGGGCGAGTTTCTACTTTCAGACGCAACAGAAACTTTGCGGATTGGTCAATCCGTTCGCGAGATATGGCAGTTTTGTGGTAAGAAACGCTTGAGAAACTCAAAATCTTCGCAGTTCTGATGGTCGAAACGAATAACTAGAACGGCCTAGGGGAAAACTACTCATACCATTGTAATCGGGAGAGCTTCTACTTTCAGATGCAAAAGAAATTTTGCGTATTGGTCAATCCGTTCGCGAGATATGGCAGTTTTGAGGTAAGAAACGCTTGAGAAACTCAAAATTTTCTTAGTTCTGATGCTCGAAACGAATAACTAGAACGGCCTAGGGGAAAACTACTCATACCGTTGTAATGGGGCGAGTTTCTACTTTCAGATGCAACAGAAACTTTGCGGATTGGTCAATCCGTTCGCGAGATATGGCAGTTTTGAGGTAAGAAACGCTTGAGAAACTCCCAATTTTCGCAGTTCTGATGCTCGAAACGAGTAACTAGAACGGCCTAGGGGAAAACTACTCATACCGTTGTAATGGGGCGAGTTTCTACTTTCAGATGCGACAGAAACTTTGCGGATTGGTCAATCCGTTCGCGAGATATGGCAGTTTTGAGGTAAGAAACGCTTGAGAAACTCCAAATCTTCGCAGTTCTGATGCTCGAAAGGAATAACTAGAACGGCCTAGGGGAAAACTACTCATACCGTTGTAATGGGGCGAGTTTCTACTTTCAGATGCGACAGAAACTTTGCGGATTGGTCAATCCGTTCGCGAGGCATGGCAGTTTTGAGGTGAGAAATGCTTGAGAAACTCAAAATTTTCTTAGTTCTGATGCTCGAAACGAATAACTAGAACGGCCTAGGGGAAAACTACTCATACCGTTGTAATGGGGCGAGTTTCTACTTTCAGACGCAACAGAAACTTTGCGGATTGGTCAATCCGTTCGCGAGATATGGCAGTTTTGTGGTAAGAAACGCTTGAGAAACTCAAAATCTTCGCAGTTCTGATGGTCGAAACGAATAACTAGAACGGCCTAGGGGAAAACTACTCATACCATTGTAATCGGGAGAGCTTCTACTTTCAGATGCAAAAGAAATTTTGCGTATTGGTCAATCCGTTCGCGAGATATGGCAGTTTTGAGGTAAGAAACGCTTGAGAAACTCAAAATTTTCTTAGTTCTGATGCTCGAAACGAATAACTAGAACGGCCTAGGGGAAAACTACTCATACCGTTGTAATGGGGCGAGTTTCTACTTTCAGATGCAACAGAAACTTTGCGGATTGGTCAATCCGTTCGCGAGATATGGCAGTTTTGAGGTAAGAAACGCTTGAGAAACTCCCAATTTTCGCAGTTCTGATGCTCGAAACGAATAACTAGAACGGCCTAGGAGAAAACTACTCATACCGTTGTAATGGGGCGAGTTTCTACTTTCAGATGCGACAGAAACTTTGCGGATTGGTCAATCCGTTCGCGAGATATGGCAGTTTTGAGGTAAGAAACGCTTGAGAAACTCAAAATTTTCTTAGTTCTGATGCTCGAAACGAATAACTAGAACGGCCTAGGGGAAAACTACTCATACCGTTGTAATGGGGCGAGTTTCTACTTTCAGATGCGACAGAAACTTTGCGGATTGGTCAATCCGTTCGCGAGATATGGCAGTTTTGAGGTAAGAAACGCTTGAGAAACTCCAAATTTTCTTAGTTCTGATGCTCGAAACGAATAACTAGAACGGCCTAGGGGAAAACTACTCATACCGTTGTAATGGGGCGAGTTTCTACTTTCAGATGCAACAGAAACTTTGCAGATTGGTCAATCCGTTCGCGAGATATGGCAGTTTTGAGGTAAGAAACGCTTGAGAAACTCAAAATTTTCTTAGTTCTGATGCTCGAAACGAATAACTAGAACGGCCTAGGGGAAAACTACTCATACCGTTGTAATGGGGCGAGTTTCTACTTTCAGATGCGACAGAAACTTTGCGGATTGGTCAATCCGTTCGCGAGATATGGCAGTTTTGAGGTAAGAAACGCTTGAGAAACTCCAAATCTTCGCAGTTCTGATGCTCGAAAGGAATAACTAGAACGGCCTAGGGGAAAACTACTCATACCGTTGTAATGGGGCGAGTTTCTACTTTCAGATGCGACAGAAACTTTGCGGATTGGTCAATCCGTTCGCGAGGCATGGCAGTTTTGAGGTGAGAAACGCTTGAGAAACTCAAAATTTTCTTAGTTCTGATGCTCGAAACGAATAACTAGAACGGCCTAGGGGAAAACTACTCATACCGTTGTAATGGGGCGAGTTTCTACTTTCAGACGCAACAGAAACTTTGCGGATTGGTCAATCCGTTCGCGAGATATGGCAGTTTTGTGGTAAGAAACGCTTGAGAAACTCAAAATCTTCGCAGTTCTGATGGTCGAAACGAATAACTAGAACGGCCTAGGGGAAAACTACTCATACCATTGTAATCGGGAGAGCTTCTACTTTCAGATGCAAAAGAAATTTTGCGTATTGGTCAATCCGTTCGCGAGATATGGCAGTTTTGAGGTAAGAAACGCTTGAGAAACTCAAAATTTTCTTAGTTCTGATGCTCGAAACGAATAACTAGAACGGCCTAGGGGAAAACTACTCATACCGTTGTAATGGGGCGAGTTTCTACTTTCAGATGCAACAGAAACTTTGCGGATTGGTCAATCCGTTCGCGAGATATGGCAGTTTTGAGGTAAGAAACGCTTGAGAAACTCCCAATTTTCGCAGTTCTGATGCTCGAAACGAATAACTAGAACGGCCTAGGGGAAAACTACTCATACCGTTGTAATGGGGCGAGTTTCTACTTTCAGATGCAACAGAAACTTTGCGGATTGGTCAATCCGTTCGCGAGATATGGCAGTTTTGAGGTCAGAAACGCTTGAGAAACTCAAAATTTTCTTAGTTCTGATGCTCGAAGCGAATATCTAGAACGGCCTAGGGGAAAACTACTCATACCGTTGTAATGGGGCGAGTTTCTACTTTCAGAGGCAACAGAAACTTTGCGGATTGGTCAATCCGTTCGCGAGATATGGCAGTTTTGAGGTAAGAAACGCTTGAGAAAATCAAAATTTTCTTAGTTCTGATGCTCGAAACGAATAACTAGAACGGCCTAGGGGAAAACTACTCATACCGTTGTAATGGGGCGAGTTTCTACTTTCAGATGCGACAGAAACTTTGCGGATTGGTCAATCCGTACGCGAGATATGGCAGTTTTGATGTAAGAAACGCTTGAGAAACTCCAAATCTTCGCAGTTCTGATGCTCGAAAGGAATAACTAGAACGGCCTAGGGGAAAACTACTCATACCGTTGTAATGGGGCGAGTTTCTACTTTCAGATGCGACAGAAACTTTGCGGATTGGTCAATCAGTTCGCGAGGCATGGCAGTTTTGAGGTGAGAAACGCTTGAGAAACTCAAAATTTTCTTAGTTCTGATGCTCGAAACGAATAACTAGAACGGCCTAGGGGAAAACTACTCATACCGTTGTAATGGGGCGAGTTTCTACTTTCAGACGCAACAGAAACTTTGCGGATTGGTCAATCCGTTCGCGAGATATGGCAGTTTTGTGGTAAGAAACGCTTGAGAAACTCCAAATCTTCGCAGTTCTGATGCTCGAAACGAATAACTAGAACGGCCTAGGGGAAAACTACTCATGCCATTGTAATCGGGAGAGCTTCTACTTTCAGATGCAACAGAAACTTTGCGGATTGGTCAATCCGTTCGCGAGATATGGCAGTTTTGAGGTAAGAAACGCTTGAGAAACTCCCAATTTTCGCAGTTCTGATGCTCGAAACGAATAACTAGAACGGCCTAGGGGAAAACTACTCATACCGTTGTAATGGGGCGAGTTTCTACTTTCAGATGCAACAGAAACTTTGCGGATTGGTCAATCCGTTCGCGAGATATGGCAGTTTTGAGGTAAGAAACGCTTGAGAAACTCAAAATTTTCTTAGTTCTGATGCTCGAAACGAATATCTAGAACGGCCTAGGGGAAAACTACTCATACCGTTGTAATGGGGCGAGTTTCTACTTTCAGATGCAACAGAAACTTTGCGGATTGGTCAATCCGTTCGCGAGATATGGCAGTTTTGATGTAAGAAACGCTTGAGAAAATCAAAATTTTCTTAGTTCTGATGCTCGAAACGAATAACTAGAACGGCCTAGGGGAAAACTACTCATACCGTTGTAATGGGGCGAGTTTCTACTTTCAGATGCGACAGAAACTTTGCGGATTGGTCAATCCGTTCGCGAGATATGGCAGTTTTGATGTAAGAAACGCTTGAGAAGCTCCAAATCTTCGCAGTTCTGATGCTCGAAAGGAATAACTAGAACGGCCTAGGGGAAAACTACTCATACCGTTGTAATGGGGCGAGTTTCTACTTTCAGATGCGACAGAAACTTTGCGGATTGGTCAATCAGTTCGCGAGGCATGGCAGTTTTGAGGTGAGAAACGCTTGAGAAACTCAAAATTTTCTTAGTTCTGATGCTCGAAACGAATAACTAGAACGGCCTAGGGGAAAACTACTCATACCGTTGTAATGGGGCGAGTTTCTACTTTCAGACGCAACAGAAACTTTGCGGATTGGTCAATCCGTTCGCGAGATATGGCAGTTTTGTGGTAAGAAACGCTTGAGAAACTCAAAATCTTCGCAGTTCTGATGCTCGAAACGAATAACTAGAACGGCCTAGGGGAAAACTACTCATACCATTGTAATCGGGAGAGCTTCTACTTTCAGATGCAAAAGAAATTTTGGGTATTGGTCAATCCGTTCGCGAGATATGGCAGTTTTGAGGTAAGAAACGCTTGAGAAACTCAAAATTTTCTTAGTTCTGATGCTCGAAACGAATAACTAGAACGGCCTAGGGGAAAACTACTCATACCGTTGTAATGGGGCGAGTTTCTACTTTCAGATGCAACAGAAACTTTGCGGATTGGTCAATCCGTTCGCGAGATATGGCAGTTTTGAGGTAAGAAACGCTTGAGAAACTCCCAATTTTCGCAGTTCTGATGCTCGAAACGAATAACTAGAACGGCCTAGGGGAAAACTACTCATACCGTTGTAATGGGGCGAGTTTCTACTTTCAGATGCAACAGAAACTTTGCGGATTGGTCAATCCGTTCGCGAGATATGGCAGTTTTGAGGTAAGAAACGCTTGAGAAACTCAAAATTTTCTTAGTTCTGATGCTCGAAACGAATATCTAGAACGGCCTAGGGGAAAACTACTCATACCGTTGTAATGGGGCGAGTTTCTACTTTCAGATGCAACAGAAACTTTGCGGATTGGTCAATCCGTTCGCGAGATATGGCAGTTTTGCTGTAAGAAACGCTTGAGAAAATCAAAATTTTCTTAGTTCTGATGCTCGAAACGAATAACTAGAACGGCCTAGGGGAAAACTACTCATACCGTTGTAATGGGGCGAGTTTCTACTTTCAGATGCGACAGAAACTTTGCGGATTGGTCAATCCGTTCGCGAGATATGGCAGTTTTGATGTAAGAAACGCTTGAGAAACTCCAAATCTTCGCAGTTCTGATGCTCGAAAGGAATAACTAGAACGGCCTAGGGGAAAACTACTCATACCGTTGTAATGGGGCGAGTTTCTACTTTCAGATGCGACAGAAACTTTGCGGATTGGTCAATCAGTTCGCGAGGCATGGCAGTTTTGAGGTGAGAAACGCTTGAGAAACTCAAAATTTTCTTAGTTCTGATGCTCGAAACGAATAACTAGAACGGCCTAGGGGAAAACTACTCATACCGTTGTAATGGGGCGAGTTTCTACTTTCAGACGCAACAGAAACTTTGCGGATTGGTCAATCCGTTCGCGAGATATGGCAGTTTTGTGGTAAGAAACGCTTGAGAAACTCAAAATCTTCGCAGTTCTGATGCTCGAAACGAATAACTAGAACGGCCTAGGGGAAAACTACTCATACCATTGTAATCGGGAGAGCTTCTACTTTCAGATGCAAAAGAAATTTTGCGTATTGGTCAATCCGTTCGCGAGATATGGCAGTTTTGAGGTAAGAAACGCTTGAGAAACTCAAAATTTTCTTAGTTCTGATGCTCGAAACGAATAACTAGAACGGCCTAGGGGAAAACTACTCATACCGTTGTAATGGGGCGAGTTTCTACTTTCAGATGCAACAGAAACTTTGCGGATTGGTCAATCCGTTCGCGAGATATGGCAGTTTTGAGGTAAGAAACGCTTGAGAAACTCCCAATTTTCGCAGTTCTGATGCTCGAAACGAATAACTAGAACGGACTAGGGGAAAACTACTCATACCGTTGTAATGGGGCGAGTTTCTACTTTCAGATGCAACAGAAACTTTGCGGATTGGTCAATCCGTTCGCGAGATATGGCAGTTTTGAGGTAAGAAACGCTTGAGAAACTCAAAATTTTCTTAGTTCTGATGCTCGAAACGAATATCTAGAACGGCCTAGGGGAAAACTACTCATACCGTTGTAATGGGGCGAGTTTCTACTTTCAGATGCAACAGAAACTTTGCGGATTGGTCAATCCGTTCGCGAGATATGGCAGTTTTGAGGTCAGAAACGCTTGAGAAACTCAAAATTTTCTTAGTTCTGATGCTCGAAGCGAATATCTAGAACGGCCTAGGGGAAAACTACTCATACCGTTGTAATGGGGCGAGTTTCTACTTTCAGAGGCAACAGAAACTTTGCGGATTGGTCAATCCGTTCGCGAGATATGGCAGTTTTGAGGTAAGAAACGCTTGAGAAACTCAAAATTTTCTTAGTTCTGATGCTCGAAACGAATAACTAGAACGGCCTAGGGGAAAACTACTCATACCGTTGTAATGGGGCGAGTTTCTACTTTCAGACGCAACAGAAACTTTGCGGATTGGTCAATCCGTTCGCGAGATATGGCAGTTTTGAGGTAAGAAACGCTTGAGAAACTCCCAATTTTCGCAGTTCTGATGCTCGAAACGAATAACTAGAACGGCCTAGGAGAAAACTACTCATACCGTTGTAATGGGGCGAGTTTCTACTTTCAGATGCGACAGAAACTTTGCAGATTGGTCAATCCGTTCGCGAGATATGGCAGTTTTGAGGTAAGAAACGCTTGAGAAACTCAAAATTTTCTTAGTTCTGATGCTCGAAACGAATAACTAGAACGGCCTAGGGGAAAACTACTCATACCGTTGTAATGGGGCGAGTTTCTACTTTCAGATGCGACAGAAACTTTGCGGATTGGTCAATCCGTTCGCGAGATATGGCAGTTTTGAGGTAAGAAACGCTTGAGAAACTCCAAATTTTCTTAGTTCTGATGCTCGAAACGAATAACTAGAACGGCCTAGGGGAAAACTACTCATACCGTTGTAATGGGGCGAGTTTCTACTTTCAGATGCAACAGAAACTTTGCAGATTGGTCAATCCGTTCGCGAGATATGGCAGTTTTGAGGTAAGAAACGCTTGAGAAACTCAAAATTTTCTTAGTTCTGATGCTCGAAACGAATAACTAGAACGGCCTAGGGGAAAACTACTCATACCGTTGTAATGGGGCGAGTTTCTACTTTCAGATGCGACAGAAACTTTGCGGATTGGTCAATCCGTTCGCGAGATATGGCAGTTTTGAGGTAAGAAACGCTTGAGAAACTCCAAATCTTCGCAGTTCTGATGCTCGAAAGGAATAACTAGAACGGCCTAGGGGAAAACTACTCATACCGTTGTAATGGGGCGAGTTTCTACTTTCAGATGCGACAGAAACTTTGCGGATTGGTCAATCCGTTCGCGAGGCATGGCAGTTTTGAGGTGAGAAACGCTTGAGAAACTCAAAATTTTCTTAGTTCTGATGCTCGAAACGAATAACTAGAACGGCCTAGGGGAAAACTACTCATACCGTTGTAATGGGGCGAGTTTCTACTTTCAGACGCAACAGAAACTTTGCGGATTGGTCAATCCGTTCGCGAGATATGGCAGTTTTGTGGTAAGAAACGCTTGAGAAACTCAAAATCTTCGCAGTTCTGATGGTCGAAACGAATAACTAGAACGGCCTAGGGGAAAACTACTCATACCATTGTAATCGGGAGAGCTTCTACTTTCAGATGCAAAAGAAATTTTGCGTATTGGTCAATCCGTTCGCGAGATATGGCAGTTTTGAGGTAAGAAACGCTTGAGAAACTCAAAATTTTCTTAGTTCTGATGCTCGAAACGAATAACTAGAACGGCCTAGGGGAAAACTACTCATACCGTTGTAATGGGGCGAGTTTCTACTTTCAGATGCAACAGAAACTTTGCGGATTGGTCAATCCGTTCGCGAGATATGGCAGTTTTGAGGTAAGAAACGCTTGAGAAACTCCCAATTTTCGCAGTTCTGATGCTCGAAACGAATAACTAGAACGGCCTAGGGGAAAACTACTCATACCGTTGTAATGGGGCGAGTTTCTACTTTCAGATGCAACAGAAACTTTGCGGATTGGTCAATCCGTTCGCGAGATATGGCAGTTTTGAGGTCAGAAACGCTTGAGAAACTCAAAATTTTCTTAGTTCTGATGCTCGAAGCGAATATCTAGAACGGCCTAGGGGAAAACTACTCATACCGTTGTAATGGGGCGAGTTTCTACTTTCAGAGGCAACAGAAACTTTGCGGATTGGTCAATCCGTTCGCGAGATATGGCAGTTTTGAGGTAAGAAACGCTTGAGAAAATCAAAATTTTCTTAGTTCTGATGCTCGAAACGAATAACTAGAACGGCCTAGGGGAAAACTACTCATACCGTTGTAATGGGGCGAGTTTCTACTTTCAGATGCGACAGAAACTTTGCGGATTGGTCAATCCGTACGCGAGATATGGCAGTTTTGATGTAAGAAACGCTTGAGAAACTCCAAATCTTCGCAGTTCTGATGCTCGAAAGGAATAACTAGAACGGCCTAGGGGAAAACTACTCATACCGTTGTAATGGGGCGAGTTTCTACTTTCAGATGCGACAGAAACTTTGCGGATTGGTCAATCAGTTCGCGAGGCATGGCAGTTTTGAGGTGAGAAACGCTTGAGAAACTCAAAATTTTCTTAGTTCTGATGCTCGAAACGAATAACTAGAACGGCCTAGGGGAAAACTACTCATACCGTTGTAATGGGGCGAGTTTCTACTTTCAGACGCAACAGAAACTTTGCGGATTGGTCAATCCGTTCGCGAGATATGGCAGTTTTGTGGTAAGAAACGCTTGAGAAACTCAAAATCTTCGCAGTTCTGATGCTCGAAACGAATAACTAGAACGGCCTAGGGGAAAACTACTCATGCCATTGTAATCGGGAGAGCTTCTACTTTCAGATGCAACAGAAACTTTGCGGATTGGTCAATCCGTTCGCGAGATATGGCAGTTTTGAGGTAAGAAACGCTTGAGAAACTCCCAATTTTCGCAGTTCTGATGCTCGAAACGAATAACTAGAACGGCCTAGGGGAAAACTACTCATACCGTTGTAATGGGGCGAGTTTCTACTTTCAGATGCAACAGAAACTTTGCGGATTGGTCAATCCGTTCGCGAGATATGGCAGTTTTGAGGTAAGAAACGCTTGAGAAACTCAAAATTTTCTTAGTTCTGATGCTCGAAACGAATATCTAGAACGGCCTAGGGGAAAACTACTCATACCGTTGTAATGGGGCGAGTTTCTACTTTCAGATGCAACAGAAACTTTGCGGATTGGTCAATCCGTTCGCGAGATATGGCAGTTTTGATGTAAGAAACGCTTGAGAAAATCAAAATTTTCTTAGTTCTGATGCTCGAAACGAATAACTAGAACGGCCTAGGGGAAAACTACTCATACCGTTGTAATGGGGCGAGTTTCTACTTTCAGATGCGACAGAAACTTTGCGGATTGGTCAATCCGTTCGCGAGATATGGCAGTTTTGATGTAAGAAACGCTTGAGAAACTCCAAATCTTCGCAGTTCTGATGCTCGAAAGGAATAACTAGAACGGCCTAGGGGAAAACTACTCATACCGTTGTAATGGGGCGAGTTTCTACTTTCAGATGCGACAGAAACTTTGCGGATTGGTCAATCAGTTCGCGAGGCATGGCAGTTTTGAGGTGAGAAACGCTTGAGAAACTCAAAATTTTCTTAGTTCTGATGCTCGAAACGAATAACTAGAACGGCCTAGGGGAAAACTACTCATACCGTTGTAATGGGGCGAGTTTCTACTTTCAGACGCAACAGAAACTTTGCGGATTGGTCAATCCGTTCGCGAGATATGGCAGTTTTGTGGTAAGAAACGCTTGAGAAACTCAAAATCTTCGCAGTTCTGATGCTCGAAACGAATAACTAGAACGGCCTAGGGGAAAACTACTCATACCATTGTAATCGGGAGAGCTTCTACTTTCAGATGCAAAAGAAATTTTGCGTATTGGTCAATCCGTTCGCGAGATATGGCAGTTTTGAGGTAAGAAACGCTTGAGAAACTCAAAATTTTCTTAGTTCTGATGCTCGAAACGAATAACTAGAACGGCCTAGGGGAAAACTACTCATACCGTTGTAATGGGGCGAGTTTCTACTTTCAGATGCAACAGAAACTTTGCGGATTGGTCAATCCGTTCGCGAGATATGGCAGTTTTGAGGTAAGAAACGCTTGAGAAACTCCCAATTTTCGCAGTTCTGATGCTCGAAACGAATAACTAGAACGGCCTAGGGGAAAACTACTCATACCGTTGTAATGGGGCGAGTTTCTACTTTCAGATGCAACAGAAACTTTGCGGATTGGTCAATCCGTTCGCGAGATATGGCAGTTTTGAGGTAAGAAACGCTTGAGAAACTCAAAATTTTCTTAGTTCTGATGCTCGAAACGAATATCTAGAACGGCCTAGGGGAAAACTACTCATACCGTTGTAATGGGGCGAGTTTCTACTTTCAGATGCAACAGAAACTTTGCGGATTGGTCAATCCGTTCGCGAGATATGGCAGTTTTGATGTAAGAAACGCTTGAGAAAATCAAAATTTTCTTAGTTCTGATGCTCGAAACGAATAACTAGAACGGCCTAGGGGAAAACTACTCATACCGTTGTAATGGGGCGAGTTTCTACTTTCAGATGCGACAGAAACTTTGCGGATTGGTCAATCCGTTCGCGAGATATGGCAGTTTTGATGTAAGAAACGCTTGAGAAACTCCAAATCTTCGCAGTTCTGATGCTCGAAAGGAATAACTAGAACGGCCTAGGGGAAAACTACTCATACCGTTGTAATGGGGCGAGTTTCTACTTTCAGATGCGACAGAAACTTTGCGGATTGGTCAATCAGTTCGCGAGGCATGGCAGTTTTGAGGTGAGAAACGCTTGAGAAACTCAAAATTTTCTTAGTTCTGATGCTCGAAACGAATAACTAGAACGGCCTAGGGGAAAACTACTCATACCGTTGTAATGGGGCGAGTTTCTACTTTCAGACGCAACAGAAACTTTGCGGATTGGTCAATCCGTTCGCGAGATATGGCAGTTTTGTGGTAAGAAACGCTTGAGAAACTCAAAATCTTCGCAGTTCTGATGCTCGAAACGAATAACTAGAACGGCCTAGGGGAAAACTACTCATACCATTGTAATCGGGAGAGCTTCTACTTTCAGATGCAAAAGAAATTTTGCGTATTGGTCAATCCGTTCGCGAGATATGGCAGTTTTGAGGTAAGAAACGCTTGAGAAACTCAAAATTTTCTTAGTTCTGATGCTCGAAACGAATAACTAGAACGGCCTAGGGGAAAACTACTCATACCGTTGTCATGGGGCGAGTTTCTACTTTCAGATGCAACAGAAACTTTGCGGATTGGTCAATCCGTTCGCGAGATATGGCAGTTTTGAGGTAAGAAACGCTTGAGAAACTCCCAATTTTCGCAGTTCTGATGCTCGAAACGAATAACTAGAACGGACTAGGGGAAAACTACTCATACCGTTGTAATGGGGCGAGTTTCTACTTTCAGATGCAACAGAAACTTTGCGGATTGGTCAATCCGTTCGCGAGATATGGCAGTTTTGAGGTAAGAAACGCTTGAGAAACTCAAAATTTTCTTAGTTCTGATGCTCGAAACGAATATCTAGAACGGCCTAGGGGAAAACTACTCATACCGTTGTAATGGGGCGAGTTTCTACTTTCAGATGCAACAGAAACTTTGCGGATTGGTCAATCCGTTCGCGAGATATGGCAGTTTTGAGGTCAGAAACGCTTGAGAAACTCAAAATTTTCTTAGTTCTGATGCTCGAAGCGAATATCTAGAACGGCCTAGGGGAAAACTACTCATACCGTTGTAATGGGGCGAGTTTCTACTTTCAGAGGCAACAGAAACTTTGCGGATTGGTCAATCCGTTCGCGAGATATGGCAGTTTTGAGGTAAGAAACGCTTGAGAAACTCAAAATTTTCTTAGTTCTGATGCTCGAAACGAATAACTAGAACGGCCTAGGGGAAAACTACTCATACCGTTGTAATGGGGCGAGTTTCTACTTTCAGACGCAACAGAAACTTTGCGGATTGGTCAATCCGTTCGCGAGATATGGCAGTTTTGTGGTAAGAAACGCTTGAGAAACTCAAAATCTTCGCAGTTCTGATGCTCGAAACGAATAACTAGAACGGCCTAGGGGAAAACTACTCATACCATTGTAATCGGGAGAGCTTCTACTTTCAGATGCAAAAGAAATTTTGCGTATTGGTCAATCCGTTCGCGAGATATGGCAGTTTTGAGGTAAGAAACGCTTGAGAAACTCAAAATTTTCTTAGTTCTGATGCTCGAAACGAATAACTAGAACGGCCTAGGGGAAAACTACTCATACCGTTATAATGGGGCGAGTTTCTACTTTCAGATGCAACAGAAACTTTGCGGATTGGTCAATCCGTTCGCGAGATATGGCAGTTTTGAGGTAAGAAACGCTTGAGAAACTCCCAATTTTCGCAGTTCTGATGCTCGAAACGAATAACTAGAACGGCCTAGGGGAAAACTACTCATACCGTTGTAATGGGGCGAGTTTCTACTTTCAGATGCAACAGAAACTTTGCGGATTGGTCAATCCGTTCGCGAGATATGGCAGTTTTGAGGTAAGAAACGCTTGAGAAACTCAAAATTTTCTTAGTTCTGATGCTCGAAACGAATATCTAGAACGGCCTAGGGGAAAACTACTCATACCGTTGTAATGGGGCGAGTTTCTACTTTCAGATGCAACAGAAACTTTGCGGATTGGTCAATCCGTTCGCGAGATATGGCAGTTTTGAGGTAAGAAACGCTTGAGAAACTCAAAATTTTCTGTGTTCTGATGCTCGAAACGAATAACTAGAACGGCCTAGGGGAAAACTACTCATACCGTTGTAATGGGGCGAGTTTCTACTTTCAGATGCGATAGAAACTTTGCGGATTGGTCAATCCGTTCGCGAGATATGGCAGTTTTGAGGTAAGAAACGCTTGAGAAACTCCAAATCTTCGCAGTTCTGATGCTCGAAACGAATAACTAGAACGGCCTAGGGGAAAACAACTCATACCATTGTAATCGGGAGAGCTTCTGCTTTCAGATGCAACAGAAATTTTGCGTATTGGTCAATCCGTTCGCGAGATATGGCAGTTTTGAGGTAAGCAACGCTTGAGAAACTCAAAATTTTCTTAGTTCTGATGCTCGAAACGAATAACTAGAACGGCCTAGGGGAAAACTACTCATACCGTTGTAATGGGGCGAGTTTCTACTTTCAGATACGACAGAAACTTTGCGGATTGGTCAATCCGTTCGCGAGATATGGCAGTTTTGAGGTAAGAAACGCTTGAGAAACTCAAAATTTTCTTAGTTCTGATGCTCGAAACGAATAACTAGAACGGCCTAGGGGAAAACTACTCATACCGTTGTAATGGGGCGAGTTTCTACTTTCAGATGCAACAGAAACTTTGCGGATTGGTAAATCCGTTCGCGAGATATGGCAGTTTTGAGGTAAGAAACGCTTGAGAAACTCAAAATTTTCTTAGTTCTGATGCTCGAAACGAATAACTAGAACGGCCTAGGGGAAAACTACTCATACCGTTGTAATGGGGCGAGTTTCTACTTTCAGATGCGACAGAAACTTTGCGGATTGGTCAATCCGTTCGCGAGATATGGCAGTTTTGAGGTAAGAAACGCTTGAGAAACTCCCAATTTTCGCAGTTCTGATGCTCGAAACGAATAACTAGAACGGCCTAGGGGAAAACTACTCATACCGTTGTAATGGGGCGAGTTTCTACTTTCAGATGCGATAGAAACTTTGCGGATTGGTCAATCCGTTCGCGAGATATGGCAGTTTTGAGGTAAGAAACGCTTGAGAAACTCCAAATCTTCGCAGTTCTGATGCTCGAAACGAATAACTAGAACGGCCTAGGGGAAAACTACTCATACCATTGTAATCGGGAGAGCTTCTACTTTCAGATGCAACAGAAATTTTGTGTATTGGTCAATCCGTTCGCGAGATATGGCAGTTTTGAGGTAAGAAACGCTTGAGAAACTTAAAATTTTCTTAGTTCTGATGCTCGAAACGAATAACTAGAACGGCCTAGGGGAAAACTACTCATACCGTTGTAATGGGGCGAGTTTCTACTTTCAGATGCAACAGAAACTTTGCGGATTGGTCAATCCGTTCGCGAGATATGGCAGTTTTGAGGAAAGAAACGCTTGAGAAACTCAAAATTTTCTTAGTTCTGATGCTCGAAACGAATAACTAGAACGGCCTAGGGGAAAACTACTCATACCGTTGTAATGGGGCGAGTTTCTACTTTCAGATGCGACAGAAACTTTGCGGATTGGTCAATCCGTTCGCGAGATATGGCAGTTTTGAGGTAAGAAACGCTTGAGAAACTCCAAATCTTCGCAATTCTGATGCTCGAAAGGAATAACTAGAACGGCCTAGGGGAAAACTACTCATACCGTTGTAATAGGGCGAGTTTCTACTTTCAGATGCAACAGAAACTTTGCGGATTGGTCAATCCGTTCGCGAGATATGGCAGTTTTGAGGTAAGAAACGCTTGAGAAACTCCCAATTTTCGCAGTTCTGATGCTCGAAACGAATAACTAGAACGGCCTAGGGCCGTTGTAATGGGGCGAGTTTCTACTTTCAGATGCGATAGAAACTTTGCGGATTGGTCAATCCGTTCGCGAGATATGGCAGTTTTGAGGTAAGAAACGCTTGAGAAACTCAAAATTTTCTTAGTTCTGATGCTCGAAACGAATAACTAGAACGGCCTAGGGGAAAACTACTCATACCGTTGTAATGGGGCGAGATTCTACTTTCAGATGCAACAGAAACTTTGCGGATTGGTCAATCCGTTCGCGAAATATGGCAGTTTTGAGGTAAGAAACGCTTGAGAAACTCAAAATTTTCTTAGTTCTGATGCTCGAAACGAATAACTAGAACGGCCTAGGGGAAAACTACTCATACCGTTGTAATGGGGCGAGTTTCTACTTTCAGATGCGACAGAAACTTTGCGGATTGGTCAATCCGTTCGCGAGATATGGCAGTTTTGAGGTAAGAAACGCTTGAGAAACTCAAAATTTTCTTAGTTCTGATGCTCGAAACGAATAACTAGAACGGCCTAGGGGAAAACTACTCATACCGTTGTAATGGGGCGAGATTCTACTTTCAGATGCAACAGAAACTTTGCGGATTGGTCAATCCGTTCGCGAAATATGGCAGTTTTGAGGTAAGAAACGCTTGAGAAACTCAAAATTTTCTTAGTTCTGATGCTCGAAACGAATAACTAGAACGGCCTAGGGGAAAACTACTCATACCGTTGTAATGGGGCGAGTTTCTACTTTCAGATGCGACAGAAACTTTGCGGATTGGTCAATCCGTTCGCGAGATATGGCAGTTTAGAGGTAAGAAACGCTTGAGAAACTCCAAATCTTCGCAGTTCTGATGCTCGAAAGGAATAACTAGAACGGCCTAGGGGATGACTACTCATACCGTTGTAATGGGGCGAGTTTCTACTTTCAGATGCGACAGAAACTTTGCGGATTGGTCAACCCGTTCGCGAGATATGGCAGTTTTGAGGTAAGAAACGCTTGAGAAACTCCCAATTTTCGCAGTTCTGATGCTCGAAACGAATAACTAGAACGGCCTAAGGGAAAACTACTCACACCGTTGTAATGGGGCGAGTTTCTACTTTCAGATGCGACAGAAACTTTGCGGATTGGTCAATCCGTTCGCGAGATATGGCAGTTTTGAGGTAAGAAACGCTTGAGAAACTCCCAATTTTCGCAGTTCTGATGCTCGAAACGAATAACTAGAACGGCCTAGGGGAAAACTACTCATACCGTTGTAATGGGGCGAGTTTCTACTTTCAGATGCGATAGAAACTTTGCGGATTGGTCAATCCGTTCGCGAGATATGGCAGTTTTGAGGTAAGAAACGCTTGAGAAACTCCAAATCTTCGCAGTTCTGATGCTCGAAACGAATAACTAGAACGGCCTAGGGGAAAACTACTCATACCATTGTAATCGGGAGAGCTTCTACTTTCAGATGCAACAGAAATTTTGTGTATTGGTCAATCCGTTCGCGAGATATGGCAGTTTTGAGGTAAGAAACGCTTGAGAAACTCAAAATTTTCTTAGTTCTGATGCTCGAAACGAATAACTAGAACGGCCTAGGGGAAAACTACTCATACCGTTGTAATGGGGCGAGTTTCTACTTTCAGATGCAACAGAAACTTTGCGGATTGGTCAATCCGTTCGCGAGATATGGCAGTTTTGAGGTAAGAAACGCTTGAGAAACTCAAAATTTTCTTAGTTCTGATGCTCGAAACGAATAACTAGAACGGCCTAGGGGAAAGCTACTCATACCGTTGTAATGGGGCGAGTTTCTACTTTCAGATGCAACAGAAATTTTGCGTATTGGTCAATCCGTTCGCGAGATATGGCAGTTTTGAGGTAAGAAACGCTTGAGAAACTCAAAATTTTCTTAGTTCTGATGCTCGAAACGAATAACTAGAACGGCCTAGGGGAAAACTACTCATACCGTTGTAATGGGGCGAGTTTCTACTTTCAGATGCAACAGAAACTTTGCGGATTGGTCAATCCGTTCGCGAGATATGGCTGTTTTGAGGTAAGAAACGCTTGAGAAACTCAAAATTTTCTTAGTTCTGATGCTCGAAACGAATAACTGGAACGGCCTAGGGGAAAACTACTCAGACCGTTGTAATGGGGCGAGTTTCTACTTTCAGATGCAACAGAAATTTTGCGTATTGGTCAATCCGTTCGCGAGATATGGCAGTTTTGAGGTAAGAAACGCTTGAGAAACTCAAAATTTTCTTAGTTCTGATGCTCGAAACGAATAACTAGAACGGCCTAGGGGAAAACTACTCATACCGTTGTAATGGGGCGAGTTTCTACTTTCAGATGCAACAGAAACTTTGCGGATTGGTCAATCCGTTCGCGAGATATGGCAGTTTTGAGGTAAGAAACGCTTGAGAAACTCAAAATTTTCTTAGTTCTGATGCTCGAAACGAATAACTAGAACGGCCTAGGGGAAAACTACTCATACCGTTGTAATGGGGCGAGTTTCTACTTTCAGATGCAACAGAAACTTTGCGGATTGGTCAATCCGTTCGCGAGATATGGCAGTTTTGAGGTAAGAAACGCTTGAGAAACTCAAAATTTTCTTAGTTCTGATGCTCGAAACGAATAACTAGAACGGCCTAGGGGAAAACTACTCATACCGTTGTAATGGGGCGAGTTTCTACTTTCAGATGCGACAGAAACTTTGCGGATTGGTCAATCCGTTCGCGAGATATGGCAGTTTTGTGGTAAGAAACGCTTGAGAAACTCAAAATCTTCGCAGTTCTGATGCTCGAAACGAATAACTAGAACGGCCTAGGGGAAAACTACTCATACCATTGTAATCGGGAGAGCTTCTACTTTCAGATGCAAAAGAAATTTTGCGTATTGGTCAATCCGTTCGCGAGATATGGCAGTTTTGAAGTAAGAAACGCTTGAGAAACTCATAATTTTCTTAGTTCTGATGCTCGAAACGAATAACTAGAACGGCCTAGGGGAAAACTACTCATACCGTTGTAATGGGGCGAGTTTCTACTTTCAGATGCAACAGAAACTTTGCGGATTGGTCAATCCGTTCTCGAGATATGGCAGTTTTGAGGTAAGAAACGCTTGAGAAACTCCCAATTTTCGCAGTTCTGATGCTCGAAACGAATAACTAGAACGGCCTAGGGGAAAACTACTCATACCGTTGTAATGGGGCGAGTTTCTACTTTCAGATGCAACAGAAACTTTGCGGATTGGTCAATCCGTTCGCGAGATATGGCAGTTTTGAGGTAAGAAACGCTTGAGAAACTCAAAATTTTCTTAGTTCTGATGCTCGAAACGAATAACTAGAACGGCCTAGGGGAAAACTACTCATACCGTTGTAATGGGGCGAGTTTCTACTTTCAGATGCAACAGAAACTTTGCGGATTGGTCAATCCGTTCGCGAGATATGGCAGTTTTGAGGTAAGAAACCCTTGAGAAACTCCCAATTTTCGCAGTTCTGATGCTCGAAACGAATAACTAGAACGGCCTAGGGGAAAACTACTCATACCGTTGTAATGGGGCGAGTTTCTACTTTCAGATGCAACAGAAACTTTGCGGATTGGTCAATCCGTTCGCGAGATATGGCAGTTTTGAGGTAAGAAACGCTTGAGAAACTCAAAATTTTCTTAGTTCTGATGCTCGAAACGAATAACTAGAACGGCCTAGGGGAAAGCTACTCATACCGTTGTAATGGGGCGAGTTTCTACTTTCAGATGCAACAGAAATTTTGCGTATTGGTCAATCCGTTCGCGAGATATGGCAGTTTTGAGGTAAGAAACGCTTGAGAAACTCAAAATTTTCTTAGTTCTGATGCTCGAAACGAATAACTAGAACGGCCTAGGGGAAAACTACTCATACCGTTGTAATGGGGCGAGTTTCTACTTTCAGATGCAACAGAAACTTTGCGGATTGGTCAATCCGTTCGCGAGATATGGCTGTTTTGAGGTAAGAAACGCTTGAGAAACTCAAAATTTTCTTAGTTCTGATGCTCGAAACGAATAACTGGAACGGCCTAGGGGAAAACTACTCAGACCGTTGTAATGGGGCGAGTTTCTACTTTCAGATGCAACAGAAATTTTGCGTATTGGTCAATCCGTTCGCGAGATATGGCAGTTTTGAGGTAAGAAACGCTTGAGAAACTCAAAATTTTCTTAGTTCTGATGCTCGAAACGAATAACTAGAACGGCCTAGGGGAAAACTACTCATACCGTTGTAATGGGGCGAGTTTCTACTTTCAGATGCGACAGAAACTTTGCGGATTGGTCAATCCTTTCGCGAGATATGGCAGTTTTGAGGTAAGAAACGCTTGAGAAACTCAAAATTTTCTTAGTTCTGATGCTCGAAACGAATAACTAGAACGGCCTAGGGGAAAACTACTCATACCGTTGTAATGGGGCGAGTTTCTACTTTCAGATGCAACAGAAACTTTGCGGATTGGTCAATCCGTTCGCGAGATATGGCAGTTTTGAGGTAAGAAACGCTTGAGAAACTCAAAATTTTCTTAGTTCTGATGCTCGAAACGAATAACTAGAACGGCCTAGGGGAAAACTACTCATACCGTTGTAATGGGGCGAGTTTCTACTTTCAGATGCGACAGAAACTTTGCGGATTGGTCAATCCGTTCGCGAGATATGGCAGTTTTGTGGTAAGAAACGCTTGAGAAACTCAAAATCTTCGCAGTTCTGATGCTCGAAACGAATAACTAGAACGGCCTAGGGGAAAACTACTCATACCATTGTAATCGGGAGAGCTTCTACTTTCAGATGCAAAAGAAATTTTGCGTATTGGTCAATCCGTTCGCGAGATATGGCAGTTTTGAGGTAAGAAACGCTTGAGAAACTCAAAATTTTCTTAGTTCTGATGCTCGAAACGAATAACTAGAACGGCCTAGGGGAAAACTACTCATACCGTTGTAATGGGGCGAGTTTCTACTTTCAGATGCAACAGAAACTTTGCGGATTGGTCAATCCGTTCTCGAGATATGGCAGTTTTGAGGTAAGAAACGCTTGAGAAACTCCCAATTTTCGCAGTTCTGATGCTCGAAACGAATAACTAGAACGGCCTAGGGGAAAACTACTCATACCGTTGTAATGGGGCGAGTTTCTACTTTCAGATGCAACAGAAACTTTGCGGATTGGTCAATCCGTTCGCGAGATATGGCAGTTTTGAGGTAAGAAACGCTTGAGAAACTCAAAATTCTCTTAGTTCTGATGCTCGAAACGAATAACTAGAACGGCCTAGGGGAAAACTACTCATACCGTTGTAATGGGGCGAGTTTCTACTTTCAGATGCAACAGAAACTTTGCGGATTGGTCAATCCGTTCGCGAGATATGGCAGTTTTGAGGTAAGAAACGCTTGAGAAACTCCCAATTTTCGCAGTTCTCATGCTCGAAACGAATAACTAGAACGGCCTAGGGGAAAACTACTCATACCGTTGTAATGGGGCGAGTTTCTACTTTCAGATGCAACAGAAACTTTGCGGATTGGTCAATCCGTTCGCGAGATATGGCAGTTTTGAGGTAAGAAACGCTTGAGAAACTCAAAATTTTCTTAGTTCTGATGGTCGAAACGAATAACTAGAACGGCCTAGGGGAAAACTACTCATACCGTTGTAATGGGGCGAGTTTCTACTTTCAGATGCAACAGAAACTTTGCGGATTGGTCAATCCGTTCTCGAGATATGGCAGTTTTGAGGTAAGAAACGCTTGAGAAACTCCCAATTTTCGCAGTTCTGATGCTCGAAACGAATAACTAGAACGGCCTAGGGGAAAACTACTCATACCGTTGTAATGGGGCGAGTTTCTACTTTCAGATGCGACAGAAACTTTGCGGATTGGTCAATCCGTTCGCGAGATATGGCAGTTTTGTGGTAAGAAACGCTTGAGAAACTCAAAATCTTCGCAGTTCTGATGCTCGAAACGAATAACTAGAACGGCCTAGGGGAAAACTACTCATACCATTGTAATCGGGAGAGCTTCTACTTTCAGATGCAAAAGAAATTTTGCGTATTGGTCAATCCGTTCGCGAGATATGGCAGTTTTGAGGTAAGAAACGCTTGAGAAACTCAAAATTTTCTTAGTTCTGATGCTCGAAACGAATAACTAGAACGGCCTAGGGGAAAACTACTCATACCGTTGTAATGGGGCGAGTTTCTACTTTCAGATGCAACAGAAACTTTGCGGATTGGTCAATCCGTTCTCGAGATATGGCAGTTTTGAGGTAAGAAACGCTTGAGAAACTCCCAATTTTCGCAGTTCTGATGCTCGAAACGAATAACTAGAACGGCCTAGGGGAAAACTACTCATACCGTTGTAATGGGGCGAGTTTCTACTTTCAGATGCAACAGAAACTTTGCGGATTGGTCAATCCGTTCGCGAGATATGGCAGTTTTGAGGTAAGAAACGCTTGAGAAACTCAAAATTTTCTTAGTTCTGATGCTCGAAACGAATAACTAGAACGGCCTAGGGGAAAACTACTCATACCGTTGTAATGGGGCGAGTTTCTACTTTCAGATGCAACAGAAACTTTGCGGATTGGTCAATCCGTTCGCGAGATATGGCAGTTTTGAGGTAAGAAACGCTTGAGAAACTCCCAATTTTCGCAGTTCTGATTCTCGAAACGAATAACTAGAACGGCCTAGGGGAAAACTACTCATACCGTTGTAATGGGGCGAGTTTCTACTTTCAGATGCAACAGAAACTTTGCGGATTGGTCAATCCGTTCGCGAGATATGGCAGTTTTGAGGTAAGAAACGCTTGAGAAACTCAAAATTTTCTTAGTTCTGATGCTCGAAACGAATAACTAGAACGGCCTAGGGGAAAACTACTCATACCGTTGTAATGGGGCGAGTTTCTACTTTCAGATGCAACAGAAACTTTGCGGATTGGTCAATCCGTTCTCGAGATATGGCAGTTTTGAGGTAAGAAACGCTTGAGAAACTCCCAATTTTCGCAGTTCTGATGCTCGAAACGAATAACTAGAACGGCCTAGGGGAAAACTACTCATACCGTTGTAATGGGGCGAGTTTCTACTTTCAGATGCAACAGAAACTTTGCGGATTGGTCAATCCGTTCGCGAGATATGGCAGTTTTGAGGTAAGAAACGCTTGAGAAACTCAAAATTTTCTTTGTTCTGATGCTCGAAACGAATAACTAGAACGGCCTAGGGGAAAACTACTCATACCGTTGTAATGGGGCGGGTTTCTACTTTCAGATGCAACAGAAATTTTGCGGATTGTTCAATCCGTTCGCGAGATATGGCAGTTTGGAGGTAAGAAACGCTTGAGATACTCAAAATTTTCGCAGGTCTGATGCTCGAAACGATTAAATAGAACGGCCTAAGGGAAAACTACTCACACCGTTGTAATGGGGCGAGTTTCTACTTTCAGATGCGACAGAAACTTTGCGGATTGGTCAATCCGTTCGCGAGATATGGCAGTTTTGAGGTAAGAAACGCTTGAGAAACTCCCAATTTTCGCAGTTCTGATGCTCGAAACGAATAACTAGAACGGCCTAGGGGAAAACTACTCATACCGTTGTAAGGGGCGAGTTTCTACTTTCAGATGCGATAGAAACTTTGCGGATTGGTCAATCCGTTCGCGAGATATGGCAGTTTTGAGGTAAGAAACGCTTGAGAAACTCCAAATCTTCGCAGTTCTGATGCTCGAAACGAATAACTAGAACGGCCTAGGGGAAAACTACTCATACCATTGTAATCGGGAGAGCTTCTACTTTCAGATGCAAAAGAAATTTTGCGTATTGGTCAATCCGTTCGCGAGATATGGCAGTTTTGAGGTAAGAAACGCTTGAGAAACTCAAAATTTTCTTAGTTCTGATGCTCGAAACGAATAACTAGAACGGCCTAGGGGAAAACTACTCATACCGTTGTAATGGGGCGAGTTTCTACTTTCAGATGCAACAGAAACTTTGCGGATTGGTCAATCCGTTCGCGAGATATGGCAGTTTTGAGGTAAGCAACGCTTGAGAAACTCCCAATTTTCGCAGTTCTGATGCTCGAAACGAATAACTAGAACGGCCTAGGGGAAAACTACTCATACCGTTGTAATGGGGCGAGTTTCTACTTTCAGATGCAACAGAAACTTTGCGGATTGGTCAATCCGTTCGCGAGATATGGCAGTTTTGAGGTAAGAAACGCTTGAGAAACTCAAAATTTTCTTAGTTCTGATGCTCGAAACGAATAACTAGAACGGCCTAGGGGAAAACTACTCATACCGTTGTAATGGGGCGAGTTTCTACTTTCAGATGCAACAGAAACTTTGCGGATTGGTCAATCCGTTCTCGAGATATGGCAGTTTTGAGGTAAGAAACGCTTGAGAAACTCCCAATTTTCGCAGTTCTGATGCTCGAAACGAATAACTAGAACGGCCTAGGGGAAAACTACTCATACCGTTGTAATGGGGCGAGTTTCTACTTTCAGATGCAACAGAAACTTTGCGGATTGGTCAATCCGTTCGCGAGATATGGCAGTTTTGTGGTAAGAAACGCTTGAGAAACTCAAAATCTTCGCAGTTCTGATGCTCGAAACGAATAACTAGAACGGCCTAGGGGAAAACTACTCATACCATTGTAATCGGGAGAGCTTCTACTTTCAGATGCAAAAGAAATTTTGCGTATTGGTCAATCCGTTCGCGAGATATGGCAGTTTTGAGGTAAGAAACGCTTGAGAAACTCAAAATTTTCTTAGTTCTGATGCTCGAAACGAATAACTAGAACGGCCTAGGGGAAAACTACTCATACCGTTGTAATGGGGCGAGTTTCTACTTTCAGATGCAACAGAAACTTTGCGGATTGGTCAATCCGTTCTCGAGATATGGCAGTTTTGAGGTAAGAAACGCTTGAGAAACTCCCAATTTTCGCAGTTCTGATGCTCGAAACGAATAACTAGAACGGCCTAGGGGAAAACTACTCATACCGTTGTAATGGGGCGAGTTTCTACTTTCAGATGCAACAGAAACTTTGCGGATTGGTCAATCCGTTCGCGAGATATGGCAGTTTTGAGGTAAGAAACGCTTGAGAAACTCAAAATTTTCTTAGTTCTGATGCTCGAAACGAATAACTAGAACGGCCTAGGGGAAAACTACTCATACCGTTGTAATGGGGCGAGTTTCTACTTTCAGATGCAACAGAAACTTTGCGGATTGGTCAATCCGTTCGCGAGATATGGCAGTTTTGAGGTAAGAAACGCTTGAGAAACTCAAAATTTTCTTTGTTCTGATGCTCGAAACGAATAACTAGAACGGCCTAGGGGAAAACTACTCATACCGTTGTAATGGGGCGGGTTTCTACTTTCAGATGCAACAGAAATTTTGCGGATTGTTCAATCCGTTCGCGAGATATGGCAGTTTGGAGGTAAGAAACGCTTGAGATACTCAAAATTTTCGCAGGTCTGATGCTCGAAACGATTAAATAGAACGGCCTAAGGGAAAACTACTCACACCGTTGTAATGGGGCGAGTTTCTACTTTCAGATGCGACAGAAACTTTGCGGATTGGTCAATCCGTTCGCGAGATATGGCAGTTTTGAGGTAAGAAACGCTTGAGAAACTCCCAATTTTCGCAGTTCTGATGCTCGAAACGAATAACTAGAACGGCCTAGGGGAAAACTACTCATACCGTTGTAAGGGGCGAGTTTCTACTTTCAGATGCGATAGAAACTTTGCGGATTGGTCAATCCGTTCGCGAGATATGGCAGTTTTGAGGTAAGAAACGCTTGAGAAACTCCAAATCTTCGCAGTTCTGATGCTCGAAACGAATAACTAGAACGGCCTAGGGGAAAACTACTCATACCATTGTAATCGGGAGAGCTTCTACTTTCAGATGCAAAAGAAATTTTGCGTATTGGTCAATCCGTTCGCGAGATATGGCAGTTTTGAGGTAAGAAACGCTTGAGAAACTCAAAATTTTCTTAGTTCTGATGCTCGAAACGAATAACTAGAACGGCCTAGGGGAAAACTACTCATACCGTTGTAATGGGGCGAGTTTCTACTTTCAGATGCAACAGAAACTTTGCGGATTGGTCAATCCGTTCTCGAGATATGGCAGTTTTGAGGTAAGAAACGCTTGAGAAACTCCCAATTTTCGCAGTTCTGATGCTCGAAACGAATAACTAGAACGGCCTAGGGGAAAACTACTCATACCGTTGTAATGGGGCGAGTTTCTACTTTCAGATGCAACAGAAACTTTGCGGATTGGTCAATCCGTTCGCGAGATATGGCAGTTTTGAGGTAAGAAACGCTTGAGAAACTCAAAATTTTCTTAGTTCTGATGCTCGAAACGAATAACTAGAACGGCCTAGGGGAAAACTACTCATACCGTTGTAATGGGGCGAGTTTCTACTTTCAGATGCAACAGAAACTTTGCGGATTGGTCAATCCGTTCGCGAGATATGGCAGTTTTGAGGTAAGCAACGCTTGAGAAACTCCCAATTTTCGCAGTTCTGATGCTCGAAACGAATAACTAGAACGGCCTAGGGGAAAACTACTCATACCGTTGTAATGGGGCGAGTTTCTACTTTCAGATGCAACAGAAACTTTGCGGATTGGTCAATCCGTTCGCGAGATATGGCAGTTTTGAGGTAAGAAACGCTTGAGAAACTCAAAATTTTCTTAGTTCTGATGCTCGAAACGAATAACTAGAACGGCCTAGGGGAAAACTACTCATACCGTTGTAATGGGGCGAGTTTCTACTTTCAGATGCAACAGAAACTTTGCGGATTGGTCAATCCGTTCTCGAGATATGGCAGTTTTGAGGTAAGAAACGCTTGAGAAACTCCCAATTTTCGCAGTTCTGATGCTCGAAACGAATAACTAGAACGGCCTAGGGGAAAACTACTCATACCGTTGTAATGGGGCGAGTTTCTACTTTCAGATGCAACAGAAACTTTGCGGATTGGTCAATCCGTTCGCGAGATATGGCAGTTTTGTGGTAAGAAACGCTTGAGAAACTCAAAATCTTCGCAGTTCTGATGCTCGAAACGAATAACTAGAACGGCCTAGGGGAAAACTACTCATACCATTGTAATCGGGAGAGCTTCTACTTTCAGATGCAAAAGAAATTTTGCGTATTGGTCAATCCGTTCGCGAGATATGGCAGTTTTGAGGTAAGAAACGCTTGAGAAACTCAAAATTTTCTTAGTTCTGATGCTCGAAACGAATAACTAGAACGGCCTAGGGGAAAACTACTCATACCGTTGTAATGGGGCGAGTTTCTACTTTCAGATGCAACAGAAACTTTGCGGATTGGTCAATCCGTTCTCGAGATATGGCAGTTTTGAGGTAAGAAACGCTTGAGAAACTCCCAATTTTCGCAGTTCTGATGCTCGAAACGAATAACTAGAACGGCCTAGGGGAAAACTACTCATACCGTTGTAATGGGGCGAGTTTCTACTTTCAGATGCAACAGAAACTTTGCGGATTGGTCAATCCGTTCGCGAGATATGGCAGTTTTGAGGTAAGAAACGCTTGAGAAACTCAAAATTTTCTTAGTTCTGATGCTCGAAACGAATAACTAGAACGGCCTAGGGGAAAACTACTCATACCGTTGTAATGGGGCGAGTTTCTACTTTCAGATGCAACAGAAACTTTGCGGATTGGTCAATCCGTTCGCGAGATATGGCAGTTTTGAGGTAAGAAACGCTTGAGAAACTCCCAATTTTCGCAGTTCTGATGCTCGAAACGAATAACTAGAACGGCCTAGGGGAAAACTACTCATACCGTTGTAATGGGGCGAGTTTCTACTTTCAGATGCAACAGAAACTTTGCGGATTGGTCAATCCGTTCGCGAGATATGGCAGTTTTGAGGTAAGAAACGCTTGAGAAACTCAAAATTTTCTTAGTTCTGATGCTCGAAACGAATAACTAGAACGGCCTAGGGGAAAACTACTCATACCGTTGTAATGGGGCGAGTTTCTACTTTCAGATGCAACAGAAACTTTGCGGATTGGTCAATCCGTTCTCGAGATATGGCAGTTTTGAGGTAAGAAACGCTTGAGAAACTCCCAATTTTCGCAGTTCTGATGCTCGAAACGAATAACTAGAACGGCCTAGGGGAAAACTACTCATACCGTTGTAATGGGGCGAGTTTCTACTTTCAGATGCAACAGAAACTTTGCGGATTGGTCAATCCGTTCGCGAGATATGGCAGTTTTGAGGTAAGAAACGCTTGAGAAACTCAAAATTTTCTTAGTTCTGATGCTCGAAACGAATAACTAGAACGGCCTAGGGGAAAACTACTCATACCGTTGTAATGGGGCGAGTTTCTACTTTCAGATGCAACAGAAACTTTGCGGATTGGTCAATCCGTTCGCGAGATATGGCAGTTTTGAGGTAAGAAACGCTTGAGAAACTCCCAATTTTCGCAGTTCTGAATCTCGAAACGAATAACTAGAACGGCCTAGGGGAAAACTACTCATACCGTTGTAATGGGGCGAGTTTCTACTTTCAGATGCAACAGAAACTTTGCGGATTGGTCAATCCGTTCGCGAGATATGGCAGTTTTGAGGTAAGAAACGCTTGAGAAACTCAAAATTTTCTTAGTTCTGATGCTCGAAACGAATAACTAGAACGGCCTAGGGGAAAACTACTCATACCGTTGTAATGGGGCGAGTTTCTACTTTCAGATGCAACAGAAACTTTGCGGATTGGTCAATCCGTTCTCGAGATATGGCAGTTTTGAGGTAAGAAACGCTTGAGAAACTCCCAATTTTCGCAGTTCTGATGCTTGAAACGAATAACTAGAACGGCCTAGGGGAAAACTACTCATACCGTTGTAATGGGGCGAGTTTCTACTTTCAGATGCAACAGAAACTTTGCGGATTGGTCAATCCGTTCGCGAGATATGGCAGTTTTGAGGTAAGAAACGCTTGAGAAACTCAAAATTTTCTTTGTTCTGATGCTCGAAACGAATAACTAGAACGGCCTAGGGGAAAACTACTCATACCGTTGTAATGGGGCGGGTTTCTACTTTCAGATGCAACAGAAATTTTGCGGATTGTTCAATCCGTTCGCGAGATATGGCAGTTTGGAGGTAAGAAACGCTTGAGATACTCAAAATTTTCGCAGGTCTGATGCTCGAAACGATTAAATAGAACGGCCTAAGGGAAAACTACTCACACCGTTGTAATGGGGCGAGTTTCTACTTTCAGATGCGACAGAAACTTTGCGGATTGGTCAATCCGTTCGCGAGATATGGCAGTTTTGAGGTAAGAAACGCTTGAGAAACTCCCAATTTTCGCAGTTCTGATGCTCGAAACGAATAACTAGAACGGCCTAGGGGAAAACTACTCATACCGTTGTAATGGGGCGAGTTTCTACTTTCAGATGCGACAGAAACTTTGCGGATTGGTCAATCCGTTCGCGAGATATGGCAGTTTTGTGGTAAGAAACGCTTGAGAAACTCAAAATCTTCGCAGTTCTGATGCTCGAAACGAATAACTAGAACGGCCTAGGGGAAAACTACTCATACCATTGTAATCGGGAGAGCTTCTACTTTCAGATGCAAAAGAAATTTTGCGTATTGGTCAATCCGTTCGCGAGATATGGCAGTTTTGAGGTAAGAAACGCTTGAGAAACTCAAAATTTTCTTAGTTCTGATGCTCGAAACGAATAACTAGAACGGCCTAGGGGAAAACTACTCATACCGTTGTAATGGGGCGAGTTTCTACTTTCAGATGAAACAGAAACTTTGCGGATTGGTCAATCCGTTCGCGAGATATGGCAGTTTTGAAGTAAGAAACGCTTGAGAAACTCAAAATTTTCTTAGTTCTGATGCTCGAAACGAATAACTAGAACGGCCTAGGGGAAAACTACTCATACCGTTGTAATGGGGCGAGTTTCTACTTTCAGATGCAACAGAAACTTTGCGGATTGGTCAATCCGTTCGCGAGATATGGCAGTTTTGAGGTAAGAAACGCTTGAGAAACTCCCAATTTTCGCAGTTCTGATTCTCGAAACGAATAACTAGAACGGCCTAGGCGAAAACTACTCATACCGTTGTAATGGGGCGAGTTTCTACTTTCAGATGCAACAGAAACTTTGCGGATTGGTCAATCCGTTCGCGAGATATGGCAGTTTTGAGGTAAGAAACGCTTGAGAAACTCAAAATTTTCTTAGTTCTGATGCTCGAAACGAATAACTAGAACGGCCTAGGGGAAAACTACTCATACCGTTGTAATGGGGCGAGTTTCTACTTTCAGATGCAACAGAAACTTTGCGGATTGGTCAATCCGTTCTCGAGATATGGCAGTTTTGAGGTAAGAAACGCTTGAGAAACTCCCAATTTTCGCAGTTCTGATGCTCGAAACGAATAACTAGAACGGCCTAGGGGAAAACTACTCATACCGTTGTAATGGGGCGAGTTTCTACTTTCAGATGCAACAGAAACTTTGCGGATTGGTCAATCCGTTCGCGAGATATGGCAGTTTTGAGGTAAGAAACGCTTGAAAAACTCAAAATTTTCTTTGTTCTGATGCTCGAAACGAATAACTAGAACGGCCCAGGGGAAAACTACTCATACCGTTGTAATGGGGCGGGTTTCTACTTTCAGATGCAACAGAAATTTTGCGGATTGTTCAATCCGTTCGCGAGATATGGCAGTTTGGAGGTAAGAAACGCTTGAGATACTCAAAATTTTCGCAGGTCTGATGCTCGAAACGATTAAATAGAACGGCCTAAGGGAAAACTACTCACACCGTTGTAATGGGGCGAGTTTCTACTTTCAGATGCGACAGAAACTTTGCGGATTGGTCAATCCGTTCGCGAGATATGGCAGTTTTGAGGTAAGAAACGCTTGAGAAACTCCCAATTTTCGCAGTTCTGATGCTCGAAACGAATAACTAGAACGGCCTAGGGGAAAACTACTCATACCGTTGTAATGGGGCGAGTTTCTACTTTCAGATGCGATAGAAACTTTGCGGATTGGTCAATCCGTTCGCGAGATATGGCAGTTTTGAGGTAAGAAACGCTTGAGAAACTCCAAATCTTCGCAGTTCTGATGCTCGAAACGAATAACTAGAACGGCCTAGGGGAAAACTACTCATACCATTGTAATCGGGAGAGCTTCTACTTTCAGATGCAACAGAAATTTTGCGTATTGGTCAATCCGTTCGCGAGATATGGCAGTTTTGAGGTAAGAAACGCTTGAGAAACTCAAAATTTTCTTAGTTCTGATGCTCGAAACGAATAACTAGAACGGCCTAGGGGAAAACTACTCATACCGTTGTAATGGGGCGAGTTTCTACTTTCAGATGCAACAGAAACTTTGCGGATTGGTCAATCCGTTCGCGAGATATGGCAGTTTTGAGGTAAGAAACGCTTGAGAAACTCAAAATTTTCTTAGTTCTGATGCTCGAAACGAATAACTAGAACGGCCTAGGGGAAAACTACTCATACCGTTGTAATGGGGCGAGTTTCTACTTTCAGATGCAACAGAAACTTTGCGGATTGGTCAATCCGTTCGCGAGATATGGCAGTTTTGAGGTAAGAAACGCTTGAGAAACTCAAAATTTTCTTAGTTCTGATGCTCGAAACGAATAACTAGAACGGCCTAGGGGAAAGCTACTCATACCGTTGTAATGGGGCGAGTTTCTACTTTCAGATGCAACAGAAATTTTGCGTATTGGTCAATCCGTTCGCGAGATATGGCAGTTTTGAGGTAAGAAACGCTTGAGAAACTCAAAATTTTCTTAGTTCTGATGCTCGAAACGAATAACTAGAACGGCCTAGGGGAAAACTACTCATACCGTTGTAATGGGGCGAGTTTCTACTTTCAGATGCAACAGAAACTTTGCGGATTGGTCAATCCGTTCGCGAGATATGGCTGTTTTGAGGTAAGAAACGCTTGAGAAACTCAAAATTTTCTTAGTTCTGATGCTCGAAACGAATAACTGGAACGGCCTAGGGGAAAACTACTCAGACCGTTGTAATGGGGCGAGTTTCTACTTTCAGATGCAACAGAAATTTTGCGTATTGGTCAATCCGTTCGCGAGATATGGCAGTTTTGAGGTAAGAAACGCTTGAGAAACTCAAAATTTTCTTAGTTCTGATGCTCGAAACGAATAACTAGAACGGCCTAGGGGAAAACTACTCATACCGTTGTAATGGGGCGAGTTTCTACTTTCAGATGCGACAGAAACTTTGCGGATTGGTCAATCCGTTCGCGAGATATGGCAGTTTTGAGGTAAGAAACGCTTGAGAAACTCAAAATTTTCTTAGTTCTGATGCTCGAAACGAATAACTAGAACGGCCTAGGGGAAAACTACTCATACCGTTGTAATGGGGCGAGTTTCTACTTTCAGATGCGACAGAAACTTTGCGGATTGGTCAATCCGTTCGCGAGATATGGCAGTTTTGAGGTAAGAAACGCTTGAGAAACTCAAAATTTTCTTAGTTCTGATGCTCGAAACGAATAACTAGAACGGCCTAGGGGAAAACTACTCATACCGTTGTAATGGGGCGAGTTTCTACTTTCAGATGCAACAGAAACTTTGCGGATTGGTCAATCCGTTCGCGAGATATGGCAGTTTTGAGGTAAGAAACGCTTGAGAAACTCAAAATTTTCTTAGTTCTGATGCTCGAAACGAATAACTAGAACGGCCTAGGGGAAAGCTACTCATACCGTTGTAATGGGGCGAGTTTCTACTTTCAGATGCAACAGAAATTTTGGGTATTGGTCAATCCGTTCGCGAGATATGGCAGTTTTGAGGTAAGAAACGCTTGAGAAACTCAAAATTTTCTTAGTTCTGATGCTCGAAACGAATAACTAGAACGGCCTAGGGGAAAACTACTCACACCGTTGTAATGGGGCGAGTTTCTACTTTCAGATGCGACAGAAACTTTGCGGATTGGTCAATCCGTTCGCGAGATATGGCAGTTTTGAGGTAAGAAACGCTTGAGAAACTCCCAATTTTCGCAGTTCTGATGCTCGAAACGAATAACTAGAACGGCCTAGGGGAAAACTACTCATACCGTTGTAATGGGGCGAGTTTCTACTTTCAGATGCAACAGAACCTTTGCGGATTGGTCAATCCGTTCGCGAGATATGGCAGTTTTGAGGTAAGAAACGCTTGAGAAACTCAAAATTTTCTTAGTTCTGATGCTCGAAACGAATAACTAGAACGGCCTAGGGGAAAACTACTCATACCGTTGTAATGGGGCGAGTTTCTACTTTCAGATGCAACAGAAACTTTGCGGATTGGTCAATCCGTTCGCGAGATATGGCAGTTTTGAGGTAAGAAACGCTTGAGAAACTCCAAATCTTCGCAGTTCTGATGCTCGAAACGAATAACTAGAACGGCCTAGGGGAAAACTACTCATACCATTGTAATCGGGAGAGCTTCTACTTTCAGATGCAACAGAAATTTTGCGTATTGGTCAATCCGTTCGCGAGATATGGCAGTTTTGAGGTAAGAAACGCTTGAGAAACTCCCAATTTTCGCAGTTCTGATGCTCGAAACGAATAACTAGAACGGCCTAGGGGAAAACTACTCATACCGTTGTAATGGGGCGAGTTTCTACTTTCAGATGCGACAGAAACTTTGCGGATTGGTCAATCCGTTCGCGAGATATGGCAGTTTTGAGGTAAGAAACGCTTGAGAAACTCAAAATTTTCTTAGTTCTGATGCTCGAAACGAATAACTAGAACGGCCTAGGGGAAAACTACTCATACCGTTGTAATGGGGCGAGTTTCTACTTTCAGATGCAACAGAAACTTTGCGGATTGGTCAATCCGTTCGCGAGATATGGCAGTTTTGAGGTAAGAAACGCTTGAGAAACTCAAAATTTTCTTAGTTCTGATGCTCGAAACGAATATCTAGAACGGCCAAGGGGAAAACTACTCATACCGTTGTAATGGGGCGAGTTTCTACTTTCAGATGCGATAGAAACTTTGCGGATTGGTCAATCCGTTCGCGAGATATGGCAGTTTTGAGGTAAGAAACGCTTGAGAAACTCCCAATTTTCGCAGTTCTGATGCTCGAAACGAATAACTAGAACGGCCTAGGGGAAAACTACTCATACCGTTGTAATGGGGCGAGTTTCTACTTTCAGATGCGACAGAAACTTTGCGGATTGGTCAATCCGTTCGCGAGATATGGCAGTTTTGAGGTAAGAAACGCTTGAGAAACTCAAAATTTTCTTAGTTCTGATGCTCGAAACGAATAACTAGAACGGCCTAGGGGAAAACTACTCATACCGTTGTAATGGGGCGAGTTTCTACTTTCAGATGCGACAGAAACTTTGCGGATTGGTCAATCCGTTCGCGAGATATGGCAGTTTTGAGGTAAGAAACGCTTGAGAAACTCAAAATTTTCTTAGTTCTGATGCTCGAAACGAATAACTAGAACGGCCTAGGGGAAAACTACTCATACCGTTGTAATGGGGCGAGTTTCTACTTTCAGATGCGACAGAAACTTTGCGGATTGGTCAATCCGTTCGCGAGATATGGCAGTTTTGAGGTAAGAAACGCTTGAGAAACTCAAAATTTTCTTAGTTCTGATGCTCGAAACGAATAACTAGAACGGCCTAGGGGAAAACTACTCATACCGTTGTAATGGGGCGAGTTTCTACTTTCAGATGCAACAGAAACTTTGCGGATTGGTCAATCCGTTCGCGAGATATGGCAGTTTTGAGGTAAGAAACGCTTGAGAAACTCAAAATTTTCTTAGTTCTGATGCTCGAAACGAATAACTAGAACGGCCTAGGGGAAAGCTACTCATACCGTTGTAATGGGGCGAGTTTCTACTTTCAGATGCAACAGAAATTTTGCGTATTGGTCAATCCGTTCGCGAGATATGGCAGTTTTGAGGTAAGAAACGCTTGAGAAACTCAAAATTTTCTTAGTTCTGATGCTCGAAACGAATAACTAGAACGGCCTAGGGGAAAACTACTCACACCGTTGTAATGGGGCGAGTTTCTACTTTCAGATGCGACAGAAACTTTGCGGATTGGTCAATCCGTTCGCGAGATATGGCAGTTTTGAGGTAAGAAACGCTTGAGAAACTCCCAATTTTCGCAGTTCTGATGCTCGAAACGAATAACTAGAACGGCCTAGGGGAAAACTACTCATACCGTTGTAATGGGGCGAGTTTCTACTTTCAGATGCGACAGAAACTTTGCGGATTGGTCAATCCGTTCGCGAGATATGGCAGTTTTGAGGTAAGAAACGCTTGAGAAACTCAAAATTTTCTTAGTTCTGATGCTCGAAACGAATAACTAGAACGGCCTAGGGGAAAACTACTCATACCGTTGTAATGGGGCGAGTTTCTACTTTCAGATGCAACAGAAACTTTGCGGATTGGTCAATCCGTTCGCGAGATATGGCAGTTTTGAGGTAAGAAACGCTTGAGAAACTCAAAATTTTCTTAGTTCTGATGCTCGAAACGAATAACTAGAACGGCCTAGGGGAAAACTACTCATACCGTTGTAATGGGGCGAGTTTCTACTTTCAGATGCAACAGAAACTTTGCGGATTGGTCAATCCGTTCGCGAGATATGGCAGTTTTGAGGTAAGAAACGCTTGAGAAACTCCAAATCTTCGCAGTTCTGATGCTCGAAACGAATAACTAGAACGGCCTAGGGGAAAACTACTCATACCATTGTAATGGGGCGAGTTTCTACTTTCAGATGCGACAGAAACTTTGCGGATTGGTCAATCCGTTCGCGAGATATGGCAGTTTTGAGGTAAGAAACGCTTGAGAAACTCAAAATTTTCTTAGTTCTGATGCTCGAAACGAATATCTAGAACGGCCAAGGGGAAAACTACTCATACCGTTGTAATGGGGCGAGTTTCTACTTTCAGATGCGATAGAAACTTTGCGGATTGGTCAATCCGTTCGCGAGATATGGCAGTTTTGAGGTAAGAAACGCTTGAGAAACTCCCAATTTTCGCAGTTCTGATGCTCGAAACGAATAACTAGAACGGCCTAGGGGAAAACTACTCATACCGTTGTAATGGGGCGAGTTTCTACTTTCAGATGCGACAGAAACTTTGCGGATTGGTCAATCCGTTCGCGAGATATGGCAGTTTTGAGGTAAGAAACGCTTGAGAAACTCAAAATTTTCTTAGTTCTGATGCTCGAAACGAATAACTAGAACGGCCTAGGGGAAAACTACTCATACCGTTGTAATGGGGCGAGTTTCTACTTTCAGATGCAACAGAAACTTTGCGGATTGGTCAATCCGTTCGCGAGATATGGCAGTTTTGAGGTAAGAAACGCTTGAGAAACTCCAAATCTTCGCAGTTCTGATGCTCGAAACGAATAACTAGAACGGCCTAGGGGAAAACTACTCATACCATTGTAATCGGGAGAGCTTCTACTTTCAGATGCAACAGAAATTTTGCGTATTGGTCAATCCGTTCGCGAGATATGGCAGTTTTGAGGTAAGAAACGCTTGAGAAACTCCCAATTTTCGCAGTTCTGATGCTCGAAACGAATAACTAGAACGGCCTAGGGGAAAACTACTCATACCGTTGTAATGGGGCGAGTTTCTACTTTCAGATGCGACAGAAACTTTGCGGATTGGTCAATCCGTTCGCGAGATATGGCAGTTTTGAGGTAAGAAACGCTTGAGAAACTCAAAATTTTCTTAGTTCTGATGCTCGAAACGAATAACTAGAACGGCCTAGGGGAAAACTACTCATACCGTTGTAATGGGGCGAGTTTCTACTTTCAGATGCAACAGAAACTTTGCGGATTGGTCAATCCGTTCGCGAGATATGGCAGTTTTGAGGTAAGAAACGCTTGAGAAACTCAAAATTTTCTTAGTTCTGATGCTCGAACCGAATATCTAGAACGGCCAAGGGGAAAACTACTCATACCGTTGTAATGGGGCGAGTTTCTACTTTCAGATGCGATAGAAACTTTGCGGATTGGTCAATCCGTTCGCGAGATATGGCAGTTTTGAGGTAAGAAACGCTTGAGAAACTCCCAATTTTCGCAGTTCTGATGCTCGAAACGAATAACTAGAACGGCCTAGGGGAAAACTACTCATACCGTTGTAATGGGGCGAGTTTCTACTTTCAGATGCGACAGAAACTTTGCGGATTGGTCAATCCGTTCGCGAGATATGGCAGTTTTGAGGTAAGAAACGCTTGAGAAACTCAAAATTTTCTTAGTTCTGATGCTCGAAACGAATAACTAGAACGGCCTAGGGGAAAACTACTCATACCGTTGTAATGGGGCGAGTTTCTACTTTCAGATGCGACAGAAACTTTGCGGATTGGTCAATCCGTTCGCGAGATATGGCAGTTTTGAGGTAAGAAACGCTTGAGAAACTCAAAATTTTCTTAGTTCTGATGCTCGAAACGAATAACTAGAACGGCCTAGGGGAAAACTACTCATACCGTTGTAATGGGGCGAGTTTCTACTTTCAGATGCGACAGAAACTTTGCGGATTGGTCAATCCGTTCGCGAGATATGGCAGTTTTGAGGTAAGAAACGCTTGAGAAACTCAAAATTTTCTTAGTTCTGATGCTCGAAACGAATAACTAGAACGGCCTAGGGGAAAACTACTCATACCGTTGTAATGGGGCGAGTTTCTACTTTCAGATGCAACAGAAACTTTGCGGATTGGTCAATCCGTTCGCGAGATATGGCAGTTTTGAGGTAAGAAACGCTTGAGAAACTCAAAATTTTCTTAGTTCTGATGCTCGAAACGAATAACTAGAACGGCCTAGGGGAAAGCTACTCATACCGTTGTAATGGGGCGAGTTTCTACTTTCAGATGCAACAGAAATTTTGCGTATTGGTCAATCCGTTCGCGAGATATGGCAGTTTTGAGGTAAGAAACGCTTGAGAAACTCAAAATTTTCTTAGTTCTGATGCTCGAAACGAATAACTAGAACGGCCTAGGGGAAAACTACTCACACCCTTGTAATGGGGCGAGTTTCTACTTTCAGATGCGACAGAAACTTTGCGGATTGGTCAATCCGTTCGCGAGATATGGCAGTTTTGAGGTAAGAAACGCTTGAGAAACTCCCAATTTTCGCAGTTCTGATGCTCGAAACGAATAACTAGAACGGCCTAGGGGAAAACTACTCATACCGTTGTAATGGGGCGAGTTTCTACTTTCAGATGCGACAGAAACTTTGCGGATTGGTCAATCCGTTCGCGAGATATGGCAGTTTTGAGGTAAGAAACGCTTGAGAAACTCAAAATTTTCTTAGTTCTGATGCTCGAAACGAATAACTAGAACGGCCTAGGGGAAAACTACTCATACCGTTGTAATGGGGCGAGTTTCTACTTTCAGATGCAACAGAAACTTTGCGGATTGGTCAATCCGTTCGCGAGATATGGCAGTTTTGAGGTAAGAAACGCTTGAGAAACTCAAAATTTTCTTAGTTCTGATGCTCGAAACGAATAACTAGAACGGCCTAGGGGAAAACTACTCATACCGTTGTAATGGGGCGAGTTTCTACTTTCAGATGCAACAGAAACTTTGCGGATTGGTCAATCCGTTCGCGAGATATGGCAGTTTTGAGGTAAGAAACGCTTGAGAAACTCCAAATCTTCGCAGTTCTGATGCTCGAAACGAATAACTAGAACGGCCTAGGGGAAAACTACTCATACCATTGTAATGGGGCGAGTTTCTACTTTCAGATGCGACAGAAACTTTGCGGATTGGTCAATCCGTTCGCGAGATATGGCAGTTTTGAGGTAAGAAACGCTTGAGAAACTCAAAATTTTCTTAGTTCTGATGCTCGAAACGAATATCTAGAACGGCCAAGGGGAAAACTACTCATACCGTTGTAATGGGGCGAGTTTCTACTTTCAGATGCGATAGAAACTTTGCGGATTGGTCAATCCGTTCGCGAGATATGGCAGTTTTGAGGTAAGAAACGCTTGAGAAACTCCCAATTTTCGCAGTTCTGATGCTCGAAACGAATAACTAGAACGGCCTAGGGGAAAACTACTCATACCGTTGTAATGGGGCGAGTTTCTACTTTCAGATGCGACAGAAACTTTGCGGATTGGTCAATCCGTTCGCGAGATATGGCAGTTTTGAGGTAAGAAACGCTTGAGAAACTCAAAATTTTCTTAGTTCTGATGCTCGAAACGAATAACTAGAACGGCCTAGGGGAAAACTACTCATACCGTTGTAATGGGGCGAGTTTCTACTTTCAGATGCGACAGAAACTTTGCGGATTGGTCAATCCGTTCGCGAGGCATGGCAGTTTTGAGGTGAGAAACGCTTGAGAAACTCAAAATTTTCTTAGTTCTGATGCTCGAAACGAATAACTAGAACGGCCTAGGGGAAAACTACTCATACCGTTGTAATGGGGCGAGTTTCTACTTTCAGATGCAACAGAAACTTTGCGGATTGGTCAATCCGTTCGCGAGATATGGCAGTTTTGAGGTAAGAAACGCTTGAGAAACTCAAAATTTTCTTTGTTCTGATGCTCGAAACGAATAACTAGATCGGCCTAGGGGAAAACTACTCACACCGTTGTAATGGGGCGAGTTTCTACTTTCAGATGCGATAGAAACTTTGCGGATTGGTCAATCCGTTCGCGAGATATGGCAGTTTTGAGGTAAGAAACGCTTGAGAAACTCAAAATTTTCTTAGTTCTGATGCTCGAAACGAATAACTAGAACGGCCTAGGGGAAAACTACTCACACCGTTGTAATGGGGCGAGTTTCTACTTTCAGATGCGATAGAAACTTTGCGGATTGGTCAATCCGTTCGCGAGATATGGCAGTTTTGAGGTAAGAAACGCTTGAGAAACTCAAAATTTTCTTAGTTCTGATGCTCGAAACGAATAACTAGAACGGCCTAGGGGAAAACTACTCATACCGTTGTAATGGGGCGAGTTTCTACTTTCAGATGCAACAGAAACTTTGCGGATTGGTCAATCCGTTCGCGAGATATGGCAGTTTTGAGGTAAGAAACGCTTGAGAAACTCAAAATTTTCTTAGTTCCGATGCTCGAAACGAATAACTAGAACGGCCTAGGGGAAAGCTACTCATACCGTTGTAATGGGGCGAGTTTCTACTTTCAGATGCGACAGAAACTTTGCGGATTGGTCAATCCGTTCGCGAGATATGGCAGTTTTGAGGTAAGAAACGCTTGAGAAACTCCAAATCTTCGCAGTTCTGATGCTCGAAAGGAATAACTAGAACGGCCTAGGGGAAAACTACTCATACCGTTGTAATGGGGCGTGTTTCTACTTTCAGATGCGACAGAAACTTTGCGGATTCGTCAATCCGTTCGCGAGATATGGCAGTTTTGAGGTAAGAAACGCTTGAGAAACACCCAATTTTCGCAGTTCTGATGCTCGAAACGAATAACTAGAACGGCCTAGGGGAAAACTACTCATACCGTTGTAATGGGGCGAGTTTCTACTTTCAGATGCGACAGAAACTTTGCGGATTGGTCAATCCGTTCGCGAGATATGGCAGTTTTGAGGTAAGAAACGCTTGAGAAACTCCCAATTTTCGCAGTTCTGATGCTCGAAACGAATAACTAGAACGGCCTAGGGGAAAACTACTCATACCGTTGTAATGGGGCGAGTTTCTACTTTCAGATGCAACAGAAACTTTGCGGATTGGTCAATCCGTTCGCGAGATATGGCAGTTTTGAGGTAAGAAACGCTTGAGAAACTCAAAATTTTCTTTGTTCTGATGCTCGAAACGAATAACTAGAACGGCCTAGGGGAAAACTACTCACACCGTTGTAATGGGGCGAGTTTCTACTTTCAGATGCGATAGAAACTTTGCGGATTGGTCAATCCGTTCGCGAGATATGGCAGTTTTGAGGTAAGAAACGCTTGAGAAACTCAAAATTTTCTTAGTTCTGATGCTCGAAACGAATAACTAGAACGGCCTAGGGGAAAACTACTCACACCGTTGTAATGGGGCGAGTTTCTACTTTCAGATGCGATAGAAACTTTGCGGATTGGTCAATCCGTTCGCGAGATATGGCAGTTTTGAGGTAAGAAACGCTAGAGAAACTCAAAATTTTCTTAGTTCTGATGCTCGAAACGAATAACTAGAACGGCCTAGGGGAAAACTACTCATACCGTTGTAATGGGGCGAGTTTCTACTTTCAGATGCAACAGAAACTTTGCGGATTGGTCAATCCGTTCGCGAGATATGGCAGTTTTGAGGTAAAAAACGCTTGAGAAACTCAAAATTTTCTTAGTTCCGATGCTCGAAACGAATAACTAGAACGGCCTAGGGGAAAGCTACTCATACCGTTGTAATGGGGCGAGTTTCTACTTTCAGATGCGACAGAAACTTTGCGGATTGGTCAATCCGTTCGCGAGATATGGCAGTTTTGAGGTAAGAAACGCTTGAGAAACTCCAAATCTTCGCAGTTCTGATGCTCGAAAGGAATAACTAGAACGGCCTAGGGGAAAACTACTCATACCGTTGTAATGGGGCGTGTTTCTACTTTCAGATGCGACAGAAACTTTGCGGATTCGTCAATCCGTTCGCGAGATATGGCAGTTTTGAGGTAAGAAACGCTTGAGAAACTCCCAATTTTCGCAGTTCTGATGCTCGAAACGAATAACTAGAACGGCCTAGGGGAAACTACTCATACCGTTGTAATGGGGCGAGTTTCTACTTTCAGATGCGACAGAAACTTTGCGGATTGGTCAATCCGTTCGCGAGATATGGCAGTTTTGAGGTAAGAAACGCTTGAGAAACTCCCAATTTTCGCAGTTCTGATGCTCGAAACGAATAACTAGAACGGCCTAGGGGAAAACTACTCATACCGTTGTAATGGGGCGAGTTTCTACTTTCAGATGCGACAGAAACTTTGCGGATTGGTCAATCCGTTCGCGAGATATGGCAGTTTTGAGGTAAGAAACGCTTGAGAAACTCAAAATTTTCTTAGTTCTGATGCTCGAAACGAATAACTAGAACGGCCTAGGGGAAAACTACTCATACCGTTGTAATGGGGCGAGTTTCTACTTTCAGATGCAACAGAAACTTTGCGGATTGGTCAATCTGTTCGCGAGATATGGCAGTTTTGAGGTAAGAAACGCTTGAAAAACTCAAAATTTTCTTAGTTCTGATGCTCGAAACGAATATCTAGAACGGCCTAGGGGAAAACTACTCATACCGTTGTAATGGGGCGAGTTTCTACTTTCAGATGCGATAGAAACTTTGCGGATTGGTCAATCCGTTCGCGAGATATGGCAGTTTTGAGGTAAGAAACGCTTGAGAAACTCCCAATTTTCGCAGTTCTGATGCTCCAAACGAATAACTAGAACGGCCTAGGGGAAAACTACTCATACCGTTGTAATGGGGCGAGTTTCTACTTTCAGATGCGACAGAAACTTTGCGGATTGGTCAATCCGTTCGCGAGATATGGCAGTTTTGATGTAAGAAACGCTTGAGAAACTCAAAATTTTCTTAGTTCTGATGCTCGAAACGAATAACTAGAACGGCCTAGGGGAAAACTACTCATACCGTTGTAATGGGGCGAGTTTCTACTTTCAGATGCGACAGAAACTTTGCGGATTGGTCAATCCGTTCGCGAGGCATGGCAGTTTTGAGGTGAGAAACGCTTGAGAAACTCAAAATTTTCTTAGTTCTGATGCTCGAAACGAATAACTAGAACGGCCTAGGGGAAAACTACTCATACCGTTGTAATGGGGCGAGTTTCTACTTTCAGATGCAACAGAAACTTTGCGGATTGGTCAATCCGTTCGCGAGATATGGCAGTTTTGAGGTAAGAAACGCTTGAGAAACTCAAAATTTTCTTTGTTCTGATGCTCGAAACGAATAACTAGAACGGCCTAGGGGAAAACTACTCACACCGTTGTAATGGGGCGAGTTTCTACTTTCAGATGCGATAGAAACTTTGCGGATTGGTCAATCCGTTCGCGAGATATGGCAGTTTTGAGGTAAGAAACGCTTGAGAAACTCAAAATTTTCTTAGTTCTGATGCTCGAAACGAATAACTAGAACGGCCTAGGGGAAAACTACTCACACCGTTGTAATGGGGCGAGTTTCTACTTTCAGATGCGATAGAAACTTTGCGGATTGGTCATTCCGTTCGCGAGATATGGCAGTTTTGAGGTAAGAAACGCTTGAGAAACTCCCAATTTTCGCAGTTCTGATGCTCGAAACGAATAACTAGAACGGCCTAGGGGAAAACTACTCATACCGTTGTAATGGGGCGAGTTTCTACTTTCAGATGCGACAGAATCTTTGCGGATTGGTCAATCCGTTCGCGAGATATGGCAGTTTTGATGTAAGAAACGCTTGAGAAACTCAAAATTTTCTTAGTTCTGATGCTCGAAACCAATAACTAGAACGGCCTAGGGGAAAACTACTCATACCGTTGTAATGGGGCGAGTTTCTACTTTCAGATGCGACAGAAACTTTGCGGATTGGTCAATCCGTTCGCGAGGCATGGCAGTTTTGAGGTGAGAAACGCTTGAGAAACTCAAAATTTTCTTAGTTCTGATGCTCGAAACGAATAACTAGAACGGCCTAGGGGAAAACTACTCATACCGTTGTAATGGGGCGAGTTTCTACTTTCAGATGCAACAGAAACTTTGCGGATTGGTCAATCCGTTCGCGAGATATGGCAGTTTTGAGGTAAGAAACGCTTGAGAAACTCAAAATTTTCTTTGTTCTGATGCTCGAAACGAATAACTAGAACGGCCTAGGGGAAAACTACTCACACCGTTGTAATGGGGCGAGTTTCTACTTTCAGATGCGATAGAAACTTTGCGGATTGGTCAATCCGTTCGCGAGATATGGCAGTTTTGAGGTAAGAAACGCTTGAGAAACTCAAAATTTTCTTAGTTCTGATGCTCGAAACGAATAACTAGAACGGCCTAGGGGAAAACTACTCACACCGTTGTAATGGGGCGAGTTTCTACTTTCAGATGCGATAGAAACTTTGCGGATTGGTCAATCCGTTCGCGAGATATGGCAGTTTTGAGGTAAGAAACGCTTGAGAAACTCAAAATTTTCTTAGTTCTGATGCTCGAAACGAATAACTAGAACGGCCTAGGGGAAAACTACTCATACCGTTGTAATGGGGCGAGTTTCTACTTTCAGATGCAACAGAAACTTTGCGGATTGGTCAATCCGTTCGCGAGATATGGCAGTTTTGAGGTAAGAAACGCTTGAGAAACTCAAAATTTTCTTAGTTCCGATGCTCGAAACGAATAACTAGAACGGCCTAGGGGAAAACTACTCATACCGTTGTAATGGGGCGAGTTTCTACTTTCAGATGCGACAGAAACTTTGCGGATTGGTCAATCCGTTCGCGAGATATGGCAGTTTTGAGGTAAGAAACGCTTGAGAAACTCCAAATCTTCGCAGTTCTGATGCTCGAAAGGAATAACTAGAACGGCCTAGGGGAAAACTACTCATACCGTTGTAATGGGGCGTGTTTCTACTTTCAGATGCGACAGAAACTTTGCGGATTCGTCAATCCGTTCGCGAGATATGGCAGTTTTGAGGTAAGAAACGCTTGAGAAACTCCCAATTTTCGCAGTTCTGATGCTCGAAACGAATAACTAGAACGGCCTAGGGGAAAACTACTCATACCGTTGTAATGGGGCGAGTTTCTACTTTCAGATGCGACAGAAACTTTGCGGATTGGTCAATCCGTTCGCGAGATATGGCAGTTTTGAGGTAAGAAACGCTTGAGAAACTCCCAATTTTCGCAGTTCTGATGCTCGAAACGAATAACTAGAACGGCCTAGGGGAAAACTACTCATACCGTTGTAATGGGGCGAGTTTCTACTTTCAGATGCGACAGAAACTTTGCGGATTGGTCAATCCGTTCGCGAGATATGGCAGTTTTGAGGTAAGAAACGCTTGAGAAACTCCCAATTTTCGCAGTTCTGATGCTCGAAACGAATAACTAGAACGGCCTAGGGGAAAACTACTCATACCGTTGTAATGGGGCGAGTTTCTACTTTCAGATGCGACAGAAACTTTGCGGATTGGTCAATCCGTTCGCGAGATATGGCAGTTTTGAGGTAAGAAACGCTTGAGAAACTCAAAATTTCCTTAGTTCTGATGCTCGAAACGAATAACTAGAACGGCCTAGGGGAAAACTACTCATACCGTTGTAATGGGGCGAGTTTCTACTTTCAGATGCAACAGAAACTTTGCGGATTGGTCAATCCGTTCGCGAGATATGGCAGTTTTGAGGTAAGAAACGCTTGAGAAACTCAAAATTTTCTTAGTTCTGATGCTCGAAACGAATAACTAGAACGGCCTAGGGGAAAACTACTCATACCGTTGTAATGGGGCGAGTTTCTACTTTCAGATGCAACAGAAACTTTGCGGATTGGTCAATCCGTTCGCGAGATATGGCAGTTTTGAGGTAAGAAACGCTTGAGAAACTCAAAATTTTCTTAGTTCTGATGCTCGAAACGAATAACTGGAACGGCCTAGGGGAAAACTACTCAGACCGTTGTAATGGGGCGAGTTTCTACTTTCAGATGCGACAGAAACTTTGCGGATTGGTCAATCCGTTCGCGAGATATGGCAGTTTTGAGGTAAGAAACGCTTGAGAAACTCAAAATTTTCTTAGTTCTGATGCTCGAAACGAATAACTAGAACGGCCTAGGGGAAAACTACTCATACCGTTGTAATGGGGCGAGTTTCTACTTTCAGATGCGACAGAAACTTTGCGGATTGGTCAATCCGTTCGCGAGATATGGCAGTTTTGAGGTAAGAAACGCTTGAGAAACTCCCAATTTTCGCAGTTCTGATGCTCGAAACGAATAACTAGAACGGCCTAGGGGAAAACTACTCATACCGTTGTAATGGGGCGAGTTTCTACTTTCAGATGCTACAGAAACTTTGCGGATTGGTCAACCCGTTCGCGAGATATTGCAGTTTTGAGGTAAGAAACGCTTGAGAAACTCAAAATTTTCTTAGTTCTGATGCTCGAAACGAATAACTAGAACGGCCTAGGGGAAAACTACTCATACCGTTGTAATGGGGCGAGTTTCTACTTTCAGATGCAACAGAAACTTTGCGGATTGGTCAATCCGTTCGCGAGATATGGCAGTTTTGAGGTAAGAAACGCTTGAGAAACTCAAAATTTTCTTAGTTCTGATGCTCGAAACGAATATCTAGAACGGCCTAGGGGAAAACTACTCATACCGTTGTAATGGGGCGAGTTTCTACTTTCAGATGCGATAGAAACTTTACGGATTGGTCAATCCGTTCGCGAGATATGGCAGTTTTGAGGTAAGAAACGCTTGAGAAACTCAAAATTTTCTTAGTTCTGATGCTCGAAACGAATAACTAGAACGGCCTAGGGGAAAACTACTCATACCGTTGTAATGGGGCGAGTTTCTACTTTCAGATGCGACAGAAACTTTGCGGATTGGTCAATCCGTTCGCGAGGCATGGCAGTTTTGAGGTGAGAAACGCTTGAGAAACTCAAAATTTTCTTAGTTCTGATGCTCGAAACGAATAACTAGAACGGCCTAGGGGAAAACTACTCATACCGTTGTAATGGGGCGAGTTTCTACTTTCAGATGCAACAGAAACTTTGCGGATTGGTCAATCCGTTCGCGAGATATGGCAGTTTTGAGGTAAGAAACGCTTGAGAAACTCAAAATTTTCTTTGTTCTGATGCTCGAAACGAATAACTAGAACGGCCTAGGGGAAAACTACTCACACCGTTGTAATGGGGCGAGTTTCTACTTTCAGATGCGATAGAAACTTTGCGGATTGGTCAATCCGTTCGCGAGATATGGCAGTTTTGAGGTAAGAAACGCTTGAGAAACTCAAAATTTTCTTAGTTCTGATGCTCGAAACGAATAACTAGAACGGCCTAGGGGAAAACTACTCATACCGTTGTAATGGGGCGAGTTTCTACTTTCAGATGCAACAGAAACTTTGCGGATTGGTCAATCCGTTTGCGAGATATGGCAGTTTTGAGGTAAGAAACGCTTGAGAAACTCAAAATTTTCTTAGTTCTGATGCTCGAAACGAATATCTAGAACGGCCTAGGGGAAAACTACTCATACCGTTGTAATGGGGCGAGTTTCTACTTTCAGATGCGATAGAAACTTTGCGGATTGGTCAATCCGTTCGCGAGATATGGCAGTTTTGAGGAAAGAAACGCTTGAGAAACTCAAAATTTTCTTAGTTCTGATGCTCGAAACGAATAACTAGAACGGCCTAGGGGAAAACTACTCATACCGTTGCAATGGGGCGAGTTTCTACTTTCAGATGCGACAGAAACTTTGCGGATTGGTCAATCCGTTCGCGAGGCATGGCAGTTTTGAGGTGAGAAACGCTTGAGAAACTCAAAATTTTCTTAGTTCTGATGCACGAAACGAATAACTAGAACGGCCTAGGGGAAAACTACTCATACCGTTGTAATGGGGCGAGTTTCTACTTTCAGATGCAACAGAAACTTTGCGGATTGGTCAATCCGTTCGCGAGATATGGCAGTTTTGAGGTAAGAAACGCTTGAGAAACTCAAAATTTTCTTAGTTCTGATGCTCGAAACGAATAACTAGAACGGCCTAGGGGAAAACTACTCATACCGTTGTAATGGGGCGAGTTTCTACTTTCAGATGCAACAGAAACTTTGCGGATTGGTCAATCCGTTCGCGAGATATGGCAGTTTTGAGGTAAGAAACGCTTGAGAAACTCAAAATTTTCTTAGTTCCGATGCTCGAAACGAATAACTAGAACGGCCTAGGGGAAAACTACTCATACCGTTGTAATGGGGCGAGTTTCTACTTTCAGATGCGACAGAAACTTTGCGGATTGGTCAATCCGTTCGCGAGATATGGCAGTTTTGAGGTAAGAAACGCTTGAGAAACTCCAAATCTTCGCAGTTCTGATGCTCGAAAGGAATAACTAGAACGGCCTAGGGGAAAACTACTCATACCGTTGTAATGGGGCGTGTTTCTACTTTCAGATGCGACAGAAACTTTGCGGATTCGTCAATCCGTTCGCGAGATAAGGCAGTTTTGAGGTAAGAAACGCTTGAGAAACTCCCAATTTTCGCAGTTCTGATGCTCGAAACGAATAACTAGAACGGCCTAGGGGAAAACTACTCATACCGTTGTAATGGGGCGAGTTTCTACTTTCAGATGCGACAGAAACTTTGCGGATTGGTCAATCCGTTCGCGAGATATGGCAGTTTTGAGGTAAGAAACGCTTGAGAAACTCCCAATTTTCGCAGTTCTGATGCTCGAAACGAATAACTAGAACGGCCTAGGGGAAAACTACTCATACCGTTGTAATGGGGCGAGTTTCTACTTTCAGATGCGACAGAAACTTTGCGGATTGGTCAATCCGTTCGCGAGATATGGCAGTTTTCAGGTAAGAAACGCTTGAGAAACTCAAAATTTTCTTAGTTCTGATGCTCGAAACGAATAACTAGAACGGCCTAGGGGAAAACTACTCATACCGTTGTAATGGGGCGAGTTTCTACTTTCAGATGCAACAGAAACTTTGCGGATTGGTCAATCCGTTCGCGAGATATGGCAGTTTTGATGTAAGAAACGCTTGAGAAACTCAAAATTTTCTTAGTTCTGATGCTCGAAACGAATAACTAGAACGGCCTAGGGGAAAACTACTCATACCGTTGTAATGGGGCGAGTTTCTACTTTCAGATGCAACAGAAACTTTGCGGATTGGTCAATTCGTTCGCGAGATATGGCAGTTTTGAGGTAAGAAACGCTTGAGAAACTCCAAATCTTCGCAGTTCTGATGCTCGAAACGAATAACTAGAACGGCCTAGGGGAAAACTACTCATGCCATTGTAATCGGGAGAGCTTCTACTTTCAGATGCAACAGAAATTTTGCGTATTGGTCAATCCGTTCGCGAGATATGGCAGTTTTGAGGTAAGAAACGCTTGAGAAACTCAAAATTTTCTTAGTTCTGATGCTCGAAACGAATAACTAGAACGGCCTAGGGGAAAACTACTCATACCGTTGTAATGGGGCGAGTTTCTACTTTCAGATGCAACAGAAACTTTGCGGATTGGTCAATCCGTTCGCGAGATATGGCAGTTTTGAGGTAAGAAACGCTTGAGAAACTCAAAATTTTCTTAGTTCTGATGCTCGAAACGAATAACTGGAACGGCCTAGGGGAAAACTACTCAGACCGTTGTAATGGGGCGAGTTTCTACTTTCAGATGCGACAGAAACTTTGCGGATTGGTCAATCCGTTCGCGAGATATGGCAGTTTTGAGGTAAGAAACGCTTGAGAAACTCAAAATTTTCTTAGTTCTGATGCTCGAAACGAATAACTAGAACGGCCTAGGGGAAAACTACTCATACCGTTGTAATGGGGCGAGTTTCTACTTTCAGATGCGACAGAAACTTTGCGGATTGGTCAATCCGTTCGCGAGATATGGCAGTTTTGAGGTAAGAAACGCTTGAGAAACTCCCAATTTTCGCAGTTCTGATGCTCGAAACGAATAACTAGAACGGCCTAGGGGAAAACTACTCATACCGTTGTAATGGGGCGAGTTTCTACTTTCAGATGCGACAGAAACTTTGCGGATTGGTCAATCCGTTCGCGAGATATTGCAGTTTTGAGGTAAGAAACGCTTGAGAAACTCAAAATTTTCTTAGTTCTGATGCTCGAAACGAATAACTAGAACGGCCTAGGGGAAAACTACTCATACCGTTGTAATGAGGCGAGTTTCTACTTTCAGATGCAACAGAAACTTTGCGGATTGGTCAATCCGTTCGCGAGATATGGCAGTTTTGAGGTAAGAAACGCTTGAGAAACTCAAAATTTTCTTAGTTCTGATGCTCGAAACGAATATCTAGAACGGCCTAGGGGAAAACTACTCATACCGTTGTAATGGGGCGAGTTTCTACTTTCAGATGCGATAGAAACTTTGCGGATTGGTCAATCCGTTCGCGAGATATGGCAGTTTTGAGGTAAGAAACGCTTGAGAAACTCAAAATTTTCTTAGTTCTGATGCTCGAAACGAATAACTAGAACGGCCTAGGGGAAAACTACTCATACCGTTGTAATGGGGCGAGTTTCTACTTTCAGATGCGACAGAAACTTTGCGGATTGGTCAATCCGTTCGCGAGGCATGGCAGTTTTGAGGTGAGAAACGCTTGAGAAACTCAAAATTTTCTTAGTTCTGATGCTCGAAACGAATAACTAGAACGGCCTAGGGGAAAACTACTCATACCGTTGTAATGGGGCGAGTTTCTACTTTCAGATGCAACAGAAACTTTGCGGATTGGTCAATCCGTTCGCGAGATATGGCAGTTTTGAGGTAAGAAACGCTTGAGAAACTCAAAATTTTCTTTGTTCTGATGCTCGAAACGAATAACTAGAACGGCCTAGGGGAAAACTACTCACACCGTTGTAATGGGGCGAGTTTCTACTTTCAGATGCGATAGAAACTTTGCGGATTGGTCAATCCGTTCGCGAGATATGGCAGTTTTGAGGTAAGAAACGCTTGAGAAACTCAAAATTTTCTTAGTTCTGATGCTCGAAACGAATAACTAGAACGGCCTAGGGGAAAACTACTCATACCGTTGTAATGGGGCGAGTTTCTACTTTCAGATGCAACAGAAACTTTGCGGTTTGGTCAATCCGTTCGCGAGATATGGCAGTTTTGAGGTAAGAAACGCTTGAGAAACTCAAAATTTTCTTAGTTCCGATGCTCGAAACGAATAACTAGAACGGCCTAGGGGAAAACTACTCATACCGTTGTAATGGGGCGAGTTTCTACTTTCAGATGCGACAGAAACTTTGCGGATTGGTCAATCCGTTCGCGAGATATGGCAGTTTTGAGGTAAGAAACGCTTGAGAAACTCCAAATCTTCGCAGTTCTGATGCTCGAAAGGAATAACTAGAACGGCCTAGGGGAAAACTACTCATACCGTTGTAATGGGGCGTGTTTCTACTTTCAGATGCGACAGAAACTTTGCGGATTCGTCAATCCGTTCGCGAGATATGGCAGTTTTGAGGTAAGAAACGCTTGAGAAACTCCCAATTTTCGCAGTTCTGATGCTCGAAACGAATAACTAGAACGGCCTAGGGGAAACCTACTCATACCGTTGTAATGGGGCGAGTTTCTACTTTCAGATGCGACAGAAACTTTGCGGATTGGTCAATCCGTTCGCGAGATATGGCAGTTTTGAGGTAAGAAACGCTTGAGAAACTCCCAATTTTCGCAGTTCTGATGCTCGAAACGAATAACTAGAACGGCCTAGGGGAAAACTACTCATACCGTTGTAATGGGGCGAGTCTCTACTTTCAGATGCGACAGAAACTTTGCGGATTGGTCAATCCGTTCGCGAGATATGGCAGTTTTGAGGTAAGAAACGCTTGAGAAACTCAAAATTTTCTTAGTTCTGATGCTCGAAACGAATAACTAGAACGGCCTAGGGGAAAACTACTCATACCGTTGTAATGGGGCGAGTTTCTACTTTCAGATGCAACAGAAACTTTGCGGATTGGTCAATCCGTTCGCGAGATATGGCAGTTTTGAGGTAAGAAACGCTTGAGAAACTCAAAATTTTCTTAGTTCTGATGCTCGAAACGAATAACTAGAACGGCCTAGGGGAAAACTACTCATACCGTTGTAATGGGGCGAGTTTCTACTTTCAGATGCAACAGAAACTTTGCGGATTGGTCAATCCGTTCGCGAGATATGGCAGTTTTGAGGTAAGAAACGCTTGAGAAACTCAAAATTTTCTTAGTTCTGATGCTCGAAACTAATAACTGGAACGGCCTAGGGGAAAATTACTCAGACCGTTGTAATGGGGCGAGTTTCTACTTTCAGATGCGACAGAAACTTTGCGGTTTGGTCAATCCGTTCGCGAGATATGGCAGTTTTGAGGTAAGAAACGCTTGAGAAACTCAAAATTTTCTTAGTTCTGATGCTCGAAACGAATAACTAGAACGGCCTAGGGGAAAACTACTCATACCGTTGTAATGGGGCGAGTTTCTACTTTCAGATGCGACAGAAACTTTGCGGATTGGTCAATCCGTTCGCGAGATATGGCAGTTTTGAGGTAAGAAACGCTTGAGAAACTCAAAATTTTCTTAGTTCTGATGCTCGAAACGAATAACTAGAACGGCCTAGGGGAAAACTACTCATACCGTTGTAATGGGGCGAGTTTCTACTTTCAGATGCAACAGAAACTTTGCGGATTGGTCAATCCGTTCGCGAGATATGGCAGCTTTGAGGTAAGAAACGCTTGAGAAACTCAAAATTTTCTTAGTTCTGATGCTCGAAACGAATATCTAGAACGGCCTACGGGAAAACTACTCATACCGTTGTAATGGGGCGAGTTTCTACTTTCAGATGCGATAGAAACTTTGCGGATTGGTCAATCCGTTCGCGAGATATGGCAGTTTTGAGGTAAGAAACGCTTGAGAAACTCCCAATTTTCGCAGTTCTGATGCTCGAAACGAATAACTAGAACGGCCTAGGGGAAAACTACTCACACCGTTGTAATGGGGCGAGTTTCTACTTTCAGATGCGACAGAAACTTTGCGGATTGGTCAATCCGTTCGCGAGATATGGCAGTTTTGAGGTAAGAAACGCTTGAGAAACTCAAAATTTTCTTAGTTCTGATGCTCGAAACGAATAACTAGAACGGCCTAGGGGAAAACTACTCATACCGTTGTAATGGGGCGAGTTTCTACTTTCAGATGCGACAGAAACTTTGCGGATTGGTCAATCCGTTCGCGAGGCATGGCAGTTTTGAGGTGAGAAACGCTTGAGAAACTCAAAATTTTCTTAGTTCTGATGCTCGAAACGAATAACTAGAACGGCCTAGGGGAAAACTACTCATACCGTTGTAATGGGGCGAGTTTCTACTTTCAGATGCAACAGAAACTTTGCGGATTGGTCAATCCGTTCGCGAGATATGGCAGTTTTGAGGTAAGAAACGCTTGAGAAACTCAAAATTTTCTTTGTTCTGATGCTCGAAACGAATAACTAGAACGGCCTAGGGGAAAACTACTCACACCGTTGTAATGGGGCGAGTTTCTACTTTCAGATGCGATAGAAACTTTGCGGATTGGTCAATCCGTTCGCGAGATATGGCAGTTTTGAGGTAAGAAAGGCTTGAGAAACTCGAAATTTTCTTAGTTCTGATGCTCGAAACGAATAACTAGAACGGCCTAGGGGAAAACTACTCACACCGTTGTAATGGGGCGAGTTTCTACTTTCAGATGCGATAGAAACTTTGCGGATTGGTCAATCCGTTCGCGATATATGGCAGTTTTGAGGTAAGAAACGCTTGAGAAACTCAAAATTTTCTTAGTTCTGATGCTCGAAACGAATAACTAGAACGGCCTAGGGGAAAACTACTCATACCGTTGTAATGGGGCGAGTTTCTACTTTCAGATGCGACAGAAACTTTGCGGATTGGTCAATCCGTTCGCGAGGCATGGCAGTTTTGAGGTGAGAAACGCTTGAGAAACTCAAAATTTTCTTAGTTCTGATGCTCGAAACGAATAACTAGAACGGCCCAGGGGAAAACTACTCATACCGTTGTAATGGGGCGAGTTTCTACTTTCAGATGCAACAGAAACTTTGCGGATTGGTCAATCCGTTCGCGAGATATGGCAGTTTTGTGGTAAGAAACGCTTGAGAAACTCAAAATCTTCGCAGTTCTGATGCTCGAAACGAATAACTAGAACGGCCTAGGGGAAAACTACTCATACCATTGTAATCGGAAGAGCTTCTACTTTCAGATGCAAAAGAAATTTTGCGTATTGGTCAATCCGTTCGCGAGATATGGCAGTTTTGAGGTAAGAAACGCTTGAGAAACTCAAAATTTTCTTAGTTCTGATGCTCGAAACGAATAACTAGAACGGCCTAGGGGAAAACTACTCATACCGTTGTAATGGGGCGAGTTTCTACTTTCAGATGCAACAGAAACTTTGCGGATTGGTCAATCCGTTCGCGAGATATGGCAGTTTTGAGGTAAGAAACGCTTGAGAAACTCCAAATCTTCGCAGTTCTGATGCTCGAAAGGAATAACTAGAACGGCCTAGGGGAAAACTACTCATACCGTTGTAATGGGGCGAGTTTCTACTTTCAGATGCGATAGAAACTTTGCGGATTGGTCAATCCGTTCGCGAGATATGGCAGTTTTGAGGTAAGAAACGCTTGAGAAACTCCCAATTTTCGCAGTTCTGATGCTCGAAACGAATAACTAGAACGGCCTAGGGGAAAACTACTCATACCGTTGTAATGGGGCGAGTTTCTACTTTCAGATGCGACAGAAACTTTGCGGATTGGTCAATCCGTTCGCGAGATATGGCAGTTTTGAGGTAAGAAACGCTTGAGAAACTCAAAATTTTCTTAGTTCTGATGCTCGAAACGAATAACTAGAACGGCCTAGGGGAAAACTACTCATACCGTTGTAATGGGGCGAGTTTCTACTTTCAGATGCAACAGAAACTTTGCGGATTGGTCAATCCGTTCGCGAGATATGGCAGTTTTGAGGTAAGAAACGCTTGAGAAACTCAAAATTTCCTTAGTTCTGATGCTCGAAACGAATATCTAGAACGGCCTAGGGGAAAACTACTCATACCGTTGTAATGGGGCGAGTTTCTACTTTCAGATGCGACAGAAACTTTGCGGTTTGGTCAATCCGTTCGCGAGATATGGCAGTTTTGAGGTAAGAAACGCTTGAGAAACTCAAAATTTTCTTAGTTCTGATGCTCGGAACGAATAACTAGAACGGCCTAGGGGAAAACTACTCATACCGTTGTAATGGGGCGAGTTTCTACTTTCAGATGCGACAGAAACTTTGCGGATTGGTCAATCCGTTCGCGAGATATGGCAGTTTTGAGGTAAGAAACGCTTGAGAAACTCAAAATTTTCTTAGTTCTGATGCTCGAAACGAATAACTAGAACGGCCTAGGGGAAAACTACTCATACCGTTGTAATGGGGCGAGTTTCTACTTTCAGATGCAACAGAAACTTTGCGGATTGGTCAATCCGTTCGCGAGATATGGCAGTTTTGAGGTAAGAAACGCTTGAGAAACTCAAAATTTCCTTAGTTCTGATGCTCGAAACGAATATCTAGAACGGCCTAGGGGAAAACTACTCATACCGTTGTAATGGGGCGAGTTTCTACTTTCAGATGCAACAGAAACTTTGCGGATTGGTCAATCCGTTCGCGAGATATGGCAGTTTTGAGGTAAGAAACGCTTGAGAAACTCAAAATTTTCTTAGTTCTGATGCTCGAAACGAATATCTAGAACGGCCTAGGGGAAAACTACTCATACCGTTGTAATAGGGCGAGTTTCTACTTTCAGATGCAACAGAAACTTTGCGGATTGGTCAATCCGTTCGCGAGATATGGCAGTTTTGAGGTAAGAAACGCTTGAGAAACTCCCAATTTTCGCAGTTCTGATGCTCGAAACGAATAACTAGAACGGCCTAGGAGAAAACTACTCATACCGTTGTAATGGGGCGAGTTTCTACTTTCAGATGCGACAGAAACTTTGCGGATTGGTCAATCCGTTCGCGAGATATGGCAGTTTTGAGGTAAGAAACGCTTGAGAAACTCAAAATTTTCTTAGTTCTGATGCTCGAAACGAATAACTAGAACGGCCTAGGGGAAAACTACTCATACCGTTGTAATGGGGCGAGTTTCTACTTTCAGATGCGACAGAAACTTTGCGGATTGGTCAATCCGTTCGCGAGGCATGGCAGTTTTGAGGTGAGAAACGCTTGAGAAACTCAAAATTTTCTTAGTTCTGATGCTCGAAACGAATAACTAGAACGGCCTAGGGGAAAACTACTCATACCGTTGTAATGGGGCGAGTTTCTACTTTCAGATGCAACAGAAACTTTGCGGATTGGTCAATCCGTTCGCGAGATATGGCAGTTTTGAGGTAAGAAACGCTTGAGAAACTCAAAATTTTCTTTGTTCTGATGCTCGAAACGAATAACTAGAACGGCCTAGGGGAAAACTACTCACACCGTTGTAATGGGGCGAGTTTCTACTTTCAGATGCGATAGAAACTTTGCGGATTGGTCAATCCGTTCGCGAGATATGGCAGTTTTGAGGTAAGAAAGGCTTGAGAAACTCGAAATTTTCTTAGTTCTGATGCTCGAAACGAATAACTAGAACGGCCTAGGGGAAAACTACTCACACCGTTGTAATGGGGCGAGTTTCTACTTTCAGATGCGATAGAAACTTTGCGGATTGGTCAATCCGTTCGCGAGATATGGCAGTTTTGAGGTAAGAAACGCTTGAGAAACTCAAAATTTTCTTAGTTCTGATGCTCGAAACGAATAACTAGAACGGCCTAGGGGAAAACTACTCATACCGTTGTAATGGGGCGAGTTTCTACTTTCAGATGCGACAGAAACTTTGCGGATTGGTCAATCCGTTCGCGAGGCATGGCAGTTTTGAGGTGAGAAACGCTTGAGAAACTCAAAATTTTCTTAGTTCTGATGCTCGAAACGAATAACTAGAACGGCCCAGGGGAAAACTACTCATACCGTTGTAATGGGGCGAGTTTCTACTTTCAGATGCAACAGAAACTTTGCGGATTGGTCAATCCGTTCGCGAGATATGGCAGTTTCGTGGTAAGAAACGCTTGAGAAACTCAAAATCTTCGCAGTTCTGATGCTCGAAACGAATAACTAGAACGGCCTAGGGGAAAACTACTCATACCATTGTAATCGGAAGAGCTTCTACTTTCAGATGCAAAAGAAATTTTGCGTATTGGTCAATCCGTTCGCGAGATATGGCAGTTTTGAGGTAAGAAACGCTTGAGAAACTCAAAATTTTCTTAGTTCTGATGCTCGAAACGAATAACTAGAACGGCCTAGGGGAAAACTACTCATACCGTTGTAATGGGGCGAGTTTCTACTTTCAGATGCAACAGAAACTTTGCGGATTGGTCAATCCGTTCGCGAGATATGGCAGTTTTGAGGTAAGAAACGCTTGAGAAACTCCAAATCTTCGCAGTTCTGATGCTCGAAAGGAATAACTAGAACGGCCTAGGGGAAAACTACTCATACCGTTGTAATGGGGCGAGTTTCTACTTTCAGATGCGATAGAAACTTTGCGGATTGGTCAATCCGTTCGCGAGATATGGCAGTTTTGAGGTAAGAAACGCTTGAGAAACTCCCAATTTTCGCAGTTCTGATGCTCGAAACGAATAACTAGAACGGCCTAGGGGAAAACTACTCATACCGTTGTAATGGGGCGAGTTTCTACTTTCAGATGCGACAGAAACTTTGCGGATTGGTCAATCCGTTCGCGAGATATGGCAGTTTTGAGGTAAGAAACGCTTGAGAAACTCAAAATTTTCTTAGTTCTGATGCTCGAAACGAATAACTAGAACGGCCTAGGGGAAAACTACTGATACCGTTGTAATGGGGCGAGTTTCTACTTTCAGATGCAACAGAAACTTTGCGGATTGGTCAATCCGTTCGCGAGATATGGCAGTTTTGAGGTAAGAAACGCTTGAGAAACTCAAAATTTCCTTAGTTCTGATGCTCGAAACGAATATCTAGAACGGCCTAGGGGAAAACTACTCATACCGTTGTAATGGGGCGAGTTTCTACTTTCAGATGCGACAGAAACTTTGCGGTTTGGTCAATCCGTTCGCGAGATATGGCAGTTTTGAGGTAAGAAACGCTTGAGAAACTCAAAATTTTCTTAGTTCTGATGCTCGGAACGAATAACTAGAACGGCCTAGGGGAAAACTACTCATACCGTTGTAATGGGGCGAGTTTCTACTTTCAGATGCGACAGAAACTTTGCGGATTGGTCAATCCGTTCGCGAGATATGGCAGTTTTGAGGTAAGAAACGCTTGAGAAACTCAAAATTTTCTTAGTTCTGATGCTCGAAACGAATAACTAGAACGGCCTAGGGGAAAACTACTCATACCGTTGTAATGGGGCGAGTTTCTACTTTCAGATGCGATAGAAACTTTGCGGATTGGTCAATCCGTTCGCGAGATATGGCAGTTTTGAGGTAAGAAACGCTTGAGAAACTCCCAATTTTCGCAGTTCTGATGCTCGAAACGAATAACTAGAACGGCCTAGGGGAAAACTACTCATACCGTTGTAATGGGGCGAGTTTCTACTTTCAGATGCGACAGAAACTTTGCGGATTGGTCAATCCGTTCGCGAGATATGGCAGTTTTGAGGTAAGAAACGCTTGAGAAACTCAAAATTTTCTTAGTTCTGATGCTCGAAACGAATAACTAGAACGGCCTAGGGGAAAACTACTCATACCGTTGTAATGGGGCGAGTTTCTACTTTCAGATGCAACAGAAACTTTGCGGATTGGTCAATCCGTTCGCGAGATATGGCAGTTTTGAGGTAAGAAACGCTTGAGAAACTCAAAATTTCCTTAGTTCTGATGCTCGAAACGAATATCTAGAACGGCCTAGGGGAAAACTACTCATACCGTTGTAATGGGGCGAGTTTCTACTTTCAGATGCAACAGAAACTTTGCGGATTGGTCAATCCGTTCGCGAGATATGGCAGTTTTGAGGTAAGAAACGCTTGAGAAACTCAAAATTTTCTTAGTTCTGATGCTCGAAACGAATATCTAGAACGGCCTAGGGGAAAACTACTCATACCGTTGTAATAGGGCGAGTTTCTACTTTCAGATGCAACAGAAACTTTGCGGATTGGTCAATCCGTTCGCGAGATATGGCAGTTTTGAGGTAAGAAACGCTTGAGAAACTCCCAATTTTCGCAGTTCTGATGCTCGAAACGACTAACTAGAACGGCATAGGAGAAAACTACTCATACCGTTGTAATGGGGCGAGTTTCTACTTTCAGATGCGACAGAAACTTTGCGGATTGGTCAATCCGTTCGCGAGATATGGCAGTTTTGAGGTAAGAAACGCTTGAGAAACTCAAAATTTTCTTAGATCTGATGCTCGAAACGAATAACTAGAACGGCCTAGGGGAAAACTACTCATACCGTTGTAATGGGGCGAGTTTCTACTTTCAGATGCAACAGAAACTTTGCGGATTGGTCAATCCGTTCGCGAGATATGGCAGTTTTGAGGTAAGAAACGCTTGAGAAACTCAAAATTTTCTTTGTTCTGATGCTCGAAACGAATAACTAGAACGGCCTAGGGGAAAACTACTCATACCGTTGTAATGGGGCGAGTTTCTACTTTCAGATGCAACAGAAACTTTGCGGATTGGTCAATCCGTTCGCGAGATATGGCAGTTTTGAGGTAAGAAACGCTTGAGAAACTCCAAATCTTCGCAGTTCTGATGCTCGAAAGGAATAACTAGAACGGCCTAGGGGAAAACTACTCATACCGTTGTAATGGGGCGAGTTTCTACTTTCAGATGCGATAGAAACTTTGCGGATTGGTCAATCCGTTCGCGAGATATGGCAGTTTTGAGGTAAGAAACGCTTGAGAAACTCCCAATTTTCGCAGTTCTGATGCTCGAAACGAATAACTAGAACGGCCTAGGGGAAAACTATTCATACCGTTGTAATGGGGCGAGTTTCTACTTTCAGATGCGACAGAAACTTTGCGGATTGGTCAATCCGTTCGCGAGATATGGCAGTTTTGAGGTAAGAAACGCTTGAGAAACTCAAAATTTTCTTAGTTCTGATGCTCGAAACGAATAACTAGAACGGCCTAGGGGAAAACTACTCATACCGTTGTAATGGGGCGAGTTTCTACTTTCAGATGCAACAGAAACTTTGCGGATTGGTCAATCCGTTCGCGAGATATGGCAGTTTTGAGGTAAGAAACGCTTGAGAAACTCAAAATTTCCTTAGTTCTGATGCTCGAAACGAATATCTAGAACGGCCTAGGGGAAAACTACTCATACCGTTGTAATGGGGCGAGTTTCTACTTTCAGATGCGACAGAAACTTTGCGGTTTGGTCAATCCGTTCGCGAGATATGGCAGTTTTGAGGTAAGAAACGCTTGAGAAACTCAAAATTTTCTTAGTTCTGATGCTCGAAACGAATAACTAGAACGGCCTAGGGGAAAACTACTCATACCGTTGTAATGGGGCGAGTTTCTACTTTCAGATGCGACAGAAACTTTGCGGATTGGTCAATCCGTTCGCGAGATATGGCAGTTTTGAGGTAAGAAACGCTTGAGAAACTCAAAATTTTCTTAGTTCTGATGCTCGAAACGAATAACTAGAACGGCCTAGGGGAAAACTACTCATACCGTTGTAATGGGGCGAGTTTCTACTTTCAGATGCGATAGAAACTTTGCGGATTGGTCAATCCGTTCGCGAGATATGGCAGTTTTGAGGTAAGAAACGCTTGAGAAACTCCCAATTTTCGCAGTTCTGATGCTCGAAACGAATAACTAGAACGGCCTAGGGGAAAACTACTCATACCGTTGTAATGGGGCGAGTTTCTACTTTCAGATGCGACAGAAACTTTGCGGATTGGTCAATCCGTTCGCGAGATATGGCAGTTTTGAGGTAAGAAACGCTTGAGAAACTCAAAATTTTCTTAGTTCTGATGCTCGAAACGAATAACTAGAACGGCCTAGGGGAAAACTACTCATACCGTTGTAATGGGGCGAGTTTCTACTTTCAGATGCAACAGAAACTTTGCGGATTGGTCAATCCGTTCGCGAGATATGGCAGTTTTGAGGTAAGAAACGCTTGAGAAACTCAAAATTTCCTTAGTTCTGATGCTCGAAACGAATATCTAGAACGGCCTAGGAGAAAACTACTCATACCGTTGTAATGGGGCGAGTTTCTACTTTCAGATGCAACAGAAACTTTGCGGATTGGTCAATCCGTTCGCGAGATATGGCAGTTTTGAGGTAAGAAACGCTTGAGAAACTCAAAATTTTCTTAGTTCTGATGCTCGAAACGAATATATAGAACGGCCTAGGGGAAAACTACTCATACCGTTGTAATAGGGCGAGTTTCTACTTTCAGATGCAACAGAAACTTTGCGGATTGGTCAATCCGTTCGCGAGATATGGCAGTTTTGAGGTAAGAAACGCTTGAGAAACTCAAAATTTTCTTAGATCTGATGCTCGAAACGAATAACTAGAACGGCCTAGGGGAAAACTACTCATACCGTTGTAATGGGGCGAGTTTCTACTTTCAGATGCAACAGAAACTTTGCGGATTGGTCAATCCGTTCGCGAGATATGGCAGTTTTGAGGTAAGAAACGCTTGAGAAACTCAAAATTTTCTTTGTTCTGATGCTCGAAACGAATAACTAGAACGGCCTAGGGGAAAACTACTCATACCGTTGTAATGGGGCGAGTTTCTACTTTCAGATGCAACAGAAACTTTGCGGATTGGTCAATCCGTTCGCGAGATATGGCAGCTTTGAGGTAAGAAACGCTTGAGAAACTCAAAATTTTCTTAGTTCTGATGCTCGAAACGAATATCTAGAACGGCCTACGGGAAAACTACTCATACCGTTGTAATGGGGCGAGTTTCTACTTTCAGATGCGACAGAAACTTTGCGGATTGGTCAATCCGTTCGCGAGATATGGCAGTTTTGAGGTAAGAAACGCTTGAGAAACTCAAAATTTTCTTAGTTCTGATGCTCGAAACGAATAACTAGAACGGCCTAGGGGAAAACTACTCATACCGTTGTAATGGGGCGAGTTTCTACTTTCAGATGCGATAGAAACTTTGCGGATTGGTCAATCCGTTCGCGAGATATGGCAGTTTTGAGGTAAGAAACGCTTGAGAAACTCCCAATTTTCGCAGTTCTGATGCTCGAAACGAATAACTAGAACGGCCTAGGGGAAAACTACTCATACCGTTGTAATGGGGCGAGTTTCTACTTTCAGATGCGACAGAAACTTTGCGGATTGGTCAATCCGTTCGCGAGATATGGCAGTTTTGAGGTAAGAAACGCTTGAGAAACTCAAAATTTTCTTAGTTCTGATGCTCGAAACGAATAACTAGAACGGCCTAGGGGAAAACTACTCATACCGTTGTAATGGGGCGAGTTTCTACTTTCAGAAGCAACAGAAACTTTGCGGATTGGTCAATCCGTTCGCGAGATATGGCAGTTTTGAGGTAAGAAACGCTTGAGAAACTCAAAATTTCCTTAGTTCTGATGCTCGAAACGAATATCTAGAACGGCCTAGGAGAAAACTACTCATACCGTTGTAATGGGGCGAGTTTCTACTTTCAGATGCAACAGAAACTTTGCGGATTGGTCAATCCGTTCGCGAGATATGGCAGTTTTGAGGTAAGAAACGCTTGAGAAACTCAAAATTTTCTTAGTTCTGATGCTCGAAACGAATATATAGAACGGCCTAGGGGAAAACTACTCATACCGTTGTAATAGGGCGAGTTTCTACTTTCAGATGCAACAGAAACTTTGCGGATTGGTCAATCCGTTCGCGAGATATGGCAGTTTTGAGGTAAGAAACGCTTGAGAAACTCAAAATTTTCTTAGATCTGATGCTCGAAACGAATAACTAGAACGGCCTAGGGGAAAACTACTCATACCGTTGTAATGGGGCGAGTTTCTACTTTCAGATGCAACAGAAACTTTGCGGATTGGTCAATCCGTTCGCGAGATATGGCAGTTTTGAGGTAAGAAACGCTTGAGAAACTCAAAATTTTCTTTGTTCTGATGCTCGAAACGAATAACTAGAACGGCCTAGGGGAAAACTACTCATACCGTTGTAATGGGGCGAGTTTCTACTTTCAGATGCAACAGAAACTTTGCGGATTGGTCAATCCGTTCGCGAGATATGGCAGTTTTGAGGTAAGAAACGCTTGAGAAACTCAAAATTTTCTTAGTTCTGATGCTCGAAACGAATATCTAGAACGGCCTACGGGAAAACTACTCATACCGTTGTAATGGGGCGAGTTTCTACTTTCAGATGCGATAGAAACTTTGCGGATTGGTCAATCCGTTCGCGAGATATGGCAGTTTTGAGGTAAGAAACGCTTGAGAAACTCCCAATTTTCGCAGTTCTGATGCTCGAAACGAATAACTAGAACGGCCTAGGGGAAAACTACTCACACCGTTGTAATGGGGCGAGTTTCTACTTTCAGATGCGACAGAAACTTTGCGGATTGGTCAATCCGTTCGCGAGATATGGCAGTTTTGAGGTAAGAAACGCTTGAGAAACTCAAAATTTTCTTAGTTCTGATGCTCGAAACGAATAACTAGAACGGCCTAGGGGAAAACTACTCATACCGTTGTAATGGGGCGGGTTTCTACTTTCAGATGCGACAGAAACTTTGCGGATTGGTCAATCCGTTCGCGAGGCATGGCAGTTTTGAGGTGAGAAACGCTTGAGAAACTCAAAATTTTCTTAGTTCTGATGCTCGAAACGAATAACTAGAACGGCCTAGGGGAAAACTACTCATACCGTTGTAATGGGGCGAGTTTCTACTTTCAGATGCAACAGAAACTTTGCGGATTGGTCAATCCGTTCGCGAGATATGGCAGTTTTGAGGTAAGAAACGCTTGAGAAACTCAAAATTTTCTTTGTTCTGATGCTCGAAACGAATAACTAGAACGGCCTAGGGGAAAACTACTCACACCGTTGTAATGGGGCGAGTTTCTACTTTCAGATGCGATAGAAACTTTGCGGATTGGTCAATCCGTTCGCGAGATATGGCAGTTTTGAGGTAAGAAAGGCTTGAGAAACTCGAAATTTTCTTAGTTCTGATGCTCGAAACGAATAACTAGAACGGCCTAGGGGAAAACTACTCACACCGTTGTAATGGGGCGAGTTTCTACTTTCAGATGCGATAGAAACTTTGCGGATTGGTCAATCCGTTCGCGAGATATGGCAGTTTTGAGGTAAGAAACGCTTGAGAAACTCAAAATTTTCTTAGTTCTGATGCTCGAAACGAATAACTAGAACGGCCTAGGGGAAAACTACTCATACCGTTGTAATGGGGCGAGTTTCTACTTTCAGATGCGACAGAAACTTTGCGGATTGGTCAATCCGTTCGCGAGGCATGGCAGTTTTGAGGTGAGAAACGCTTGAGAAACTCAAAATTTTCTTAGTTCTGATGCTCGAAACGAATAACTAGAACGGCCCAGGGGAAAACTACTCATACCGTTGTAATGGGGCGAGTTTCTACTTTCAGATGCAACAGAAACTTTGCGGATTGGTCAATCCGTTCGCGAGATATGGCAGTTTTGTGGTAAGAAACGCTTGAGAAACTCAAAATCTTCGCAGTTCTGATGCTCGAAACGAATAACTAGAACGGCCTAGGGGAAAACTACTCATACCATTGTAATCGGAAGAGCTTCTACTTTCAGATGCAAAAGAAATTTTGCGTATTGGTCAATCCGTTCGCGAGATATGGCAGTTTTGAGGTAAGAAACGCTTGAGAAACTCAAAATTTTCTTAGTTCTGATGCTCGAAACGAATAACTAGAACGGCCTAGGGGAAAACTACTCATACCGTTGTAATGGGGCGAGTTTCTACTTTCAGATGCAACAGAAACTTTGCGGATTGGTCAATCCGTTCGCGAGATATGGCAGTTTTGAGGTAAGAAACGCTTGAGAAACTCCAAATCTTCGCAGTTCTGATGCTCGAAAGGAATAACTAGAACGGCCTAGGGGAAAACTACTCATACCGTTGTAATGGGGCGAGTTTCTACTTTCAGATGCGATAGAAACTTTGCGGATTGGTCAATCCGTTCGCGAGATATGGCAGTTTTGAGGTAAGAAACGCTTGAGAAACTCCCAATTTTCGCAGTTCTGATGCTCGAAACGAATAACTAGAACGGCCTAGGGGAAAACTACTCATACCGTTGTAATGGGGCGAGTTTCTACTTTCAGATGCGACAGAAACTTTGCGGATTGGTCAATCCGTTCGCGAGATATGGCAGTTTTGAGGTAAGAAACGCTTGAGAAACTCAAAATTTTCTTAGTTCTGATGCTCGAAACGAATAACTAGAACGGCCTAGGGGAAAACTACTCATACCGTTGTAATGGGGCGAGTTTCTACTTTCAGATGCAACAGAAACTTTGCGGATTGGTCAATCCGTTCGCGAGATATGGCAGTTTTGAGGTAAGAAACGCTTGAGAAACTCAAAATTTCCTTAGTTCTGATGCTCGAAACGAATATCTAGAACGGCCTAGGGGAAAACTACTCATACCGTTGTAATGGGGCGAGTTTCTACTTTCAGATGCGACAGAAACTTTGCGGTTTGGTCAATCCGTTCGCGAGATATGGCAGTTTTGAGGTAAGAAACGCTTGAGAAACTCAAAATTTTCTTAGTTCTGATGCTCGGAACGAATAACTAGAACGGCCTAGGGGAAAACTACTCATACCGTTGTAATGGGGCGAGTTTCTACTTTCAGATGCGACAGAAACTTTGCGGATTGGTCAATCCGTTCGCGAGATATGGCAGTTTTGAGGTAAGAAACGCTTGAGAAACTCAAAATTTTCTTAGTTCTGATGCTCGAAACGAATAACTAGAACGGCCTAGGGGAAAACTACTCATACCGTTGTAATGGGGCGAGTTTCTACTTTCAGATGCGATAGAAACTTTGCGGATTGGTCAATCCGTTCGCGAGATATGGCAGTTTTGAGGTAAGAAACGCTTGAGAAACTCCCAATTTTCGCAGTTCTGATGCTCGAAACGAATAACTAGAACGGCCTAGGGGAAAACTACTCATACCGTTGTAATGGGGCGAGTTTCTACTTTCAGATGCGACAGAAACTTTGCGGATTGGTCAATCCGTTCGCGAGATATGGCAGTTGTGGCGGCACTACCCACGCTTGCCACCAGAGGGAAACTCACCACCAACCGTTTCCCGCAAGTTCCCGTACCTGCTCCGATCGCTATATATACGACCTCTTACCGATCTTCCAATGTCCCGGCGTATAAGGCAGGGCCTGCTAGGATGCCTTACTGACGAGTCCACTAGCAGGCCCGGGATGAAACGCTTATCCCCACTTCCTTATATTTCCGTTCACTCCTTCCTCACATACTTTAATTTAGCGCCGCCAAAGTGGTGACCCCGTCTAGCAACACGCAACCTTCTGGACAACAGCACAGCAGCAGTACAGGTGCAGCACAAGACGATGGAAGAAACGCAACGTAAAGGCCGATTTTTCGTAAATCCCCCTCTCCGAGGGTTGACTCCTCGACCTGCCAGCGACGACACGAACGCTATACTCCCGGCTAACCATCAGGATCAACCCCAGGAGGACAGCAGGCAGCTTGTCGACATTATTCACCGACCACACCGATGCGTTTCATAAATACTGGTACGCGCACGCATCAACGTCGGACAACAAGCGAAAACGCGGCTTGAGCAAACGATGCTCGCCACGCGTATTCCGCAATCGACAGCAGCTGGGCCTTACTACGAAAAAGAAGCATTCTTCTCTTCCACCGCTCTGGACAACCTCCTCCTGTGCCTGTTGTGCCAAACCGAACTACGGAACAAATACCTACGCCACTGGGACATCAGGACGGAACTTCAAAGTATCGTTTACCACTGGCAAGGGGGTTATGTGGCGGCACTACCCACGCTTGCCACCAGAGGGAAACTCACCACCAACCGTTTCCCGCAAGTTCCCGTACCTGCTCCGATCGCTATATATACGACCTCTTACCGATCTTCCAATGTCCCGGCGTATAAGGCAGGGCCTGCTAGGATGCCTTACTGACGAGTCCACTAGCAGGCCCGGGATGAAACGCTTATCCCCACTTCCTTATATTTCCGTTCACTCCTTCCTCACATACTTTAATTTAGCGCCGCCAAACAGTTTTGAGGTAAGAAACGCTTGAGAAACTCAAAATTTTCTTAGTTCTGATGCTCGAAACGAATAACTAGAACGGCCTAGGGGAAAACTACTCATACCGTTGTAATGGGGCGAGTTTCTACTTTCAGATGCAACAGAAACTTTGCGGATTGGTCAATCCGTTCGCGAGATATGGCAGTTTTGAGGTAAGAAACGCTTGAGAAACTCAAAATTTCCTTAGTTCTGATGCTCGAAACGAATATCTAGAACGGCCTAGGGGAAAACTACTCATACCGTTGTAATGGGGCGAGTTTCTACTTTCAGATGCAACAGAAACTTTGCGGATTGGTCAATCCGTTCGCGAGATATGGCAGTTTTGAGGTAAGAAACGCTTGAGAAACTCAAAATTTTCTTAGTTCTGATGCTCGAAACGAATATCTAGAACGGCCTAGGGGAAAACTACTCATACCGTTGTAATAGGGCGAGTTTCTACTTTCAGATGCAACAGAAACTTTGCGGATTGGTCAATCCGTTCGCGAGATATGGCAGTTTTGAGGTAAGAAACGCTTGAGAAACTCCCAATTTTCGCAGTTCTGATGCTCGAAACGAATAACTAGAACGGCCTAGGAGAAAACTACTCATACCGTTGTAATGGGGCGAGTTTCTACTTTCAGATGCGACAGAAACTTTGCGGATTGGTCAATCCGTTCGCGAGATATGGCAGTTTTGAGGTAAGAAACGCTTGAGAAACTCAAAATTTTCTTAGATCTGATGCTCGAAACGAATAACTAGAACGGCCTAGGGGAAAACTACTCATACCGTTGTAATGGGGCGAGTTTCTACTTTCAGATGCAACAGAAACTTTGCGGATTGGTCAATCCGTTCGCGAGATATGGCAGTTTTGAGGTAAGAAACGCTTGAGAAACTCAAAATTTTCTTTGTTCTGATGCTCGAAACGAATAACTAGAACGGCCTAGGGGAAAACTACTCATACCGTTGTAATGGGGCGAGTTTCTACTTTCAGATGCAACAGAAACTTTGCGGATTGGTCAATCCGTTCGCGAGATATGGCAGTTTTGAGGTAAGAAACGCTTGAGAAACTCCAAATCTTCGCAGTTCTGATGCTCGAAAGGAATAACTAGAACGGCCTAGGGGAAAACTACTCATACCGTTGTAATGGGGCGAGTTTCTACTTTCAGATGCGATAGAAACTTTGCGGATTGGTCAATCCGTTCGCGAGATATGGCAGTTTTGAGGTAAGAAACGCTTGAGAAACTCCCAATTTTCGCAGTTCTGATGCTCGAAACGAATAACTAGAACGGCCTAGGGGAAAACTATTCATACCGTTGTAATGGGGCGAGTTTCTACTTTCAGATGCGACAGAAACTTTGCGGATTGGTCAATCCGTTCGCGAGATATGGCAGTTTTGAGGTAAGAAACGCTTGAGAAACTCAAAATTTTCTTAGTTCTGATGCTCGAAACGAATAACTAGAACGGCCTAGGGGAAAACTACTCATACCGTTGTAATGGGGCGAGTTTCTACTTTCAGATGCAACAGAAACTTTGCGGATTGGTCAATCCGTTCGCGAGATATGGCAGTTTTGAGGTAAGAAACGCTTGAGAAACTCAAAATTTCCTTAGTTCTGATGCTCGAAACGAATATCTAGAACGGCCTAGGGGAAAACTACTCATACCGTTGTAATGGGGCGAGTTTCTACTTTCAGATGCGACAGAAACTTTGCGGTTTGGTCAATCCGTTCGCGAGATATGGCAGTTTTGAGGTAAGAAACGCTTGAGAAACTCAAAATTTTCTTAGTTCTGATGCTCGAAACGAATAACTAGAACGGCCTAGGGGAAAACTACTCATACCGTTGTAATGGGGCGAGTTTCTACTTTCAGATGCGACAGAAACTTTGCGGATTGGTCAATCCGTTCGCGAGATATGGCAGTTTTGAGGTAAGAAACGCTTGAGAAACTCAAAATTTTCTTAGTTCTGATGCTCGAAACGAATAACTAGAACGGCCTAGGGGAAAACTACTCATACCGTTGTAATGGGGCGAGTTTCTACTTTCAGATGCGATAGAAACTTTGCGGATTGGTCAATCCGTTCGCGAGATATGGCAGTTTTGAGGTAAGAAACGCTTGAGAAACTCCCAATTTTCGCAGTTCTGATGCTCGAAACGAATAACTAGAACGGCCTAGGGGAAAACTACTCATACCGTTGTAATGGGGCGAGTTTCTACTTTCAGATGCGACAGAAACTTTGCGGATTGGTCAATCCGTTCGCGAGATATGGTAGTTTTGAGGTAAGAAACGCTTGAGAAACTCAAAATTTTCTTAGTTCTGATGCTCGAAACGAATAACTAGAACGGCCTAGGGGAAAACTACTCATACCGTTGTAATGGGGCGAGTTTCTACTTTCAGATGCAACAGAAACTTTGCGGATTGGTCAATCCGTTCGCGAGATATGGCAGTTTTGAGGTAAGAAACGCTTGAGAAACTCAAAATTTCCTTAGTTCTGATGCTCGAAACGAATATCTAGAACGGCCTAGGGGAAAACTACTCATACCGTTGTAATGGGGCGAGTTTCTACTTTCAGATGCAACAGAAACTTTGCGGATTGGTCAATCCGTTCGCGAGATATGGCAGTTTTGAGGTAAGAAACGCTTGAGAAACTCAAAATTTTCTTAGTTCTGATGCTCGAAACGAATATATAGAACGGCCTAGGGGAAAACTACTCATACCGTTGTAATAGGGCGAGTTTCTACTTTCAGATGCAACAGAAACTTTGCGGATTGGTCAATCCGTTCGCGAGATATGGCAGTTTTGAGGTAAGAAACGCTTGAGAAACTCAAAATTTTCTTAGATCTGATGCTCGAAACGAATAACTAGAACGGCCTAGGGGAAAACTACTCATACCGTTGTAATGGGGCGAGTTTCTACTTTCAGATGCAACAGAAACTTTGCGGATTGGTCAATCCGTTCGCGAGATATGGCAGTTTTGAGGTAAGAAACGCTTGAGAAACTCAAAATTTTCTTTGTTCTGATGCTCGAAACGAATAACTAGAACGGCCTAGCGGAAAACTACTCATACCGTTGTAATGGGGCGAGTTTCTACTTTCCGATGCGATAGAAACTTTGCGGATTGGTCAATCCGTTCGCGAGATATGGCAGTTTTGAGGTAAGAAACGCTTGAGAAACTCCAAATCTTCGCAGTTCTGATGCTCGAAACGAATAACCAGAACGGCCTAGGGGAAAACTACTCATACCGTTGTAATGGGGCGAGTTTCTACTTTCAGATGCGATAGAAACTTTGCGGATTGGTCAATCCGTTCGCGAGATATGGCAGTTTTGAGGTAAGAAACGCTTGAGAAACTCCCAATTTTCGCAGTTCTGATGCTCGAAACGAATAACTAGAACGGCCTAGGGGAAAACTACTCACACCGTTGTAATGGGGCGAGTTTCTACTTTCAGATGCGACAGAAACTTTGCGGATTGGTCAATCCGTTCGCGAGATATGGCAGTTTTGAGGTAAGAAACGCTTGAGAAACTCAAAATTTTCTTAGTTCTGATGCTCGAAACGAATAACTAGAACGGCCTAGGGGAAAACTACTCATACCGTTGTAATGGGGCGAGTTTCTACTTTCAGATGCGACAGAAACTTTGCGGATTGGTCAATCCGTTCGCGAGGCATGGCAGTTTTGAGGTGAGAAACGCTTGAGAAACTCAAAATTTTCTTAGTTCTGATGCTCGAAACGAATAACTAGAACGGCCTAGGGGAAAACTATTCATACCGTTGTAATGGGGCGAGTTTCTACTTTCAGATGCAACAGAAACTTTGCGGATTGGTGAATCCGTTCGCGAGATATGGCAGTTTTGAGGTAAGAAACGCTTGAGAAACTCAAAATTTTCTTTGTTCTGATGCTCGAAACGAATAACTAGAACGGCCTAGGGGAAAACTACTCACACCGTTGTAATGGGGCGAGTTTCTACTTTCAGATGCGATAGGAACTTTGCGGATTGGTCAATCCGTTCGCGAGATATGGCAGTTTTGAGGTAAGAAAGGCTTGAGAAACTCAAAATTTTCTTAGTTCTGATGCTCGAAACGAATAACTAGAACGGCCTAGGGGAAAACTACTCACACCGTTGTAATGGGGCGAGTTTCTACTTTCAGATGCGATAGAAACTTTGCGGATTGGTCAATCCGTTCGCGAGATATGGCAGTTTTGAGGTAAGAAACGCTTGAGAAACTCAAAATTTTCTTAGTTCTGATGCTCGAAACGAATAACTAGAACGGCCTAGGGGAAAACTACTCATACCGTTGTAATGGGGCGAGTTTCTACTTTCAGATGCGACAGAAACTTTGCGGATTGGTCAATCCGTTCGCGAGATATGGCAGTTTTGAGGTAAGAAACGCTTGAGAAACTCCCAATTTTCGCAGTTCTGATGCTCGAAACGAATAACTAGAACGGCCTAGGGGAAAACTACTCAGACCGTTGTAATGGGGCGAGTTTCTACTTTCAGATGCGACAGAAACTTTGCGGTTTGGTCAATCCGTTCGCGAGATATGGCAGTTTTGAGGTAAGAAACGCTTGAGAAACTCAAAATTTTCTTAGTTCTGATGCTCGAAACGAATAACTAGAACGGCCTAGGGGAAAACTACTCATACCGTTGTAATAGGGCGAGTTTCTACTTTCAGATGCGACAGAAACTTTGCGGATTGGTCAATCCGTTCGCGAGATATGGCAGTTTTGAGGTAAGAAACGCTTGAGAAACTCAAAATTTTCTTAGTTCTGATGCTCGAAACGAATAACTAGAACGGCCTAGGGGAAAACTACTCATACCGTTGTAATGGGGCGAGTTTCTACTTTCAGATGCAACAGAAACTTTGCGGATTGGTCAATCCGTTCGCGAGATATGGCAGTTTTGAGGTAAGAAACGCTTGAGAAACTCAAAATTTTCTTAGTTCTGATGCTCGAAACGAATATCTAGAACGGCCTAGGGGAAAACTACTCATACCGTTGTAATGGGGCGAGTTTCTACTTTCAGATGCGATAGAAACTTTGCGGATTGGTCAATCCGTTCGCGAGATATGGCAGTTTTGAGGTAAGAAACGCTTGAGAAACTCAAAATTTTCTTAGTTCCGATGCTCGAAACGAATAACTAGAACGGCTTAGGGGAAAACTACTCATACCGTTGTAATGGGGCGAGTTTCTACTTTCAGATGCGACAGAAACTTTGCGGATTGGTCAATCCGTTCGCGAGATATGGCAGTTTTGTGGTAAGAAACGCTTGAGAAACTCAAAATCTTCGCAGTTCTGATGCTCGAAACGAATAACTAGAACGGCCTAGGGGAAAACTACTCATACCATTGTAATCGGGAGAGCTTCTACTTTCAGATGCAAAAGAAATTTTGCGTATTGGTCAATCCGTTCGCGAGATATGGCAGTTTTGAGGTAAGAAACGCTTGAGAAACTCAAAATTTTCTTAGTTCTGATGCTCGAAACGAATAACTAGAACGGCCTAGGGGAAAACTACTCATACCGTTGTAATGGGGCGAGTTTCTACTTTCAGATGCAACAGAAACTTTGCGGATTGGTCAATCCGTTCGCGAGATATGGCAGTTTTGAGGTAAGAAACGCTTGAGAAACTCCAAATCTTCGCAGTTCTGATGCTCGAAAGGAATAACTAGAACGGCCTAGGGGAAAACTACTCATACCGTTGTAATGGGGCGAGTTTCTACTTTCAGATGCGATAGAAACTTTGCGGATTGGTCAATCCGTTCGCGAGATATGGCAGTTTTGAGGTAAGAAACGCTTGAGAAACTCAAAATTTTCTTAGTTCCGATGCTCGAAACGAATAACTAGAACGGCTTAGGGGAAAACTACTCATACCGTTGTAATGGGGCGAGTTTCTACTTTCAGATGCGACAGAAACTTTGCGGATTGGTCAATCCGTTCGCGAGATATGGCAGTTTTGTGGTAAGAAACGCTTGAGAAACTCAAAATCTTCGCAGTTCTGATGCTCGAAACGAATAACTAGAACGGCCTAGGGGAAAACTACTCATACCATTGTAATCGGGAGAGCTTCTACTTTCAGATGCAAAAGAAATTTTGCGTATTGGTCAATCCGTTCGCGAGATATGGCAGTTTTGAGGTAAGAAACGCTTGAGAAACTCAAAATTTTCTTAGTTCTGATGCTCGAAACGAATAACTAGAACGGCCTAGGGGAAAACTACTCATACCGTTGTAATGGGGCGAGTTTCTACTTTCAGATGCAACAGAAACTTTGCGGATTGGTCAATCCGTTCGCGAGATATGGCAGTTTTGAGGTAAGAAACGCTTGAGAAACTCCAAATCTTCGCAGTTCTGATGCTCGAAAGGAATAACTAGAACGGCCTAGGGGAAAACTACTCATACCGTTGTAATGGGGCGAGTTTCTACTTTCAGATGCGATAGAAACTTTGCGGATTGGTCAATCCGTTCGCGAGATATGGCAGTTTTGAGGTAAGAAACGCTTGAGAAACTCAAAATTTTCGCAGTTCTAATGCTCGAAACGAATAACTAGAACGGCCTAGGGGAAAACTACTCATACCGTTGTAATGGGGCGAGTTTCTACTTTCAGATGCGACAGAAACTTTGCGGATTGGTCAATCCGTTCGCGAGATATGGCAGTTTTGAGGTAAGAAACGCTTGAGAAACTCAAAATTTTCTTAGTTCTGATGCTCGAAACGAATAACTAGAACGGCCTAGGGGAAAACTACTCATACCGTTGTAATGGGGCGAGTTTCTACTTTCAGATGCAACAGAAACTTTGCGGATTGGTCAATCCGTTCGCGAGATATGGCAGTTTTGAGGTAAGAAACGCTTGAGAAACTCAAAATTTTCTTAGTTCTGATGCTCGAAACGAATATCTAGAACGGCCTAGGGGAAAACTACTCATACGGTTGTAATAGGGCGAGTTTCTACTTTCAGATGCAACAGAAACTTTGCGGATTGGTCAATCCGTTCGCGAGATATGGCAGTTTTGAGGTAAGAAACGCTTGAGAAACTCCCAATTTTCGCAGTTCTGATGCTCGAAACGAATAACTAGAACGGCCTAGGGGAAAACTACTCATACCGTTGTAATGGGGCGAGTTTCTACTTTCAGATGCAACAGAAACTTTGCGGATTGGTCAATCCGTTCGCGAGATATGGCAGTTTTGAGGTAAGAAACGCTTGAGAAACTCAAAATTTTCTTTGTTCTGATGCTCGAAACGAATAACTAGAACGGCCTAGCGGAAAACTACTCATACCGTTGTAATGGGGCGAGTTTCTACTTTCAGATGCGATAGAAACTTTGCGGATTGGTCAATCCGTTCGCGAGATATGGCAGTTTTGAGGTAAGAAACGCTTGAGAAACTCCAAATCTTCGCAGTTCTGATGCTCGAAACGAATAACCAGAACGGCCTAGGGGAAAACTACTCATACCATTGTAATCGGGAGAGCTTCTACTTTCAGATGCAACAGAAATTTTGCGTATTGGTCAATCCGTTCGCGAGATATGGCAATTTTGAGGTAAGAAACGCTTGAGAAACTCAAAATTTTCTTAGTTCTGATGCTCGAAACGAATAACTAGAACGGCCTAGGGGAAAACTACTCATACCGTTGTAATGGGGCGAGTTTCTACTTTCAGATGCGACAGAAACTTTGCGGATTGGTCAATCCGTTCGCGAGATATGGCAGTTTTGAGGTAAGAAACGCTTGAGAAACTCCAAATTTTCTTAGTTCTGATGCTCGAAACGAATAACTAGAACGGCCTAGGGGAAAACTACTCATACCGTTGTAATGGGGCGAGTTTCTACTTTCAGATGCAACAGAAACTTTGCAGATTGGTCAATCCGTTCGCGAGATATGGCAGTTTTGAGGTAAGAAACGCTTGAGAAACTCAAAATTTTCTTAGTTCTGATGCTCGAAACGAATAACTAGAACGGCCTAGGGGAAAACTACTCATACCGTTGTAATGGGGCGAGTTTCTACTTTCAGATGCGACAGAAACTTTGCGGATTGGTCAATCCGTTCGCGAGATATGGCAGTTTTGAGGTAAGAAACGCTTGAGAAACTCCAAATCTTCGCAGTTCTGATGCTCGAAAGGAATAACTAGAACGGCCTAGGGGAAAACTACTCATACCGTTGTAATGGGGCGACTTTCTACTTTCAGATGCGACAGAAACTTTGCGGATTGGTCAATCCGTTCGCGAGGCATGGCAGTTTTGAGGTGAGAAACGCTTGAGAAACTCAAAATTTTCTTAGTTCTGATGCTCGAAACGAATAACTAGAACGGCCTAGGGGAAAACTACTCATACCGTTGTAATGGGGCGAGTTTCTACTTTCAGATGCGACAGAAACTTTGCGGATTGGTCAATCCGTTCGCGAGATATGGCAGTTTTGAGGTAAGAAACGCTTGAGAAACTCCAAATCTTCGCAGTTCTGATGCTCGAAAGGAATAACTAGAACGGCCTAGGGGAAAACTACTCATACCGTTGTAATGGGGCGAGTTTCTACTTTCAGATGCGACAGAAACTTTGCGGATTGGTCAATCCGTTCGCGAGGCATGGCAGTTTTGAGGTGAGAAACGCTTGAGAAACTCAAAATTTTCTTAGTTCTGATGCTCGAAACGAATAACTAGAACGGCCTAGGGGAAAACTACTCATACCGTTGTAATGGGGCGAGTTTCTACTTTCAGACGCAACAGAAACTTTGCGGATTGGTCAATCCGTTCGCGAGATATGGCAGTTTTGTGGTAAGAAACGCTTGAGAAACTCAAAATCTTCGCAGTTCTGATGGTCGAAACGAATAACTAGAACGGCCTAGGGGAAAACTACTCATACCATTGTAATCGGGAGAGCTTCTACTTTCAGATGCAAAAGAAATTTTGCGTATTGGTCAATCCGTTCGCGAGATATGGCAGTTTTGAGGTAAGAAACGCTTGAGAAACTCAAAATTTTCTTAGTTCTGATGCTCGAAACGAATAACTAGAACGGCCTAGGGGAAAACTACTCATACCGTTGTAATGGGGCGAGTTTCTACTTTCAGATGCAACAGAAACTTTGCGGATTGGTCAATCCGTTCGCGAGATATGGCAGTTTTGAGGTAAGAAACGCTTGAGAAACTCCCAATTTTCGCAGTTCTGATGCTCGAAACGAATAACTAGAACGGCCTAGGAGAAAACTACTCATACCGTTGTAATGGGGCGAGTTTCTACTTTCAGATGCGACAGAAACTTTGCGGATTGGTCAATCCGTTCGCGAGATATGGCAGTTTTGAGGTAAGAAACGCTTGAGAAACTCAAAATTTTCTTAGTTCTGATGCTCGAAACGAATAACTAGAACGGCCTAGCGGAAAACTACTCATACCGTTGTAATGGGGCGAGTTTCTACTTTCAGATGCGACAGAAACTTTGCGGATTGGTCAATCCGTTCGCGAGATATGGCAGTTTTGAGGTAAGAAACGCTTGAGAAACTCAAAATTTTCTTAGTTCTGATGCTCGAAACGAATAACTAGAACGGCCTAGGGGAAAACTACTCATACCGTTGTAATGGGGCGAGTTTCTACTTTCAGATGCGACAGAAACTTTGCGGATTGGTCAATCCGTTCGCGAGATATGGCAGTTTTGAGGTAAGAAACGCTTGAGAAACTCCAAATTTTCTTATTTCTGATGCTCGAAACGAATAACTAGAACGGCCTAGGGGAAAACTACTCATACCGTTGTAATGGGGCGAGTTTCTACTTTCAGATGCAACAGAAACTTTGCAGATTGGTCAATCCGTTCGCGAGATATGGCAGTTTTGAGGTAAGAAACGCTTGAGAAACTCAAAATTTTCTTAGTTCTGATGCTCGAAACGAATAACTAGAACGGCCTAGGGGAAAACTACTCATACCGTTGTAATGGGGCGAGTTTCTACTTTCAGATGCGACAGAAACTTTGCGGATTGGTCAATCCGTTCGCGAGATATGGCAGTTTTGAGGTAAGAAACGCTTGAGAAACTCCAAATCTTCGCAGTTCTGATGCTCGAAAGGAATAACTAGAACGGCCTAGGGGAAAACTACTCATACCGTTGTAATGGGGCGAGTTTCTACTTTCAGATGCGACAGAAACTTTGCGGATTGGTCAATCCGTTCGCGAGGCATGGCAGTTTTGAGGTGAGAAACGCTTGAGAAACTCAAAATTTTCTTAGTTCTGATGCTCGAAACGAATAACTAGAACGGCCTAGGGGAAAACTACTCATACCGTTGTAATGGGGCGAGTTTCTACTTTCAGACGCAACAGAAACTTTGCGGATTGGTCAATCCGTTCGCGAGATATGGCAGTTTTGTGGTAAGAAACGCTTGAGAAACTCAAAATCTTCGCAGTTCTGATGGTCGAAACGAATAACTAGAACGGCCTAGGGGAAAACTACTCATACCATTGTAATCGGGAGAGCTTCTACTTTCAGATGCAAAAGAAATTTTGCGTATTGGTCAATCCGTTCGCGAGATATGGCAGTTTTGAGGTAAGAAACGCTTGAGAAACTCAAAATTTTCTTAGTTCTGATGCTCGAAACGAATAACTAGAACGGCCTAGGGGAAAACTACTCATACCGTTGTAATGGGGCGAGTTTCTACTTTCAGATGCAACAGAAACTTTGCGGATTGGTCAATCCGTTCGCGAGATATGGCAGTTTTGAGGTAAGAAACGCTTGAGAAACTCCCAATTTTCGCAGTTCTGATGCTCGAAACGAATAACTAGAACGGCCTAGGGGAAAACTACTCATACCGTTGTAATGGGGCGAGTTTCTACTTTCAGATGCAACAGAAACTTTGCGGATTGGTCAATCCGTTCGCGAGATATGGCAGTTTTGAGGTCAGAAACGCTTGAGAAACTCAAAATTTTCTTAGTTCTGATGCTCGAAGCGAATATCTAGAACGGCCTAGGGGAAAACTACTCATACCGTTGTAATGGGGCGAGTTTCTACTTTCAGAGGCAACAGAAACTTTGCGGATTGGTCAATCCGTTCGCGAGATATGGCAGTTTTGAGGTAAGAAACGCTTGAGAAAATCAAAATTTTCTTAGTTCTGATGCTCGAAACGAATAACTAGAACGGCCTAGGGGAAAACTACTCATACCGTTGTAATGGGGCGAGTTTCTACTTTCAGATGCGACAGAAACTTTGCGGATTGGTCAATCCGTTCGCGAGATATGGCAGTTTTGATGTAAGAAACGCTTGAGAAACTCCAAATCTTCGCAGTTCTGATGCTCGAAAGGAATAACTAGAACGGCCTAGGGGAAAACTACTCATACCGTTGTAATGGGGCGAGTTTCTACTTTCAGATGCGACAGAAACTTTGCGGATTGGTCAATCAGTTCGCGAGGCATGGCAGTTTTGAGGTGAGAAACGCTTGAGAAACTCAAAATTTTCTTAGTTCTGATGCTCGAAACGAATAACTAGAACGGCCTAGGGGAAAACTACTCATACCGTTGTAATGGGGCGAGTTTCTACTTTCAGACGCAACAGAAACTTTGCGGATTGGTCAATCCGTTCGCGAGATATGGCAGTTTTGTGGTAAGAAACGCTTGAGAAACTCAAAATCTTCGCAGTTCTGATGCTCGAAACGAATAACTAGAACGGCCTAGGGGAAAACTACTCATACCATTGTAATCGGGAGAGCTTCTACTTTCAGATGCAAAAGAAATTTTGCGTATTGGTCAATCCGTTCGCGAGATATGGCAGTTTTGAGGTAAGAAACGCTTGAGAAACTCAAAATTTTCTTAGTTCTGATGCTCGAAACGAATAACTAGAACGGCCTAGGGGAAAACTACTCATACCGTTGTAATGGGGCGAGTTTCTACTTTCAGATGCAACAGAAACTTTGCGGATTGGTCAATCCGTTCGCGAGATATGGCAGTTTTGAGGTAAGAAACGCTTGAGAAACTCCCAATTTTCGCAGTTCTGATGCTCGAAACGAATAACTAGAACGGCCTAGGGGAAAACTACTCATACCGTTGTAATGGGGCGAGTTTCTACTTTCAGATGCAACAGAAACTTTGCGGATTGGTCAATCCGTTCGCGAGATATGGCAGTTTTGAGGTAAGAAACGCTTGAGAAACTCAAAATTTTCTTAGTTCTGATGCTCGAAACGAATATCTAGAACGGCCTAGGGGAAAACTACTCATACCGTTGTAATGGGGCGAGTTTCTACTTTCAGATGCAACAGAAACTTTGCGGATTGGTCAATCCGTTCGCGAGGCATGGCAGTTTTGAGGTGAGAAACGCTTGAGAAACTCAAAATTTTCTTAGTTCTGATGCTCGAAAGGAATAACTAGAACGGCCTAGGGGAAAACTACTCATACCGTTGTAATGGGGCGAGTTTCTACTTTCAGATGCGACAGAAACTTTGCGGATTGGTCAATCAGTTCGCGAGGCATGGCAGTTTTGAGGTGAGAAACGCTTGAGAAACTCAAAATTTTCTTAGTTCTGATGCTCGAAACGAATAACTAGAACGGCCTAGGGGAAAACTACTCATACCGTTGTAATGGGGCGAGTTTCTACTTTCAGACGCAACAGAAACTTTGCGGATTGGTCAATCCGTTCGCGAGATATGGCAGTTTTGTGGTAAGAAACGCTTGAGAAACTCAAAATCTTCGCAGTTCTGATGCTCGAAACGAATAACTAGAACGGCCTAGGGGAAAACTACTCATACCATTGTAATCGGGAGAGCTTCTACTTTCAGATGCAAAAGAAATTTTGCGTATTGGTCAATCCGTTCGCGAGATATGGCAGTTTTGAGGTAAGAAACGCTTGAGAAACTCAAAATTTTCTTAGTTCTGATGCTCGAAACGAATAACTAGAACGGCCTAGGGGAAAACTACTCATACCGTTGTAATGGGGCGAGTTTCTACTTTCAGATGCAACAGAAACTTTGCGGATTGGTCAATCCGTTCGCGAGATATGGCAGTTTTGAGGTAAGAAACGCTTGAGAAACTCAAAATTTTCGCAGTTCTGATGCTCGAAACGAATAACTAGAACGGCCTAGGGGAAAACTACTCATACCGTTGTAATGGGGCGAGTTTCTACTTTCAGATGCAACAGAAACTTTGCGGATTGGTCAATCCGTTCGCGAGATATGGCAGTTTTGAGGTAAGAAACGCTTGAGAAACTCAAAATTTTCTTAGTTCTGATGCTCGAAACGAATATCTAGAACGGCCTAGGGGAAAACTACTCATACCGTTGTAATGGGGCGAGTTTCTACTTTCAGATGCAACAGAAACTTTGCGGATTGGTCAATCCGTTCGCGAGATATGGCAGTTTTGAGGTAAGAAACGCTTGAGAAACTCAAAATTTTCTTTGTTCTGATGCTCGAAACGAATAACTAGAACGGCCTAGGGGAAAACTACTCATACCGTTGTAATGGGGCGAGTTTCTACTTTCAGATGCGATAGAAACTTTGCGGATTGGTCAATCCGTTCGCGAGATATGGCAGTTTTGAGGTAAGAAACGCTTGAGAAACTCCAAATCTTCGCAGTTCTGATGCTCGAAACGAATAACTAGAACGGCCTAGGGGAAAACAACTCATACCATTGTAATCGGGAGAGCTTCTGCTTTCAGATGCAACAGAAATTTTGCGTATTGGTCAATCCGTTCGCGAGATATGGCAGTTTTGAGGTAAGCAACGCTTGAGAAACTCAAAATTTTCTTAGTTCTGATGCTCGAAACGAATAACTAGAACGGCCTAGGGGAAAACTACTCATACCGTTGTAATGGGGCGAGTTTCTACTTTCAGATACGACAGAAACTTTGCGGATTGGTCAATCCGTTCGCGAGATATGGCAGTTTTGAGGTAAGAAACGCTTGAGAAACTCAAAATTTTCTTAGTTCTGATGCTCGAAACGAATAACTAGAACGGCCTAGGGGAAAACTACTCATACCGTTGTAATGGGGCGAGTTTCTACTTTCAGATGCAACAGAAACTTTGCGGATTGGTAAATCCGTTCGCGAGATATGGCAGTTTTGAGGTAAGAAACGCTTGAGAAACTCAAAATTTTCTTAGTTCTGATGCTCGAAACGAATAACTAGAACGGCCTAGGGGAAAACTACTCATACCGTTGTAATGGGGCGAGTTTCTACTTTCAGATGCGACAGAAACTTTGCGGATTGGTCAATCCGTTCGCGAGATATGGCAGTTTTGTGGTAAGAAACGCTTGAGAAACTCAAAATCTTCGCAGTTCTGATGCTCGAAACGAATAACTAGAACGGCCTAGGGGAAAACAACTCATACCATTGTAATCGGGAGAGCTTCTACTTTCAGATGCAAAAGAAATTTTGCGTATTGGTCAATCCGTTCGCGAGATATGGCAGTTTTGAGGTAAGAAACGCTTGAGAAACTCAAAATTTTCTTAGTTCTGATGCTCGAAACGAATAACTAGAACGGCCTAGGGGAAAACTACTCATACCGTTGTAATGGGGCGAGTTTCTACTTTCAGATGCAACAGAAACTTTGCGGATTGGTCAATCCGTTCGCGAGATATGGCAGTTTTGAGGTAAGAAACGCTTGAGAAACTCCCAATTTTCGCAGTTCTGATGCTCGAAACGAATAACTAGAACGGCCTAGGGGAAAACTACTCATACCGTTGTAATGGGGCGAGTTTCTACTTTCAGATGCGACAGAAACTTTGCGGATTGGTCAATCCGTTCGCGAGATATGGCAGTTTTGAGGTAAGAAACGCTTGAGAAACTCAAAATTTTCTTAGTTCTGATGCTCGAAACGAATAACTAGAACGGCCTAGGGGAAAACTACTCATACCGTTGTAATGGGGCGAGTTTCTACTTTCAGATGCAACGGAAACTTTGCGGATTGGTCAATCCGTTCGCGAGATATGGCAGTTTTGAAGTAAGAAACGCTTGAGAAACTTAAAATTTTCTTAGTTCTGATGCTCGAAACGAATAACTAGAACGGCCTAGGGGAAAACTACTCATACCGTTGTAATGGGGCGAGTTTCTACTTTCAGATGCAACAGAAACTTTGCGGATTGGTCAATCCGTTCGCGAGATATGGCAGTTTTGAGGAAAGAAACGCTTGAGAAACTCACAATTTTCTTAGTTCTGATGCTCGAAACGAACAACTAGAACGGCCTAGGGGAAAACTACTCATACCGTTGTAATGGGGCGAGTTTCTACTTTCAGATGCGACAGAAACTTTGCGGATTGGTCAATCCGTTCGCGAGATATGGCAGTTTTGAGGTAAGAAACGCTTGAGAAACTCCAAATCTTCGCAATTCTGATGCTCGAAAGGAATAACTAGAACGGCCTAGGGGAAAACTACTCATACCGTTGTAATAGGGCGAGTTTCTACTTTCAGATGCAACAGAAACTTTGCGGATTGGTCAATCCGTTCGCGAGATATGGCAGTTTTGAGGTAAGAAACGCTTGAGAAACTCCCAATTTTCGCAGTTCTGATGCTCGAAACGAATAACTAGAACGGCCTAGGGGAAAACTACTCATACCGTTGTAATGGGGCGAGTTTCTACTTTCAGATGCGATAGAAACTTTGCGGATTGGTCAATCCGTTCGCGAGATATGGCAGTTTTGAGGTAAGAAACGCTTGAGAAACTCAAAATTTTCTTAGTTCTGATGCTCGAAACGAATAACTAGAACGGCCTAGGGGAAAACTACTCATACCGTGGTAATGGGGCGAGTTTCTACTTTCAGATGCAACAGAAACTTTGCGGATTGGTCAATCCGTTCGCGAGATATGGCAGTTTTGAGGTAAGAAACGCTTGAGAAACTCAAAATTTTCTTAGTTCTGATGCTCGAAACGAATAACTAGAACGGCCTAGGGGAAAACTACTCATACCGTTGTAATGGGGCGAGTTTCTACTTTCAGATGCAACAGAAACTTTGCGGATTGGTCAATCCGTTCGCGAGATATGGCAGTTTTGAGGTAAGAAACGCTTGAGAAACTCAAAATTTTCTTAGTTCTGATGCTCGAAACGAATAACTAGAACGGCCTAGGGGAAAACTACTCATACCGTTGTAATGGGGCGAGTTTCTACTTTCAGATGCAACAGAAACTTTGCGGATTGGTCAATCCGTTCGCGAAATATGGCAGTTTTGAGGTAAGAAACGCTTGAGAAACTCAAAATTTTCTTAGTTCTGATGCTCGAAACGAATAACTAGAACGGCCTAGGGGAAAACTACTCATACCGTTGTAATGGGGCGAGTTTCTACTTTCAGATGCGACAGAAACTTTTCGGATTGGTCAATCCGTTCGCGAGATATGGCAGTTTAGAGGTAAGAAACGCTTGAGAAACTCCAAATCTTCGCAGTTCTGATGCTCGAAAGGAATAACTAGAACGGCCTAGGGGATAACTACTCATACCTTTGTAATGGGGCGAGTTTCTACTTTCAGATGCGACAGAAACTTTGCGGATTGGTCAACCCGTTCGCGAGATATGGCAGTTTTGAGGTAAGAAACGCTTGAGAAACTCCCAATTTTCGCAGTTCTGATGCTCGAAACGAATAACTAGAACGGCCTAAGGGAAAACTACTCACACCGTTGTAATGGGGCGAGTTTCTACTTTCAGATGCGACAGAAACTTTGCGGATTGGTCAATCCGTTCGCGAGATATGGCAGTTTTGAGGTAAGAAACGCTTGAGAAACTCCCAATTTTCGCAGTTCTGATGCTCGAAACGAATAACTAGAACGGCCTAGGGGAAAACTACTCATACCGTTGTAATGGGGCGAGTTTCTACTTTCAGATGCGATAGAAACTTTGCGGATTGGTCAATCCGTTCGCGAGATATGGCAGTTTTGAGGTAAGAAACGCTTGAGAAACTCAAAATTTTCTTAGTTCTGATGCTCGAAACGAATAACTAGAACGGCCTAGGGGAAAACTACTCATACCGTGGTAATGGGGCGAGTTTCTACTTTCAGATGCAACAGAAACTTTGCGGATTGGTCAATCCGTTCGCGAGATATGGCAGTTTTGAGGTAAGAAACGCTTGAGAAACTCAAAATTTTCTTAGTTCTGATGCTCGAAACGAATAACTAGAACGGCCTAGGGGAAAACTACTCATACCGTTGTAATGGGGCGAGTTTCTACTTTCAGATGCAACAGAAACTTTGCGGATTGGTCAATCCGTTCGCGAGATATGGCAGTTTTGAGGTAAGAAACGCTTGAGAAACTCGAAATTTTCTTAGTTCTGATGCTCGAAACGAATAACTAGAACGGCCTAGGGGAAAACTACTCATACCGTTGTAATGGGGCGAGTTTCTACTTTCAGATGCAACAGAAACTTTGCGGATTGGTCAATCCGTTCGCGAAATATGGCAGTTTTGAGGTAAGAAACGCTTGAGAAACTCAAAATTTTCTTAGTTCTGATGCTCGAAACGAATAACTAGAACGGCCTAGGGGAAAACTACTCATACCGTTGTAATGGGGCGAGTTTCTACTTTCAGATGCGACAGAAACTTTGCGGATTGGTCAATCCGTTCGCGAGATATGGCAGTTTAGAGGTAAGAAACGCTTGAGAAACTCCAAATCTTCGCAGTTCTGATGCTCGAAAGGAATAACTAGAACGGCCTAGGGGATAACTACTCATACCGTTGTAATGGGGCGAGTTTCTACTTTCAGATGCGACAGAAACTTTGCGGATTGGTCAACCCGTTCGCGAGATATGGCAGTTTTGAGGTAAGAAACGCTTGAGAAACTCCCAACTTTCGCAGTTCTGATGCTCGAAACGAATAACTAGAACGGCCTAAGGGAAAACTACTCACACCGTTGTAATGGGGCGAGTTTCTACTTTCAGATGCGACAGAAACTTTGCGGATTGGTCAATCCGTTCGCGAGATATGGCAGTTTTGAGGTAAGAAACGCTTGAGAAACTCCCAATTTTCGCAGTTCTGATGCTCGAAACGAATAACTAGAACGGCCTAGGGGAAAACTACTCATACCATTGTAATCGGGAGAGCTTCTACTTTCAGATGCAACAGAAATTTTGTGTATTGGTCAATCCGTTCGCGAGATATGGCAGTTTTGAGGTAAGAAACGCTTGAGAAACTCAAAATTTTCTTAGTTCTGATGCTCGAAACGAATAACTAGAACGGCCTAGGGGAAAACTACTCATACCGTTGTAATGGGGCGAGTTTCTACTTTCAGATGCAACAGAAACTTTGCGGATTGGTCATTCCGTTCGCGAGATATGGCAGTTTTGAGGTAAGAAACGCTTGAGAAACTCAAAATTTTCTTAGTTCTGATGCTCGAAACGAATAACTAGAACGGCCTAGGGGAAAACTACTCATACCGTTGTAATGGGGCGAGTTTCTACTTTCAGATGCAACAGAAACTTTGCGGATTGGTCAATCCGTTCGCGAGATATGGCAGTTTTGAGGTAAGAAACGCTTGAGAAACTCAAAATTTTCTTAGTTCTGATGCTCGAAACGAATAACTAGAACGGCCTAGGGGAAAACTACTCATACCGTTGTAATGGGGCGAGTTTCTACTTTCAGATGCGACAGAAACTTTGCGGATTGGTCAATCCGTTCGCGAGATATGGCAGTTTTGTGGTAAGAAACGCTTGAGAAACTCAAAATCTTCGCAGTTCTGATGCTCGAAACGAATAACTAGAACGGCCTAGGGGAAAACTACTCATACCATTGTAATCGGGAGAGCTTCTACTTTCAGATGCAACAGAAATTTTGCGTATTGGTCAATCCGTTCGCGAGATATGGCAGTTTTGAGGTAAGAAACGCTTGAGAAACTCATAATTTTCTTAGTTCTGATGCTCGAAACGAATAACTAGAACGGCCTAGGGGAAAACTACTCATACCGTTGTAATGGGGCGAGTTTCTACTTTCAGATGCAACAGAAACTTTGCGGATTGGTCAATCCGTTCTCGAGATATGGCAGTTTTGAGGTAAGAAACGCTTGAGAAACTCCCAATTTTCGCAGTTCTGATGCTCGAAACGAATAACTAGAACGGCCTAGGGGAAAACTACTCATACCGTTGTAATGGGGCGAGTTTCTACTTTCAGATGCAACAGAAACTTTGCGGATTGGTCAATCCGTTCGCGAGATATGGCAGTTTTGAGGTAAGAAACGCTTGAGAAACTCAAAATTTTCTTAGTTCTGATGCTCGAAACGAATAACTAGAACGGCCTAGGGGAAAACTACTCATACCGTTGTAATGGGGCGAGTTTCTACTTTCAGATGCAACAGAAACTTTGCGGATTGGTCAATCCGTTCGCGAGATATGGCAGTTTTGAGGTAAGAAACCCTTGAGAAACTCCCAATTTTCGCAGTTCTGATGCTCGAAACGAATAACTAGAACGGCCTAGGGGAAAACTACTCATACCGTTGTAATGGGGCGAGTTTCTACTTTCAGATGCAACAGAAACTTTGCGGATTGGTCAATCCGTTCGCGAGATATGGCAGTTTTGAGGTAAGAAACGCTTGAGAAACTCAAAATTTTCTTAGTTCTGATGCTCGAAACGAATAACTAGAACGGCCTAGGGGAAAGCTACTCATACCGTTGTAATGGGGCGAGTTTCTACTTTCAGATGCAACAGAAATTTTGCGTATTGGTCAATCCGTTCGCGAGATATGGCAGTTTTGAGGTAAGAAACGCTTGAGAAACTCAAAATTTTCTTAGTTCTGATGCTCGAAACGAATAACTAGAACGGCCTAGGGGAAAACTACTCATACCGTTGTAATGGGGCGAGTTTCTACTTTCAGATGCAACAGAAACTTTGCGGATTGGTCAATCCGTTCGCGAGATATGGCTGTTTTGAGGTAAGAAACGCTTGAGAAACTCAAAATTTTCTTAGTTCTGATGCTCGAAACGAATAACTGGAACGGCCTAGGGGAAAACTACTCAGACCGTTGTAATGGGGCGAGTTTCTACTTTCAGATGCAACAGAAATTTTGCGTATTGGTCAATCCGTTCGCGAGATATGGCAGTTTTGAGGTAAGAAACGCTTGAGAAACTCAAAATTTTCTTAGTTCTGATGCTCGAAACGAATAACTAGAACGGCCTAGGGGAAAACTACTCATACCGTTGTAATGGGGCGAGTTTCTACTTTCAGATGCGACAGAAACTTTGCGGATTGGTCAATCCTTTCGCGAGATATGGCAGTTTTGAGGTAAGAAACGCTTGAGAAACTCAAAATTTTCTTAGTTCTGATGCTCGAAACGAATAACTAGAACGGCCTAGGGGAAAACTACTCATACCGTTGTAATGGGGCCGGTTTCTACTTTCAGATGCAACAGAAACTTTGCGGATTGGTCAATCCGTTCGCGAGATATGGCAGTTTTGAGGTAAGAAACGCTTGAGAAACTCAAAATTTTCTTAGTTCTGATGCTCGAAACGAATAACTAGAACGGCCTAGGGGAAAACTACTCATACCGTTGTAATGGGGCGAGTTTCTACTTTCAGATGCGACAGAAACTTTGCGGATTGGTCAATCCGTTCGCGAGATATGGCAGTTTTGAGGTAAGAAACGCTTGAGAAACTCAAAATTTTCTTAGTTCTGATGCTCGAAACGAATAACTAGAACGGCCTAGGGGAAAACTACTCATACCGTTGTAATGGGGCGATTTTCTACTTTCAGATGCAACAGAAACTTTGCGGATTGGTCAATCCGTTCTCGAGATATGGCAGTTTTGAGGTAAGAAACGCTTGAGAAACTCCCAATTTTCGCAGTTCTGATGCTCGAAACGAATAACTAGAACGGCCTAGGGGAAAACTACTCATACCGTTGTAATGGGGCGAGTTTCTACTTTCAGATGCAACTGAAACTTTGCGGATTGGTCAATCCGTTCGCGAGATATGGCAGTTTTGAGGTAAGAAACGCTTGAGAAACTCAAAATTTTCTTAGTTCTGATGCTCGAAACGAATAACTAGAACGGCCTAGGGGAAAACTACTCATACCGTTGTAATGGGGCGAGTTTCTACTTTCAGATGCAACAGAAACTTTGCGGATTGGTCAATCCGTTCTCGAGATATGGCAGTTTTGAGGTAAGAAACGCTTGAGAAACTCCCAATTTTCGCAGTTCTGATGCTCGAAACGAATAACTAGAACGGCCTAGGGGAAAACTACTCATACCGTTGTAATGGGGCGAGTTTCTACTTTCAGATGCGACAGAAACTTTGCGGATTGGTCAATCCGTTCGCGAGATATGGCAGTTTTGTGGTAAGAAACGCTTGAGAAACTCAAAATCTTCGCAGTTCTGATGCTCGAAACGAATAACTAGAACGGCCTAGGGGAAAACTACTCATACCATTGTAATCGGGAGAGCTTCTACTTTCAGATGCAAAAGAAATTTTGCGTATTGTTCAATCCGTTCGCGAGATATGGCAGTTTTGAGGTAAGAAACGCTTGAGAAACTCAAAATTTTCTTAGTTCTGATGCTCGAAACGAATAACTAGAACGGCCTAGGGGAAAACTACCCATACCGTTGTAATGGGGCGAGTTTCTACTTTCAGATGCAACAGAAACTTTGCGGATTGGTCAATCCGTTCTCGAGATATGGCAGTTTTGAGGTAAGAAACGCTTGAGAAACTCCCAATTTTCGCAGTTCTGATGCTCGAAACGAATAACTAGGACGGCCTAGGGGAAAACTACTCATACCGTTGTAATGGGGCGAGTTTCTACTTTCAGATGCAACAGAAACTTTGCGGATTGGTCAATCCGTTCGCGAGATATGGCAGTTTTGAGGTAAGAAACGCTTGAGAAACTCAAAATTTTCTTAGTTCTGATGCTCGAAACGAATAACAAGAACGGCCTAGGGGAAAACTACTCATACCGTTGTAATGGGGCGAGTTTCTACTTTCAGATGCAACAGAAACTTTGCGGATTGGTCAATCCGTTCGCGAGATATGGCAGTTTTGAGGTAAGAAACGCTTGAGAAACTCCCAATTTTCGCAGTTCTGATTCTCGAAACGAATAACTAGAACGGCCTAGGGGAAAACTACTCATACCGTTGTAATGGGGCGAGTTTCTACTTTCAGATGCAACAGAAACTTTGCGGATTGGTCAATCCGTTCGCGAGATATGGCAGTTTTGAGGTAAGAAACGCTTGAGAAACTCAAAATTTTCTTAGTTCTGATGCTCGAAACGAATAACTAGAACGGCCTAGGGGAAAACTACTCATACCGTTGTAATGGGGCGAGTTTCTACTTTCAGATGCAACAGAAACTTTGCGGATTGGTCAATCCGTTCGCGAGATATGACAGTTTTGAGGTAAGAAACGCTTGAGAAACTCCCAATTTTCGCAGTTCTGATGCTCGAAACGAATAACCAGAACGGCCTAGGGGAAAACTACTCATACCGTTGTAATGGGGCGAGTTTCTACTTTCAGATGCAACAGAAACTTTGCGGATTGGTCAATCCGTTCGCGAGATATGGCAGTTTTGAGGTAAGAAACGCTTGAGAAACTCAAAATTTTCTTAGTTCTGATGCTCGAAACGAATAACTAGAACGGCCTAGGGGAAAACTACTCATACCGTTGTAATGGGGCGAGTTTCTACTTTCAGATGCAACAGAAACTTTGCGGATTGGTCAATCCGTTCTCGAGATATGGCAGTTTTGAGGTAAGAAACGCTTGAGAAACTCCCAATTTTCGCAGTTCTGATGCTCGAAACGAATAACTAGAACGGCCTAGGGGAAAACTACTCATACCGTTGTAATGGGGCGAGTTTCTACTTTCAGATGCGACAGAAACTTTGCGGATTGGTCAATCCGTTCGCGAGATATGGCAGTTTTGTGGTAAGAAACGCTTGAGAAACTCAAAATCTTCGCAGTTCTGATGCTCGAAACGAATAACTAGAACGGCCTAGGGGAAAACTACTCATACCATTGTAATCGGGAGAGCTTCTACTTTCAGATGCAAAAGAAATTTTGCGTATTGGTCAATCCGTTCGCGAGATATGGCAGTTTTGAGGTAAGAAACGCTTGAGAAACTCAAAATTTTCTTAGTTCTGATGCTCGAAACGAATAACTAGAACGGCCTAGGGGAAAACTAGTCATACCGTTGTAATGGGGCGAGTTTCTACTTTCAGATGCAACAGAAACTTTGCGGATTGGTCAATCCGTTCTCGAGATATGGCAGTTTTGAGGTAAGAAACGCTTGAGAAACTCCCAATTTTCGCAGTTCTGATGCTCGAAACGAATAACTAGAACGGCCTAGGGGAAAACTACTCATACCATTGTAATGGGGCGAGTTTCTACTTTCAGATGCAACAGAAACTTTGCGGATTGGTCAATCCGTTCGCGAGATATGGCAGTTTTGAGGTAAGAAACGCTTGAGAAACTCAAAATTTTCTTAGTTCTGATGCTCGAAACGAATAACTAGAACGGCCTAGGGGAAAACTACTCATACCGTTGTAATGGGGCGAGTTTCTACTTTCAGATGCAACAGAAACTTTGCGGATTGGTCAATCCGTTCGCGAGATATGGCAGTTTTGAGGTAAGAAACGCTTGAGATACTCCCAATTTTCGCAGTTCTGATTCTCGAAACGAATAACTAGAACGGCCTAGGGGAAAACTACTCATACCGTTGTAATGGGGCGAGTTTCTACTTTCAGATGCAATAGAAACTTTGCGGATTGGTCAATCCGTTCGCGAGATATGGCAGTTTTGAGGTAAGAAACGCTTGAGAAACTCAAAATTTTCTTAGTTCTGATGCTCGAAACGAATAACTAGAACGGCCTAGGGGAAAACTACTCATACCGTTGTAATGGGGCGAGTTTCTACTTTCAGATGCAACAGAAACTTTGCGGATTGGTCAATCCGTTCTCGAGATATGGCAGTTTTGAGGTAAGAAACGCTTGAGAAACTCCCAATTTTCGCAGTTCTGATGCTCGAAACGAATAACTAGAACGGCCTAGGGGAAAACTACTCATACCGTTGTAATGGGGCGAGTTTCTACTTTCAGATGCAACAGAAACTTTGCGGATTGGTCAATCCGTTCGCGAGATATGGCAGTTTTGAGGTAAGAAACGCTTGAGAAACTCAAAATTTTCTTTGTTCTGATGCTCGAAACGAATAACTAGAACGGCCTAGGGGAAAACTACTCATACCGTTGTAATGGGGCGGGTTTCTACTTTCAGATGCAACAGAAATTTTGCGGATTGTTCAATCCGTTCGCGAGATATGGCAGTTTGGAGGTAAGAAACGCTTGAGATACTCAAAATTTTCGCAGGTCTGATGCTCGAAACGATTAAATAGAACGGCCTAAGGGAAAACTACTCACACCGTTGTAATGGGGCGAGTTTCTACTTTCAGATGCGACAGAAACTTTGCGGATTGGTCAATCCGTTCGCGAGATATGGCAGTTTTGAGGTAAGAAACGCTTGAGAAACTTCCAATTTTCGCAGTTCTGATGCTCGAAACGAATAACTAGAACGGCCTAGGGGAAAACTACTCATACCGTTGTAAGGGGCGAGTTTCTACTTTCAGATGCGATAGAAACTTTGCGGATTGGTCAATCCGTTCGCGAGATATGGCAGTTTTGAGGTAAGAAACGCTTGAGAAACTCCAAATCTTCGCAGTTCTGATGCTCGAAACGAATAACTAGAACGGCCTAGGGGAAAACTACTCATACCATTGTAATCGGGAGAGCTTCTACTTTCAGATGCAAAAGAAATTTTGCGTATTGGTCAATCCGTTCGCGAGATATGGCAGTTTTGAGGTAAGAAACGCTTGAGAAACTCAAAATTTTCTTAGTTCTGATGCTCGAAACGAATAACTAGAACGGCCTAGGGGAAAACTACTCATACCGTTGTAATGGGGCGAGTTTCTACTTTCAGATGCAACAGAAACTTTGCGGATTGGTCAATCCGTTCTCGAGATATGGCAGTTTTGAGGTAAGAAACGCTTGAGAAACTCCCAATTTTCGCAGTTCTGATGCTCGAAACGAATAACTAGAACGGCCTAGGGGAAAACTACTCATACCGTTGTAATGGGGCGAGTTTCTACTTTCAGATGCAACAGAAACTTTGCGGATTGGTCAATCCGTTCGCGAGATATGGCAGTTTTGAGGTAAGAAACGCTTGAGAAACTCAAAATTTTCTTAGTTCTGATGCTCGAAACGAATAACTAGAACGGCCTAGGGGAAAACTACTCATACCGTTGTAATCGGGCGAGTTTCTACATTCAGATGCAACAGAAATTTGGCGGATTGTTCAATCCGTTCGCGAGATATGGCAGTTTGGAGGTAAGAAACGCTTGAGATACTCAAAATTTTCGCAGGTCTGATGCTCGAAACGATTAAATAGAACGGCCTAAGGGAAAACTACTCACACCGTTGTAATGGGGCGAGTTTCTACTTTCAGATGCGACAGAAACTTTGCGGACTGGTCAATCCGTTCGCGAGATATGGCAGTTTTGAGGTAAGAAACGCTTGAGAAACTCCCAATTTTCGCAGTTCTGATGCTCGAAACGAATAACTAGAACGGCCTAGGGGAAAACTACTCATACCGTTGTAAGGGGCGAGTTTCTACTTTCAGATGCGATAGAGACTTTGCGGATTGGTCAATCCGTTCGCGAGATATGGCAGTTTTGAGGTAAGAAACGCTTGAGAAACTCCAAATCTTCGCAGTTCTGATGCTCGAAACGAATAACTAGAACGGCCTAGGGGAAAACTACTCATACCATTGTAATCGGGAGAGCTTCTACTTTCAGATGCAAAAGAAATTTTGCGTATTGGTCAATCCGTTCGCGAGATATGGCAGTTTTGAGGTAAGAAACGCTTGAGAAACTCAAAATTTTCTTAGTTCTGATGCTCGAAACGAATAACTAGAACGGCCTAGGGGAAAACTACTCATACCGTTGTAATGGGGCGAGTTTCTACTTTCAGATGCAACAGAAACTTTGCGGATTGGTCAATCCGTTCTCGAGATATGGCAGTTTTGAGGTAAGAAACGCTTGAGAAACTCCCAATTTTCGCAGTTCTGATGCTCGAAACGAATAACTAGAACGGCCTAGGGGAAAACTACTCATACCGTTGTAATGGGGCGAGTTTCTACTTTCAGATGCAACAGAAACTTTGCGGATTGGTCAATCCGTTCGCGAGATATGGCAGTTTTGAGGTAAGAAACGCTTGAGAAACTCAAAATTTTCTTAGTTCTGATGCTCGAAACGAATAACTAGAACGGCCTAGGGGAAAACTACTCATACCGTTGTAATGGGGCGAGTTTCTACTTTCAGATGCAACAGAAACTTTGCGGATTGGTCAATCCGTTCGCGAGATATGGCAGTTTTGAGGTAAGAAACGCTTGAGAAACTCCCAATTTTCGCAGTTCTGATGCTCGAAACGAATAACTAGAACGGCCTAGGGGAAAACTACTCATACCGTTGTAATGGGGCGAGTTTCTACTTTCAGATGCAACAGAAACTTTGCGGATTGGTCAATCCGTTCGCGAGATATGGCAGTTTTGAGGTAAGAAACGCTTGAGAAACTCCCAATTTTCGCAGTTCTGATGCTCGAAACGAATAACTAGAACGGCCTAGGGGAAAACTACTCATACCGTTGTAATGGGGCGAGTTTCTACTTTCAGATGCAACAGAAACTTTGCGGATTGGTCAATCCGTTCGCGAGATATGGCAGTTTTGAGGTAAGAAACGCTTGAGAAACTCAAAATTTTCTTAGTTCTGATGCTCGAAACGAATAACTAGAACGGCCTAGGGGAAAACTACTCATACCGTTGTAATGGGGCGAGTTTCTACTTTCAGATGCAACAGAAACTTTGCGGATTGGTCAATCCGTTCTCGAGATATGGCAGTTTTGAGGTAAGAAACGCTTGAGAAACTCCCAATTTTCGCAGTTCTGATGCTCGAAACGAATAACTAGAACGGCCTAGGGGAAAACTACTCATACCGTTGTAATGGGGCGAGTTTCTACTTTCAGATGCAACAGAAACTTTGCGGATTGGTCAATCCGTTCGCGAGATATGGCAGTTTTGAGGTAAGAAACGCTTGAGAAACTCAAAATTTTCTTAGTTCTGATGCTCGAAACGAATAACTAGAACGGCCTAGGGGAAAACTACTCATACCGTTGTAATGGGGCGAGTTTCTACTTTCAGATGCAACAGAAACTTTGCGGATTGGTCAATCCGTTCGCGAGATATGGCAGTTTTGAGGTAAGAAACGCTTGAGAAACTCCCAATTTTCGCAGTTCTGATGCTCGAAACGAATAACTAGAACGGCCTAGGGGAAAACTACTCATACCGTTGTAATGGGGCGAGTTTCTACTTTCAGATGCAACAGAAACTTTGCGGATTGGTCAATCCGTTCGCGAGATATGGCAGTTTTGAGGTAAGAAACGCTTGAGAAACTCCCAATTTTCGCAGTTCTGATGCTCGAAACGAATAACTAGAACGGCCTAGGGGAAAACTACTCATACCGTTGTAATGGGGCGAGTTTCTACTTTCAGATGCAACAGAAACTTTGCGGATTGGTCAATCCGTTCGCGAGATATGGCAGTTTTGAGGTAAGAAACGCTTGAGAAACTCAAAATTTTCTTAGTTCTGATGCTCGAAACGAATAACTAGAACGGCCTAGGGGAAAACTACTCATACCGTTGTAATGGGGCGAGTTTCTACTTTCAGATGCAACAGAAACTTTGCGGATTGGTCAATCCGTTCTCGAGATATGGCAGTTTTGAGGTAAGAAACGCTTGAGAAACTCCCAATTTTCGCAGTTCTGATGCTCGAAACGAATAACTAGAACGGCCTAGGGGAAAACTACTCATACCGTTGTAATGGGGCGAGTTTCTACTTTCAGATGCAACAGAAACTTTGCGGATTGGTCAATCCGTTCGCGAGATATGGCAGTTTTGTGGTAAGAAACGCTTGAGAAACACAAAATCTTCGCAGTTCTGATGCTCGAAACGAATAACTAGAACGGCCTAGGGGAAAACTACTCATACCATTGTAATCGGGAGAGCTTCTACTTTCAGATGCAAAAGAAATTTTGCGTATTGGTCAATCCGTTCGCGAGATATGGCAGTTTTGAGGTAAGAAACGCTTGAGAAACTCAAAATTTTCTTAGTTCTGATGCTCGAAACGAATATCTAGAACGGCCTAGGGGAAAACTACTCATACCGTTGTAATGGGGCGAGTTTCTACTTTCAGATGCAACAGAAACTTTGCGGATTGGTCAATCCGTTCTCGAGATATGGCAGTTTGGATGTAAGAAACGCTTGAGAAACTCCCAATTTTCGCAGTTCTGATGCTCGAAACGAATAACTAGAACGGCCTAGGGGAAAACTACTCATACCGTTGTAATGGGGCGAGTTTCTACTTTCAGATGCAACAGAAACTTTGCGGATTGGTCAATCCGTTCGCGAGATATGGCAGTTTTGAGGTAAGAAACGCTTGAGAAACTCCCAATTTTCGCAGTTCTGATGCTCGAAACGAATAACTAGAACGGCCTAGGGGAAAACTACTCATACCGTTGTAATGGGGCGAGTTTCTACTTTCAGATGCGACAGAAACTTTGCGGATTGGTCAATCCGTTCGCGAGATATGGCAGTTTTGTGGTAAGAAACGCTTGAGAAACTCAAAATTTTCTTAGTTCTGATGCTCGAAACGAATAACTAGAACGGCCTAGGGGAAAACTACTCATACCGTTGTAATGGGGCGAGTTTCTACTTTCAGATGCAACAGAAACTATGCGGATTGGTCAATCCGTTCTCGAGATATGGCAGTTTTGAGGTAAGAAACGCTTGAGAAACTCCCAATTTTCGCAGTTCTGATGCTCGAAACGAATAACTAGAACGGCCTAGGGGAAAACTACTCATACCGTTGTAATGGGGCGAGTTTCTACTTTCAGATGCAACAGAAACTTTGCGGATTGGTCAATCCGTTCGCGAGATATGGCAGTTTTGAGGTAAGAAACGCTTGAGAAACTCAAAATTTTCTTTGTTCTGATGCTCGAAACGAATAACTAGAACGGCCTAGGGGAAAACTACTCATACCGTTGTAATGGGGCGGGTTTCTACTTTCAGATGCAACAGAAATTTTGCGGATTGTTCAATCCGTTCGCGAGATATGGCAGTTTGGAGGTAAGAAACGCTTGAGATACTCAAAATTTTCGCAGGTCTGATGCTCGAAACGATTAAATAGAACGGCCTAAGGGAAAACTACTCACACCGTTGTAATGGGGCGAGTTTCTACTTTCAGATGCGACAGAAACTTTGCGGATTGGTCAATCCGTTCGCGAGATATGGCAGTTTTGAGGTAAGAAACGCTTGAGAAACTCCCAATTTTCGCAGTTCTGATGCTCGAAACGAATAACTAGAACGGCCCAGGGGAAAACTACTCATACCGTTGTAATGGGGCGAGTTTCTACTTTCAGATGCGACAGAAACTTTGCGGATTGGTCAATCCGTTCGCGAGATATGGCAGTTTTGTGGTAAGAAACGCTTGAGAAACTCAAAATCTTCGCAGTTCTGATGCTCGAAACGAATAACTAGAACGGCCTAGGGGAAAACTACTCATACCGTTGTAATGGGGCGAGTTTCTACTTTCAGATGCAACAGAAACTTTGCGGATTGGTCAATCCGTTCTCGAGATATGGCAGTTTTGAGGTAAGAAACGCTTGAGAAACTCCCAATTTTCGCAGTTCTGATGCTCGAAACGAATAACTAGAACGGCCTAAGGGAAAACTACTCATACCGTTGTAATGGGGCGAGTTTCTACTTTCAGATGCAACAGAAACTTTGCGGATTGGTCAATCCGTTCGCGAGATATGGCAGTTTTGAGGTAAGAAACGCTTGAGAAACTCAAAATTTTCTTAGTTCTGATGCTCGAAACGAATAACTAGAACGGCCTAGGGGAAAACTACTCATACCGTTGTAATGGGGCGAGTTTCTACTTTCAGATGCAACAGAAACTTTGCGGATTGGTCAATCCGTTCGCGAGATATGGCAGTTTTGAGGTAAGAAACGCTTGAGAAACTCCCAATTTTCGCAGTTCTGATTCTCGAAACGAATAACTAGAACGGCCTAGGGGAAAACTACTCATACCGTTGTAATGGGGCGAGTTTCTACTTTCAGATGCAACAGAAACTTTGCGGATTGGTCAATCCGTTCGCGAGATATGGCAGTTTTGAGGTAAGAAACGCTTGAGAAACTCAAAATTTTCTTAGTTCTGATGCTCGAAACGAATAACTAGAACGGCCTAGGGGAAAACTACTCATACCGTTGTAATGGGGCGAGTTTCTACTTTCAGATGCAACAGAAACTTTGCGGATTGGTCAATCCGTTCTCGAGATATGGCAGTTTTGAGGTAAGAAACGCTTGAGAAACTCCCAATTTTCGCAGTTCTGATGCTCGAAACGAATAACTAGAACGGCCTAGGGGAAAACTACTCATACCGTTGTAATGGGGCGAGTTTCTACTTTCAGATGCGACAGAAACTTTGCGGATTGGTCAATCCGTTCGCGAGATATGGCAGTTTTGTGGTAAGAAACGCTTGAGAAACTCAAAATCTTCGCAGTTCTGATGCTCGAAACGAATAACTAGAACGGCCTAGGGGAAAACTACTCATACCATTGTAATCGGGAGAGCTTCTACTTTCAGATGCAAAAGAAATTTTGCGTATTGTTCAATCCGTTCGCGAGATATGGCAGTTTTGAGGTAAGAAACGCTTGAGAAACTCAAAATTTTCTTAGTTCTGATGCTCGAAACGAATAACTAGAACGGCCTAGGGGAAAACTACCCATACCGTTGTAATGGGGCGAGTTTCTACTTTCAGATGCAACAGAAACTTTGCGGATTGGTCAATCCGTTCTCGAGATATGGCAGTTTTGAGGTAAGAAACGCTTGAGAAACTCCCAATTTTCGCAGTTCTGATGCTCGAAACGAATAACTAGGACGGCCTAGGGGAAAACTACTCATACCGTTGTAATGGGGCGAGTTTCTACTTTCAGATGCAACAGAAACTTTGCGGATTGGTCAATCCGTTCGCGAGATATGGCAGTTTTGAGGTAAGAAACGCTTGAGAAACTCAAAATTTTCTTAGTTCTGATGCTCGAAACGAATAACTAGAACGGCCTAGGGGAAAACTACTCATACCGTTGTAATGGGGCGAGTTTCTACTTTCAGATGCAACAGAAACTTTGGGGATTGGTCAATCCGTTCGCGAGATATGGCAGTTTTGAGGTAAGAAACGCTTGAGAAACTCCCAATTTTCGCAGTTCTGATTCTCGAAACGAATAACTAGAACGGCCTAGGGGAAAACTACTCATACCGTTGTAATGGGGCGAGTTTCTACTTTCAGATGCAACAGAAACTTTGCGGATTGGTCAATCCGTTCGCGAGATATGGCAGTTTTGAGGTAAGAAACGCTTGAGAAACTCAAAATTTTCTTAGTTCTGATGCTCGAAACGAATAACTAGAACGGCCTAGGGGAAAACTACTCATACCGTTGTAATGGGGCGAGTTTCTACTTTCAGATGCAACAGAAACTTTGCGGATTGGTCAATCCGTTCGCGAGATATGGCAGTTTTGAGGTAAGAAACGCTTGAGAAACTCCCAATTTTCGCAGTTCTGATGCTCGAAACGAATAACCAGAACGGCCTAGGGGAAAACTACTCATACCGTTGTAATGGGGCGAGTTTCTACTTTCAGATGCAACAGAAACTTTGCGGATTGGTCAATCCGTTCGCGAGATATGGCAGTTTTGAGGTAAGAAACGCTTGAGAAACTCAAAATTTTCTTAGTTCTGATGCTCGAAACGAATAACTAGAACGGCCTAGGGGAAAACTACTCATACCGTTGTAATGGGGCGAGTTTCTACTTTCAGATGCAACAGAAACTTTGCGGATTGGTCAATCCGTTCTCGAGATATGGCAGTTTTGAGGTAAGAAACGCTTGAGAAACTCCCAATTTTCGCAGTTCTGATGCTCGAAACGAATAACTAGAACGGCCTAGGGGAAAACTACTCATACCGTTGTAATGGGGCGAGTTTCTACTTTCAGATGCGACAGAAACTTTGCGGATTGGTCAATCCGTTCGCGAGATATGGCAGTTTTGTGGTAAGAAACGCTTGAGAAACTCAAAATCTTCGCAGTTCTGATGCTCGAAACGAATAACTAGAACGGCCTAGGGGAAAACTACTCATACCATTGTAATCGGGAGAGCTTCTACTTTCAGATGCAAAAGAAATTTTGCGTATTGGTCAATCCGTTCGCGAGATATGGCAGTTTTGAGGTAAGAAACGCTTGAGAAACTCAAAATTTTCTTAGTTCTGATGCTCGAAACGAATAACTAGAACGGCCTAGGGGAAAACTACTCATACCGTTGTAATGGGGCGAGTTTCTACTTTCAGATGCAACAGAAACTTTGCGGATTGGTCAATCCGTTCTCGAGATATGGCAGTTTTGAGGTAAGAAACGCTTGAGAAACTCCCAATTTTCGCAGTTCTGATGCTCGAAACGAATAACTAGAACGGCCTAGGGGAAAACTACTCATACCATTGTAATGGGGCGAGTTTCTACTTTCAGATGCAACAGAAACTTTGCGGATTGGTCAATCCGTTCGCGAGATATGGCAGTTTTGAGGTAAGAAACGCTTGAGAAACTCAAAATTTTCTTAGTTCTGATGCTCGAAACGAATAACTAGAACGGCCTAGGGGAAAACTACTCATACCGTTGTAATGGGGCGAGTTTCTACTTTCAGATGCAACAGAAACTTTGCGGATTGGTCAATCCGTTCGCGAGATATGGCAGTTTTGAGGTAAGAAACGCTTGAGATACTCCCAATTTTCGCAGTTCTGATTCTCGAAACGAATAACTAGAACGGCCTAGGGGAAAACTACTCATACCGTTGTAATGGGGCGAGTTTCTACTTTCAGATGCAACAGAAACTTTGCGGATTGGTCAATCCGTTCGCGAGATATGGCAGTTTTGAGGTAAGAAACGCTTGAGAAACTCAAAATTTTCTTAGTTCTGATGCTCGAAACGAATAACTAGAACGGCCTAGGGGAAAACTACTCATACCGTTGTAATGGGGCGAGTTTCTACTTTCAGATGCAACAGAAACTTTGCGGATTGGTCAATCCGTTCTCGAGATATGGCAGTTTTGAGGTAAGAAACGCTTGAGAAACTCCCAATTTTCGCAGTTCTGATGCTCGAAACGAATAACTAGAACGGCCTAGGGGAAAACTACTCATACCGTTGTAATGGGGCGAGTTTCTACTTTCAGATGCAACAGAAACTTTGCGGATTGGTCAATCCGTTCGCGAGATATGGCAGTTTTGAGGTAAGAAACGCTTGAGAAACTCAAAATTTTCTTTGTTCTGATGCTCGAAACGAATAACTAGAACGGCCTAGGGGAAAACTACTCATACCGTTGTAATGGGGCGGGTTTCTACTTTCAGATGCAACAGAAATTTTGCGGATTGTTCAATCCGTTCGCGAGATATGGCAGTTTGGAGGTAAGAAACGCTTGAGATACTCAAAATTTTCGCAGGTCTGATGCTCGAAACGATTAAATAGAACGGCCTAAGGGAAAACTACTCACACCGTTGTAATGGGGCGAGTTTCTACTTTCAGATGCGACAGAAACTTTGCGGATTGGTCAATCCGTTCGCGAGATATGGCAGTTTTGAGGTAAGAAACGCTTGAGAAACTTCCAATTTTCGCAGTTCTGATGCTCGAAACGAATAACTAGAACGGCCTAGGGGAAAACTACTCATACCGTTGTAAGGGGCGAGTTTCTACTTTCAGATGCGATAGAAACTTTGCGGATTGGTCAATCCGTTCGCGAGATATGGCAGTTTTGAGGTAAGAAACGCTTGAGAAACTCCAAATCTTCGCAGTTCTGATGCTCGAAACGAATAACTAGAACGGCCTAGGGGAAAACTACTCATACCATTGTAATCGGGAGAGCTTCTACTTTCAGATGCAAAAGAAATTTTGCGTATTGGTCAATCCGTTCGCGAGATATGGCAGTTTTGAGGTAAGAAACGCTTGAGAAACTCAAAATTTTCTTAGTTCTGATGCTCGAAACGAATAACTAGAACGGCCTAGGGGAAAACTACTCATACCGTTGTAATGGGGCGAGTTTCTACTTTCAGATGCAACAGAAACTTTGCGGATTGGTCAATCCGTTCTCGAGATATGGCAGTTTTGAGGTAAGAAACGCTTGAGAAACTCCCAATTTTCGCAGTTCTGATGCTCGAAACGAATAACTAGAACGGCCTAGGGGAAAACTACTCATACCGTTGTAATGGGGCGAGTTTCTACTTTCAGATGCAACAGAAACTTTGCGGATTGGTCAATCCGTTCGCGAGATATGGCAGTTTTGAGGTAAGAAACGCTTGAGAAACTCAAAATTTTATTAGTTCTGATGCTCGAAACGAATAACTAGAACGGCCTAGGGGAAAACTACTCATACCGTTGTAATGGGGCGAGTTTCTACTTTCAGATGCAACAGAAACTTTGCGGATTGGTCAATCCGTTCGCGAGATATGGCAGTTTTGAGGTAAGAAACGCTTGAGAAACTCCCAATTTTCGCAGTTCTGATGCTCGAAACGAATAACTAGAACGGCCTAGGGGAAAACTACTCATACCGTTGTAATGGGGCGAGTTTCTACTTTCAGATGCAACAGAAACTTTGCGGATTGGTCAATCCGTTCGCGAGATATGGCAGTTTTGAGGTAAGAAACGCTTGAGAAACTCAAAATTTTCTTAGTTCTGATGCTCGAAACGAATAACTAGAACGGCCTAGGGGAAAACTACTCATACCGTTGTAATGGGGCGAGTTTCTACTTTCAGATGCAACAGAAACTTTGCGGATTGGTCAATCCGTTCTCGAGATATGGCAGTTTTGAGGTAAGAAACGCTTGAGAAACTCCCAATTTTCGCAGTTCTGATGCTCGAAACGAATAACTAGAACGGCCTAGGGGAAAACTACTCATACCGTTGTAATGGGGCGAGTTTCTACTTTCAGATGCAACAGAAACTTTGCGGATTGGTCAATCCGTTCGCGAGATATGGCAGTTTTGTGGTAAGAAACGCTTGAGAAACTCAAAATCTTCGCAGTTCTGATGCTCGAAACGAATAACTAGAACGGCCTAGGGGAAAACTACTCATACCATTGTAATCGGGAGAGCTTCTACTTTCAGATGCAAAAGAAATTTTGCGTATTGGTCAATCCGTTCGCGAGATATGGCAGTTTTGAGGTAAGAAACGCTTGAGAAACTCAAAATTTTCTTAGTTCTGATGCTCGAAACGAATAACTAGAACGGCCTAGGGGAAAACTACTCATACCGTTGTAATGGGGCGAGTTTCTACTTTCAGATGCAACAGAAACTTTGCGGATTGGTCAATCCGTTCTCGAGATATGGCAGTTTTGAGGTAAGAAACGCTTGAGAAACTCCCAATTTTCGCAGTTCTGATGCTCGAAACGAATAACTAGAACGGCCTAGGGGAAAACTACTCATACCGTTGTAATGGGGCGAGTTTCTACTTTCAGATGCAACAGAAACTTTGCGGATTGGTCAATCCGTTCGCGAGATATGGCAGTTTTGAGGTAAGAAACGCTTGAGAAACTCAAAATTTTCTTAGTTCTGATGCTCGAAACGAATAACTAGAACGGCCTAGGGGAAAACTACTCATACCGTTGTAATCGGGCGAGTTTCTACATTCAGATGCAACAGAAATTTTGCGGATTGTTCAATCCGTTCGCGAGATATGGCAGTTTGGAGGTAAGAAACGCTTGAGATACTCAAAATTTTCGCAGGTCTGATGCTCGAAACGATTAAATAGAACGGCCTAAGGGAAAACTACTCACACCGTTGTAATGGGGCGAGTTTCTACTTTCAGATGCGACAGAAACTTTGCGGATTGGTCAATCCGTTCGCGAGATATGGCAGTTTTGAGGTAAGAAACGCTTGAGAAACTCCCAATTTTCGCAGTTCTGATGCTCGAAACGAATAACTAGAACGGCCTAGGGGAAAACTACTCATACCGTTGTAAGGGGCGAGTTTCTACTTTCAGATGCGATAGAGACTTTGCGGATTGGTCAATCCGTTCGCGAGATATGGCAGTTTTGAGGTAAGAAACGCTTGAGAAACTCCAAATCTTCGCAGTTCTGATGCTCGAAACGAATACCTAGAACGGCCTAGGGGAAAACTACTCATACCATTGTAATCGGGAGAGCTTCTACTTTCAGATGCAAAAGAAATTTTGCGTATTGGTCAATCCGTTCGCGAGATATGGCAGTTTTGAGGTAAGAAACGCTTGAGAAACACAAAATTTTCTTAGTTCTGATGCTCGAAACGAATAACTAGAACGGCCTAGGGGAAAACTACTCATACCGTTGTAATGGGGCGAGTTTCTACTTTCAGATGCAACAGAAACTTTGCGGATTGGTCAATCCGTTCTCGAGATATGGCAGTTTTGAGGTAAGAAACGCTTGAGAAACTCCCAATTTTCGCAGTTCTGATGCTCGAAACGAATAACTAGAACGGCCTAGGGGAAAACTACTCATACCGTTGTAATGGGGCGAGTTTCTACTTTCAGATGCAACAGAAACTTTGCGGATTGGTCAATCCGTTCGCGAGATATGGCAGTTTTGAGGTAAGAAACGCTTGAGAAACTCAAAATTTTCTTAGTTCTGATGCTCGAAACGAATAACTAGAACGGCCTAGGGGAAAACTACTCATACCGTTGTAATGGGGCGAGTTTCTACTTTCAGATGCAACAGAAACTTTGCGGATTGGTCAATCCGTTCTCGAGATATGGCAGTTTTGAGGTAAGAAACGCTTGAGAAACTCCCAATTTTCGCAGTTCTGATGCTCGAAACGAATAACTAGAACGGCCTAGGGGAAAACTACTCATACCGTTGTAATGGGGCGAGTTTCTACTTTCAGATGCAACAGAAACTTTGCGGATTGGTCAATCCGTTCGCGAGATATGGCAGTTTTGTGGTAAGAAACGCTTGAGAAACTCAAAATCTTCGCAGTTCTGATGCTCGAAACGAATAACTAGAACGGCCTAGGGGAAAACTACTCATACCATTGTAATCGGGAGAGCTTCTACTTTCAGATGCAAAAGAAATTTTGCGTATTGGTCAATCCGTTCGCGAGATATGGCAGTTTTGAGGTAAGAAACGCTTGAGAAACTCCAAATCTTCGCAGTTCTGATGCTCGAAACGAATAACTAGAACGGCCTAGGGGAAAACTACTCATACCATTGTAATCGGGAGAGCTTCTACTTTCAGATGCAAAAGAAATTTTGCGTATTGGTCAATCCGTTCGCGAGATATGGCAGTTTTGAGGTAAGAAACGCTTGAGAAACTCAAAATTTTCTTAGTTCTGATGCTCGAAACGAATAACTAGAACGGCCTAGGGGAAAACTACTCATACCGTTGTAATGGGGCGAGTTTCTACTTTCAGATGCAACAGAAACTTTGCGGATTGGTCAATCCGTTCGCGAGATATGGCAGTTTTGAGGTAAGAAACGCTTGAGAAACTCAAAATTTTCTTAGTTCTGATGCTCGAAACGAATAACTAGAACGGCCTAGGGGAAAACTACTCATACCGTTGTAATGGGGCGAGTTTCTACTTTCAGATGCAACAGAAACTTTGCGGATTGGTCAATCCGTTCGCGAGATATGGCAGTTTTGAGGTAAGAAACGCTTGAGAAACTCCCAATTTTCGCAGTTCTGATGCTCGAAACGAATAACTAGAACGGCCTAGGGGAAAACTACTCATACCGTTGTAATGGGGCGAGTTTCTACTTTCAGATGCAACAGAAACTTTGCGGATTGGTCAATCCGTTCGCGAGATATGGCAGTTTTGAGGTAAGAAACGCTTGAGAAACTCCCAATTTTCGCAGTTCTGATGCTCGAAACGAATAACTAGAACGGCCTAGGGGAAAACTACTCATACCGTTGTAATGGGGCGAGTTTCTACTTTCAGATGCAACAGAAACTTTGCGGATTGGTCAATCCGTTCGCGAGATATGGCAGTTTTGAGGTAAGAAACGCTTGAGAAACTCAAAATTTTCTTAGTTCTGATGCTCGAAACGAATAACTAGAACGGCCTAGGGGAAAACTACTCATGCCGTTGTAATGGGGCGAGTTTCTACTTTCAGATGCAACAGAAACTTTGCGGATTGGTCAATCCGTTCTCGAGATATGGCAGTTTTGAGGTAAGAAACGCTTGAGAAACTCCCAATTTTCGCAGTTCTGATGCTCGAAACGAATAACTAGAACGGCCTAGGGGAAAACTACTCATACCGTTGTAATGGGGCGAGTTTCTACTTTCAGATGCAACAGAAACTTTGCGGATTGGTCAATCCGTTCGCGAGATATGGCAGTTTTGTGGTAAGAAACGCTTGAGAAACTCAAAATCTTCGCAGTTCTGATGCTCGAAACGAATAACTAGAACGGCCTAGGGGAAAACTACTCATACCATTGTAATCGGGAGAGCTTCTACTTTCAGATGCAAAAGAAATTTTGCGTATTGGTCAATCCGTTCGCGAGATATGGCAGTTTTGAGGTAAGAAACGCTTGAGAAACTCAAAATTTTCTTAGTTCTGATGCTCGAAACGAATAACTAGAACGGCCTAGGGGAAAACTACTCATACCGTTGTAATGGGGCGAGTTTCTACTTTCAGATGCAACAGAAACTTTGCGGATTGGTCAATCCGTTCGCGAGATATGGCAGTTTTGAGGTATGAAACGCTTGAGATACTCCCAATTTTCGCAGTTCTGATTCTCGAAACGAATAACTAGAACGGCCTAGGGGAAAACTACTCATACCGTTGTAATGGGGCGAGTTTCTACTTTCAGATGCAACAGAAACTTTGCGGATTGGTCAATCCGTTCGCGAGATATGGCAGTTTTGAGGTAAGAAACGCTTGAGAAACTCAAAATTTTCTTAGTTCTGATGCTCGAAACGAATAACTAGAACGGCCTAGGGGAAAACTACTCATACCGTTGTAATGGGGCGAGTTTCTACTTTCAGATGCAACAGAAACTTTGCGGATTGGTCAATCCGTTCTCGAGATATGGCAGTTTTGAGGTAAGAAACGCTTGAGAAACTCCCAATTTTCGCAGTTCTGATGCTCGAAACGAATAACTAGAACGGCCTAGGGGAAAACTACTCATACCGTTGTAATGGGGCGAGTTTCTACTTTCAGATGCAACAGAAACTTTGCGGATTGGTCAATCCGTTCGCGAGATATGGCAGTTTTGAGGTAAGAAACGCTTGAGAAACTCAAAATTTTCTTTGTTCTGATGCTCGAAACGAATAACTAGAACGGCCTAGGGGAAAACTACTCATACCGTTGTAATGGGGCGAGTTTCTACTTTCAGATGCAACAGAAACTTTGCGGATTGGTCAATCCGTTCTCGAGATATGGCAGTTTTGAGGTAAGAAACGCTTGAGAAACTCCCAATTTTCGCAGTTCTGATGCTCGAAACGAATAACTAGAACGGCCTAGGGGAAAACTACTCATACCGTTGTAATGGGGCGAGTTTCTACTTTCAGATGCAACAGAAACTTTGCGGATTGGTCAATCCGTTCGCGAGATATGGCAGTTTTGTGGTAAGAAACGCTTGAGAAACTCAAAATCTTCGCAGTTCTGATGCTCGAAACGAATAACTAGAACGGCCTAGGGGAAAACTACTCATACCGTTGTAAGGGGCGAGTTTCTACTTTCAGATGCGATAGAAACTTTGCGGATTGGTCAATCCGTTCGCGAGATATGGCAGTTTTGAGGTAAGAAACGCTTGAGAAACTCCAAATCTTCGCAGTTCTGATGCTCGAAACGAATAACTAGAACGGCCTAGGGGAAAACTACTCATACCATTGTAATCGGGAGAGCTTCTACTTTCAGATGCAAAAGAAATTTTGCGTATTGGTCAATCCGTTCGCGAGATATGGCAGTTTTGAGGTAAGAAACGCTTGAGAAACTCAAAATTTTCTTAGTTCTGATGCTCGAAACGAATAACTAGAACGGCCTAGGGGAAAACTACTCATACCGTTGTAATGGGGCGAGTTTCTACTTTCAGATGCAACAGAAACTTTGCGGATTGGTCAATCCGTTCTCGAGATATGGCAGTTTTGAGGTAAGAAACGCTTGAGAAACTCCCAATTTTCGCAGTTCTGATGCTCGAAACGAATAACTAGAACGGCCTAGGGGAAAACTACTCATACCGTTGTAATGGGGCGAGTTTCTACTTTCAGATGCAACAGAAACTTTGCGGATTGGTCAATCCGTTCGCGAGATATGGCAGTTTTGAGGTAAGAAACGCTTGAGAAACTCAAAATTTTATTAGTTCTGATGCTCGAAACGAATAACTAGAACGGCCTAGGGGAAAACTACTCATACCGTTGTAATGGGGCGAGTTTCTACTTTCAGATGCAACAGAAACTTTGCGGATTGGTCAATCCGTTCGCGAGATATGGCAGTTTTGAGGTAAGAAACGCTTGAGAAACTCCCAATTTTCGCAGTTCTGATGCTCGAAACGAATAACTAGAACGGCCTAGGGGAAAACTACTCATACCGTTGTAATGGGGCGAGTTTCTACTTTCAGATGCAACAGAAACTTTGCGGATTGGTCAATCCGTTCGCGTGATATGGCAGTTTTGAGGTAAGAAACGCTTGAGAAACTCAAAATTTTCTTAGTTCTGATGCTCGAAACGAATAACTAGAACGGCCTAGGGGAAAACTACTCAAACCGTTGTAATGGGGCGAGTTTCTACTTTCAGATGCAACAGAAACTTTGCGGATTGGTCAATCCGTTCTCGAGATATGGCAGTTTTGAGGTAAGAAACGCTTGAGAAACTCCCAATTTTCGCAGTTCTGATGCTCGAAACGAATAACTAGAACGGCCTAGGGGAAAACTACTCATACCGTTGTAATGGGGCGAGTTTCTACTTTCAGATGCAACAGAAACTTTGCGGATTGGTCAATCCGTTCGCGAGATATGGCAGTTTTGTGGTAAGAAACGCTTGAGAAACTCAAAATCTTCGCAGTTCTGATGCTCGAAACGAATAACTAGAACGGCCTAGGGGAAAACTACTCATACCATTGTAATCGGGAGAGCTTCTACTTTCAGATGCAAAAGAAATTTTGCGTATTGGTCAATCCGTTCGCGAGATATGGCAGTTTGGAGGTAAGAGACGCTTGAGATACTCAAAATTTTCGCAGGTCTGATGCTCGAAACGATTAAATAGAACGGCCTAAGGGAAAACTACTCACACCGTTGTAATGGGGCGAGTTTCTACTTTCAGATGCGACAGAAACTTTGCGGATTGGTCAATCCGTTCGCGAGATATGGCAGTTTTGAGGTAAGAAACGCTTGAGAAACTCCCAATTTTCGCAGTTCTGATGCTCGAAACGAATAACTAGAACGGCCTAGGGGAAAACTACTCATACCGTTGTAAGGGGCGAGTTTCTACTTTCAGATGCGATAGAGACTTTGCGGATTGGTCAATCCGTTCGCGAGATATGGCAGTTTTGAGGTAAGAAACGCTTGAGAAACTCCAAATCTTCGCAGTTCTGATGCTCGAAACGAATAACTAGAACGGCCTAGGGGAAAACTACTCATACCATTGTAATCGGGAGAGCTTCTACTTTCAGATGCAAAAGAAATTTTGCGTATTGGTCAATCCGTTCGCGAGATATGGCAGTTTTGAGGTAAGAAACGCTTGAGAAACTCAAAATTTTCTTAGTTCTGATGCTCGAAACGAATAACTAGAACGGCCTAGGGGAAAACTACTCATACCGTTGTAATGGGGCGAGTTTCTACTTTCAGATGCAACAGAAACTTTGCGGATTGGTCAATCCGTTCTCGAGATATGGCAGTTTTGAGGTAAGAAACGCTTGAGAAACTCCCAATTTTCGCAGTTCTGATGCTCGAAACGAATAACTAGAACGGCCTAGGGGAAAACTACTCATACCGTTGTAATGGGGCGAGTTTCTACTTTCAGATGCAACAGAAACTTTGCGGATTGGTCAATCCGTTCGCGAGATATGGCAGTTTTGAGGTAAGAAACGCTTGAGAAACTCAAAATTTTCTTAGTTCTGATGCTCGAAACGAATAACTAGAACGGCCTAGGGGAAAACTACTCATACCGTTGTAATGGGGCGAGTTTCTACTTTCAGATGCAACAGAAACTTTGCGGATTGGTCAATCCGTTCTCGAGATATGGCAGTTTTGAGGTAAGAAACGCTTGAGAAACTCCCAATTTTCGCAGTTCTGATGCTCGAAACGAATAACTAGAACGGCCTAGGGGAAAACTACTCATACCGTTGTAATGGGGCGAGTTTCTACTTTCAGATGCAACAGAAACTTTGCGGATTGGTCAATCCGTTCGCGAGATATGGCAGTTTTGTGGTAAGAAACGCTTGAGAAACTCAAAATCTTCGCAGTTCTGATGCTCGAAACGAATAACTAGAACGGCCTAGGGGAAAACTACTCATACCATTGTAATCGGGAGAGCTTCTACTTTCAGATGCAAAAGAAATTTTGCGTATTGGTCAATCCGTTCGCGAGATATGGCAGTTTTGAGGTAAGAAACGCTTGAGAAACTCAAAATTTTCTTAGTTCTGATGCTCGAAACGAATAACTAGAACGGCCTAGGGGAAAACTACTCATACCGTTGTAATGGGGCGAGTTTCTACTTTCAGATGCAACAGAAACTTTGCGGATTGGTCAATCCGTTCTCGAGATATGGCAGTTTTGAGGTAAGAAACGCTTGAGAAACTCCCAATTTTCGCAGTTCTGATGCTCGAAACGAATAACTAGAACGGCCTAGGGGAAAACTACTCATACCGTTGTAATGGGGCGAGTTTCTACTTTCAGATGCAACAGAAACTTTGCGGATTGGTCAATCCGTTCGCGAGATATGGCAGTTTTGAGGTAAGAAACGCTTGAGAAACTCAAAATTTTCTTAGTTCTGATGCTCGAAACGAATAACTAGAACGGCCTAGGGGAAAACTACTCATACCGTTGTAATCGGGCGAGTTTCTACATTCAGATGCAACAGAAATTTTGCGGATTGTTCAATCCGTTCGCGAGATATGGCAGTTTGGAGGTAAGAAACGCTTGAGATACTCAAAATTTTCGCAGGTCTGATGCTCGAAACGATTAAATAGAACGGCCTAAGGGAAAACTACTCACACCGTTGTAATGGGGCGAGTTTCTACTTTCAGATGCGACAGAAACTTTGCGGATTGGTCAATCCGTTCGCGAGATATGGCAGTTTTGAGGTAAGAAACGCTTGAGAAACTCCCAATTTTCGCAGTTCTGATGCTCGAAACGAATAACTAGAACGGCCTAGGGGAAAACTACTCATACCGTTGTAAGGGGCGAGTTTCTACTTTCAGATGCGATAGAGACTTTGCGGATTGGTCAATCCGTTCGCGAGATATGGCAGTTTTGAGGTAAGAAACGCTTGAGAAACTCCAAATCTTCGCAGTTCTGATGCTCGAAACGAATAACTAGAACGGCCTAGGGGAAAACTACTCATACCATTGTAATCGGGAGAGCTTCTACTTTCAGATGCAAAAGAAATTTTGCGTATTGGTCAATCCGTTCGCGAGATATGGCAGTTTTGAGGTAAGAAACGCTTGAGAAACTCAAAATTTTCTTAGTTCTGATGCTCGAAACGAATAACTAGAACGGCCTAGGGGAAAACTACTCATACCGTTGTAATGGGGCGAGTTTCTACTTTCAGATGCAACAGAAACTTTGCGGATTGGTCAATCCGTTCTCGAGATATGGCAGTTTTGAGGTAAGAAACGCTTGAGAAACTCCCAATTTTCGCAGTTCTGATGCTCGAAACGAATAACTAGAACGGCCTAGGGGAAAACTACTCATACCGTTGTAATGGGGCGAGTTTCTACTTTCAGATGCAACAGAAACTTTGCGGATTGGTCAATCCGTTCGCGAGATATGGCAGTTTTGAGGTAAGAAACGCTTGAGAAACTCAAAATTTTCTTAGTTCTGATGCTCGAAACGAATAACTAGAACGGCCTAGGGGAAAACTACTCATACCGTTGTAATGGGGCGAGTTTCTACTTTCAGATGCAACAGAAACTTTGCGGATTGGTCAATCCGTTCGCGAGATATGGCAGTTTTGAGGTAAGAAACGCTTGAGAAACTCCCAATTTTCGCAGTTCTGATGCTCGAAACGAATAACTAGAACGGCCTAGGGGAAAACTACTCATACCGTTGTAATGGGGCGAGTTTCTACTTTCAGATGCAACAGAAACTTTGCGGATTGGTCAATCCGTTCGCGAGATATGGCAGTTTTGAGGTAAGAAACGCTTGAGAAACTCCCAATTTTCGCAGTTCTGATGCTCGAAACGAATAACTAGAACGGCCTAGGGGAAAACTACTCATACCGTTGTAATGGGGCGAGTTTCTACTTTCAGATGCAACAGAAACTTTGCGGATTGGTCAATCCGTTCGCGAGATATGGCAGTTTTGAGGTAAGAAACGCTTGAGAAACTCAAAATTTTCTTAGTTCTGATGCTCGAAACGAATAACTAGAACGGCCTAGGGGAAAACTACTCATACCGTTGTAATGGGGCGAGTTTCTACTTTCAGATGCAACAGAAACTTTGCGGATTGGTCAATCCGTTCTCGAGATATGGCAGTTTTGAGGTAAGAAACGCTTGAGAAACTCCCAATTTTCGCAGTTCTGATGCTCGAAACGAATAACTAGAACGGCCTAGGGGAAAACTACTCATACCGTTGTAATGGGGCGAGTTTCTACTTTCAGATGCAACAGAAACTTTGCGGATTGGTCAATCCGTTCGCGAGATATGGCAGTTTTGTGGTAAGAAACGCTTGAGAAACTCAAAATCTTCGCAGTTCTGATGCTCGAAACGAATAACTAGAACGGCCTAGGGGAAAACTACTCATACCATTGTAATCGGGAGAGCTTCTACTTTCAGATGCAAAAGAAATTTTGCGTATTGGTCAATCCGTTCGCGAGATATGGCAGTTTTGAGGTAAGAAACGCTTGAGAAACTCAAAATTTTCTTAGTTCTGATGCTCGAAACGAATATCTAGAACGGCCTAGGGGAAAACTACTCATACCGTTGTAATGGGGCGAGTTTCTACTTTCAGATGCAACAGAAACTTTGCGGATTGGTCAATCCGTTCTCGAGATATGGCAGTTTGGATGTAAGAAACGCTTGAGAAACTCCCAATTTTCGCAGTTCTGATGCTCGAAACGAATAACTAGAACGGCCTAGGGGAAAACTACTCATACCGTTGTAATGGGGCGAGTTTCTACTTTCAGATGCAACAGAAACTTTGCGGATTGGTCAATCCGTTCGCGAGATATGGCAGTTTTGAGGTAAGAAACGCTTGAGAAACTCCCAATTTTCTTAGTTCTGATGCTCGAAACGAATAACTAGAACGGCCTAGGGGAAAACTACTCATACCGTTGTAATGGGGCGAGTTTCTACTTTCAGATGCAACAGAAACTTTGCGGATTGGTCAATCCGTTCGCGAGATATGGCAGTTTTGAGGTAAGAAACGCTTGAGAAACTCCCAATTTTCGCAGTTCTGATTCTCGAAACGAATAACTAGAACGGCCTAGGGGAAAACTACTCATACCGTTGTAATGGGGCGAGTTTCTACTTTCAGATGCAACAGAAACTTTGCGGATTGGTCAATCCGTTCGCGAGATATGGCAGTTTTGAGGTAAGAAACGCTTGAGAAACTCAAAATTTTCTTAGTTCTGATGCTCGAAACGAATAACTAGAACGGCCTAGGGGAAAACTACTCATACCGTTGTAATGGGGCGAGTTTCTACTTTCAGATGCAACAGAAACTTTGCGGATTGGTCAATCCGTTCTCGAGATATGGCAGTTTTGAGGTAAGAAACGCTTGAGAAACTCCCAATTTTCGCAGTTCTGATGCTCGAAACGAATAACTAGAACGGCCTAGGGGAAAACTACTCATACCGTTGTAATGGGGCGAGTTTCTACTTTCAGATGCAACAGAAACTTTGCGGATTGGTCAATCCGTTCTCGAGATATGGCAGTTTTGAGGTAAGAAACGCTTGAGTAACTCAAAATTTTCTTTGTTCTGATGCTCGAAACGAATAACTAGAACGGCCTAGGGGAAAACTACTCATACCGTTGTAATGGGGCGGGTTTCTACTTTCAGATGCAACAGAAATTTTGCGGATTGTTCAATCCGTTCGCGAGATATGGCAGTTTGGAGGTAAGAAACGCTTGAGATACTCAAAATTTTCGCAGGTCTGATGCTCGAAACGATTAAATAGAACGGCCTAAGGGAAGACTACTCACACCGTTGTAATGGGGCGAGTTTCTACTTTCAGATGCGACAGAAACTTTGCGGATTGGTCAATCCGTTCGCGAGATATGGCAGTTTTGAGGTAAGAAACGCTTGAGAAACTCCCAATTTTCGCAGTTCTGATGCTCGAAACGAATAACAAGAACGGCCTAGGGGAAAACTACTCATACCGTTGTAAGGGGCGAGTTTCTACTTTCAGATGCGATAGAAACTTTGCGGATTGGTCAATCCGTTCGCGAGATATGGCAGTTTTGAGGTAAGAAACGCTTGAGAAACTCCAAATCTTCGCAGTTCTGATGCTCGAAACGAATAACTAGAACGGCCTAGGGGAAAACTACTCATACCATTGTAATCGGGAGAGCTTCTACTTTCAGATGCAAAAGAAATTTTGCGTATTGGTCAATCCGTTCGCGAGATATGGCAGTTTTGAGGTAAGAAACGCTTGAGAAACTCAAAATTTTCTTAGTTCTGATGCTCGAAACGAATAACTAGAACGGCCTAGGGGAAAACTACTCATACCGTTGTAATGGGGCGAGTTTCTACTTTCAGATGCAACAGAAACTTTGCGGATTGGTCAATCCGTTCTCGAGATATGGCAGTTTTGAGGTAAGAAACGCTTGAGAAACTCCCAATTTTCGCAGTTCTGATGCTCGAAACGAATAACTAGAACGGCCTAGGGGAAAACTACTCATACCGTTGTAATGGGGCGAGTTTCTACTTTCAGATGCAACAGAAACTTTGCGGATTGGTCAATCCGTTCGCGAGATATGGCAGTTTTGAGGTAAGAAACGCTTGAGAAACTCAAAATTTTCTTAGTTCTGATGCTCGAAACGAATAACTAGAACGGCCTAGGGGAAAACTACTCATACCGTTGTAATGGGGCGAGTTTCTACTTTCAGATGCAACAGAAACTTTGCGGATTGGTCAATCCGTTCGCGAGATATGGCAGTTTTGAGGTAAGAAACGCTTGAGAAACTCCAAATCTTCGCAGTTCTGATGCTCGAAACGAATAACTAGAACGGCCTAGGGGAAAACTACTCATACCGTTGTAATGGGGCGAGTTTCTACTTTCAGATGCAACAGAAACTTTGAGGATTGGTCAATCCGTTCGCGAGATATGGCAGTTTTGAGGTAAGAAACGCTTGAGAAACTCAAAATTTTCTTAGTTCTGATGCTCGAAACGAATAACTAGAACGGCCTAGGGGAAAACTACTCATACCGTTGTAATGGGGCGAGTTTCTACTTTCAGATGCAACAGAAACTTTGCGGATTGGTCAATCCGTTCTCGAGATATGGCAGTTTTGAGGTAAGAAACGCTTGAGAAACTCCCAATTTTCGCAGTTCTGATGCTCGAAACGAATAACTAGAACGGCCTAGGGGAAAACTACTCATACCGTTGTAATGGGGCGAGTTTCTACTTTCAGATGCAACAGAAACTTTGCGGATTGGTCAATCCGTTCGCGAGATATGGCAGTTTTGTGGTAAGAAACGCTTGAGAAACTCAAAATCTTCGCAGTTCTGATGCTCGAAACGAATAACTAGAACGGCCTAGGGGAAAACTACTCATACCATTGTAATCGGGAGAGCTTCTACTTTCAGATGCAAAAGAAATTTTGCGTATTGGTCAATCCGTTCGCGAGATATGGCAGTTTTGAGGTAAGAAACGCTTGAGAAACTCAAAATTTTCTTAGTTCTGATGCTCGAAACGAATATCTAGAACGGCCTAGGGGAAAACTACTCATACCGTTGTAATGGGGCGAGTTTCTACTTTCAGATGCAACAGAAACTTTGCGGATTGGTCAATCCGTTCTCGAGATATGGCAGTTTGGATGTAAGAAACGCTTGAGAAACTCCCAATTTTCGCAGTTCTGATGCTCGAAACGAATAACTAGAACGGCCTAGGGGAAAACTACTCATACCGTTGTAATGGGGCGAGTTTCTACTTTCAGATGCAACAGAAACTTTGCGGATTGGTCAATCCGTTCGCGAGATATGGCAGTTTTGAGGTAAGAAACGCTTGAGAAACTCAAAATTTTCTTAGTTCTGATGCTCGAAACGAATAACTAGAACGGCCTAGGGGAAAACTACTCATACCGTTGTAATGGGGCGAGTTTCTACTTTCAGATGCAACAGAAACTTTTCGGATTGGTCAATCCGTTCGCGAGATATGGCAGTTTTGAGGTAAGAAACGCTTGAGAAACTCCCAATTTTCGCAGTTCTGATGCTCGAAACGAATAACTAGAACGGCCTAGGGGAAAACTACTCATACCGTTGTAATGGGGCGAGTTTCTACTTTCAGATGCAACAGAAACTTTGCGGATTGGTCAATCCGTTCGCGAGATATGGCTGTTTTGAGGTAAGAAACGCTTGAGAAACTCAAAATTTTCTTAGTTCTGATGCTCGAAACGAATAACTGGAACGGCCTAGGGGAAAACTACTCAGACCGTTGTAATGGGGCGAGTTTCTACTTTCAGATGCAACAGAAACTTTGCGGATTGGTCAATCCGTTCGCGAGATATGGCTGTTTTGAGGTAAGAAACGCTTGAGAAACTCAAAATTTTCTTAGTTCTGATGCTCGAAACGAATAACTGGAACGGCCTAGGGGAAAACTACTCAGACCGTTGTAATGGGGCGAGTTTCTACTTTCAGATGCAACAGAAATTTTGCGTATTGGTCAATCCGTTCGCGAGATATGGCAGTTTTGAGGTAAGAAACGCTTGAGAAACTCAAAATTTTCGCAGTTCTGATGCTCGAAACGAATAACTAGAACGGCCTAGGGGAAAACTACTCATACCGTTGTAATGGGGCGAGTTTCTACTTTCAGATGCGACAGAAACTTTGCGGATTGGTCAATCCGTTCGCGAGATATGGTAGTTTTGAGGTAAGAAACGCTTGAGAAACTCAAAATTTTCTTAGTTCTGATGCTCGAAACGAATAACTAGAACGGCCTAGGGGAAAACTACTCATACCGTTGTAATGGGGCGAGTTTCTACTTTCAGATGCGACAGAAACTTTGCGGATTGGTCAATCCGTTCGCGAGATATGGCAGTTTTGTGGTAAGAAACGCTTGAGAAACTCAAAATCTTCGCAGTTCTGATGCTCGAAACGAATAACTAGAACGGCCTAGGGGAAAACTACTCATACCATTGTAATCGGGAGAGCTTCTACTTTCAGATGCAAAAGAAATTTTGCGTATTGGTCAATCCGTTCGCGAGATATGGCAGTTTTGAGGTAAGAAACGCTTGAGAAACTCAAAATTTTCTTAGTTCTGATGCTCGAAACGAATAACTAGAACGGCCTAGGGGAAAACTACTCATACCGTTGTAATGGGGCGAGTTTCTACTTTCAGATGCAACAGAAACTTTGCGGATTGGTCAATCCGTTCTCGAGATATGGCAGTTTTGAGGTAAGAAACGCTTGAGAAACTCCCAATTTTCGCAGTTCTGATGCTCGAAACGAATAACTAGAACGGCCTAGGGGAAAACTACTCATACCGTTGTAATGGGGCGAGTTTCTACTTTCAGATGCAACAGAAACTTTGCGGATTGGTCAATCCGTTCGCGAGATATGGCAGTTTTGAGGTAAGAAACGCTTGAGAAACTCAAAATTTTCTTTGTTCTGATGCTCGAAACGAATAACTAGAACGGCCTAGGGGAAAACTACTCATACCGTTGTAATGGGGCGGGTTTCTACTTTCAGATGCGATAGAAACTTTGCGGATTGGTCAATCCGTTCGCGAGATATGGCAGTTTTGAGGTAAGAAACGCTTGAGAAACTCCCAATTTTCGCAGTTCTGATGCTCGAAACGAATAACTAGAACGGCCTAGGGGAAAACTACTCATACCGTTGTAATGGGGCGAGTTTCAACTTTCAGATGCGACAGAAACTTTGCGGATTGGTCAATCCGTTCGCGAGATATGGCAGTTTTGAGGTAAGAAACGCTTGAGAAACTCAAAATTTTCTTAGTTCTGATGCTCGAAACGAATAACTAGAACGGCCTAGGGAAAAACTTCTCATACCGTTGTAATGGGGCGAGTTTCTACTTTCAGATGCAACAGAAACTTTGCGGATTGGTCAATCCGTTCGCGAGATATGGCAGTTTTGAAGTAAGAAACGCTTGAGAAACTCAAAATTTTCTTAGTTCTGATGCTCGAAACGAATAACTAGAACGCCCTAGGGGAAAACTACTCATACCGTTGTAATGGGGCGAGTTTCTACTTTCAGATGCAACAGAAACTTTGCGGATTGGTCAATCCGTTCGCGAGATATGGGAGTTTTGAGGTAAGAAACGCTTGAGAAACTCAAAATTTTCTTAGTTCTGATGCTCGAAACGAATAACTAGAACGGCCTTGGGGAAAACTACTCATACCGTTGTAATGGGGCGAGTTTCTACTTTCAGATGCGACAGAAACTTTGCGGATTGGTCAATCCGTTCGCGAGATATGGCAGTTTTGAGGTAAGAAACGCTTGAGAAACTCCAAATCTTCGCAATTCTGATGCTCGAAAGGAATAACTAGAACGGCCTAGGGGAAAACTACTCATACCGTTGTAATAGGGCGAGTTTCTACTTTCAGATGCAACAGAAACTTTGCGGATTGGTCAATCCGTTCGCGAGATATGGCAGTTTTGAAGTAAGAAACGCTTGAGAAACTCCCAATTTTCGCAGTTCTGATGCTCGAAACGAATAACTAGAACGGCCTAGGGGAAAACTACTCATACCGTTGTAATGGGGCGAGTTTCTACTTTCAGATGCGACAGAAACTTTGCGAATTGGTCAATCCGTTCGCGAGATATGGCAGTTTTGAAGTAAGAAACGCTTGAGAAACTCAAAATTTTCTTAGTTCTGATGCTCGAAACGAATAACTAGAACGGCCTAGGGGAAAACTACTCATACCGTTGTAATGGGGCGAGTTTCTACTTTCAGATGCGATAGAAACTTTGCGGATTGGTCAATCCGTTCGCGAGATATGGCAGTTTTGAGGTAAGAAACGCTTGAGAAACTCCAAATCTTCGCAGTTCTGATGCTCGAAACGAATAACTAGAACGGCCTAGGGGAAAACTACTCATACCATTGTAATCGGGAGAGCTTCTACTTTCAGATGCAACAGAAATTTTGCGTATTGGTCAATCCGTTCGCGAGATATGGCAGTTTTGAGGTAAGAAACGCTTGAGAAACTCAAAATTTAATTAGTTCTGATGCTCGAAACGAATAACTAGAACGGCCTAGGGGAAAACTACTCATACCGTTGTAATGGGGCGAGTTTCTACTTTCAGATGCAACAGAAACTTTGCGGATTGGTCAATCCGTTCTCGAGATATGGCAGTTTTGAGGTAAGAAACGCTTGAGAAACTCCCAATTTTCGCAGTTCTGATGCTCGAAACGAATAACTAGAACGGCCTAGGGGAAAACTACTCATACCGTTGTAATGGGGCGAGTTTCTACTTTCAGATGCAACAGAAACTTTGCGGATTGGTCAATCCGTTCGCGAGATATGGCAGTTTTGAGGTAAGAAACGCTTGAGAAACTCAAAATTTTCTTTGTTCTGATGCTCGAAACGAATAACTAGAACGGCCTAGGGGAAAACTACTCATACCGTTGTAATGGGGCGAGTTTCTACTTTCAGATGCGATAGAAACTTTGCGGATTGGTCAATCCGTTCGCGAGATATGGCAGTTTTGAGGTAAGAAACGCTTGAGAAACTTCCAATTTTCGCAGTTCTGATGCTCGAAACGAATAACTAGAACGGCCTAGGGGAAAACTACTCATACCGTTGTAATGGGGCGAGTTTCTACTTTCAGATGCGACAGAAACTTTGCGGATTGGTCAATCCGTTCGCGAGATATGGCAGTTTTGAGGTAAGAAACGCTTGAGAAACTCAAAATTTTCTTAGTTCTGATGCTCGAAACGAATATCTAGAACGGCCTAGGGGAAAACTACTCATACCGTTGTAATGGGGCGAGTTTCTACTTTCAGATGCAACAGAAACTTTGCGGATTGGTCAATCCGTTCGCGAGATATGGCAGTTTTGAGGTAAGAAACGCTTGAGAAACTCAAAATTTTCTTTGTTCTGATGCTCGAAACGAATAACTAGAACGGCCTAGGGGAAAACTACTCATACCGTTGTAATGGGGCGAGTTTCTACTTTCAGATGCGATAGAAACTTTGCGGATTGGTCAATCCGTTCGCGAGATATGGCAGGTTTGAGGTAAGAAACGCTTGAGAAACTCCCAATTTTCGCAGTTCTGATGCTCGAAACGAATAACTAGAACGGCCTAGGGGAAAACTACTCATACCGTTGTAATGGGGCGAGTTTCTACTTTCAGATGCGACAGAAACTTTGCGGATTGGTCAATCCGTTCGCGAGATATGGCAGTTTTGAGGTAAGAAACGCTTGAGAAACTCAAAATTTTCTTAGTTCTGATGCTCGAAACGAATAACTAGAACGGCCTAGGGGAAAACTACTCATACCGTTGTAATGGGGCGAGTTTCTACTTTCAGATGCAACAGAAACTTTGCGGATTGGTCAATCCGTTCGCGAGATATGGCAGTTTTGAGGTAAGAAACGCTTGAGAAACTCAAAATTTTCTTAGTTCTGATGCTCGAAACGAATATCTAGAACGGCCTAGGGGAAAACTACTCATACCGTTGTAATGGGGCGAGTTTCTACTTTCAGATGCAACAGAAACTTTGCGGATTGGTCAATCCGTTCGCGAGATATGGCAGTTTTGAGGTAAGAAACGCTTGAGAAACTCAAAATTTTCTTTGTTCTGATGCTCGAAACGAATAACTAGAACGGCCTAGGGGAAAACTACTCATACCGTTGTAATGGGGCGGGTTTCTACTTTCAGATGCGATAGAAACTTTGCGGATTGGTCAATCCGTTCGCGAGATGTGGCAGTTTTGAGGTAAGAAACGCTTGAGAAACTCCCAATTTTCGCAGTTCTGATGCTCGAAACGAATAACTAGAACGGCCTAGGGGAAAACTACTCATACCGTTGTAATGGGGCGAGTTTCAACTTTCAGATGCGACAGAAACTTTGCGGATTGGTCAATCCGTTCGCGAGATATGGCAGTTTTGAGGTAAGAAACGCTTGAGAAACTCAAAATTTTCTTAGTTCTGATGCTCGAAACGAATAACTAGAACGGCCTAGGGAAAAACTTCTCATACCGTTGTAATGGGGCGAGTTTCTACTTTCAGATGCAACAGAAACTTTGCGGATTGGTCAATCCGTTCGCGAGATATGGCAGTTTTGAAGTAAGAAACGCTTGAGAAACTCAAAATTTTCTTAGTTCTGATGCTCGAAACGAATAACTAGAACGGCCTAGGGGAAAACTACTCATACCGTTGTAATGGGGCGAGTTTCTACTTTCAGATGCGATAGAAACTTTGCGGATTGGTCAATCCGTTCGCGAGATATGGCAGGTTTGAGGTAAGAAACGCTTGAGAAACTCCCAATTTTCGCAGTTCTGATGCTCGAAACGAATAACTAGAACGGCCTAGGGGAAAACTACTCATACCGTTGTAATGGGGCGAGTTTCTACTTTCAGATGCGACAGAAACTTTGCGGATTGGTCAATCCGTTCGCGAGATATGGCAGTTTTGAGGTAAGAAACGCTTGAGAAACTCAAAATTTTCTTAGTTCTGATGCTCGAAACGAATAACTAGAACGGCCTAGGGGAAAACTACTCATACCGTTGTAATGGGGCGAGTTTCTACTTTCAGATGCAACAGAAACTTTGCGGATTGGTCAATCCGTTCGCGAGATATGGCAGTTTTGAGGTAAGAAACGCTTGAGAAACTCAAAATTTTCTTAGTTCTGATGCTCGAAACGAATATCTAGAACGGCCTAGGGGAAAACTACTCATACCGTTGTAATGGGGCGAGTTTCTACTTTCAGATGCAACAGAAACTTTGCGGATTGGTCAATCCGTTCGCGAGATATGGCAGTTTTGAGGTAAGAAACGCTTGAGAAACTCAAAATTTTCTTTGTTCTGATGCTCGAAACGAATAACTAGAACGGCCTAGGGGAAAACTACTCATACCGTTGTAATGGGGCGGGTTTCTACTTTCAGATGCGATAGAAACTTTGCGGATTGGTCAATCCGTTCGCGAGATGTGGCAGTTTTGAGGTAAGAAACGCTTGAGAAACTCCCAATTTTCGCAGTTCTGATGCTCGAAACGAATAACTAGAACGGCCTAGGGGAAAACTACTCATACCGTTGTAATGGGGCGAGTTTCAACTTTCAGATGCGACAGAAACTTTGCGGATTGGTCAATCCGTTCGCGAGATATGGCAGTTTTGAGGTAAGAAACGCTTGAGAAACTCAAAATTTTCTTAGTTCTGATGCTCGAAACGAATAACTAGAACGGCCTAGGGAAAAACTTCTCATACCGTTGTAATGGGGCGAGTTTCTACTTTCAGATGCAACAGAAACTTTGCGGATTGGTCAATCCGTTCGCGAGATATGGCAGTTTTGAAGTAAGAAACGCTTGAGAAACTCAAAATTTTCTTAGTTCTGATGCTCGAAACGAATAACTAGAACGGCCTAGGGGAAAACTACTCATACCGTTGTAATGGGGCGAGTTTCTACTTTCAGATGCAACAGAAACTTTGCGGATTGGTCAATCCGTTCGCGAGATATGGGAGTTTTGAGGTAAGAAACGCTTGAGAAACTCAAAATTATCTTAGTTCTGATGCTCGAAACGAATAACTAGAACGGCCTTGGGGAAAACTACTCATACCGTTGTAATGGGGCGAGTTTCTACTTTCAGATGCGACAGAAACTTTGCGGATTGGTCAATCCGTTCGCGAGATATGGCAGTTTTGAGGTAAGAAACGCTTGAGAAACTCCAAATCTTCGCAATTCTGATGCTCGAAAGGAATAACTAGAACGGCCTAGGGGAAAACTACTCATACCGTTGTAATAGGGCGAGTTTCTACTTTCAGATGCAACAGAAACTTTGCGTATTGGTCAATCCGTTCGCGAGATATGGCAGTTTTGAGGTAAGAAACGCTTGAGAAACTCCCAATTTTCGCAGTTCTGATGCTCGAAACGAATAACTAGAACGGCCTAGGGGAAAACTACTCATACCGTTGTAATGGGGCGAGTTTCTACTTTCAGATGCGACAGAAACTTTGCGAATTGGTCAATCCGTTCGCGAGATATGGCAGTTTTGAAGTAAGAAACGCTTGAGAAACTCAAAATTTTCTTAGTTCTGATGCTCGAAACGAATAACTAGAACGGCCTAGGGGAAAACTACTCATACCATTGTAATCGGGAGAGCTTCTACTTTCAGATGCAACAGAAATTTTGCGTATTGGTCAATCCGTTCGCGAGATATGGCAGTTTTGAGGTAAGAAACGCTTGAGAAACTCAAAATTTTCTTAGTTCTGATGCTCGAAACGAATAACTAGAACGGCCTAGGGGAAAACTACTCATACCATTGTAATCGGGAGAGCTTCTACTTTCAGATGCAACAGAAATTTTGCGTATTGGTCAATCCGTTCGCGAGATATGGCAGTTTTGAGGTAAGAAACGCTTGAGAAACTCAAAATTTAATTAGTTCTGATGCTCGAAACGAATAACTAGAACGGCCTTGGGGAAAACTACTCATACCGTTGTAATGGGGCGAGTTTCTACTTTCAGATGCAACAGAAACTTTGCGGATTGGTCAATCCGTTCGCGAGATATGGCAGTTTTGAGGTAAGAAACGCTTGAGAAACTCAAAATTTTCTTTTTTCTGATGCTCGAAACGAATAACTAGAACGGCCTAGGGGAAAACTACTCATACCGTTGTAATGGGGCGAGTTTCTACTTTCAGATGCAACAGAAACTTTGCGGATTGGTCAATCCGTTCGCGAGATATGGCAGTTTTGAGGTAAGAAACGCTTGAGAAACTCAAAATTTTCTTTGTTCTGATGCTCGAAACGAATAACTAGAACGGCCTAGGGGAAAACTACTCATACCGTTGTAATGGGGCGGGTTTCTACTTTCAGATGCGATAGAAACTTTGCGGATTGGTCAATCCGTTCGCGAGATATGGCAGTTTTGAGGTAAGAAACGCTTGAGAAACTCCCAATTTTCGCAGTTCTGATGCTCGAAACGAATAACTAGAACGGCCTAGGGGAAAACTACTCATACCGTTGTAATGGGGCGAGTTTCTACTTTCAGATGCGACAGAAACTTTGCGGATTGGTCAATCCGTTCGCGAGATATGGCAGTTTTGAGGTAAGAAACGCTTGAGAAACTCAAAATTTTCTTAGTCCTGATGCTCGAAACGAATAACTAGAACGGCCTAGGGGAAAACTACTCATACCGTTGTAATGGGGCGAGTTTCTACTTTCAGATGCAACAGAAACTTTGCGGATTGGTCAATCCGTCGCGAGATATGGCAGTTTTGAAGTAAGAAACGCTTGAGAAACTCAAAATTTTCTTAGTTCTGATGCTCGAAACGAATAACTAGAACGGCCTAGGGGAAAACTACTCATACCGTTGTAATGGGGCGAGTTTCTACTTTCAGATGCAACAGAAACTTTGCGGATTGGTCAATCCGTTCGCGAGATATGGCAGTTTTGAGGTAAGAAACGCTTGAGAAACTCAAAATTTTCTTAGTTCTGATGCTCGAAACGAATAACTAGAACGGCCTAGGGGAAAACTACTCATACCGTTGTAATGGGGCGAGTTTCTACTTTCAGATGCGACAGAAACTTTGCGGATTGGTCAATCCGTTCGCGAGATATGGCAGTTTTGAGGTAAGAAACGCTTGAGAAACTCCAAATCTTCGCAATTCTGATGCTCGAAAGGAATAACTAGAACGGCCTAGGGGAAAACTACTCATACCGTTGTAATAGGGCGAGTTTCTACTTTCAGATGCAACAGAAACTTTGCGGATTGGTCAATCCGTTCGCGAGATATGGCAGTTTTGAGGTAAGAAACGCTTGAGAAACTCCCAATTTTCGCAGTTCTGATGCTCGAAACGAATAACTAGAACGGCCTAGGGGAAAACTACTCATACCGTTGTAATGGGGCGAGTTTCTACTTTCAGATGCGACAGAAACTTTGCGGATTGGTCAATCCGTTCGCGAGATATGGCAGTTTTGAGGTAAGAAACGCTTGAGAAACTCAAAATTTTCTTAGTTCTGATGCTCGAAACGAATAACTAGAACGGCCTAGGGGAAAACTACTCATACCATTGTAATCGGGAGAGCTTCTACTTTCAGATGCAACAGAAATTTTGCGTATTGGTCAATCCGTTCGCGAGATATGGCAGTTTTGAGGTAAGAAACGCTTGAGAAACTCAAAATTTTCTTAGTTCTGATGCTCGAAACGAATAACTAGAACGGCCTAGGGGAAAACTACTCATACCGTTGTAAAGGGGCGAGTTTCTACTTTCAGATGCAACAGAAACTTTGCGGATTGGTCAATCCGTTCGCGAGATATGGCAGTTTTGAGGTAAGAAACGCTTGAGAAACTCAAAATTTTCTTAGTTCTGATGCTCGAAACGAATAACTAGAACGGCCTAGGGGAAAACTACTCATACCGTTGTAATGGGGCGAGTTTCTACTTTCAGATGCAACAGAAACTTTGCGGATTGGTCAATCCGTTCGCGAGATATGGCAGTTTTGAGGTAAGAAACGCTTGAGAAACTCAAAATTTTCTTAGTTCTGATGCTCGGAACGAATAACTAGAACGGCCTAGGGGAAAACTACTCATACCGTTGTAATGGGGCGAGTTTCTACTTTCAGATGCGACAGAAACTTTGCAGATTGGTCAATCCGTTCGCGAGATATGGCAGTTTTGAGGTAAGAAACGCTTGAGAAACTCCAAATCTTCGCAGTTCTGATGCTCGAAACGAATAACTAGAACGGCCTAGGGGAAAACTAATCATACCATTGTAATCGGGAGAGCTTCTACTTTCAGATGCAAAAGAAATTTTGCGTATTGGCCATTCCGTTCGCGAGATATGGCAGTTTTGAGGTAAGAAACGCTTGAGAAACTCAAAATTTTCTTAGTTCTGATGCTCGAAACGAATAACTAGAACGGCCTAGGGGAAAACTACTCATACCGTTGTAATGGGGCGAGTTTCTACTTTCAGATGCAACAGAAACTTTGCGGATTGGTCAATCCGTTCGCGAGATATGGCAGTTTTGAGGTAAGAAACGCTTGAGAAACTCCCAATTTTCGCAGTTCTGATGCTCGAAACGAATAACTAGAACGGCCTAGGGGAAAACTGCTCACACCGTTGTAATGGGGCGAGTTTCTGCTTTCAGATGCAACAGAAACTTTGCGGATTGGTCAATCCGTTCGCGAGATATGGCAGTTTTGAGGTAAGAAACGCTTGAGAAACTCAAAATTTTCTTAGTTCTGATGCTCGAAACGAATAACTAGAACGGCCTAGGGGAAAACTACTCATACCGTTGTAATGGGGCGAGTTTCTACTTTCAGATGCAACAGAAACTTTGCGGATTTGTCAATCCGTTCGCGAGATATGGCAGTTTTGAGGTAAGAAACGCTTGAGAAACTCAAAATTTTCTTAGTTCTGATGCTCGAAACGAATATCTAGACCGGCCTAGGGGAAAACTACTCATACCGTTGTAATGGGGCGAGTTTCTACTTTCAGATGCAACAGAAACTTTGCGGATTGGTCAATCCGTTCGCGAGATATGGCAGTTTTGAGGTAAGAAACGCTTGAGAAACTCAAAATTTTCTTTGTTCTGATGCTCGAAACGAATAACTAGAACGGCCTAGGGGAAAACTACTCATACCGTTGTAATGGGGCGAGTTTCTACTTTCAGATGCGATAGAAACTTTGCGGATTGGTCAATCCGTTCGCGAGATATGGCAGTTTTGAGGTAAGAAAAGCTTGAGAAACTCCCAATTTTCGCAGTTCTGATGCTCGAAACGAATAACTAGAACGGCCTAGGGGAAAACTACTCATACCGTTGTAATGGGGCGAGTTTCTACTTTCAGATGCGACAGAAACTTTGCGGATTGGTCAATCCGTTCGCGAGATATGGCAGTTTTGAGGTAAGAAACGCTTGAGAAACTCAAAATTTTCTTAGTTCTGATGCTCGAAACGAATAACTAGAACGGCCTAGGGGAAAACTACTCATACCGTTGTAATGGGGCGAGTTTCTACTTTCAGATGCGACAGAAACTTTGCGGATTGGTCAATCCGTTCGCGAGATATGGCAGTTTTGAAGTAAGAAACGCTTGAGAAACTCAAAATTTTCTTAGTTCTGATGCTCGAAACGAATAACTAGAACGGCCTAGGGGAAAACTACTCATACCGTTGTAATGGGGCGAGTTTCTACTTTCAGATGCAACAGAAACTTTGCGGATTGGTCAATCCGTTCGCGAGATATGGCAGTTTTGAGGTAAGAAACGCTTGAGAAACTCAAAATTTTCTTAGTTCTGATGCTCGAAACGAATAACTAGAACGGCCTAGGGGAAAACTACTCATACCGTTGTAATGGGGCGAGTTTCTACTTTCAGATGCGACAGAAACTTTGCGGATTGGTCAATCCGTTCGCGAGATATGGCAGTTTTGAGGTAAGAAACGCTTGAGAAACTCCAAATCTTCGCAATTCTGATGCTCGAAAGGAATAACTAGAACGGCCTAGGGGAAAACTACTCATACCGTTGTAATAGGGCGAGTTTCTACTTTCAGATGCAACAGAAACTTTGCGGATTGGTCAATCCGTTCGCGAGATATGGCAGTTTTGAGGTAAGAAACGCTTGAGAAACTCCCAATTTTCGCAGTTCTGATGCTCGAAACGAATAACTAGAACGGCCTAGGGGAAAACTACTCATACCGTTGTAATGGGGCGAGTTTCTACTTTCAGATGCAACAGAAGCTTTGCGGATTGGTCAATCCGTCGCGAGATATGGCAGTTTTGAAGTAAGAAACGCTTGAGAAACTCAAAATTTTCTTAGTTCTGATGCTCGAAACGAATAACTAGAACGGCCTAGGGGAAAACTACTCATACCGTTGTAATGGGGCGAGTTTCTACTTTCAGATGCAACAGAAACTTTGCGGATTGGTCAATCCGTTCGCGAGATATGGCAGTTTTGAGGTAAGAAACGCTTGAGAAACTCAAAATTTTCTTAGTTCTGATGCTCGAAACGAATAACTAGAACGGCCTAGGGGAAAACTACTCATACCGTTGTAATGGGGCGAGTTTCTACTTTCAGATGCGACAGAAACTTTGCGGATTGGTCAATCCGTTCGCGAGATATGGCAGTTTTGAGGTAAGAAACGCTTGAGAAACTCCAAATCTTCGCAGTTCTGATGCTCGAAAGGAATAACTAGAACGGCCTAGGGGAAAACTACTCATACCGTTCTAATGGGGCGAGTTTCTACTTTCAGATGCGACAGAAACTTTGCGGATTGGTCAATCCGTTCGCGAGGCATGGCAGTTTTGAGGTGAGAAACGCTTGAGAAACTCAAAATTTTCTTAGTTCTGATGCTCGAAACGATTAACTAGAACGGCCTAGGGGAAAACTACTCATACCGTTGTAATGGGGCTAGTTTCTACTTTCAGATGCAACAGAAACTTTGCGGATTGGTCAATCCGTTCGCGAGATATGGCAGTTTTGTGGTAAGAAACGCTTGAGAAACTCAAAATCTTCGCAGTTCTGATGCTCGAAACGAATAACTAGAACGGCCTAGGGGAAAACTACTCATACCATTGTAATCGGGAGAGCTTCTACTTTCAGATGCAAAAGAAATTTTGCGTATTGGTCAATCCGTTCGCGAGATATGGCAATTTTGAGGTAAGAAACGCTTGAGAAACTCAAAATTTTCTTAGTTCTGATGCTCGAAACGAATAACTAGAACGGCCTAGGGGAAAACTACTCATACCGTTGTAATGGGGCGAGTTTCTACTTTCAGATGCAACAGAAACTTTGCGGATTGGTCAATCCGTTCGCGAGATATGGCAGTTTTGAGGTAAGAAACGCTTGAGAAACTCCCAATTTTCGCAGTTCTGATGCTCGAAACGAATAACTAGAACGGCCTAGGGGAAAACTACTCATACCGTTGTAATGGGGCGAGTTTCTACTTTCAGATGCAACAGAAACTTTGCGGATTGGTCAATCCGTTCGCGAGATATGGCAGTTTTGAGGTAAGAAACGCTTGAGAAACTCAAAATTTTCTTAGTTCTGATGCTCGAAACGAATAACTAGAACGGCCTAGGGGAAAACTACTCATACCGTTGTAATGGGCGAGTTTCTACTTTCAGATGCAACAGAAACTTTGCGGATTGGTCAATCCGTTCGCGAGATATGGCAGTTTTGAGGTAAGAAACGCTTGAGAAACTCCAAATTTTCTTAGTTCTGATGCTCGAAACGAATATCTAGAACGGCCTAGGGGAAAACTACTCATACCGTTGTAATGGGGCGAGTTTCTACTTTCAGATGCAACAGAAACTTTGCGGATTGGTCAATCCGTTCGCGAGATATGGCAGTTTTGAAGTAAGAAACGCTTGAGAAACTCCAAATTTTCTTAGTTCTGATGCTCGAAACGAATATCTAGAACGGCCTAGGGGAAAACTACTCATACCGTTGTAATGGGGCGAGTTTCTACTTTCAGATGCGACAGAAACTTTGCGGATTGGTCAATCCGTTCGCGAGATATGGCAGTTTTGAGGTAAGAAACGCTTGAGAAACTCCAAATCTTCGCAGTTCTGATGCTCGAAACGAATAACTAGAACGGCCTAGGGGAAAACTACACATACCGTGTTAATCGGGCGAGTTTCTACTTTCAGATGCAACAGAAATTTTGCGGATTGGTCAATCCGTTCGCGAGATATGACAGTTTGGAGTTAAGAAACGCTTGAGAAAACCAAAATTTTCGCAGTTCTGATGCTCGAAACGAATAACTAGAACGGCCTAGGTGAAAACTACACATACCGTTGTAATCGAGGGAGTTTCTACTTTCAGATGCAACAGAAATTTTGCGGATTCGTCAAACCGTTCGCGAGATATGGCAGTTTGGATGTAAGAGACGCTTGTGAAACTCAAAATTTTCGCAGTTCTGATGCTCGAAACGAAAAACTAGAGCGGCCTAGGGGAAAAGTACACATAGCGCGGTAATTGGGCGAGTTTCTACCTTCAGATGCAACAGAAATTTTGCGGATTGGTCAATCCGTTCGCGAGATATGGCAGTTTGGATGTAAGAAACGCTTGAGAAACTCAAAATTTTCACAGTTCTGATGCTCGAAACGAATAACTAGTACGGCTTGGGGGAAAAGTACGCATACCGTTGTAATCGGGCGAGTTTCTGCTTTCAGATGCAACAGAAATTTTGCGGATTGGTCAATCCGTTCGCGAGATATGGCAGTTTGGTTGTAAGAAACGCTTGAGAAAACCAATATTTTCGCAGTTCTGATGTTCGAAACGAATAACTAGAACGTCCTGGGGGAAAAGTACGCATACCGTTGTAATCGAGCGAGTTTCTACTTTCAGATGCAGCAGAAATTTTGCGGATTGGTCAATCCGTTCGCGAGATATGGCAGTTTGGATGTAAGAAACGCTTGAGAAACCCAAAATTTTCGCAGTTCTGATGCTCGAAACGAATAACTAGAACGGCGTAGGGTAAAAGTACGCATACCGTTGTAATCGGGCGAGTTTCTACTTTCAGATGCAACAGAAATTTTGCGGATTGGTCAATCCGTTCGCGAGATATGGCAGTTTGGAGGAAAGAAACGCTTGAGAAACTCAAAATTTTCGCAGTTCTGATGCTCGAAACGAAAAACTAGAGTGGCCTAGGGGAAAAGTACACATAGCGCGGTAATTGGGCGAGTTTCTACCTTCAGATGCAACAGAAATTTTGCGGATTGGTCAATCCGTTCGCGAGATATGGCAGTTTGGTTGTAAGAAACGCTTGAGAAACTCAAAATTTTCGCAGTTCTGATGCGCGAAACGAATAACTAGAACGTCCTATGGGAAAACTACGCATGCCTTTGTAATCGCGCGAGTTTCTACTTTCAGATGCAACAGAAATTTTGCGGATTGGTCAATCCGTTCGCGAGATATGGCAGTTTGGTTGTAAGAAACGCTTGAGAAACTCAAAATTTTCGCAGTTCTGATGCGCGAAACGAATAACTAGAACGGCCTAGGGGAAAACTACGCATGCCTTTGTAATCGCGCGAGTTTCTACTTTCAGATGCAACAGAAATTTTGCGGATTGGTCAATACGTTCGCGAGATATGGCAGTTTGGAGGAAAGAAACGCTTGAGGAACTCAAAATTTTCGCAGTTCTGATGCTCGAAACGAAAAACTAGAGTGGCCTAGGGGAAAAGTACACATAGCGCGGTAATTGGGCGAGTTTCTACCTTCAGATGCAACAGAAATTTTGCGGATTGGTCAATCCGTTCGCGAGATATGGCAGTTTGGATGTAAGAAACGCATGAGAAACACAGAATTTTCACAGTTCTGATGCTCGAAACGAATAACTAGTACGGCTTGGGAGAAAAGTACTCATACCGTTGTAATGGTGCGAGTTTCTACTTTCAGATGCAACAGAAACTTTGCGGATTGGTCAATCCGTTCGCGAGATATGGCAGTTTTGAGGTAAGAAACGCTTGAGAAACTCAAAATTTTCTTTGTTCTGATGCTCGAAACGAATAACTAGAACGGCCTAGGGGAAAACTACTCATACCGTTGTAATGGGGCGAGTTTCTACTTTCAGATGCGATAGAAACTTTGCGGATTGGTCAATCCGTTCGCGAGATATGGCAGTTTTGAGGTAAGAAACGCTTGAGAAACTCCCAATTTTCGCAGTTCTGATGCTCGAAACGAATAACTAGAACGGCCTAGGGGAAAACTACTCATACCGTTGTAATGGGGCGAGTTTCTACTTTCAGATGCAACAGAAACTTTGCGGATTGGTCAATCCGTTCGCGAGATATGGCAGTTTTGAGGTAAGAAACGCTTGAGAAACTCAAAATTTTCTTTGTTCTGATGCTCGAAACGAATAACTAGAACGGCCTAGGGGAAAACTACTCATACCGTTGTAATGGGGCGGGTTTCTACTTTCAGATGCGATAGAAACTTTGCGGATTGGTCAATCCGTTCGCGAGATATGGCTGTTTTGAGGTAAGAAACGCTTGAGAAACTCCCAATTTTCGCAGTTCTGATGCTCGAAACGAATAACTAGAACGGCCTAGGGGAAAACTACTCATACCGTTGTAATGGGGCGAGTTTCTACTTTCAGATGCGACAGAAACTTTGCGGATTGGTCAATCCGTTCGCGAGATATGGCAGTTTTGAGGTAAGAAACGCTTGAGAAACTCAAAATTTTCTTAGTTCTGATGCTCGAAACGAATAACTAGAACGGCCTAGGGGAAAACTACTCATACCGTTGTAATGGGGCGAGTTTCTACTTTCAGATGCAACAGAAACTTTGCGGATTGGTCAATCCGTTCGCGAGATATGGCAGTTTTGAAGTAAGAAACGCTTGAGAAACTCAAAATTTTCTTAGTTCTGATGCTCGAAACGAATAACTAGAACGGCCTAGGGGAAAACTACTCATACCGTTGTAATGGGGCGAGTTTCTACTTTCAGATGCAACAGAAACTTTGCGGATTGGTCAATCCGTTCGCGAGATATGGCAGTGTTGAGGTAAGAAACGCTTGAGAAACTCAAAATTTTCTTAGTTCTGATGCTCGAAACGAATAACTAGAACGGCCTAGGGGAAAACTACTCATACCGTTGTAATGGGGCGAGTTTCTACTTTCAGATGCGACAGAAACTTTGCGGATTGGTCAATCCGTTCGCGAGATATGGCAGTTTTGAGGTAAGAAACGCTTGAGAAATTCCAAATCTTCGCAATTCTGATGCTCGAAAGGAATAACTAGAACGGCCTAGGGGAAAACTACTCATACCGTTGTAATGGGGCGAGTTTCTACTTTCAGATGCGACAGAAACTTTGCGGATTGGTCAATCCGTTCGCGAGATATGGCAGTTTTGAGGTAAGAAACGCTTGAGAAACTCCAAATCTTCGCAGTTCTGATGCTCGAAAGGAATAACTAGAACGGCCTAGGGGAAAACTACTCATACCGTTCTAATGGGGCGAGTTTCTACTTTCAGATGCGACAGAAACTTTGCGGATTGGTCAATCCGTTCGCGAGGCATGGCAGTTTTGAGGTGAGAAACGCTTGAGAAACTCAAAATTTTCTTAGTTCTGATGCTCGAAACGAATAACTAGAACGGCCTAGGGGAAAACTACTCATACCGTTGTAATGGGGCTAGTTTCTACTTTCAGATGCAACAGAAACTTTGCGGATTGGTCAATCCGTTCGCGAGATATGGCAGTTTTGTGGTAAGAAACGCTTGAGAAACTCAAAATCTTCGCAGTTCTGATGCTCGAAACGAATAACTAGAACGGCCTAGGGGAAAACTACTCATACCGTTGTAATGGGGCGAGTTTCTACTTTCAGATGCGACAGAAACTTTGCGGATTGGTCAATCCGTTCGCGAGATATGGCAGTTTTGAGGTAAGAAACGCTTGAGAAACTCCAAATCTTCGCAGTTCTGATGCTCGAAAGGAATAACTAGAACGGCCTAGGGGAAAACTACTCATACCGTTCTAATGGGGCGAGTTTCTACTTTCAGATGCGACAGAAACTTTGCGGATTGGTCAATCCGTTCGCGAGGCATGGCAGTTTTGAGGTGAGAAACGCTTGAGAAACTCAAAATTTTCTTAGTTCTGATGCTCGAAACGAATAACTAGAACGGCCTAGGGGAAAACTACTCATACCGTTGTAATGGGGCTAGTTTCTACTTTCAGATGCAACAGAAACTTTGCGGATTGGTCAATCCGTTCGCGAGATATGGCAGTTTTGTGGTAAGAAACGCTTGAGAAACTCAAAATCTTCGCAGTTCTGATGCTCGAAACGAATAACTAGAACGGCCTAGGGGAAAACTACTCATACCATTGTAATCGGGAGAGCTTCTACTTTCCGATGCAAAAGAAATTTTGCGTATTGGTCAATCCGTTCGCGAGATATGGCAGTTTTGAGGTAAGAAACGCTTGAGAAACTCAAAATTTTCTTAGTTCTGATGCTCGAAACGAATAACTAGAACGGCCTAGGGGAAAACTACTCATACCGTTGTAATGGGGCGAGTTTCTACTTTCAGATGCAACAGAAACTTTGCGGATTGGTCAATCCGTTCGCGAGATATGGCAGTTTTGAGGTAAGAAACGCTTGAGAAACTCCAAATTTTCTTAGTTCTGATGCTCGAAACGAATATCTAGAACGGCCTAGGGGAAAACTACTCATACCGTTGTAATGGGGCGAGTTTCTACTTTCAGATGCAACAGAAACTTTGCGGATTGGTCAATCCGTTCGCGAGATATGGCAGTTTTGAGGTAAGAAACGCTTGAGAAACTCAAAATTTTCTTTGTTCTGATGCTCGAAACGAATAACTAGAACGGCCTAGGGGAAAACTACTCACACCGTTGTAATGGGGCGGGTTTCTACTTTCAGATGCGATAGAAACTTTGCGGATTGGTCAATCCGTTCGCGAGATATGGCAGTTTTGAGGTAAGAAACGCTTGAGAAACTCCCAATTTTCGCAGTTCTGATGCTCGAAACGAATAACTAGAACGGCCTAGGGGAAAACTACTCATACCGTTGTAATGGGGCGAGTTTCTACTTTCAGATGCGACAGAAACTTTGCGGATTGGTCAATCCGTTCGCGAGATATGGCAGTTTTGAGGTAAGAAACGCTTGAGAAACTCCAAATCTTCGCAGTTCTGATGCTCGAAACGAATAACTAGAACGGCCTAGGGGAAAACTACACATACCGTGTTAATCGGGCTAGTTTCTACTTTCAGATGCAACAGAAATTTTGCGGATTGGTCAATCCGTTCGCGAGATATGACAGTTTGGAGTTAAGAAACGCTTGAGAAAACCAAAATTTTCGCAGTTCTGATGCTCGAAACGAATAACTAGAACGGCCTAGGTGAAAACTACACATACCGTTGTAATCGAGCGAGTTTCTACTTTCAGATGCAACAGAAATTTTGCGGATTGGTCAAACCGTTCGCGAGATATGGCAGTTTGGATGTAAGAGACGCTTGTGAAACTCAAAATTTTCGCAGTTCTGATGCTCGAAACGAAAAACTAGAGCGGCCTAGGGGAAAAGTACACATAGCGCGGTAATTGGGCGAGTTTCTACCTTCAGATGCAACAGAAATTTTGCGGATTGGTCAATCCGTTCGCGAGATATGGCAGTTTGGATGTAAGAAACGATTGAGAAACTCAAAATTTTCGCAGTTCTGATGCTCGAAACGAATAACTAGTACGGCTTGGGGGAAAAGTACGCATACCGTTGTAATCGGGCGAGTTTCTGCTTTCAGATGCAACAGAAATTTTGCGGATTGGTCAATCCGTTCGCGAGATATGGCAGTTTGGTTGTAAGAAACGCTTGAGAAAACCAATATTTTCGCAGTTCTGATGTTCGAAACGAATAACTAGAACGTCCTGGGGGAAAAGTACGCATACCGTTGTAATCGAGCGAGTTTCTACTTTCAGATGCAGCAGAAATTTTGCGGATTGGTCAATCCGTTCGCGAGATATGGCAGTTTGGATGTAAGAAACGCTTGAGAAACCCAAAATTTTCGCAGTTCTGATGCTCGAAACGAATAACTAGAACGGCGTAGGGTAAAAGTACGCATACCGTTGTAATCGGGCGAGTTTCTACTTTCAGATGCAACAGAAATTTTGCGGATTGGTCAATCCGTTCGCGAGATATGGCAGTTTGGTTGTAAGAAACGCTTGAGAAACTCAAAATTTTCGCAGTTCTGATGCGCGAAACGAATAACTAGAACGTCCTAGGGGAAAACTACGCATGCCTTTGTAATCGCGCGAGTTTCTACTTTCAGATGCAACAGAAATTTTGCGGATTGGTCAATCCGTTCGCGAGATATGGCAGTTTGGTTGTAAGAAACGCTTGAGAAACTCAAAATTTTCGCAGTTCTGATGCGCGAAACGAATAACTAGAACGGCCTAGGGGAAAACTACGAATGCCTTTGTAATCGCGCGAGTTTCTACTTTCAGATGCAACAGAAATTTTGCGGATTGGTCAATCCGTTCGCGAGATATGGCAGTTTGGAGGAAAGAAACGCCTGAGAAACTCAAAATTTTCGCAGTTCTGATGCTCGAAACGAAAAACTAGAGTGGCCTAGGGGAAAAGTACACATAGCGCGGTAATTGGGCGAGTTTCTACCTTCAGATGCAACAGAAATTTTGCGGATTGGTCAATCCGTTCGCGAGATATGGCAGTTTGGATGTAAGAAACGCTTGAGAAACCCAAAATTTTCACATTTCTGGTGCTCGAAACGAATAACTAGTACGGCTTGGGGGAAAAGTACACATACCGTTGTAATCGGGCGAGTTTCTACTTTCAGATGCAACAGAAATTTTGCGGATTGGTCAATCCGTTCGCGAGATATGGCAGTTTGGTTGTAAGAAACGCTTGAGAAACTCAAAATTCTCGCAGTTCTGATGCGCGAAACGAATAACTAGAACGTCCTAGGGGAAAACTACGCATGCCTTTGTAATCGCGCGAGTTTCTACTTTCAGATGCAACAGAAATTTTGCGGATTGGTCAATCCGTTCGCGAGATATGGCAGTTTGGTTGTAAGAAACGCTTGAGAAACTCAAAATTTTCGCAGTTCTGATGCGCGAAACGAATAACTAGAACGGCCTAGGGGAAAACTACGCATGCCTTTGTAATCGCCCGAGTTTCTACTTTCAGATGCAACAGAAATTTTGCGGATTGGTCAATCCGTTCGCGAGATATGGCAGTTTGGAGGAAAGAAACGCCTGAGAAACTCAAAATTTTCGCAGTTCTGATGCTCGAAACGAAAAACTAGAGTGGCCTATGGGAAAAGTACACATAGCGCGGTAATTGGGCGAGTTTCTACCTTCAGATGCAACAGAAATTTTGCGGATTGGTCAATCCGTTCGCGAGATATGGCAGTTTGGATGTAAGAAACGCTTGAGAAACCCAAAATTTTCACATTTCTGGTGCTCGAAACGAATAACTGGTACGGCTTGGTGGAAAAGTACGCATACCGTTGTAATCGGGCGAGTTTCTACTTTCAGATGCAACAGAAATTTTGCGGATTGGTCAATCCGTTCGCGAGATATGGCAGTTTGGTTGTAAGAAACGCTTGAGAAACTCAAAATTCTCGCAGTTCTGATGCGCGAAACGACTAACTAGAACGTCCTAGGGGAAAACTACGCATGCCTTTGTAATCGCGCGAGTTTCTACTTTCAGATGCAACAGAAATTTTGCGGATTGGTCAATCCGTTCGCGAGATATGGCAGTTTGGTTGTAAGAAACGCTTGAGAAACTCAAAATTTTCGCAGTTCTGATGCGCGAAACGAATAACTACAACGGCCTAGGGGAAAACTACGCATGCCTTTGTAATCGCGCGAGTTTCTACTTTCAGATGCAACAGAAATTTTGCGGATTGGTCAAACCGTTCGCGAGATATGGCAGTTTGGAGGTAAGAAACGCTTGAGAAAACCAAAATTTTCGCAGTTCTGATGCTCGAAACGAATAACTAGAACGGCCTAGGGGAAAACTACACATACCGTTGTAATCGAGCGAGTTTCTACTTTCAGATGCAACAGAAACTTTGCGGATTGGTCAATCCGTTCGCGAGATATGGCAGTTTTGAGGTAAGAAACGCTTGAGAAACTCCAAATTTTCTTAGTTCTGATGCTCGAAACGAATATCTAGAACGGCCTAGGGGAAAACTACTCATACCGCTGTAATGGGGCGAGTTTGTACTTTCAGATGCAACAGAAACTTTGCGGATTGCTCAATCCGTTCGCGAGATATGGCAGTTTTGAGGTAAGAAACGCTTGAGAAACTCAAAATTTTCTTTGTTCTGATGCTCGAAACGAATAACTAGAACGGCCTAGGGGAAAACTACTCATACCGTTGTAATGGGGCGGGTTTCTACTTTCAGATGCGATAGAAACTTTGCGGATTGGTCAATCCGTTCGCGAGATATGGCAGTTTTGAGGTAAGAAACGCTTGAGAAACTCCCAATTTTCGCAGTTCTGATGCCCGAAACGAATAACTAGAACGGCCTAGGGGAAAACTACTCATACCGTTGTAATGGGGCGAGTTTCTACTTTCAGATGCGACAGAAACTTTGCGGATTGGTCAATCCGTTCGCGAGATATGGCAGTTTTGAGGTAAGAAACGCTTGAGAAACTCCAAATCTTCGCAGTTCTGATGCTCGAAACGAATAACTAGAACGGCCTAGGGGAAAACTACACATACCGTGTTAATCGGGCGAGTTTCTACTTTCAGATGCAACAGAAATTTTGCGGATTGGTCAATCCGTTCGCGAGATATGACAGTTTGGAGTTAAGAAACGCTTGAGAAAACCAAAATTTTCGCAGTTCTGATGCTCGAAACGAATAACTAGAACGGCCTAGGTGAAAACTACACATACCGTTGTAATCGAGCGAGTTTCTACTTTCAGATGCAACAGAAATTTTGCGGATTGGTCAAACCGTTCGCGAGATATGGCAGTTTGGATGTAAGAGACGCTTGTGAAACTCAAAATTTTCGCAGTTCTGATGCTCGAAACGAAAAACTAGAGCGGCCTAGGGGAAAAGTACACATAGCGCGGTAATTGGGCGAGTTTCTACCTTCAGATGCAACAGAAATTTTGCGGATTGGTCAATCCGTTCGCGAGATATGGCAGTTTGGATGTAAGAAACGCTTGAGAAACTCAAAATTTTCACAGTTCTGATGCTCGAAACGAATAACTAGTACGGCTTGGGGGAAAAGTACGCATACCGTTGTAATCGGGCGAGTTTCTGCTTTCAGATGCAACAGAAATTTTGCGGATTGGTCAATCCGTTCGCGAGATATGGCAGTTTGGTTGTAAGAAACGCTTGAGAAAACCAATATTTTCGCAGTTCTGATGTTCGAAACGAATAACTAGAACGTCCTGGGGGAAAAGTACGCATACCGTTGTAATCGAGCGAGTTTCTACTTTCAGATGCAGCAGAAATTTTGCGGATTGGTCAATCCGTTCGCGAGATATGGCAGTTTGGATGTAAGAAACGCTTGAGAAACTCAAAATTTTCGCAGTTCTGATGCTCGAAACGAATAACTAGAACGGCGTAGGGTAAAAGTACGCATACCGTTGTAATCGGGCGAGTTTCTACTTTCAGATGCAACAGAAATTTTGCGGATTGGTCAATCCGTTCGCGAGATATGGCAGTTTGGAGGAAAGAAACGCTTGAGAAACTCAAAATTTTCGCAGTTCTGATGCTCGAAACGAAAAACTAGAGTGGCCTAGGGGAAAAGTACACATAGCGCGGTAATTGGGCGAGTTTCTGCCTTCAGATGCAACAGAAATTTTGCAGATTGGTCAATCCGTTCGCGAGATATGGCAGTTTGGAGGTAAGAAACGCTTGAGAAACTCAAAATTTTCGCAGTTCTGATGCTCGAAACGAAAAACTAGAGTGGCCTAGGGGAAAAGTACACATAGCGCGGTAATTGGGCGAGTTTCTACCTTCAGATGCAACAGAAATTTTGCGGATTGGTCAATCCGTACGCGAGATATGGCAGTTTGGTTGTAAGAAACGCTTGAGAAACTCAAAATTTTCGCAGTTCTGATGCGCGAAACGAATAACTAGAACGTCCTATGGGAAAACTACGCATGCCTTTGTAATCGCGCGAGTTTCTACTTTCAGATGCAACAGAAATTTTGCGGATTGGTCAATCCGTTCGCGAGATATGGCAGTTTGGTTGTAAGAAACGCTTGAGAAACTCAAAATTTTCGCAGTTCTGATGCGCGAAACGAATAACTAGAACGGCCTAGGGGAAAACTACGCATGCCTTTGTAATCGCGCGAGTTTCTACTTTCAGATGCAACAGAAATTTTGCGGATTGGTCAATACGTTCGCGAGATTATGGCAGTTTGGAGGAAAGAAACGCTTGAGAAACTCAAAATTTTCGCAGTTCTGATGCTCGAAACGAAAAACTAGAGTGGCCTAGGGGAAAAGTACACATAGCGCGGTAATTGGGCGAGTTTCTACCTTCAGATGCAACAGAAATTTTGCGGATTGGTCAATCCGTTCGCGAGATATGGCAGTTTGGATGTAAGAAACGCATGAGAAACACAAAATTTTCACAGTTCTGATGCTCGAAACGAATAACTAGTACGGCTTGGGAGAAAAGTACGCATACCGTTGTAATCGGGCGAGTTTCTACTTTCAGATGCAACAGAAATTTTGCGGATTGGTCAATCCGTTCGCGAGATATGGCAATTTGGTTGTAAGAAACGCTTGAGAAACTCAAAATTTTCGCAGTTCTGATGCGCGAAACGAAAAACTAGAGTGGCCTAGGGGAAAAGTACACATAGCGCGGTAATTGGGCGAGTTTCTGCCTTCAGATGCAACAGAAATTTTGCGGATTGGTCAATCCGTTCGCGAGATATGGCAGTTTGCAGGTAAGAAACGCTTGAGAAACTCAAAATTTTCGCAGTTCTGATGCTCGAAACGAAAAACTAGAGTGGCCTAGGGGAAAAGTACACATAGCGCGGTAATTGGGCGAGTTTCTACCTTCAGATGCAACAGAAATTTTGCGGATTGGTCAATCCGTTCGCGAGATATGGCAGTTTGGATGTAAGAAACGCTTGAGAAACTCAAAATTTTCACAGTTCTGATGCTCGAAACGAATAACTAGTACGGCTTGGGGGAAAAGTACGCAAACCGTTGTAATCGGGCGAGTTTCTGCTTTCAGATGCAACAGAAATTTTGCGGATTGGTCAAACCGTTCGCGAGATATGGCAGTTTGGAGGTAAGAAACGCTTGAGAAAACCAAAATTTTCGCAGTTCTGATGCTCGAAACGAATAACTAGAACGGCCTAGGGGAAAACTACACATACCGTTGTAATCGAGCGAGTTTCTACTTTCAGATGCAACAGAAATTTTGCGGATTGGTCAAACCGTTCGCGAGATATGGCAGTTTGGATGTAAGAAACGCTTGTGAAACTCAAAATTTTCGCAGTTCTGATGCTCGAAACGAAAAACTAGAGCGGCCTAGGGGAAAAGTACACATAGCGCGGTAATTGGGCGAGTTTCTACCTTCAGATGCAACAGAAATTTTGCGGATTGGTCAATCCGTTCGCGAGATATGGCAGTTTGGATGTAAGAAACGCTTGAGAAACTCAAAATTTTCGTAGTTCTGATGCGCGAAACGAATAACTAGAACGTCCTAGGGGAAAACTACACATACCGTTTTAATCGGGCGAGTTTCTACTTTCAGATGCAACAGAAATTTTGCGGATTGGTCAATCCGTTCGCGAGATATGACAGTTTGGAGTTAAGAAACGCTTGAGAAAACTAAAATTTTCGCAGTTCTGATGCTCGAAACGAATAACTAGAACGGCCTAGGGGAAAACTACACATACCGTTGTAATCGGGCGAGTTTCTACTTTCAGATGCAACAGAAATTTTGCGGATTGGTCAATCCGTTCGCGAGATATGACAGTTTGGAGTTAAGAAACGCTTGAGAAAACCAAAATTTTCGCAGTTCTGATGCTCGAAACGAATAACAAGAACGGCCTAGGGGAAAACTACACATACCGTTGTAATCGGGCGAGTTTCTACTTTCAGATGCAACAGAAATTTTGCGGATTGGTCAATCCGTTCGCGAGATATGGCAGTTTGGAGGTAAGAAACGCTTGAGAAACTCAAAATTTTCGCAGTTCTGATGCTCGAAACGAAAAACTAGAGTGGCCTAGGGGAATAGTACACATAGCGCGGTAATTGGGCGAGTTTCTACCTTCAGATGCAACAGAAATTTTGCGGATTGGTCAATCCGTTCGCGAGATATGGCAGGTTGGTTGTAAGAAACGCTTGAGAAACTCAAAATTTTCGCAGTTCTGATGCGCGAAACGAATAACTAGAACGTCCTAGGGGAAAACTACACATACCGTTTTAATCGGGCGAGTTTCTACTTTCAGATGCAACAGAAATTTTGCGGATTGGTCAATCCGTTCGCGAGATATGACAGTTTGGAGGTAAGATACGCTTGAGAAAACCAAAATTTTCGCAGTTCTGATGCTCGAAACGAATAACTAGAACGGCCTAGGGGAAAACTACACATACCGTTGTAATCGAGCGAGTTTCTACTTTCAGATGCAACAGAAATTTTGCGGATTGGTCAATCCGTTCGCGAGATATGGCAGTTGGGAGGTAAGAAACGCTTGAGAAAACCAAAATTTTCGCAGTTCTGATGTTCGAAACGAATAACTAGAACGGCCTGGGGGAAAAGTACGCATACCGTTGTAATCGAGCGAGTTTCTACTTTCAGATGCAACAGAAATTTTGCGGATTGGTCAATCCGTTCGCGAGATATGGCAGTTTGGATGTAAGAAACGCTTGAGAAACTCAAAATTTTCGCAGTTCTGATGCGCGAAACGAACAACTAGAACGTCCTAGGGGAAAACTACGCATGCCTTTGTAATCGCGCGAGTTTCTACTTTCAGATGCAACAGAAATTTTGCGGATTGGTCAATCCGTTCGCGAGATATGGCAGTTTGGTTGTAAGAAACGCTTGAGAAACTCAAAATTTTCGCAGTTCTGATGCGCGAAACGAATAACTAGAACGGCCTAGGGGAAAACTACGCATGCCTTTGTAATCGCGCGAGTTTCTACTTTCAGATGCAACAGAAATTTTGCGGATTGGTCAAACCGTTCGCGAGATATGGCAGTTTGGAGGTAAGAAACGCTTGAGAAAACCAAAATTTTCGCAGTTCTGATGCTCGAAACGAATAACTAGAACGGCCTAGGGGAAAACTACACATACCGTTGTAATCGAGCGAGTTTCTACTTTCAGATGCAACAGAAATTTTGCGGATTGGACAAACCGTTCGCGAGATATGGCAGTTTGGATGTAAGAAACGCTTGTGAAACTCAAAATTTTCGCAGTTCTGATGCTCGAAACGAAAAACTAGAGCGGCCTAGGGGAAAAGTACACATAGCGCGGTAATTGGGCGAGTTTCTACCTTCAGATGCAACAGAACTTTTGCGGATTGGTCAATCCGTTCGCGAGATATGGCAGTTTGGTTGTAAGAAACGCTTGAGAAACTCAAAATTTTCGCAGTTCTGATGCGCGAAACGAATAACTAGAACGGCCTAGGGGAAAACTACGCATGCCTTTGTAATCGCGCGAGTTTCTACTTTCAGATGCAACAGAAATTTTGCGGATTGGTCAAACCGTTCGCGAGATATGGCAGTTTGGAGGTAAGAAACGCTTGAGAAAACCAAAATTTTCGCAGTTCTGATGCTCGAAACGAATAACTAGAACGGCCTAGGGGAAAACTACACATACCGTTGTAATCGAGCGAGTTTCTACTTTCAGATGCAACAGAAATTTTGCGGATTGGTCAAACCGTTCGCGAGATATGGCAGTTTGGATGTAAGAAACGCTTGTGAAACTCAAAATTTTCGCAGTTCTGATGCTCGAAACGAAAAACTAGAGCGGCCTAGGGGAAAAGTACACATAGTGCGGTAATTGGGCGAGTTTCTACCTTCAGATGCAACAGAAATTTTGCGGATTGGTCAATCCGTTCGCGAGATATGGCAGTTTGGATGTAAGAAACGCTTGAGAAACTCAAAATTTTCGCAGTTCTGATGCTCGAAACGAATAACTAGAACGGCCTAGGGGAAAACTACACATACCGTTGTAATCGGGCGAGTTTCTACTTTCAGATGCAACAGAAATTTTGCGGATTGGTCAATCCGTTCGCGAGATATGACAGTTTGGAGTTAAGAAACGCTTGAGAAAACCAAAATTTTCGCAGTTCTGATGCTCGAAACGAATAACTAGAACGGCCTAGGGGAAAACTACACATACCGTTGTAATCGGGCGAGTTTCTACTTTCAGATGCAACAGAAATTTTGCGGATTGGTCAATCCGTTCGCGAGATATGGCAGTTTGGAGGTAAGAAACGCTTGAGAAACTCAAAATTTTCGCAGTTCTGATGCTCGAAACGAAAAACTAGAGTGGCCTAGGGGAATAGTACACATAGCGCGGTAATTGGGCGAGTTTCTACCTTCAGATGCAACAGAAATTTTGCGGATTGGTCAATCCGTTCGCGAGATATGGCAGGTTGGTTGTAAGAAACGCTTGAGAAACTCAAAATTTTCGCAGTTCTGATGCGCGAAACGAATAACTAGAACGTCCTAGGGGAAAACTACACATACCGTTTTAATCGGGCGAGTTTCTACTTTCAGATGCAACAGAAATTTTGCGGATTGGTCAATCCGTTCGCGAGATATGACAGTTTGGAGGTAAGATACGCTTGAGAAAACCAAAATTTTCGCAGTTCTGATGCTCGAAACGAATAACTAGAACGGCCTAGGGGAAAACTACACATACCGTTGTAATCGAGCGAGTTTCTACTTTCAGATGCAACAGAAATTTTGCGGATTGGTCAATCCGTTCGCGAGATATGGCAGTTTGGAGGTAAGAAACGCTTGAGAAAACCAAAATTTTCGCAGTTCTGATGTTCGAAACGAATAACTAGAACGGCCTAGGGGAAAAGTACACATAGCGCGGTAATCGGGCGAGTTTCTACCTTCAGATGCAACAGAAATTTTGCGGATTGGTCAATCCGTTCGCGAGATATGGCAGTTTGGATGTAAGAAACGCTTGAGAAACTCAAAATTTTCACAGTTCTGATGCTCGAAACGAATAACTAGAACGGCGTAGGGTAAAAGTACGCATACCGTTTTAATCGGGCGAGTTTCTACTTTCAGATGCAACAGAAATTTTGCGGATTGGTCAATCCGTTCGCGAGATATGACAGTTTGGAGGTAAGAAACGCTTGAGAAAACCAAAATTTTCGCAGTTCTGATGTTCGAAACGAATAACTAGAACGGCATGGGGGAAAAGTACGCATACCGTTGTAATCGAGCGAGTTTCTACTTTCAGATGCAACAGAAATTTTGCGGATTGGTCAATCCGTTCGCGAGATATGGCCGGTTGGATGTAAGAAACGCTTCAGGAACTCAAAATTTCCGCAGTTCTGATGCTCGAAACGAAAAACTAGAGCGGACTAGGGGAAAAGTACACATAGCGCGGTAATTGGGCGAGTTTCTACCTTCAGATGCAACAGAAATTTTGCGGATTGGTCAATCCGTTCGCGAGATATGGCAGTTTGGATGTAAGAAGCGCTTGAGAAACTCAAAATTTTCACAGTTCTGATGCTCGAAACGAATAACTAGTACGGCTTGGGGGAAAAGTACGCATACCGTTGTAATCGGGCGAGTTTCTACTTTCAGATGCAACAGAAATTTTGCGGATTGGTCAATCCGTTCGCGATATGTGGCAGTTTGGAGGTAAGAAACGCTTGAGAAACTCAAAATTTTCGCAGTTCTGATGCTCGAAACGAATAACTAGAACGGCCTAGGGGAAAAGTACACATAGCGCGGTAATTGGGCGAGTTTCTACCTTCAGACGCAACAGAAATTATATGGATTGGTCAATCCGTTCGCGAGATATGGCAGTTTGGATGTAAGAAACGCTTGAGAAACTCAAAATTTTCGCAGTTCTAATGCTCGAAACGAATAACTAGAACGGCGTAGGGGAAAACTACACATACCGTTGTAATCGGGCGAGTTTCTACTTTCAGATGCAACAGAAATTTTGCGGATTGGTCAATCCGTTCGCGAGATATGGCAGTTTGGAGGTAAGAAACGCTTGAGAATCTCAAAATTTTCGCAGTTCTGATGCACGAAACGAAAAACTAGAGTGGCCTAGGGGAAAAGTACACATAGCGCGGTAATTGGGCGAGTTTCTACCTTCAGATGCAACAGAAATTTTGCGGATTGGTCAATCCGTTCGCGAGATATGGCAGTTTGGATGTAAGAAACGCATGAGAAACCCAAAATTTTCACAGTTCTGATGCTCGAAACGAATAACTAGTACGGCTTGGGGGAAAAGTACGCATACCGTTGTAATCGGGCGAGTTTCTACTTTCAGATGCAACAGAACTTTTGCGGATTGGTCAATCCGTTCGCGAGATATGGCAATTTGGATGTAAGGAACGCTTGAGAAACTCAAAATTTTCGCAGTTCTGATGCTCGAAACGAAAAACTAGAGTGGCCTAGGGGAAAAGTACACATAGCGCGGTAATTGGGCGAGTTTCTACCTTCAGACGCAACAGAAATTATATGGATTGGTCAATCCGTTCGCGAGATATGGCAGTTTGGATGTAAGAAACGCTTGAGAAACTCAAAATTTTCGCAGTTCTAATGCTCGAAACGAATAACTAGAACGGCGTAGGGGAAAACTACACATACCGTTGTAATCGGGCGAGTTTCTACTTTCAGATGCAACAGAAATTTTGCGGATTGGTCAATCCGTTCGCGATATGTGGCAGTTTGGAGGTAAGAAACGCTTGAGAAACTCAAAATTTTCGCAGTTCTGATGCTCGAAACGAATAACTAGAACGGCCTAGGGGAAAAGTACACATAGCGCGGTAATTGGGCGAGTTTCTACCTTCAGACGCAACAGAAATTATATGGATTGGTCAATCCGTTCGCGAGATATGGCAGTTTGGATGTAAGAAACGCTTGAGAAACTCAAAATTTTCGCAGTTCTAATGCTCGAAACGAATAACTAGAACGGCATGGGGGAAAAGTACGCATACCGTTGTAATCGAGCGAGTTTCTACTTTCAGATGCAACAGAAATTTTGCGGATTGGTCAATCCGTTCGCGAGATATGGCAATTTGGATGTAAGGAACGCTTGAGAAACTCAAAATTTTCGCAGTTCTGATGCTCGAAACGAAAAACTAGAGTGGCCTAGGGGAAAAGTACACATAGCGCGGTAATTGGGCGAGTTTCTACCTTCAGATGCAACAGAAATTTTGCGGATTGGTCAATCCGTTCGCGAGATATGGCAGTTTGGATGTAAGAAACGCATGAGAAACCCAAAATTTTCACAGTTCTGATGCTCGAAACGAATAACTAGTACGGCTTGGGGGAAAAGTACGCATACCGTTGTAATCGGGCGAGTTTCTACTTTCAGATGCAACAGAAATTTTGCGGATTGGTCAATCCGTTCGTGAGATATGGCAGTTTGGTTGTAAGAAACGCTTAAGAAACTCAAAATTTTCGCAGTTCTGATGCGCGAAACGAATAACTAGAACGTCCTAGGGGAAAACTACGCATGCCTTTGTAATCGCGCGAGTTTCTACTTTCAGATGCAACAGAAATTTTGCGGATTGGTCAAACCGTTCGCGAGATATGGCAGTTTGGAGGTAAGAAACGCTTGAGAAAACCAAAATTTTCGCAGTTCTGATGCTCGAAACGAATAACTAGAACGGCCTAGGGGAAAACTACACATACCGTTGTAATCGAGCGAGTTTCTACTTTCAGATGCAACATAAATTTTGCGGATTGGGCAAACCGTTCGCGAGATATGGCAGTTTGGATGTAAGAAACGCTTGAGAAACTCAAAATTTTCGCAGTTCTGATGCTCGAAACGAAAAACTAGAGCGGCCTAGGGGAAAAGCACACATAGCGCGGTAATTGGGCGAGTTTCTACCTTCAGATGCAACAGAAATTTTGCGGATTGGTCAATCCGTTCGCGAGATATGGCAGTTTGGATGTAAGAAACGCTTGAGAAACTCAAAATTTTCACAGTTCTGATGCTCGAAACGAATAACTAGTACGGCTTGGGGGAAAAGTACGCATACCGTTGTAATCGGGCGAGTTTCTGCTTTCAGATGCAACAGAAATTTTGCGGATTGGTCAATCCATTCGCGAGATATGGCAGTTTGGTTGTAAGAAACGCTTGAGAAACTCAAAATTTTCGTAGTTCTGATGCGCGAAACGAATAACTAGAACGTCCTAGGGGAAAACTACACATACCGTTTTAATCGGGCGAGTTTCTACTTTCAGATGCAACAGAAATTTTGCGGATTGGTCAATCCGTTCGCGAGATATGACAGTTTGGAGTTAAGAAACGCTTGAGAAAACCAAAATTTTCGCAGTTCTGATGCTCGAAACGAATAACTAGAACGGCCTAGGGGAAAACTACACATACCGTTGTAATCGGGCGAGTTTCTACTTTCAGATGCAACAGAAATTTTGCGGAGTGGTCAATCCGTTCGCGAGATATGACAGTTTTGAGGTAAGAAACGCTTGAGAAACACAAAATTTTCGCAGTTCTGATGCTCGAAACGAAAAACTAGAACGGCCTAGGGAAAAGCACACATAGCGCGGTAATCGGGCGAGATTCTGCCTTCAGATGCAACAGAAATTTTACGGATTGGTCAATCCGTTCGCGAGATATGGCAGTTTGGGTGTAAGGAACGCTTGAGAAACTCAAAATTTTCGCAGTTCTAATGCTCGAAACGAATAACTAGAACGGCCTGGGGGAAAAGTACGCATACCTTGTAATCGGGCGAGTTTCTACTTTCAGATGCAACAGAAATTTTGCGGATTGGTCAATCCGTTCGCGAGATATGGCAGTTTGGAGGAAAGAAACGCTTGAGAAACTCAAAATTTTCGCAGTTCTGATGCTCGAAACGAATAACTAGAACGGCCTAGGGGAAAACTACGCATGCCTTTGTAATCGCGCGAGTTTCTACTTTCAGGTGCGACAGAAATTTTGCGGATTGGTCAATCCGTTCGCGAGATATGGCAGTTTGGAGGTAAGAAACGCTTGAGAAACTCAAAATTTTCGCAGTTCTGATGCTCGAAACGAAAAACTAGAGTGGCCTAGGGGAAAAGTACACATAGCGCGGTAATTGGGCGAGTTTCTACCTTCAGATGCAACAGAAATTTTGCGGATTGGTCAATCCGTTCGCGAGATATGGCAGTTTGGTTGTAAGAAACGCTTGAGAAACTCAAAATTTTCGCAGTTCTGATGCGCGAAACGAATAACTAGTACGTCCTGGGGGAAGAATACGCATACGGTTGTAATCGGGCGAGTTTCTACTTTCAGATGCAACAGAAATTTTGCGGATTGGTCAATCCGTTCGCGAGATATGGCAGCTTGGAGATATGAAACGCTTGAGAAACTCAAAATTTTCGCAGTTCTGATGCTCGAAACGAATAACTAGAACGGCCTTGGGGAAAAGTACGCATACCGTTGTAATCGGGCGAGTTTCTACTTTCAGATGCAACAGAAATTTTGCGGATTTGTCAATCCGTTCGCGAGATATGGCAGTTTGGAGGTAAGAAACGCTTGAGAAACTCAAAATTTTCGCAGTTCTGATGCTCGAAACGAATAACTAGAACGGCCTGGGTGAAAAGTACGCATACCGTTGTAATCGGGCGAGTTTCTACTTTCAGATGCAACAGAAATTTTACGGATTGGTCAATCCGTTCGCGAGATATGACACTTTGGAGGTAAGCAACGCTTGAGAAACTCAAAATTTTCGCAGTTCTGATGCTCGAAACGAATAACTAGTACGGCCTGGGGGAAAAATACGCATACGGTTGTAATCGGGCGAGTTTCTACTTTCAGATGCAACAGAAATTTTGCGGATTGGTCTATCCGTTCGCGAGATATGGCAGTTTGGAGGTAAGAAACGCTTGAGAAACTCAAAATTTTCGCAGTTCTGATGCTCGAAACGAATAACTAGAACGGCCTGGGGGAAAAGTACGCATACCGTTGTAATCGGGCGAGTTTCTACTTTCAGATGCGACAGAAATTTTGCGGATTGGTCAATCCGTTCGCGAGATATGGCAGTTTGGAGGTATGAAACGCTTGAGAAACTCAAAATTTTCGCAGTTCTGATGCTCGAAACGAAAAACTAGAACGGCCTAGGGGAAAAATACACATACCGTTGTAATCGGGCGATTTTCTACTTTCAGATGCAACAGAAATTTTGCGGATTGGTCAATCCGTTCGCGAGATATGGCAGTTTGGAGGTATGAAACGCTTGAGAAACTCAAAATTTTCGCAGTTCTAATGCTCGAAACGATTAACTAGAATGGCCTAGGGGAAAACTACACATAACGTTGTAATCGGGCGAGTTTCTACTTTCAGATGCAACAGAAATTTTGCGGATTGGTCAATCCGTTCGCGAGATATGGCAGTTTGGAGGTAAGAAACGCTTGAGAAACTCAAAATTTTCGCAGTTCTGATGCTCGAAACGAATAACTAGAACGTCCTGGGGGAAAAGTACGCATACCGTTGTTATCGGGCGAGTTTCTACTTTCAGATGCAACAGAAATTTTGCGGATTGGTCTATCCGTTCGCGAGATATGGCAGTTTGGAGGTAAGAAACGCTTGAGAAACTCAAAATTTTCGCAGTTCTGATGCTCGAAACGAATAACTAGAACGGCCTGGGGGAAAAGTACGCATACCGTTGTAATCGGGCGAGTTTCTACTTTCAGATGCAACCGAAATTTTGCGGATCGGTCAATCCGTTCGCGAGATATGGCAGTTTGGAGGTAAGAAACGCTTGAGAAACTCAAAATTTTCGCAGTTCTGATGCTCGAAACGAATAACTAGAACGGCCTGGGTGAAAAGTACGCATACCGTTGTAATCGGGCGAGCTTCTACTTTCAGATGCAACAGAAATTTTGCGGATTGGTCAATCCGTTCGCAAGATATGGCAGTTTGGAGGTAAGAAACGCTTGAGAAACTCAAAATTTTCGCAGTTCTGATGCTCGAAACGAATAACTAGAACGGCCTAGGGGAAAACTACGCATGCCGTTGTAATCGGGCGAGATTCTACTTTCAGATGCAACAGAAATTTTGCGGATTGGTCCATCCGTTCGCGAGATATGGCAGTTTGGATGTAAGAAACGCTTGAGAAACTCAAAATTTTCGCAGTTCTGATGCTCGAAACGAATAACTAGAACGGCCTGGGGGAAAAGTACGCATACCGTTGTAATCGGGCGAGTTTCTACTTTCAGATGCGACAGAAATTTTCGAAACGAATAACTAGAACGGCCTAGGGGAAAACTACGCATGCCGTTGTAATCGGGCGAGATTCTACTTTCAGATGCAACAGAAATTTTGCGGATTGGTCAATCCGTTCGCGAGATATGGCAGTTTGGATGTAAGAAACGCTTGAGAAACTCAAAATTTTCGCAGTTCTGATGCTCGAAACGAAAAACTAGAACGGCCTGGGGGAAAAGTACGCATACCGTTGTAATCGGGCGAGTTTCTACTTTCAGATGCAACAGAAATTTTGCGGATTGGTCAATCCGTTCGCGAGATATGGCAGTTTGGATGTAAGAAACGCTTGAGAAACTCAAAATTTTCGCAGTTCAGATGCTCGAAACGAATAACAAGAACGGCCTAGGGGAAAAGTACACATAGCGCGGAAATTGGGCGAGTTTCTACTTTCAGATGCAACAGAAATTTTGCGGATTGGTCAATCCGTTCGCGAGATATGGCAGTTTGGATGTAAGAAACGCTTGAGGAACTCAAAATTTTCGCAATTCTGATGCTCGAAACGATAAACTAGAACGGCCTAGGGGAAAAGTACACATAGCGCGGAAATTGGGCGAGTTTCTACTTTCAGATGCAACAGAAATTTTGCGGATTGGTCAATCCGTTCGCCAGATATGGCAGTTTGGATGTAAGAAACGCTTGAGAAACTCAAAATTTTCGCAGTTCTGATGCTCGAAACGAATAACCAGTGCGGCCTGGGGGAAAAATACGCATACGGTTGTAATCGGGCGAGTTTCGACTTTTAGATGCAACAGAAATTTTGCGGATTGGTCAATCCGTTCGCGAGATATGGCAGTTTGGAGGTATGAAACGCTTGAGAAACTCAAAATTTTCGCAGTTCTGATGCTCGAAACGAATAACTAGAACGGCCTGGGGGAAAAGTACGCATACCGTTGTAATCGGGCGAGTTTCTACTTTCAGATGCAACAGAAATTTTGCGGATTGGTCAATCCGTTCGCGAGATATGGCAGTTTGGATGTAAGAAACGCTTGAGAAACTCAAAATTTTCGCAGTTCAGATGCTCGAAACGAATAACAAGAACGGCCTAGGGGAAAACTACGCATGCCGTTGTAATCGGGCGAGATTCTACTTTCAGATGCAACAGAAATTTTGCGGATTGGTCAATCCGTTCGCGAGATATGGCAGTTTGGAGGTATGAAACGCTTGAGAAACTCACAATTGTCGCAGTTCTGATGCTCGAAAAGAATAACTAGAACGGCCTGGGTGAAAAGTACGCATCCCGTTGTAATCGGGCGAGTTTCTACTTTCAGATGCAACAGAAATTTTGCGGATTGGTCAATCCGTTCGCGAGATATGGCAGTTTGGAGGTAAGAAACGCTTGAGAAACCCAAAATTTTCGCAGTTCTGATGCTCGAAACGAATAACTACAACGGCCTGTGGGAAAAGTACGCATACCGTTGTAATCGGGCGATTTTCTACTTTCAGATGCAACAGAAATTTTGCGGATTGGTCAATCCGTTCGCGAGATATGGCTGTTTGGAGGTAAGAAACGCTTGAGAAACTCAAAATTTTCGCAGTTCTGATGCTCGAAACGAATAACTAGAACGGCCTGGGGGAAAAGTACGCATACCGTTGTAATCGGGCGTGTTTCTACTTTCAGATGCAACAGAAATTTTGCGGATTGGTCAATCCGTTCGCGAGATATGGCAGTTTGGATGTAAGAAACGCTTGAGGAACTCAAAATTTTCGCAATTCTGATGCTCGAAACGATAAACTAGAACGGCCTAGGGGAAAAGTACACATAGCGCGGACATTGGGCGAGTTTCTACTTTCAGATGCAACAGAAATTTTGCGGATTGGTCAATCCGTTCGCGAGATATGGCAGTTTGGATGTAAGAAACGCTTGAGAAACTCAAAATTTTCGCAGTTCTGATGCTCGAAACGAATAACCAGTGCGGCCTGGGGGAAAAATACGCATACGGTTGTAATCGGGCGAGTTTCTACTTTCAGATGCAACAGAAATTTTGCGGATTGGTCAATCCGTTCGCGAGATATGGCAGTTTGGAGGTATGAAACGCTTGAGAAACTCAAAATTTTCGCAGTTCTGATGCTCGAAACGAATAACTAGAACGGCCTGGGGGAAAAGTACGCATACCGTTGTAATCGGGCGAGTTTCTACTTTCAGATGCAACAGAAATTTTGCGGATTGGTCAATCCGTTCGCGAGATATGGCAGTTTGGATGTAAGAAACGCTTGAGAAACTCAAAATTTTCGCAGTTCAGATGCTCGAAACGAATAACAAGAACGGCCTAGGGGAAAACTACGCATGCCGTTGTAATCGGGCGAGATTCTACTTTCAGATGCAACAGAAATTTTGCGGATTGGTCAATCCGTTCGCGAGGTATGGCAGTTTGGATGTAAGAAACGCTTGAGAAACTCAAAATTTTCGCAGTTCTGATGCTCGAAAAGAATAACTAGAAGGCCTGGGGGAAAAGTACGCATACCGTTGTAATCGGGCGAGTTTCTACTTTCAGATGCAACAGAAATTTTGCGGATTGGTCAATCCGTTCGCGAGATGTGATAGTTTGGAGGTAAGAAACGCTTGAGAAACTCAAAATTTTCGCAGTTCTGATGCTCGAAACGAAAAACTAGAACGGCCTAGGGGAAAAGTAGACATAGCGCGGTAATTGGGCGAGTTTCTACCTTCAGTTGCAACAGAAATTTTGCGGATTGGTCAATCCGTTCGCGAGATATGGCAGTTTGGAGGTAAGAAACGCTTGAGAAACTCAAAATTTTCGCAGTTCTGATGCTCGAAACGAATAACTAGAACGGCCTGGTGGAAAAGTACGCATACCGTTGTAATCGGGCGAGTTTCTACTTTCAGATGCAACAGAAATTTTGCGGATTGGTCAATCCGTTCGCGAGATATGGCAGTTTGGAGGTATGAAACGCTTGAGAAACTCAAAATTTTCGCAGTTCTGATGCTCGAAAAGAATAACTAGAACGGCCTGGGTGAAAATTACGCATCCCGTTGTAATCGGGCGAGTTTCTACTTTCAGATGCAACAGAAATTTTGCGGATTGGTCAATCCGTTCGCGAGATACGGCAGTTTGGAGGTAAGAAACGCTTGAGAAACCCAAAATTTTCGCAGTTCTGATGCTCGAAACGAATAACTAGAACGGCCTGTGGGAAAAGTACGCATACCGTTGTAATCGGGCGATTTTCTACTTTCAGGTGCGACAGAAATTTTGCGGATTGGTCAATCCGTTCGCGAGATATGGCAGTTTGGAGGTAAGAAACGCTTGAGAAACCCAAAATTTTGGAAGTTCTGATGCTCGAAACGAATAACTAGAACGGCCTGTGGGAAAAGTACGCATACCGTTGTAAACGGGCAATTTTCTACTTTCAGATGCGACAGAAATTTTGCGGATTGGTCAATCCGTTCGCGAGATATGGCAGTTTGGAGTTAAGAAACGCTTGAGAAACTCAAAATTTTCGCAGTTCTGATCCTCGGAACGAATTACTAGAATGGCCTAGGGGAAAACTACACATACCGTTGTAATCGGGCGAGTTTCTACTTTCAGATGCAACAGAAATTTTGCGGATTGGTCAATCCGTTCGCGAGATATGGCAGTTTGGAGGTAAGGAACGCTTGAGAAACTCAAAATTTTCGCAGTTCTGATGCTCGAAACGATTAACTAGAATGGCCTAGGGGAAAACTACACATACCGTTGTAATCGGGCGAGTTTCTACTTTCAGATGCAACAGAAATTTTGCGGATTGGTCAATCCGTTCGCGAGATATGGCAGTTTGGAGGTAAGGAACGCTTGAGAAACTCAAAATTTTCGCAGTTCTGATGCTCGAAACGATTAACTAGAACGGCCTAGTAGAAAAGTAGACATACCGTTGTAATCGGGCGAGTTTCTACTTTCAGATGCAACAGAAATTTTGCGGATTGGTCAATCCGTTCGCGAGATATGATAGTTTGGAGGTAAGAAACGCTTGAGAAACTCAAAATTTTCGCAGTTCTGATGCTCGAAACGAAAAACTAGAACGGCCTAGGGGAAAAGTACACATAGCGCGGTAATTGGGCGAGTTTCTACCTTCAGTTGCAACAGAAATTTTGCGGATTGGTCAATCCGTTCGCGAGATATGGCAGTTTGGAGGTAAGAAACGCAAGAGAAACTCAAAATTTTCGTAGTTCTGATGCTCGAAACGAATAACTAGAACGGCCTGGGGGAAAAGTACGCATCCCGTTGTAATCGGGCGAGTTTCTACTTTCAGATGCAACAGAAATTTTGCGGATTGGTCAATCCGTTCGCGAGATATGGCAGTTTGGAGGTAAGAAACGCTTGAGAAACCCAAAATTTTCGCAGTTCTGATGCTCGAAACGAATAACTGGAACGGCCTGTGGGAAAAGTACGCATACCGTTGTAATCGGGCGATTTTCTACTTTCAGATGCGACAGAAATTTTGCGGATTGGTCAATCCGTTCGCGAGATATGGCAGTTTGGAGGTAAGAAACGCTTGAGAAACTCAAAATTTTCGCAGTTCTGATGCTCGAAACGATTAACTAGAATGGCCTAGGGGAAAACTACACATACCGTTGTAATCGGGCGAGTTTCTACTTTCAGATGCAACAGAAATTTTGCGGATTGGTCAATCCGTTCGCGAGATATGGCAGTTTGGAGGTAAGGAACGCTTGAGAAACTCAAAATTTTCGCAGTTCTGATGCTCGAAACGAATAACTAGAACGGCCTGGGTGAAAATTACGCATCCCGTTGTAATCGGGCGAGTTTCTACTTTCAGATGCAACAGAAATTTTGCGGATTGGTCAATCCGTTCGCGAGATACGGCAGTTTGGAGGTAAGAAACGCTTGAGAAACCCAAAATTTTCGCAGTTCTGATGCTCGAAACGAATAACTAGAACGGCCTGTGGGAAAAGTACGCATACCGTTGTAATCGGGCGATTTTCTACTTTCAGGTGCGACAGAAATTTTGCGGATTGGTCAATCCGTTCGCGAGATATGGCAGTTTGGAGGTAAGAAACGCTTGAGAAACCCAAAATTTTGGAAGTTCTGATGCTCGAAACGAATAACCAGAACGGCCTGTGGGAAAAGTACGCATACCGTTGTAAACGGGCAATTTTCTACTTTCAGATGCGACAGAAATTTTGCGGATTGGTCAATCCGTTCGCGAGATATGGCAGTTTGGAGTTAAGAAACGCTTGAGAAACTCAAAATTTTCGCAGTTCTGATGCTCGGAACGAATTACTAGAATGGCCTAGGGGAAAACTACACATACCGTTGTAATCGGGCGAGTTTCTACTTTCAGATGCAACAGAAATTTTGCGGATTGGTCAATCCGTTCGCGAGATACGGCAGTTTGGAGGTAAGGAACGCTTGAGAAACTCAAAATTTTCGCAGTTCTGATGCTCGAAACGATTAACTAGAACGGCCTAGTAGAAAAGTAGACATACCGTTGTAATCGGGCGAGTTTCTACTTTCAGATGCAACAGAAATTTTGCGGATTGGTCAATCCGTTCGCGAGATATGATAGTTTGGAGGTAAGAAACGCTTGAGAAACTCAAAATTTTCGCAGTTCTGATGCTCGAAACGAAAAACTAGAACGGCCTAGGGGAAAAGTACACATAGCGCGGTAATTGGGCGAGTTTCTACCTTCAGTTGCAACAGAAATTTTGCGGATTGGTCAATCCGTTCGCGAGATATGGCAGTTTGGAGGTAAGAAACGCTTGAGAAACTCAAAATTTTCGTAGTTCTGATGCTCGAAACGAATAACTAGAACGGCCTGGGGGAAAAGTACGCATCCCGTTGTAATCGGGCGAGTTTCTACTTTCAGATGCAACAGAAATTTTGCGGATTGGTCAATCCGTTCGCGAGATATGGCAGTTTGGAGGTAAGAAACGCTTGAGAAACCCAAAATTTTCGCAGTTCTGATGCTCGAAACGAATAACTGGAACGGCCTGTGGGAAAAGTACGCATACCGTTGTAATCGGGCGATTTTCTACTTTCAGATGCGACAGAAATTTTGCGGATTGGTCAATCCGTTCGCGAGATATGGCAGTTTGGAGGTAAGGAACGCTTGAGAAACTCAAAATTTTCGCAGTTCTGATGCTCGAAACGAATAACTAGAACGGCCTGGGGGAGAAGTACGCATACCGTTGTAATCGGGCGAGTTTCTACTTTCAGATGCAACAGAAATTTTGCGGATTGGTCAATCCGTTCGCGAGATATGGCAGTTTGGAGGTAAGGAACGCTTGAGAAACTCAAAATTGTCGCAGTTCTGATGCTCGAAACGATTAACTAGAATGGCCTAGGGGAAAACTACACATACCGTTGTAATCGGGGGAGTTTCTACTTTCAGATGCAACAGAAATTTTGCGGATTGGTCAATCCGTTCGCGAGATATGGCAGTTTGGAGGTAAGAAACGCTTGAGAAACTCAAAATTTTCGCAGTTCTGATGCTCGAAACGATTAACTAGAATGGCCTAGTAGAAAAGTAGACATACCGTTGTAATCGGGCGAGTTTCTACTTTCAGATGCAACAGAAATTTTGCGGATTGGTCAATCCGTTCGCGAGATATGATAGTTTGGAGGTAAGAAACGCTTGAGAAACTCAAAATTTTCGCAGTTCTGATGCTCGAAACGAAAAACTAGAACGGCCTAGGGGAAAAGTACACATAGCGCGGTAATTGGGCGAGTTTCTACCTTCAGTTGCAACAGAAATTTTGCGGATTGGTCAATCCGTTCGCGAGATATGGCAGTTTGGAGGTAAGAAACGCTTGAGAAACTCAAAATTTTCGTAGTTCTGATGCTCGAAACGAATAACTAGAACGGCCTGGGGGAAAAGTACGCATCCCGTTGTAATCGGGCGAGTTTCTACTTTCAGATGCAACAGAAATTTTGCGGATTGGTCAATCCGTTCGCGAGATATGGCAGTTTGGAGGTAAGAAACGCTTGAGAAACCCAAAATTTTCGCAGTTCTGATGCTCGAAACGAATAACTGGAACGGCCTGTGGGAAAAGTACGCATACCGTTGTAATCGGGCGATTTTCTACTTTCAGATGCGACAGAAATTTTGCGGATTGGTCAATCCGTTCGCGAGATATGGCAGTTTGGAGGTAAGGAACGCTTGAGAAACTCAAAATTTTCGCAGTTCTGATGCTCGAAACGAATAACTAGAACGGCCTGGGGGAGAAGTACGCATACCGTTGTAATCGGGCGAGTTTCTACTTTCAGATGCAACAGAAATTTTGCGGATTGGTCAATCCGTTCGCGAGATATGGCAGTTTGGAGGTAAGGAACGCTTGAGAAACTCAAAATTGTCGCAGTTCTGATGCTCGAAACGATTAACTAGAATGGCCTAGGGGAAAACTACACATACCGTTGTAATCGGGGGAGTTTCTACTTTCAGATGCAACAGAAATTTTGCGGATTGGTCAATCCGTTCGCGAGATATGGCAGTTTGGAGGTAAGAAACGCTTGAGAAACTCAAAATTTTCGCAGTTCTGATGCTCGAAACGATTAACTAGAATGGCCTAGTAGAAAAGTAGACATACCGTTGTAATCGGGCGAGTTTCTACTTTCAGATGCAACAGAAATTTTGCGGATTGGTCAATCCGTTCGCGAGATATGATAGTTTGGAGGTAAGAAACGCTTGAGAAACTCAAAATTTTCGCAGTTCTGATGCTCGAAACGAAAAACTAGAACGGCCTAGGGGAAAAGTACACATAGCGCGGTAATTGGGCGAGTTTCTACCTTCAGCTGCAACAGAAATTTTGCGGATTGGTCAATCCGTTCGCGAGATATGGCAGTTTGGAGGTAAGAAACGCTTGAGAAACTCAAAATTTTCGTAGTTCTGATGCTCGAAACGAATAACTAGAACGGCCTGGGGGAAAAGTACGCATACCGTTGTAATCGGGCGAGTTTCTACTTTCATATGCAACAGAAATTTTGCGGATTGGTCAATCCGTTCGCGAGAAATGGCAGTTTGGAGGTATGAAACGCTTGAGAAACTCAAAATTTTCGCAGTTCTGATGCTCGAAACGATTAACTAGAACGGCCTAGGGGAAAAGTAGACATACCGTTGTAATCGGGCGAGTTTCTACTTTCAGATGCAACAGAAATTTTGCGGATTGGTCAATCCGTTCGCGAGATATGGCAGTTTGGAGGTAAGGAACGCTTGAGAAACTCAAAATTTTCACAGTTCTGATGCTCGAAACGATTAACTAGAATGGCCTAGGGGAAAACTAAACATACCGTTGTAATCGGGCGAGTTTCTACTTTCAGATGCAACAGAAATTTTGCGGATTGGTCAATCCGTTCGCGAGATATGGCAGTTTGGAGGTAAGAAACGCTTGAGAAACTCAAAATTTTCGCAGTTCTGATGCTCGAAACGATTAACTAGAACGGCCTAGGGGAAAAGTAGACATACCGTTGTAATCGGGCGAGTTTCTACTTTCAGATGCAACAGAAATTTTGCGGATTGGTCAATCCGTTCGCGAGATATGATAGTTTGGAGGTAAGAAACGCTTGAGAAACTCAAAATTTTCGCAGTTCTGATGCTCGAAACGAAAAACTAGAACGGCCTAGGTGAAAAGTAGACATAGCGCGGTAATTGGGCGAGTTTCTACCTTCAGTTGCAACAGAAATTTTGCGGATTGGTCAATCCGATCGCGGGATATGGCAGTTTGGAGGTAAGAAACGCTTGAGAAACTCAAAATTTTCGCTGTTCTGATGCTCGAAACGAATAACTAGAACGGCCTGGGGGAAAAGTACGCATACCGTTGTAATCGGGCGAGTTTCTACTTTCAGATGCAACAGAAATTTTGCCGATTGGTCAATCCGTTCGCGAGATATGGCAGTTTGGAGGTAAGGAACGCTTGAGAAACTCAAAATTGTCGCAGTTCTGATGCTCGAAACGATTAACTAGAATGGCCTAGGGGAAAACTACACATACCGTTGTAATCGGGGGAGTTTCTACTTTCAGATGCAACAGAAATTTTGCGGATTGGTCAATCCGTTCGCGAGATATGGCAGTTTGGAGGTAAGAAACGCTTGAGAAACTCAAAATTTTCGCAGTTCTGATGCTCGAAACGATTAACTAGAATGGCCTAGTAGAAAAGTAGACATACCGTTGTAATCGGGCGAGTTTCTACTTTCAGATGCAACAGAAATTTTGCGGATTGGTCAATCCGTTCGCGAGATATGATAGTTTGGAGGTAAGAAACGCTTGAGAAACTCAAAATTTTCGCAGTTCTGATGCTCGAAACGAAAAACTAGAACGGCCTAGGGGAAAAGTAGACATAGCGCGGTAATTGGGCGAGTTTCTACCTTCAGTTGCAACAGAAATTTTGCGGATTGGTCAATCCGTTCGCGAGATATGGCAGTTTGGAGGTATGAAACGCTTGAGAAACTCAAAATTTTCGCAGTTCTGATGCTCGAAAAGAATAACTAGAACGGCCTGGGTGAAAAGTACGCATCCCGTTGTAATCGGGCGAGTTTCTACTTTCAGATGCAACAGAAATTTTACGGATTGGTCAAGAAACGCTTGAGAAACTCAAAATTTACGCAGTTCTGATGCTCGAAACGAAAAACTAGAACGGCCTAGGGGAAAAGTAGACATAGCGCGGTAATTGGGCGAGTTTCTACCTTCAGTTGCAACAGAAATTTTGCGGATTGGTCAATCCGTTCGCGAGATATGGCAGTTTGGAGGTAAGAAACGCTTGAGAAACTCAAAATTTTCGCAGTTCTGATGCTCGAAACGAATAACTAGAACGGCCTGGGGGAAAAGTACGCATACCGTTGTAATCGGGCGAGTTTCTACTTTCAGATGCAACAGAAATTTTGCGGATTTGTCAATCCGTTCGCGAGATATGGCAGTTTGGAGGTATGAAACGCTTGAGAAACTCAAAATTTTCGCAGTTCTGATGCTCGAAAAGAATAACTAGAACGGCCTGGGTGAAAAGTACGCATCCCGTTGTAATCGGGCGAGTTTCTACTTTCAGATGCAACAGAAATTTTGCGGATTGGTCAATCCGTTCGCGAGATATGGCAGTTTGGAGGTAAGAAACGCTTGAGAAACCCAAAATTTTCGCAGTTCTGATGCTCGAAACGAATAACTAGAACGGCCTGTGGGAAAAGTACGCATACCGTTGTAATCGGGCGATTTTCTACTTTCAGATGCGACAGAAATTTTGCGGATTGGTCAATCCGTTCGCGAGATATGGCTGTTTGGAGGTAAGAAACGCTTGAGAAACTCAAAATTTTCGCAGTTCTGATGCTCGAAACGAATAACTAGAACGGCCTGGGGGAAAAGTACGCATACCGTTGTAATCGGGCGAGTTTCTACTTTCAGATGCAACAGAAATTTTGCGGATTGGTCAATCCGTTCGCGAGATATGGCAGTTTGGAGGTAAGGAACGCTTGAGAAACTCAAAATTGTCGCAGTTCTGATGCTCGAAACGATTAACTAGAATGGCCTAGGGGAAAACTACACCTACCGTTGTAATCGGGCGAGTTTCTACTTTCAGATGCAACAGAAATTTTGCGGATTGGTCAATCCGTTCGCGAGATATGGCAGTTTGGAGGTAAGAAACGCTTGAGAAACTCAAAATTTTCGCAGTTTTGATGCTCGAAACGATTAACTAGAACGGCCTAGTAGAAAAGTAGACATACCGTTGTAATCGGGCGAGTTTCTACTTTCAGATGCAACAGAAATTTTGCGGATTGGTCAATCCGTTCGCGAGATATGATAGTTTGGAGGTATGAAACGCTTGAGAAACTCAAAATTTCCGCAGTTCTGATGCTCGAAACGAAAAACTAGAACGGCCTAGGGGAAAAGTACACATAGCGCGGTAATTGGGCGAGTTTCTACCTTCAGTTGCAACAGAAATTTTGCGGATTGGTCAATCCGTTCGCGAGATATGGCAGTTTGGAGGTAAGAAACGCTTGAGAAACTCAAAATTTTCGTAGTTCTGATGCTCGAAACGAATAACTAGAACGGCCTTGGGGAAAAGTACGCATACCGTTGTAATCGGGCGAGTTTCTACTTTCAGATGCATCAGAAATTTTGCGTATTGGTCAATCCGTTCGCGAGATATGGCAGTTTGGAGGTAAGAAACGCTTGAAAAACTCAAAATTTTCGCAGTTCTGATGCTCGAAACGATTAACTAGAACGGCCTAGGGGAAAAGTAGACATACCGTTGTAATCGGGCGAGTTTCTACTTTCAGATGCAACAGAAATTTTGCGGATTGGTCAATCCGTTCGCGAGATATGGCAGTTTGGAGGTAAGAAACGCTTGAGAAACTCAAAATTTTCGCAGTTCTGATGCTCGAAACGATTAACTAGAACGGCCTAGGGGAAAAGTAGACATACCGTTGTAATCGGGCGAGTTTCTACTTTCAGATGCAACAGAAATTTTGCGGATTGGTCAATCCGTTCGCGAGATATGGCAGTTTGGAGGTAAGAAACGCTTGAGAAACTCAAAATTTTCGTAGTTCTGATGCTCGAAACGAATAACTAGAACGGCCTGGGTGAAAAGTACGCATCCCGTTGTAATCGGGCGAGTTTCTACTTTCAGATGCAACAGAAATTTTGCGGATTGGTCAATCCGTTCGCGAGATATGGCAGTTTGGAGGTAAGAAACGCTTGAGAAACCCAAAATTTTCGCAGTTCTGATGCTCGAAACGAATAACTAGAACGGCCTGTGGGAAAAGTACGCATACCGTTGTAATCGGGCGATTTTCTACTTTCAGATGCGACAGAAATTTTGCGGATTGGTCAATCCGTTCGCGAGATATGGCTGTTTGGAGGTAAGAAACGCTTGAGAAACTCAAAATTTTCGCAGTTCTGATGCTCGAAACGAATAACTAGAACGGCCTAGGGGAAAACTACGCATGCCGTTGTAATCGGGCGAGTTTCTACTTTCAGATGCAACAGAAATTTTACGGATTGGTCAAGAAACGCTTGAGAAACTCAAAATTTACGCAGTTCTGATGCTCGAAACGAAAAACTAGAACGGCCTAGGGGAAAAGTAGACATAGCGCGGTAATTGGTCGAGTTTCTACCTTCAGTTGCAACAGAAATCTTGCGGATTGGTCAATCCGTTCGCGAGATATGGCAGTTTGGAGGTAAGAAACGCTTGAGAAACTCAAAATTTTCGCAGTTCTGATGCTCGAAACGAATAACTAGAACGGCCTGGGGGAAAAGTACGCATACCGTTGTAATCGGGCGAGTTTCTACTTTCAGATGCAACAGAAATTTTGCGGATTTGTCAATCCGTTCGCGAGATATGGCAGTTTGGAGGTATGAAACGCTTGAGAAACTCAAAATTTTCGCAGTTCTGATGCTCGAAAAGAATAACTAGAACGGCCTGGGTGAAAAGTACGCATCCCGTTGTAATCGGGCGAGTTTCTACTTTCAGATGCAACAGAAATTTTGCGGATTGGTCAATCCGTTCGCGAGATATGGCAGTTTGGAGGTAAGAAACGCTTGAGAAACCCAAAATTTTCGCAGTTCTGATGCTCGAAACGAATAACTAGAACGGCCTGGGGGAAAAGTACGCATACCGTTGTAATCGGGCGAGTTTCTACTTTCAGATGCAACAAAAATTTTGCGGATTGGTCAATCCGTTCGCGAGATATGGCAGTTTGGAGGTAAGGAACGCTTGAGAAACTCAAAATTGTCGCAGATCTGATGCTCGAAACGATTAACTAGAATGGCCTAGGGGAAAACTACACCTACCGTTGTAATCGGGCGAGTTTCTACTTTCAGATGCAACAGAAATTTTGCGGATTGGTCAATCCGTTCGCGAGATATGGCAGTTTGGAGGTAAGAAACGCTTGAGAAACTCAAAATTTTCGCAGTTTTGATGCTCGAAACGATTAACTAGAACGGCCTAGTAGAAAAGTAGACATACCGTTGTAATCGGGCGAGTTTCTACTTTCAGATGCAACAGAAATTTTGCGGATTGGTCAATCCGTTCGCGAGATATGATAGTTTGGAGGTATGAAACGCTTGAGAAACTCAAAATTTCCGCAGTTCTGATGCTCGAAACGAAAAACTAGAACGGCCTAGGGGAAAAGTACACATAGCGCGGTAATTGGGCGAGTTTCTACCTTCAGTTGCAACAGAAATTTTGCGGATTGGTCAATCCGTTCGCGAGATATGGCAGTTTGGAGGTAAGAAACGCTTGAGAAACTCAAAATTTTCGTAGTTCTGATGCTCGAAACGAATAACTAGAACGGCCTTGGGGAAAAGTACGCATACCGTTGTAATCGGGCGAGTTTCTACTTTCAGATGCATCAGAAATTTTGCGTATTGGTCAATCCGTTCGCGAGATATGGCAGTTTGGAGGTAAGAAACGCTTGAAAAACTCAAAATTTTCGCAGTTCTGATGCTCGAAACGATTAACTAGAACGGCCTAGGGGAAAAGTAGACATACCGTTGTAATCGGGCGAGTTTCTACTTTCAGATGCAACAGAAATTTTGCGGATTGGTCAATCCGTTCGCGAGATATGGCAGTTTGGAGGTAAGAAACGCTTGAGAAACTCAAAATTTTCGCAGTTCTGATGCTCGAAACGATTAACTAGAACGGCCTAGGGGAAAAGTAGACATACCGTTGTAATCGGGCGAGTTTCTACTTTCAGATGCAACAGAAATTTTGCGGATTGGTCAATCCGTTCGCGAGATATGGCAGTTTGGAGGTAAGAAACGCTTGAGAAACTCAAAATTTTCGTAGTTCTGATGCTCGAAACGAATAACTAGAACGGCCTGGGTGAAAAGTACGCATCCCGTTGTAATCGGGCGAGTTTCTACTTTCAGATGCAACAGAAATTTTGCGGATTGGTCAATCCGTTCGCGAGATATGGCAGTTTGGAGGTAAGAAACGCTTGAGAAACCCAAAATTTTCGCAGTTCTGATGCTCGAAACGAATAACTAGAACGGCCTGTGGGAAAAGTACGCATACCGTTGTAATCGGGCGATTTTCTACTTTCAGATGCGACAGAAATTTTGCGGATTGGTCAATCCGTTCGCGAGATATGGCTGTTTGGAGGTAAGAAACGCTTGAGAAACTCAAAATTTTCGCAGTTCTGATGCTCGAAACGAATAACTAGAACGGCCTAGGGGAAAACTACGCATGCCGTTGTAATCGGGCGAGTTTCTACTTTCAGATGCAACAGAAATTTTACGGATTGGTCAAGAAACGCTTGAGAAACTCAAAATTTACGCAGTTCTGATGCTCGAAACGAAAAACTAGAACGGCCTAGGGGAAAAGTAGACATAGCGCGGTAATTGGGCGAGTTTCTACCTTCAGTTGCAACAGAAATCTTGCGGATTGGTCAATCCGTTCGCGAGATATGGCAGTTTGGAGGTAAGAAACGCTTGAGAAACTCAAAATTTTCGCAGTTCTGATGCTCGAAACGAATAACTAGAACGGCCTGGGGGAAAAGTACGCATCCCGTTGTAATCGGGCGAGTTTCTACTTTCAGATGCAACAGAAATTTTGCGGATTGGTCAATCCGTTCGCGAGATATGGCAGTTTGGAGGTAAGAAACGCTTGAGAAACCCAAAATTTTCGCAGTTCTGATGCTCGAAACGAATAACTAGAACGGCCTGTGGGAAAAGTACGCATACCGTTGTAATCGGGCGATTTTCTACTTTCAGATGCGACAGAAATTTTGCGGATTGGTCAATCCGTTCGCGAGATATGGCTGTTTGGAGGTAAGAAACGCTTGAGAAACTCAAAATTTTCGCAGTTCTGATGCTCGAAACGAATAACTAGAACGGCCTGGGGGAAAAGTACGCATACCGTTGTAATCGGGCGAGTTTCTACTTTCAGATGCATCAGAAATTTTGCGTATTGGTCAATCCGTTCGCAAGATATGGCAGTTTGGAGGTAAGAAACGCTTGAAAAACTCAAAATTTTCGCAGTTCTGATGCTCGAAACGATTAACTAGAACGGCCTAGGGGAAAAGTAGACATACCGTTGTAATCGGGCGAGTTTCTACTTTCAGATGCAACAGAAATTTTGCGGATTGGTCAATCCGTTCGCGAGATATGATAGTTTGGAGGTAAGAAACGCTTGAGAAACTCAAAATTTTCGCAGTTCTGATGCTGGAAACGAAAAACTAGAATGGCCTAGGGGAAAAGTACACATAGCGCGGTAATTGGGCGAGTTTCTACCTTCAGTTGCAACAGAAATTTTGCGGATTGGTCAATCCGTTCGCGAGATATGGCAGTTTGGAGGTATGAAACGCTTGAGAAACTCAAAATTTTCACAGTTCTGATGCTCGAAACGATTAACTAGAATGGCCTAGGGGAAAACTACACATGCCGTTGTAATCGGGCGAGTTTCTACTTTCAGATGCAACAGAAATTTTGCGGATTGGTCAATCCGTTCGCGAGATATGGCAGTTTGGAGGTAAGAAACGCTTGAGAAACTCATAATTTTCGCAGTTCTGATGCTCGAAACGAATAACTAGAACGTCCTGGGGGAAAAGTACGCATACCGTTGTAATCGGGCGATTTTCTACTTTCAGATGAGACAGAAATTTTGCGGATTGGTCAATCCGTTCGCGAGATATGGCTGTTTGGAGGTAAGAAACGCTTGAGAAACTCCAAATTTTCGCAGTTCTGATGCTCGAAACGAATAACTAGAACGGCCTGGGGGAAAAGTACGCATACCGTTGTAATCGGGCGAGTTTCTACTTTCAGATGCAACAGAAATTTTGCGGATTGGTCAATCCGTTCGCGAGATATGGCAGTTTGGAGGTAAGGAACGCTTGAGAAACTCAAAATTGTCGCCGTTCTGATGCTCGAAACGATTAACTAGAATGGCCTAGGGGAAAACTACACATACCGTTGTAATCGGGCGAGTTTCTACTTTCAGATGCAACAGAAATTTTGCGGATTGGTCAATCCGTTCGCGAGATATGGCAGTTTGGAGGTAAGAAACGCTTGAGAAACCCAAAATTTTCGCAGTTCTGATGCTCGAAACGAATAACTAGAACGGCCTGGGGGAAAAGTACGCATACCGTTGTAATCGGGCGAGTTTCTACTTTCAGATGCAACAGAAATTTTGCGGATTTGTCAATCCGTTCGCGAGATATGGCAGTTTGGAGGTATGAAACGCTTGAGAAACTCAAAATTTCGCAGTTCTGATGCTCGAAAAGAATAACTAGAACGGCCTGGGTGAAAAGTACGCATCCCGTTGTAATCGGGCGAGTTTCTACTTTCAGATGCAACAGAAATTTTGCGGATTGGTCAATCCGTTCGCGAGATATGGCAGTTTGGAGGTAAGAAACGCTTGAGAAACCCAAAATTTTCGCAGTTCTGATGCTCGAAACGAATAACTAGAACGGCCTGTGGGAAAAGTACGCATACCGTTGTAATCGGGCGATTTTCTACTTTCAGATGCGACAGAAATTTTGCGGATTGGTCAATCCGTTCGCGAGATATGGCTGTTTGGAGGTAAGAAACGCTTGAGAAACTCAAAATTTTCGCAGTTCTGATGCTCGAAACGAATAACTAGAACGGCCTAGGGGAAAAGTACGCATACCGTTGTAATCGGGCGAGTTTCTACTTTCAGATGCAACAGAAATTTTGCGGATTGGTCAATCCGTTCGCGAGATATGGCAGTTTGGAGGTAAGGAACGCTTGAGAAACTCAAAATTGTCGCAGTTCTGATGCTCGAAACGATTAACTAGAATGGCCTAGGGGAAAACTACACCTACCGTTGTAATCGGGCGAGTTTCTACTTTCAGATGCAACAGAAATTTTGCGGATTGGTCAATCCGTTCGCGAGATATGGCAGTTTGGAGGTAAGAAACGCTTGAGAAACTCAAAATTTTCGCAGTTTTGATGCTCGAAACGATTAACTAGAACGGCCTAGTAGAAAAGTAGACATACCGTTGTAATCGGGCGAGTTTCTACTTTCAGATGCAACAGAAATTTTGCGGATTGGTCAATCCGTTCGCGAGATATGATAGTTTGGAGGTATGAAACGCTTGAGAAACTCAAAATTTCCGCAGTTCTGATGCTCGAAACGAAAAACTAGAACGGCCTAGGGGAAAAGTACACATAGCGCGGTAATTGGGCGAGTTTCTACCTTCAGTTGCAACAGAAATTTTGCGGATTGGTCAATCCGTTCGCGAGATATGGCAGTTTGGAGGTAAGAAACGCTTGAGAAACTCAAAATTTTCGTAGTTCTGATGCTCGAAACGAATAACTAGAACGGCCTTGGGGAAAAGTACGCATACCGTTGTAATCGGGCGAGTTTCTACTTTCAGATGCATCAGAAATTTTGCGTATTGGTCAATCCGTTCGCGAGATATGGCAGTTTGGAGGTAAGAAACGCTTGAAAAACTCAAAATTTTCGCAGTTCTGATGCTCGAAACGATTAACTAGAACGGCCTAGGGGAAAAGTAGACATACCGTTGTAATCGGGCGAGTTTCTACTTTCAGATGCAACAGAAATTTTGCGGATTGGTCAATCCGTTCGCGAGATATGGCAGTTTGGAGGTAAGAAACGCTTGAGAAACTCAAAATTTTCGCAGTTCTGATGCTCGAAACGATTAACTAGGACGGCCTAGGGGAAAAGTAGACATACCGTTGTAATCGGGCGAGTTTCTACTTTCAGATGCAACAGAAATTTTGCGGATTGGTCAATCCGTTCGCGAGATATGGCAGTTTGGAGGTAAGAAACGCTTGAGAAACTCAAAATTTTCGTAGTTCTGATGCTCGAAACGAATAACTAGAACGGCCTGGGTGAAAAGTACGCATCCCGTTGTAATCGGGCGAGTTTCTACTTTCAGATGCAACAGAAATTTTGCGGATTGGTCAATCCGTTCGCGAGATATGGCAGTTTGGAGGTAAGAAACGCTTGAGAAACCCAAAATTTTCGCAGTTCTGATGCTCGAAACGAATAACTAGAACGGCCTGTGGGAAAAGTACGCATACCGTTGTAATCGGGCGATTTTCTACTTTCAGATGCGACAGAAATTTTGCGGATTGGTCAATCCGTTCGCGAGATATGGCTGTTTGGAGGTAAGAAACGCTTGAGAAACTCAAAATTTTCGCAGTTCTGATGCTCGAAACGAATAACTAGAACGGCCTAGGGGAAAACTACGCATGCCGTTGTAATCGGGCGAGTTTCTACTTTCAGATGCAACAGAAATTTTACGGATTGGTCAAGAAACGCTTGAGAAACTCAAAATTTACGCAGTTCTGATGCTCGAAACGAAAAACTAGAACGGCCTAGGGGAAAAGTAGACATAGCGCGGTAATTGGGCGAGTTTCTACCTTCAGTTGCAACAGAAATCTTGCGGATTGGTCAATCCGTTCGCGAGATATGGCAGTTTGGAGGTAAGAAACGCTTGAGAAACTCAAAATTTTCGCAGTTCTGATGCTCGAAACGAATAACTAGAACGGCCTGGGGGAAAAGTACGCATACCGTTGTAATCGGGCGAGTTTCTACTTTCAGATGCAACAGAAATTTTGCGGATTTGTCAATCCGTTCGCGAGATATGGCAGTTTGGAGGTATGAAACGCATGAGAAACTCAAAATTTTCGCAGTTCTGATGCTCGAAAAGAATAACTAGAACGGCCTGGGTGAAAAGTACGCATCCCGTTGTAATCGGGCGAGTTTCTACTTTCAGATGCAACAGAAATTTTGCGGATTGGTCAATCCGTTCGCGAGATATGGCAGTTTGGAGGTAAGAAACGCTTGAGAAACCCAAAATTTTCGCAGTTCTGATGCTCGAAACGAATAACTAGAACGGCCTGTGGGAAAAGTACGCATACCGTTGTAATCGGGCGATTTTCTACTTTCAGATGCGACAGAAATTTTGCGGATTGGTCAATCCGTTCGCGAGATATGGCTGTTTGGAGGTAAGAAACGCTTGAGAAACTCAAAATTTTCGCAGTTCTGATGCTCGAAACGAATAACTAGAACGGCCTGGGGGAAAAGTACGCATACCGTTGTAATCGGGCGAGTTTCTACTTTCAGATGCATCAGAAATTTTGCGTATTGGTCAATCCGTTCGCAAGATATGGCAGTTTGGAGGTAAGAAACGCTTGAAAAACTCAAAATTTTCGCAGTTCTGATGCTCGAAACGATTAACTAGAACGGCCTAGGGGAAAAGTAGACATACCGTTGTAATCGGGCGAGTTTCTACTTTCAGATGCAACAGAAATTTTGCGGATTGGTCAATCCGTTCGCGAGATATGATAGTTTGGAGGTAAGAAACGCTTGAGAAACTCAAAATTTTCGCAGTTCTGATGCTGGAAACGAAAAACTAGAATGGCCTAGGGGAAAAGTACACATAGCGCGGTAATTGGGCGAGTTTCTACCTTCAGTTGCAACAGAAATTTTGCGGATTGGTCAATCCGTTCGCGAGATATGATAGTTTGGAGGTAAGAAACGCTTGAGAAACTCAAAATTTTCGCAGTTCTGATGCTGGAAACGAAAAACTAGAATGGCCTAGGGGAAAAGTACACATAGCGCGGTAATTGGGCGAGTTTCTACCTTCAGTTGCAACAGAAATTTTGCGGATTTGTCAATCCGTTCGCGAGATATGGCAGTTTGGAGGTATGAAACGCTTGAGAAACTCAAAATTTTCGCAGTTCTGATGCTCGAAAAGAATAACTAGAACGGCCTGGGTGAAAAGTACGCATCCCGTTGTAATCGGGCGAGTTTCTACTTTCAGATGCAACAGAAATTTTGCGGATTGGTCAATCCGTTCGCGAGATATGGCAGTTTGGAGGTAAGAAACGCTTGAGAAACCCAAAATTTTCGCAGTTCTGATGCTCGAAACGAATAACTAGAACGGCCTGTGGGAAAAGTACGCATACCGTTGTAATCGGGCGATTTTCTACTTTCAGATGCGACAGAAATTTTGCGGATTGGTCAATCCGTTCGCGAGATATGGCTGTTTGGAGGTAAGAAACGCTTGAGAAACTCAAAATTTTCGCAGTTCTGATGCTCGAAACGAATAACTAGAACGGCCTGGGGGAAAAGTACGCATACCGTTGTAATCGGGCGAGTTTCTACTTTCAGATGCAACAGAAATTTTGCGGATTGGTCAATCCGTTCGCGAGATATGGCAGTTTGGAGGTAAGGAACGCTTGAGAAACTCAAAATTGTCGCAGTTCTGATGCTCGAAACGATTAACTAGAATGGCCTAGGGGAAAACTACACCTACCGTTGTAATCGGGCGAGTTTCTACTTTCAGATGCAACAGAAATTTTGCGGATTGGTCAATCCGTTCGCGAGATATGGCAGTTTGGAGGTAAGAAACGCTTGAGAAACTCAAAATTTTCGCAGTTTTGATGCTCGAAACGATTAACTAGAACGGCCTAGTAGAAAAGTAGACATACCGTTGTAATCGGGCGAGTTTCTACTTTCAGATGCAACAGAAATTTTGCGGATTGGTCAATCCGTTCGCGAGATATGATAGTTTGGAGGTATGAAACGCTTGAGAAACTCAAAATTTCCGCAGTTCTGATGCTCGAAACGAAAAACTAGAACGGCCTAGGGGAAAAGTACACATAGCGCGGTAATTGGGCGAGTTTCTACCTTCAGTTGCAACAGAAATTTTGCGGATTGGTCAATCCGTTCGCGAGATATGGCAGTTTGGAGGTAAGAAACGCTTGAGAAACTCAAAATTTTCGTAGTTCTGATGCTCGAAACGAATAACTAGAACGGCCTTGGGGAAAAGTACGCATACCGTTGTAATCGGGCGAGTTTCTACTTTCAGATGCATCAGAAATTTTGCGTATTGGTCAATCCGTTCGCGAGATATGGCAGTTTGGAGGTAAGAAACGCTTGAAAAACTCAAAATTTTCGCAGTTCTGATGCTCGAAACGATTAACTAGAACGGCCTAGGGGAAAAGTAGACATACCGTTGTAATCGGGCGAGTTTCTACTTTCAGATGCAACAGAAATTTTGCGGATTGGTCAATCCGTTCGCGAGATATGGCAGTTTGGAGGTAAGAAACGCTTGAGAAACTCAAAATTTTCGCAGTTCTGATGCTCGAAACGATTAACTAGAACGGCCTAGGGGAAAAGTAGACATACCGTTGTAATCGGGCGAGTTTCTACTTTCAGATGCAACAGAAATTTTGCGGATTGGTCAATCCGTTCGCGAGATATGGCAGTTTGGAGGTAAGAAACGCTTGAGAAACTCAAAATTTTCGTAGTTCTGATGCTCGAAACGAATAACTAGAACGGCCTGGGTGAAAAGTACGCATCCCGTTGTAATCGGGCGAGTTTCTACTTTCAGATGCAACAGAAATTTTGCGGATTGGTCAATCCGTTCGCGAGATATGGCAGTTTGGAGGTAAGAAACGCTTGAGAAACCCAAAATTTTCGCAGTTCTGATGCTCGAAACGAATAACTAGAACGGCCTGTGGGAAAAGTACGCATACCGTTGTAATCGGGCGATTTTCTACTTTCAGATGCGACAGAAATTTTGCGGATTGGTCAATCCGTTCGCGAGATATGGCTGTTTGGAGGTAAGAAACGCTTGAGAAACTCAAAATTTTCGCAGTTCTGATGCTCGAAACGAATAACTAGAACGGCCTAGGGGAAAACTACGCATGCCGTTGTAATCGGGCGAGTTTCTACTTTCAGATGCAACAGAAATTTTACGGATTGGTCAAGAAACGCTTGAGAAACTCAAAATTTACGCAGTTCTGATGCTCGAAACGAAAAACTAGAACGGCCTAGGGGAAAAGTAGACATAGCGCGGTAATTGGGCGAGTTTCTACCTTCAGTTGCAACAGAAATCTTGCGGATTGGTCAATCCGTTCGCGAGATATGGCAGTTTGGAGGTAAGAAACGCTTGAGAAACTCAAAATTTTCGCAGTTCTGATGCTCGAAACGAATAACTAGAACGGCCTGGGGGAAAAGTACGCATACCGTTGTAATCGGGCGAGTTTCTACTTTCAGATGCAACAGAAATTTTGCGGATTTGTCAATCCGTTCGCGAGATATGGCAGTTTGGAGGTATGAAACGCTTGAGAAACTCAAAATTTTCGCAGTTCTGATGCTCGAAAAGAATAACTAGAACGGCCTGGGTGAAAAGTACGCATCCCGTTGTAATCGGGCGAGTTTCTACTTTCAGATGCAACAGAAATTTTGCGGATTGGTCAATCCGTTCGCGAGATATGGCAGTTTGGAGGTAAGAAACGCTTGAGAAACCCAAAATTTTCGCAGTTCTGATGCTCGAAACGAATAACTAGAACGGCCTGTGGGAAAAGTACGCATACCGTTGTAATCGGGCGATTTTCTACTTTCAGATGCGACAGAAATTTTGCGGATTGGTCAATCCGTTCGCGAGATATGGCTGTTTGGAGGTAAGAAACGCTTGAGAAACTCAAAATTTTCGCAGTTCTGATGCTCGAAACGAATAACTAGAACGGCCTGGGGGAAAAGTACGCATACCGTTGTAATCGGGCGAGTTTCTACTTTCAGATGCATCAGAAATTTTGCGTATTGGTCAATCCGTTCGCAAGATATGGCAGTTTGGAGGTAAGAAACGCTTGAAAAACTCAAAATTTTCGCAGTTCTGATGCTCGAAACGATTAACTAGAACGGCCTAGGGGAAAAGTAGACATACCGTTGTAATCGGGCGAGTTTCTACTTTCAGATGCAACAGAAATTTTGCGGATTGGTCAATCCGTTCGCGAGATATGATAGTTTGGAGGTAAGAAACGCTTGAGAAACTCAAAATTTTCGCAGTTCTGATGCTGGAAACGAAAAACTAGAATGGCCTAGGGGAAAAGTACACATAGCGCGGTAATTGGGCGAGTTTCTACCTTCAGTTGCAACAGAAATTTTGCGGATTGGTCAATCCGTTCGCGAGATATGGCAGTTTGGAGGTATGAAACGCTTGAGAAACTCAAAATTTTCACAGTTCTGATGCTCGAAACGATTAACTAGAATGGCCTAGGGGAAAACTACACATGCCGTTGTAATCGGGCGAGTTTCTACTTTCAGATGCAACAGAAATTTTGCGGATTGGTCAATCCGTTCGCGAGATATGGCAGTTTGGAGGTAAGAAACGCTTGAGAAACTCATAATTTTCGCAGTTCTGATGCTCGAAACGAATAACTAGAACGTCCTGGGGGAAAAGTACGCATACCGTTGTAATCGGGCGATTTTCTACTTTCAGATGAGACAGAAATTTTGCGGATTGGTCAATCCGTTCGCGAGATATGGCTGTTTGGAGGTAAGAAACGCTTGAGAAACTCCAAATTTTCGCAGTTCTGATGCTCGAAACGAATAACTAGAACGGCCTGGGGGAAAAGTACGCATACCGTTGTAATCGGGCGAGTTTCTACTTTCAGATGCAACAGAAATTTTGCGGATTGGTCAATCCGTTCGCGAGATATGGCAGTTTGGAGGTAAGGAACGCTTGAGAAACTCAAAATTGTCGCCGTTCTGATGCTCGAAACGATTAACTAGAATGGCCTAGGGGAAAACTACACATACCGTTGTAATCGGGCGAGTTTCTACTTTCAGATGCAACAGAAATTTTGCGGATTGGTCAATCCGTTCGCGAGATATGGCAGTTTGGAGGTAAGAAACGCTTGAGAAACTCAAAATTTTCGCAGTTTTGATGCTCGAAACGATTAACTAGAACGGCCTAGTAGAAAAGTAGACATACCGTTGTAATCGGGCGAGTTTCTACTTTCAGATGCAACAGAAATTTTGCGGATTGGTCAATCCGTTCGCGAGATATGATAGTTTGGAGGTAAGAAACGCTTGAGAAACTCAAAATTTCCGCAGTTCTGATGCTCGAAACGAAAAACTAGAACGGCCTAGGGGAAAAGTACACATAGCGCGGTAATTGGGCGAGTTTCTACCTTCAGTTGCAACAGAAATTTTGCGGATTGGTCAATCCGTTCGCGAGATATGGCAGTTTGGAGGTAAGAAACGCTTGAGAAACTCAAAATTTTCGTAGTTCTGATGCTCGAAACGAATAACTAGAACGGCCTTGGGGAAAAGTACGCATACCGTTGTAATCGGGCGAGTTTCTACATTCAGATGCATCAGAAATTTTGCGTATTGGTCAATCCGTTCGCGAGATATGGCAGTTTGGAGGTAAGAAACGCTTGAGAAACTCAAAATTTTCGCAGTTCTGATGCTCGAAACGATTAACTAGAACGGCCTAGGGGAAAAGTAGACATACCGTTGTAATCGGGCGAGTTTCTACTTTCAGATGCAACAGAAATTTTGCGGATTGGTCAATCCGTTCGCGAGATATGATAGTTTGGAGGTAAGAAACGCTTGAGAAACTCAAAATTTTCGCAGTTCTGATGCTGGAAACGAAAAACTAGAATGGCCTAGGGGAAAAGTACACATAGCGCGGTAATTGGGCGAGTTTCTACCTTCAGTTGCAACAGAAATTTTGCGGATTGGTCAATCCGTTCGCGAGATATGGCAGTTTGGAGGTATGAAACGCTTGAGAAACTCAAAATTTTCACAGTTCTGATGCTCGAAACGATTAACTAGAATGGCCTAGGGGAAAACTACACATGCCGTTGTAATCGGGCGAGTTTCTACTTTCAGATGCAACAGAAATTTTGCGGATTGGTCAATCCGTTCGCGAGATATGGCAGTTTGGAGGTAAGAAACGCTTGAGAAACTCATAATTTTCGCAGTTCTGATGCTCGAAACGAATAACTAGAACGTCCTGGGGGAAAAGTACGCATACCGTTGTAATCGGGCGAGTTTCTACTTTCAGATGCAACAGAAATTTTGCGGATTGGTCAATCCGTTCGCGAGATATGATAGTTTGGAGGTAAGAAACGCTTGAGAAACTCAAAATTTTCGCAGTTCTGATGCTCGAAACGAAAAACTAGAATGGCCTAGGGGAAAAGTACACATAGCGCGGTAATTGGGCGAGTTTCTACCTTCAGTTGCAACAGAAATTTTGCGGATTGGTCAATCCGTTCGCGAGATATGGCAGTTTGGAGGTATGAAACGCTTGAGAAACTCAAAATTTTCACAGTTCTGATGCTCGAAACGATTAACTAGAATGGCCTAGGGGAAAACTACACATGCCGTTGTAATCGGGCGAGTTTCTACTTTCAGATGCAACAGAAATTTTGCGGATTGGTCAATCCGTTCGCGAGATATGGCAGTTTGGAGGTAAGAAACGCTTGAGAAACTCATAATTTTCGCAGTTCTGATGCTCGAAACGAATAACTAGAACGTCCTGGGGGAAAAGTACGCATACGGTTGTAATCGGGCGAGTTTCTACTTTCAGATGCAACAGAAATTTTGCGGATTGGTCAATCCGTTCGCGAGATATGGCAGTTTGGAGGTAAGGAACGCTTGAGAAACTCAAAATTTTCGCAGTTCTGATGCTCGAAACGATTAACTAGAATGGCCTAGGGGAAAACTACACATACCGTTGTAATCGGGCGAGTTTCTACTTTCAGATGCAACAGAAATTTTGCGGATTGGTCAATCCGTTCGCGAGATATGGCAGTTTGGAGGTAAGAAACGCTTGAGAAACTCAAAATTTTCGCAGTTCTGATGCTCGAAACGAATAACTAGAACGGCCTGGGGGAAAAGTACGCATACCGTTGTAATCGGGCGAGTCTCTACTTTCAGATGCAACAGAAAGTTTGCGGATTGGTCAATCCGTTCGCGAGATATGGCAGTTTGGAGGTAAGAAACGCTTGAGAAACTCATAATTTTCGCAGTTCTGATGCTCGAAACGAATAACTAGAACGGCCTGGGGGAAAAGTACGCATACCGTTGTAATCGGGCGAGTTTCTACTTTCAGATGCAACAGAAATTTTGCGGATTGGTCAATCCGTTCGCGAGATATGGCAGTTTGGAGGTAAGGAACGCTTGAGAAACTCAAAATTTTCGCAGTTCTGATGCTCGAAACGATTAACTAGAATGGCCTAGGGGAAAACTAAACATACCGATGTAATCGGGCGAGTTTCTACTTTCAGATGCAACAGAAATTTTGCGTATTGGTCAATCCGTTCGCGAGATATGGCAGTTTGGAGGTAAGAAACGCTTGAGAAACTCAAAATTTTCGCAGTTCTGATGCTCGAAACGATTAACTAGAACGGCCTAGGGGAAAAGCAGACATACCGTTGTAATCGGGCGAGTTTCTACTTTCAGATGCAACAGAAATTTTGCGGATTGGTCAATCCGTTCGCGAGATATGATAGTTTGGAGGTAAGAAACGCTTGAGAAACTCAAAATTTTCGCAGTTCTGATGCTCGAAACGAAAAACTAGAATGGCCTAGGGGAAAAGTACACATAGCGCGGTAATTGGGCGAGTTTCTACCTTCAGTTGCAACAGAAATTTTGCGGATTGGTCCATCCGTTCGCGAGATATGGCAGTTTGGAGGTATGAAACGCTTGAGAAACTCAAAATTTTCACAGTTCTGATGCTCGAAACGATTAACTAGAATGGCCTAGGGGAAAACTACACATGCCGTTGTAATCGGGCGAGTTTCTACTTTCAGATGCAACAGAAATTTTGCGGATTGGTCAATCCGTTCGCGAGATATGGCAGTTTGGAGGTAAGAAACGCTTGAGAAACTCATAATTTTCGCAGTTCTGATGCTCGAAACGAATAACTAGAACGGCCTAGGGGAAAACTACACATACCGTTGTAATCGGGCGAGTTTCTACTATCAGACGCAACAGAAATTTTGCGGATTGGTCAATCCGTTCGCGAGATATGGCAGTTTGGAGGTAAGAAACGCTTGAGAAACTCAAAATTTTCGCAGTTCTGATGCTCGAAACGATTAACTAGAATGGCCTAGGGGAAAACTACACATACCGATGTAATCGGGCGAGTTTCTACTTTCAGATGCAACAGAAATTTTGCGTATTGGTCAATCCGTTCGCGAGATATGGCAGTTTGGAGGTAAGAAACGCTTGAGAAACTCAAAATTTTCGCAGTTCTGATGCTCGAAACGATTAACTAGAACGGCCTAGGGGAAAAGTAGACATACCGTTGTAATCGGGCGAGTTTCTACTTTCAGATGCAACAGAAATTTTGCGGATTGGTCAATCCGTTCGCGAGATATAATAGTTTGGAGGTAAGACACGCTTGAGAAACTCAAAATTTTCGCAGTTCTGATGCTCGAAACGAAAAACTAAAACGGCCTGGGGGAATAGTACGCATACCGTTGTAATCGGGCGAGTTTCTACTTTCAGATGCAACAGAAATTTTGCGGATTGGTCAATCCGTTCGCGAGATATGGCAGTTTGGAGGTAAGGAACGCTTGAGAAACTCAAAATTTTCGCAGTTCTGATGCTCGAAACGATTAACTAGAATGGCCTAGGGGAAAACTACACATACCGTTGTAATCGGGCGAGTTTCTACTTTCAGATGCAACAGAAATTTTGCGGATTGGTCAATCCGTTCGCGAGATATGGCACTTTGGAGGTAAGAAACGCTTGAGAAAATCAAAATTTACGCAGTTCTGATGCTCGAAACGAATAACTAGAACGGCGTAGGAGAATAGTACGCATACCGTTGTAATCGGGCGAGTGTCTACCTTCAGACGCAACAGAAACTTTGCGGATTGGTCAATCCATTCGTGAGATATGGCTGTTTGGAGGTAAGAAACGCTTGAGAAACTCAAAATTTTCGCAGTTCTGATGCTCGAAACGATTAACTAGAACGGCCTAGGGGAAAAGTAGACATACCGTTGTAATCGGGCGAGTTTTTACTTTCAGATGCAACAGAAATGTTGCAGATTGGTCAATCCGTTCGCGAGATATGGCACTTTGGAAGTAAGAAACGCTTGAGAAACTCAAAATTTTCGCAGTTCTGATGCTCGGAACGAATTACTAGAATGGCCTAGGGGAAAACTACACATACCGTTGTAATCGGGCGAGTTTCTACTTTCAGATGCAACAGAAATTTTGCGGATTGGTCAATCCGTTCGCGAGATATGGCAGTTTGGAGGTAAGGAACGCTTGAGAAACTCAAAATTTTCGCAGTTCTGATGCTCGAAACGATTAACTAGAATGGCCTAGGGGAAAACTACACATACCGTTGTAATCGGGCGAGTTTCTACTTTCAGATGCAACAGAAATTTTGCGGATTGTTCAATCCGTTCGCGAGATATGATAGTTTGGAGGTAAGAAACGCTTGAGAAACTCAAAATTTTCGCAGTTCTGATGCGCGAAACGAATAACTAGAACGGCCTAGGGGAAAAGTAGACATACCGTTGTAATCGGGCTAGTTTCTACTTTCAGATGCAACAGAAATTTTGCGGATTGGTCAATCCGTTCGCGAGATATGGCACTTTGGAGGTAAGAAACGCTTGAGAAACTCAAAATTTTCGCAGTTCTGATGCTCGAAACGAATAACTAGAACGGCGTAGGAGAAAAGTACGCATACCGTTGTAATCGGGCGAGTTTCTACTATCAGACGCAACAGAAATTTTGCGGATTGGTCAATCCGTTCGCGAGATATGGCAGTTTGGAGGTAAGAAACGCTTGGGAAACTCAAAATTTTCGCAGTTCTGATGCTCGGAACGATTAACTAGAACGGCCTAGGGGAAAAGTACACAAACCGTTGTAATCGGGCGAGTTTTTACTTTCAGATGCAACAGAAATTTTGCGGATTGGTCAATCCGTTCGCGAGATATGGCAGTTTGTAGGTAAGAAACGCTTGAGAAACTCAAAATTTTCGCAGGTCTGATGCTCGAAACGAATAACTAGAACGGCCTGGGGGAAAAGTACGCATACCGTTGTAATCGGGCGAGTTTCTACTTTCAGATGCGACAGAAATTTTGCGGATTGGTCAATCCGTTCGCGAGATATGGCAGTTTGGAAGTAAGAAATGCTTGAGAAACTCAAAATTTTCGCAGTTCTGATGCTCGAAACGAATAACTAGAACGGCCTGGGGGAAAAGTACGCATACCGTTGTAATCGGGCGAGTTTCTACTTTCAGATGCGACAGAAATTTTGCGGATTGGTCAATCCGTTCGCGAGATATGGCAGTTTGGAAGTAAGAAACGCTTGAGAAACTCAAAATTTTCGCAGTTCTGATGCTCGAAACGAATAACTAGAACGGCCTGGGGGAAAAGTACGCATACCGTTGTAATCGGGCGAGTTTCTACTTTCAGATGCAACAGAAATTTTGCGGATTGGTCAATCCGTTCGCGAGATATGGCACTTTGGAAGTAAGAAACGCTTGAGAAACTCAAAATTTTCGCAGTTCTGATGATCGAAACGAATAACTAGAACGGCCTGGGGGAAAAGTACGCATACCGTTGTAATCGGGCGAGTTTCTACTTTCAGATGCGACAGAAATTTTGCGGATTGGTCAATCCGTTCGCGAGATATGGCAGTTTGGAAGTAAGAAACGCTTGAGAAACTCAAAATTTTCGCAGTTCTGATGCTCGAAACGAATAACTAGAACGCCCTGGGGGAAAAGTACGCATACCGTTGTAATCGGGCGAGTTTCTACTTTCAGATGCAACAGAAATTTTGCGGATTGGTCAATCCGTTCGCGAGATATGGCACTTTGGAGGTAAGAAACGCTTGAGAAACTCAAAATTTTCGCAGTTCTGATGCTCGAAACGAATAACTAGAACGGCGTAGGAGAAAAGTACGCATACCGTTGTAATCGGGCGAGTTTCTACTTTCAGACGCAACAGAAATTTTGCGGATTGGTCACTCCGTTCGCGAGATATGGCACTTTGGAGGTAAGAAACGCTCGAGAAACTCCAAATTTTCGCAGTTCTGATGCTCGGAACGAATTACTAGAATGGCCTAGGGGAAAACTACACATACCGTTGTAATCGGTCGAGTTTCTACTTTCAGATGCAACAGAAATTTTGCGGATTGTTCAATCCGTTCGCGAGATATGGCAGTTTGGATGTAAGAATCGCTTGGGAAACTCAAAATTGTCGCAGTTCTGATGCTCGAAACGATTAACTAGAACGGCCTAGGGGAAAAGTACACAAACCGTTGTAATCGGGAGAGTTTTTACTTTCAGATGCAACAGAAATTTTGCGGATTGGTCAATCCGTTCGCGAGATATGGCACTTTGGAGGTAAGAAACGCTCGAGAAACTCAAAATTTTCGCAGTTCTGATGCTCGGAACGAATTACTAGAATGGCCTAGGGGAAAACTACACATACCGTTGTAATCGGTCGAGTTTCTACTGTCAGATGCAACAGAAATTTTGCGGATTGGTCAATCCGTTCGCGAGATATGGCAGTTTGGAGGTAAGAAACGCTTGAGAAACTCAAAATTTTCGCAGGTCTGATGCTCGAAACGAATAACTAGAACGGCCTGGGGGAAAAGTACGCATACCGTTGTAATCGGGCGAGTTTCTACTTTCAGATGCAATAGAAATTTTGCGGATTGGTCAATCCGTTCGCGAGATATGGCAGTTTGGAGGTAAGAAACGATTGAGAAACTCAAAATTTTCGCAGTTCTGATGCTCGAAACGAATAACTAGAACGGCCTGGGGGAAAAGTACGCATACTGTTGTAATCGGGCGAGTTTCTACTTTCAGATGCAATAGAAATTTTGCGGATTGGTCAGTCCGTTCGCGAGATATGGCACTTTGGAGGTAAGAAACGCTTGAGAAACTCAAAATTTTCGCAGTTCTGATGCTCGAAACGAATAACTAGAACGGTGTAGGAGAAAAGTACGCATACCGTTGTAATCGGGCGAGTTTCTACCTTCAGACGCAACAGAAATTTTGCGGATTGGTCAATCCGTTCGCGAGATATGGCAGTTTGGAGGTAAGAAACCCTTGAGAAACTCAAAATTTTCGCAGTTCTGATGCTCGAAACGAATAACTAGAACGGCGTAGGAGAAAAGTACGCATACCGTTGTAATCGGGCGAGTTTCTACTATCAGACGCAACAGAAATTTTGCGGATTGGTCAATCCGTTCGCGAGATATGGCAGTTTGGATGTAAGAAACGCTTGAGAAACTCAAAATTTTCGCAGGTCTGATGCTCGAAACGATTAACTAGAATGGCCTAGGGGAAAAGTACGCATACCGTTGACATCGGGCTAGTTTCTACTTTCAGATGCAACAGGAATTTTGCGGATTGGTCAATCCGTTCGCGAGATATGGCAGTTTGGAAGTAAGAAACGCTTGAGAAACTCAAAATTTTCGCAGTTCTGATGCTCGAAACGATTAACTAGAACGGCCTAGGGGAAAAGTACACAAACCGTTGTAATCGGGCGAGTTTTTACTTTCAGATACAACAGAAATTTTGCGGACTGGTCAATCCGTTCGCGAGATATGGCACTTTGGAGGTAAGAAACGTTTGAGAAACTCAAAATTTTCGCAGTTCTGATGCTCGAAACGAATAACTAGAACGGCCTGGGGGAAAAGTACGCATACTGTTGTAATCGGGCGAGTTTCTACATTCAGATGCGTCAGAAATTTTGCGGATTGGTCAATCCGTTCCCGAGATATGGCAGTTTGGAGGTAAGAAACGCTTGAGAAACTCACAATTTTCGCAGTTCTGATGCTCGAAACGAATAACTAGAACGGCCTGGGGGAAAAGTACGCATACCGTTGTAATCGGGCGAGTTTCAACTTTCAGATGCGACAGAAATTTTGCGGATTGGTCAATCCGTTCGCGAGATATGGCAGTTTGGAGGTAGGAAACGCTTGAGAAACTCCAAATTTTCGCAGTTCTAATGCTCGAAACGATTAACTAGAATGGCCTAGGGGAAAAATATACATACCGTTGTAATCGGGCGAGTTTCTACTTTCAGATGCAACGGAAATTTTGCGGATTGGTCATTCCGTTCGCGAGATATGGCAGTTTGGAGGTAAGAAACGCTAGAGAAACACAAAATTTTCGCAGTTCTGATGCTCGAAACGAATAACTAGGACGGCCTGGGGGAAAAGTACGCATACCGTTGTAATCGGGCGAGTTTCTAGTTTCAGATGCAACAGAAATTTTGCGGATTGGTCAATCCGTTCGCGAGATATGGCACTTTGGAGGTAAGAAACGCTTGAGAAACTCAAAATTTTCGCAGTTCTGATGCTCGAAACGAATAACTAGAACGGCCTGGGGGAAAAGTACGCATACCGTTGTAATCGGGCGAGTTTCTACTTTCAGATGCAATAGAAATTTTGCGGATTGGTCAATCCGTTCGCGAGATATGGCAGTTTGGAGGCAAGAAACGCTTGAGAAACTCAAAATTTTCGCAGTTCTGATGCTCGAAACGATTAACTAGAATGGCCTAGGGGAAAAGTACGCATACCGTTGTAATCGGGCTAGTTTCTACTTTCAGATGCAACAGGAATTTTGCGGATTGGTCAATCCGTTCGCGAGATATGGAAGTTAGGAGTTAAGAAACGCTTGAGAAACTCAAAATTTTCGCAGTTCTGATGCTCGAAACGATTAACTAGAACGGCCTAGGGGAAAAGTACACAAACCGTTGTAATCGGGCGAGTTTTTACTTTCAGATGCAACAGAAATTTTGCGGACTGGTCAATCCGTTCGCGAGATATGGCAGTTTGGAGGTAAGAAACGCTTGAGAAACTCAAAATTTTCGCAGTTCTGATGCTCGAAACGAATAACTAGAACGTACTGGGGGAAAAGTACGCATACCGTTGTAATCGGGTGAGTTTCTACTTTCAGATGCAGCAGAAATTTTGCGGATTGGTCAATCCGTTCGCGAGATATGGCACTTTGGAGGTAAGAAACGCTTGAGAAGCTCAAAATTTTCGCAGTTCTGATGCTCGAAACGAATAACTAGAACGGCCTGGGGGAAAAGTACGCATACCGTTGTAATCGGCGAGTTTCTACTTTCAGATGCAATAGAAATTTTGCGGATTGGTCCATCCGTTCGCGAGATATGGCACTTTGGAGGTAAGAAACGCTTGAGAAACTCAAAATTTTCGCAGTTCTGATGCTCGAAACGAATAACTAGAACGGCGTAGGAGAAAAGTACGCATACCGTTGTAATCGGGCGAGTTTCTACTTTCAGATGCAACAGAAATTTTGCGGATTGGTCACTCCGTTCGCGAGATATGGCAGTTTGGAGGTAAGAAACGCTTGAGAAACTCAAAATTTTCGCAGTTCGGATGCTCGAAACGAATAACTAGAACGGTGTAGGAGAAAAGTACGCATACAGTTGTAATCGGGCGAGTTTCTACTTTCAGACGCAACAGAAATTTTGCGGATTGGTCAATCCGTTCGCGAGATATGGCAGTTTGGAGGTAAGAAACGCTTGAGAAACTCAAAATTTTCGCAGTTCTGATGCTCGAAACGAATAACTAGAACGGCGTAGGAGAAAAGTACGCATACCGTTGTTATCGGGCGAGTTTCTACTTTCAGACGCAACAGAAATTTTGCGGATTGGTCAATCCGTTCGCGAGATATGGCAGTTTGGATGTAAGAAACGCTTGAGAAACTCAAAATTTTCGCAGGTCTGATGCTCGAAAGGATTAACTAGAATGGCCTAGGGGAAAAGTACGCATACCGTTGACATCGGTCTAGTTTCTACTTTCAGATGCAACAGGAATTTTGCGGATTGGTCAATCCGTTCGCGCGATATGGCAGTTTGGAAGTAAGAAACGCTTGAGAAACTCAAAATTTTCGCAGTTCTGATGCTCGAAACGAATAACTAGAACGGCCTGGGGGAAAAGTACGCATACTGTTGTAATCGGGCGAGTTTCTACATTCAGATGCGACAGAAATTTTGCGGATTGGTCAATCCGTTCGCGAGATATGGCAGTTTGGAGGTAGGAAACGCTTGAGAAACTCAAAATTTTCGCAGTTCTAATGCTCGAAACGATTAACTAGAATGGCCTAGGGGAAAAATACACATACCGTTGTAATCGGGCGAGTTTCTACTTTCAGATGCAACGGAAATTTTGCGGATTGGTCATTCCGTTCGCGAGATATGGCAGTTTGGAGGTAAGAAACGCTTGAGAAACTCAAAATTTTCGCAGTTCTGATGCTCGAAACGAATAACTAGAACGGCCTGGGGGAAAAGTACGCATACCGTTGTAATCGGGCGAGTTTCTACTTTCAGATGCAGCAGAAATTTTGCGGATTGGTCAATCCGTTCGCGAGATATGGCACTTTGTAGGTAAGAAACGCTCGAGAAACTCAAAATTTTCGCAGTTCTGATGCTCGGAACGAATTACTAGAATGGCCTAGGGGAAAACTACACATACCGTTGTAATCGGTCGAGTTTCTACTTTCAGATGCAACAGAAATTTTGCGGATTGGTCAATCCGTTCGCGAGATATGGCAGTTTGGAGGTAAGAAACGCTTGAGAAACTCAAAATTTTCGCAGGTCTGATGCTCGAAACGAATAACTAGAACGGCCTGGGGGAAAAGTACGCATACCGTTGTAATCGGGCGAGTTTCTACTTTCAGATGCAATAGAAATTTTGCGGATTGGTCCATCCGTTCGCGAGATATGGCACTTTGGAGGTAAGAAACGCTTGAGAAACTCAAAATTTTCGCAGTTCTGATGCTCGAAACGAATAACTAGAACGGCGTAGGAGAAAAGTACGCATACCGTTGTAATCGGGCGAGTTTCTACTTTGAGACGCAACAGAAATTTTGCGGATTGGTCACTCCGTTCGCGAGATATGGCAGTTTGGAGGTAAGAAACGCTTGAGAAACTCAAAATTTTCGCAGTTCGGATGCTCGAAACGAATAACTAGAACGGTGTAGGAGAAAAGTACGCATACCGTTGTAATCGGGCGAGTTTCTACTTTCAGACGCAACAGAAATTTTGCGGATTGGTCAATCCGTTCGCGAGATATGGCAGTTTGGAGGTAAGAAACGCTTGAGAAACTCAAAATTTTCGCAGTTCTGATGCTCGAAACGAATAACTAGAACGGCGTAGGAGAAAAGTACGCATACCGTTGTAATCGGGCGAGTTTCTACTTTCAGACGCAACAGAAATTTTGCGGATTGGTCAATCCGTTCGCGAGATATGGCAGTTTGGATGTAAGAAACGCTTGAGAAACTCAAAATTTTCGCAGGTCTGATGCTCGAAAGGATTAACTAGAATGGCCTAGGGGAAAAGTACGCATACCGTTGACATCGGTCTAGTTTCTACTTTCAGATGCAACAGGAATTTTGCGGATTGGTCAATCCGTTCGCGAGGTATGGCAGTTTGGAAGTAAGAAACGCTTGAGAAACTCAAAATTTTCGCAGTTATGATGCTCGAAACGATTAACTAGAACGGCCTGGCGGAAAAGTACGCATACTGTTGTAATCGGGCGAGTTTCTACATTCAGATGCGACAGAAATTTTGCGGATTGGTCAATCCGTTCGCGAGATATGGCAGTTTGGAGGTAGGAAACGCTTGAGAAACTCAAAATTTTCGCAGTTCTAATGCTCGAAACGATTAACTAGAATGGCCTAGGGGAAAAATACACATACCGTTGTAATCGGGCGAGTTTCTACTTTCAGACGCAACGGAAATTTTGGGGATTGGTCATTCCGTTCGCGAGATATGGCAGTTTGGAGGTAAGAAACGCTTGAGAAACTCAAAATTTTCGCAGTTCTGATGCTCGAAACGAATAACTAGAACGGCCTGGGGGAAAAGTACGCATACCGTTGTAATCGAGCGAGTTTCTACTTTCAGATGCAATAGAAATTTTGCGGATTGGTCATTCCGTTCGCGAGATATGGCAGTTTGGAGGCAAGAAACGCTTGAGAAACTCAAAATTTTCGCAGTTCTAATGCTCGAAACGATTAACTAGAATGGCCTAGGGGAAAAATACACATACCGTTGTAATCGGGCGAGTCTCTACTTTCAGATGCAACGGAAATTTTGCGGATTGGTCATTCCGTTCGCGAGATATGGCAGTTTGGAGGCAAGAAACGCTTGAGAAACTCAAAATTTTCGCAGTTCTGATGCTCGAAACGATTAACTAGAATGGCCTAGGGGAAAAGTACGCATACCGTTGTAATCGGGCTAGTTTCTACTTTCAGATGCAACAGGAATTTTGCGGATTGGTCAATCCGTTCGCGAGATATGGCAGTTTGGAAGTAAGAAACGCTTGAGAAACTCAAAATTTTCGCAGTTCTGATGCTCGAAACGATTAACTAGAACGGCCTAGGGGAAAAGTACACAAACCGTTGTAATCGGGCGAGTTTTTACTTTCAGATGCAACAGAAATTTTGCGGACTGGTCAATCCGTTCGCGAGATATGGCACTTTGGAGGTAAGAAACGCTTGAGAAACTCAAAATTTTCGCAGTTCTGATGATCGAAACGAATAACTAGAACGGCCTGGGGGAAAAGTACGCATACTGTTGTAATCGGGCGAGTTTCTACTTTCAGATGCGACAGAAATTTTGCGGATTGGTCAATCCGTTCGCGAGATATGGCAGTTTGGAGGTAAGAAACGCTTGAGAAACTCAAAATTTTCGCAGTTCTGATGCTCGAAACGATTAACTAGAATGGCCTAGGGGAAAAATACACATACCGTTGTAATCGGGCGAGTTTCTACTTTCAGATGCAACGGAAATTTTGCGGATTGGTCATTCCGTTCGCGAGATATGGCAGTTTGGAGGTAAGAAACGCTTGAGAAACACAAAATTTTCGCAGTTCTGATGCTCAAAACGAATAACTAGGACGGCCTGGGGGAAAAGTACGCATACCGTTGTAATCGGACGAGTTTCTAGTTTCAGATGCAACAGAAATTTTGCGGATTGGTCAATCCGTTCGCGAGATATGGCACTTTGGAGGTAAGAAACGCTTGAGAAGCTCAAAATTTTCGCAGTTCTGATGCTCGAAACGAATAACTAGAACGGCCTGGGGGAAAAGTACGCATACCGTTGTAATCGGCGAGTTTCTACTTTCAGATGCAATAGAAATTTTGCGGATTGGTCAATCCGTTCGCGAGATATGGCAGTTTGGAGGTAAGAAACGCTTGAGAAACTCAAAATTTTCGCATTTCTGATGCTCGAAACGAATAACTAGAACGGCCTGGGGGAAAAGTACGCATATCGTTGTAATCGGGCGAGTTTCTACTTTCAGATGCAATAGAAATTTTGCGGATTGGTCAATCCGTTCGCGAGATATGGCACTTTGGAGGTAAGAAACGCTTGAGAAACTCAAAATTTTCGCAGTTCTGATGCTCGAAACGAATAACTAGAACGGCGTAGGAGAAAAGTACGCATACTGTTGTAATCGGGCGAGTTTCTACTTTCAGACGCAACAAAAATTTTGCGGATGGGTCACTCCGTTCGCGAGATATGGCAGTTCGGAGGTAAGAAACGCTTGAGAAACTCAAAATTTTCGCAGTTCTGATGCTCGAAACGAATAACTAGAACGGCCTAGGAGAAAAGTACGCATATCGTTGTAATCGGGCGAGTTTCTACTTTCAGATGCAATAGAAATTTTGCGGATTGGTCAATCCGTTCGCGAGATATGGCAGTTTGGATGTAAGAAACGCTTGAGAAACTCAAAATTTTCGCAGGTCTGATGCTCGAAAGGATTAACTAGAATGGCCTAGGGGAAAAGTACGCATACCGTTGACATCGGTCTAGTTTCTACTTTCAGATGCAACAGGAATTTTGCGGATTGGTCAATCCGTTCGCGAGGTATGGCAGTTTGGAAGTAAGAAACGCTTGAGAAACTCAAAATTTTCGCAGTTATGATGCTCGAAACGATTAACTAGAACGGCCTGGCGGAAAAGTACGCATACTGTTGTAATCGGGCGAGTTTCTACATTCAGATGCGACAGAAATTTTGCGGATTGGTCAATCCGTTCGCGAGATATGGCAGTTTGGAGGTAGGAAACGCTTGAGAAACTCAAAATTTTCGCAGTTCTAATGCTCGAAACGATTAACTAGAATGGCCTAGGGGAAAAATACACATACCGTTGTAATCGGGCGAGTTTCTACTTTCAGACGCAACGGAAATTTTGGGGATTGGTCATTCCGTTCGCGAGATATGGCAGTTTGGAGGTAAGAAACGCTTGAGAAACTCAAAATTTTCGCAGTTCTGATGCTCAAAACGAATAACTAGAACGGCCTGGGGGAAAAGTACGCATACCGTTGTAATCGAGCGAGTTTCTACTTTCAGATGCAATAGAAATTTTGCGGATTGGTCATTCCGTTCGCGAGATATGGCAGTTTGGAGGCAAGAAACGCTTGAGAAACTCAAAATTTTCGCAGTTCTAATGCTCGAAACGATTAACTAGAATGGCCTAGGGGAAAAATACACATACCGTTGTAATCGGGCGAGTCTCTACTTTCAGATGCAACGGAAATTTTGCGGATTGGTCATTCCGTTCGCGAGATATGGCAGTTTGGAGGCAAGAAACGCTTGAGAAACTCAAAATTTTCGCAGTTCTGATGCTCGAAACGATTAACTAGAATGGCCTAGGGGAAAAGTACGCATACCGTTGTAATCGGGCTAGTTTCTACTTTCAGATGCAACAGGAATTTTGCGGATTGGTCAATCCGTTCGCGAGATATGGCAGTTTGGAAGTAAGAAACGCTTGAGAAACTCAAAATTTTCGCAGTTCTGATGCTCGAAACGAATAACTAGAACGGCGTAGGAGAAAAGTACGCATACTGTTGTAATCGGGCGAGTTTCTACTTTCAGACGCAACAAAAATTTTGCGGATGGGTCACTCCGTTCGCGAGATATGGCAGTTCGGAGGTAAGAAACGCTTGAGAAACTCAAAATTTTCGCAGTTCTGATGCTCGAAACGAATAACTAGAACGGCCTAGGAGAAAAGTACGCATACCGTTGTAATCGGGCGAGTTTCTACTTTCAGATGCAATAGAAATTTTGCGGATTGGTCATTCCGTTCGCGAGATATGGCAGTTTGGAGGCAAGAAACGCTTGAGAAACTCAAAATTTTCGCAGTTCTAATGCTCGAAACGATTAACTAGAATGGCCTAGGGGAAAAATACACATACCGTTGTAATCGGGCGAGTCTCTACTTTCAGATGCAACGGAAATTTTGCGGATTGGTCATTCCGTTCGCGAGATAAGGCAGTTTGGACGTAAGAAACGCTTGAGAAACTCAAAATTTTCGCAGTTCTGATGCTCGAAACGATTAACTAGAACGGCCTAGGGGAAAAGTACACAAACCGTTGTAATCGGGCGAGTTTTTACTTTCAGATGCAACAGAAATTTTGCGGACTGGTCAATCCGTTCGCGAGATATGGCACTTTGGAGGTAAGAAACGCTTGAGAAACTCAAAATTTTCGCAGTTCTGATGATCGAAACGAATAACTAGAACGGCCTGGGGGAAAAGTACGCATACTGTTGTAATCGGGCGAGTTTCTACTTTCAGATGCGACAGAAATTTTGCGGATTGGTCAATCCGTTCGCGAGATATGGCAGTTTGGAGGTAAGAAACGCTTGAGAAACTCAAAATTTTCGCAGTTCTGATGCTCGAAACGATTAACTAGAATGGCCTAGGGGAAAAATACACATACCGTTGTAATCGGGCGAGTTTCTACTTTCAGATGCAACGGAAATTTTGCGGATTGGTCATTCCGTTCGCGAGATATGGCAGTTTGGAGGTAAGAAACGCTTGAGAAACACAAAATTTTCGCAGTTCTGATGCTCAAAACGAATAACTAGGACGGCCTGGGGGAAAAGTACGCATACCGTTGTAATCGGACGAGTTTCTAGTTTCAGATGCAACAGAAATTTTGCGGATTGGTCAATCCGTTCGCGAGATATGGCACTTTGGAGGTAAGAAACGCTTGAGAAGCTCAAAATTTTCGCAGTTCTGATGCTCGAAACGAATAACTAGAACGGCCTGGGGGAAAAGTACGCATACCGTTGTAATCGGCGAGTTTCTACTTTCAGATGCAATAGAAATTTTGCGGATTGGTCAATCCGTTCGCGAGATATGGCAGTTTGGAGGTAAGAAACGCTTGAGAAACTCAAAATTTTCGCATTTCTGATGCTCGAAACGAATAACTAGAACGGCCTGGGGGAAAAGTACGCATATCGTTGTAATCGGGCGAGTTTCTACTTTCAGATGCAATAGAAATTTTGCGGATTGGTCAATCCGTTCGCGAGATATGGCACTTTGGAGGTAAGAAACGCTTGAGAAACTCAAAATTTTCGCAGTTCTGATGCTCGAAACGAATAACTAGAACGGCGTAGGAGAAAAGTACGCATACTGTTGTAATCGGGCGAGTTTCTACTTTCAGACGCAACAAAAATTTTGCGGATGGGTCACTCCGTTCGCGAGATATGGCAGTTCGGAGGTAAGAAACGCTTGAGAAACTCAAAATTTTCGCAGTTCTGATGCTCGAAACGAATAACTAGAACGGCCTAGGAGAAAAGTACGCATATCGTTGTAATCGGGCGAGTTTCTACTTTCAGATGCAATAGAAATTTTGCGGATTGGTCAATCCGTTCGCGAGATATGGCAGTTTGGATGTAAGAAACGCTTGAGAAACTCAAAATTTTCGCAGGTCTGATGCTCGAAAGGATTAACTAGAATGGCCTAGGGGAAAAGTACGCATACCGTTGACATCGGTCTAGTTTCTACTTTCAGATGCAACAGGAATTTTGCGGATTGGTCAATCCGTTCGCGAGGTATGGCAGTTTGGAAGTAAGAAACGCTTGAGAAACTCAAAATTTTCGCAGTTATGATGCTCGAAACGATTAACTAGAACGGCCTGGCGGAAAAGTACGCATACTGTTGTAATCGGGCGAGTTTCTACATTCAGATGCGACAGAAATTTTGCGGATTGGTCAATCCGTTCGCGAGATATGGCAGTTTGGAGGTAGGAAACGCTTGAGAAACTCAAAATTTTCGCAGTTCTAATGCTCGAAACGATTAACTAGAATGGCCTAGGGGAAAAATACACATACCGTTGTAATCGGGCGAGTTTCTACTTTCAGACGCAACGGAAATTTTGGGGATTGGTCATTCCGTTCGCGAGATATGGCAGTTTGGAGGTAAGAAACGCTTGAGAAACTCAAAATTTTCGCAGTTCTGATGCTCAAAACGAATAACTAGAACGGCCTGGGGGAAAAGTACGCATACCGTTGTAATCGAGCGAGTTTCTACTTTCAGATGCAATAGAAATTTTGCGGATTGGTCATTCCGTTCGCGAGATATGGCAGTTTGGAGGCAAGAAACGCTTGAGAAACTCAAAATTTTCGCAGTTCTAATGCTCGAAACGATTAACTAGAATGGCCTAGGGGAAAAATACACATACCGTTGTAATCGGGCGAGTCTCTACTTTCAGATGCAACGGAAATTTTGCGGATTGGTCATTCCGTTCGCGAGATATGGCAGTTTGGAGGCAAGAAACGCTTGAGAAACTCAAAATTTTCGCAGTTCTGATGCTCGAAACGATTAACTAGAATGGCCTAGGGGAAAAGTACGCATACCGTTGTAATCGGGCTAGTTTCTACTTTCAGATGCAACAGGAATTTTGCGGATTGGTCAATCCGTTCGCGAGATATGGCAGTTTGGAAGTAAGAAACGCTTGAGAAACTCAAAATTTTCGCAGTTCTGATGCTCGAAACGAATAACTAGAACGGCGTAGGAGAAAAGTACGCATACTGTTGTAATCGGGCGAGTTTCTACTTTCAGACGCAACAAAAATTTTGCGGATGGGTCACTCCGTTCGCGAGATATGGCAGTTCGGAGGTAAGAAACGCTTGAGAAACTCAAAATTTTCGCAGTTCTGATGCTCGAAACGAATAACTAGAACGGCCTAGGAGAAAAGTACGCATACCGTTGTAATCGGGCGAGTTTCTACTTTCAGATGCAATAGAAATTTTGCGGATTGGTCATTCCGTTCGCGAGATATGGCAGTTTGGAGGCAAGAAACGCTTGAGAAACTCAAAATTTTCGCAGTTCTAATGCTCGAAACGATTAACTAGAATGGCCTAGGGGAAAAATACACATACCGTTGTAATCGGGCGAGTCTCTACTTTCAGATGCAACGGAAATTTTGCGGATTGGTCATTCCGTTCGCGAGATAAGGCAGTTTGGACGTAAGAAACGCTTGAGAAACTCAAAATTTTCGCAGTTCTGATGCTCGAAACGATTAACTAGAACGGCCTAGGGGAAAAGTACACAAACCGTTGTAATCGGGCGAGTTTTTACTTTCAGATGCAACAGAAATTTTGCGGACTGGTCAATCCGTTCGCGAGATATGGCACTTTGGAGGTAAGAAACGCTTGAAAAACTCAAAATTTTCGCAGTTCTGATGCTCGAAACGAATAACTAGAACGGCCTGGGGGAAAAGTACGCATACTGTTGTAATCGGGCGAGTTTCTACTTTCAGATGCGACAGAAATTTTGCGGATTGGTCAATCCGTTCGCGAGATATGGCAGTTTGGATGTAAGAAACGCTTGAGAAACTCAAACTTTTCGCAGTTCTGATGCTCGAAACGATTAACTAGAATGGCCTAGGGGAAAAATACACATACCGTTGTAATCGGGCGAGTTTCTACTTTCAGATGCAACGGAAATTTTGCGGATTGGTCATTCCGTTCGCGAGATATGGCAGTTTGGAGGTAAGAAACGCTTGAGAAACTCAAAATTTTCGCAGTTCTGATGCTCGAAACGAATAACTAGAACGGCCTGGGGGAAAAGTACGCATACCGTTGTAATCGGGCGAGTTTCTAGTTTCAGATGCAACAGAAATTTTGCGGATTGGTCAATCCGTTCGCGAGATATGGCACTTTGGAGGTAAGAAACGCTTGAGAAACTCAAAATTTTCGCAGTTCTGATGCTCGAAACGAATAACTAGAACGGCCTGGGTGAAAAGTACGCATACCGTTGTATTCGGCGAGTTTCTACTTTCAGATGCAATAGAAATTTTGCGGATTGGTCAATCCGTTCGCGAGATATGGCAGTTTGGAGGTAAGAAACGCTTGAGAAACTCAAAATTTTCGCAGTTCGGATGCTCGAAACGAATAACTAGAACGGTGTATGAGAAAAGTACGCATACCGTTGTAATCGGGCGAGTTTCTACTTTCAGACGCAACAGAAATTTTGCGGATTGGTCACTCCGTTCGCGAGATATGGCAGTTTGGAGGTAAGAAACGCTTGAGAAACTCAAAATTTTCGCAGTTCGGATGCTCGAAACGAATAACTAGAACGGTGTAGGAGAAAAGTACGCATACCGTTGTAATCGGGCGAGTTTCTACTTTCAGACGCAACAGAAATTTTGCGGATTGGTCAATCCGTTCGCGAGATATGGCAGTTTGGAGGTAAGAAACGCTTGAGAAACTCAAAATTTTCGCAGTTCTGATGCTCGAAACGATTAACTAGAACGGCCTGGGGGAAAAGTACGCATACTGTTGTAATCGGGCGAGTTTCTACATTCAGATGCGACAGAAATTTTGCGGATTGGTCAATCCGTTCGCGAGATATGGCAGTTTGGAGGTAGGAAACGCTTGAGAAACTCAAAATTTTCGCAGTTCTAATGCTCGAAACGATTAACTAGAATGGCCTAGAGGAAAAATACACATACCGTTGTAATCGGGCGAGTTTCTACTTTCAGACGCAACGGATATTTTGCGGATTGGTCATTCCGTTCGCGAGATATGGCAGTTTGGAGGTAAGAAACGCTTGAGAAACTCAAAATTTTCGCAGTTCTGATGCTCGAAACGAATAACTAGAACGGCCTGGGGGAAAAGTACGCATACCGTTGTAATCGAGCGAGTTTCTACTTTCAGATGCAATAGAAATTTTGCGGATTGGTCATTCCGTTCGCGAGATATGGCAGTTTGGAGGCAAGAAACGCTTGAGAAACTCAAAATTTTCGCAGTTCTAATGCTCGAAACGATTAACTAGAATGGCCTAGGGGAAAAATACACATACCGTTGTAATCGGGCGAGTCTCTACTTTCAGATGCAACGGAAATTTTGCGGATTGGTCATTCCGTTCGCGAGATATGGCAGTTTGGAGGCAAGAAACGCTTGAGAAACTCAAAATTTTCGCAGTTCTGATGCTCGAAACGATTAACTAGAATGGCCTAGGGGAAAAGTACGCATACCGTTGTAATCGGGCTAGTTTCTACTTTCAGATGCAACAGGAATTTTGCGGATTGGTCAATCCGTTCGCGAGATATGGCAGTTTGGAAGTAAGAAACGCTTGAGAAACTCAAAATTTTCGCAGTTCTGATGCTCGAAACGATTAACTAGAACGGCCTAGGGGAAAAGTACACAAACCGTTGTAATCGGGCGAGTTTTTACTTTCAGATGCAACAGAAATTTTGCGGACTGGTCAATCCGTTCGCGAGATATGGCACTTTGGAGGTAAGAAACGCTTGAGAAACTCAAAATTTTCGCAGTTCTGATGCTCGAAACGAATAACTAGAACGGCCTGGGGGAAAAGTACGCATACTGTTGTAATCGGGCGAGTTTCTACTTTCAGATGCGACAGAAATTTTGCGGATTGGTCAATCCGTTCGCGAGATATGGCAGTTTGGAGGTAAGAAACGCTTGAGAAACTCAAAATTTTCGCAGTTCTGATGCTCGAAACGAATAACTAGAACGGCCTGGGGGAAAAGTACGCATACCGTTGTAATCGGGCGAGTTTCTACTTTCAGATGCGACAGAAATTTTGCGGATTGGTCAATCCGTTCGCGAGATATGGCAGTTTGGAGGTAAGAAACGCTTGAGAAACTCAAAATTTTCGCAGTTCTGATGCTCGAAACGATTAACTAGAATGGCCTAGGGGAAAAATACACATACCGTTGTAATCGGGCGAGTTTCTACTTTCAGATGCAACGGAAATTTTGCGGATTGGTCATTCCGTTCGCGAGATATGGCAGTTTGGAGGTAAGAAACGCTTGAGAAACACAAAATTTTCGCAGTTCTGATGCTCAAAACGAATAACTAGGACGGCCTGGGGGAAAAGTACGCATACCGTTGTAATCGGACGAGTTTCTAGTTTCAGATGCAACAGAAATTTTGCGGATTGGTCAATCCGTTCGCGAGATATGGCACTTTGGAGGTAAGAAACGCTTGAGAAGCTCAAAATTTTCGCAGTTCTGATGCTCGAAACGAATAACTAGAACGGCCTGGGGGAAAAGTACGCATACCGTTGTAATCGGCGAGTTTCTACTTTCAGATGCAATAGAAATTTTGCGGATTGGTCAATCCGTTCGCGAGATATGGCACTTTGGAGGTAAGAAACGCTTGAGAAACTCAAAATTTTCGCAGTTCTGATGCTCGAAACGAATAACTAGAACGGCGTAGGAGAAAAGTACGCATACTGTTGTAATCGGGCGAGTTTCTACTTTCAGACGCAACAAAAATTTTGCGGATGGGTCACTCCGTTCGCGAGATATGGCAGTTCGGAGGTAAGAAACGCTTGAGAAACTCAAAATTTTCGCAGTTCTGATGCTCGAAACGAATAACTAGAACGGCCTAGGAGAAAAGTACGCATACCGTTGTAATCGGGCGAGTTTCTACTTTCAGATGCAATAGAAATTTTGCGGATTGGTCATTCCGTTCGCGAGATATGGCAGTTTGGAGGCAAGAAACGCTTGAGAAACTCAAAATTTTCGCAGTTCTAATGCTCGAAACGATTAACTAGAATGGCCTAGGGGAAAAATACACATACCGTTGTAATCGGGCGAGTCTCTACTTTCAGATGCAACGGAAATTTTGCGGATTGGTCATTCCGTTCGCGAGATATGGCAGTTTGGACGTAAGAAACGCCTGAGAAACTCAAAATTTTCGCAGTTCTGATGCTCGAAACGATTAACTAGAACGGCCTAGGGGAAAAGTACACAAACCGTTGCAATCGGGCGAGTTTTTACTTTCAGATGCAACAGAAATTTTGCGGACTGGTCAATCCGTTCGCGAGATATGGCACTTTGGAGGTAAGAAACGCTTGAAAAACTCAAAATTTTCGCAGTTCTGATGCTCGAAACGAATAACTAGAACGGCCTGGGGGAAAAGTACGCATACTGTTGTAATCGGGCGAGTTTCTACTTTCAGATGCGACAGAAATTTTGCGGATTGGTCAATCCGTTCGCGAGATATGGCAGTTTGGATGTAAGAAACGCTTGAGAAACTCAAACTTTTCGCAGTTCTGATGCTCGAAACGATTAACTAGAATGGCCTAGGGGAAAAATACACATACCGTTGTAATCGGGCGAGTTTCTACTTTCAGATGCAACGGAAATTTTGCGGATTGGTCATTCCGTTCGCGAGATATGGCAGTTTGGAGGTAAGAAACGCTTGAGAAACTCAAAATTTTCGCAGTTCTGATGCTCGAAACGAATAACTAGAACGGCCTGGAGGAAAAGTACGCATACCGTTGTAATCGGGCGAGTTTCTAGTTTCAGATGCAACAGAAATTTTGCGGATTGGTCAATCCGTTCGCGAGATATGGCACTTTGGAGGTAAGAAACGCTTGAGAAACTCAAAATTTTCGCAGTTCTGATGCTCGAAACGAATAACTAGAACGGCCTGGGGGAAAAGTACGCATACCGTTGTATTCGGCGACTTTCTACTTTCAGATGCAATAGAAATTTTGCGGATTGGTCAATCCGTTCGCGAGATATGGCAGTTTGGAGGTAAGAAACGCTTGAGAAACTCAAAATTTTCGCAGTTCGGATGCTCGAAACGAATAACTAGAACGGTGTAGGAGAAAAGTACGCATACCGTTGTAATCGGGCGAGTTTCTACTTTCAGACGCAACAGAAATTTTGCGGATTGGTCAATCCGTTCGCGAGATATGACAGTTTGGAGGTAAGAAACGCTTGAGAAACTCAAAATTTTCGCAGTTCTGATGCTCGAAACGAATAACTAGAACGGCGTAGGAGAAAAGTACGCATACCGTTGTATTCGGCGACTTTCTATTTTCAGATGCAATAGAAATTTTGCGGATTGGTCAATCCGTTCGCGAGATATGGCAGTTTGGAGGTAAGAAACGCTTGAGAAACTCAAAATTTTCGCAGTTCGGATGCTCGAAACGAATAACTAGAACGGTGTAGGAGAAAAGTACGCATACCGTTGTAATCGGGCGAGTTTCTACTTTCAGACGCAACAGAAATTTTGCGGATTGGTCAATCCGTTCGCGAGATATGACAGTTTGGAGGTAAGAAACGCTTGAGAAACTCAAAATTTTCGCAGTTCTGATGCTCGAAACGAATAACTAGAACGGCGTAGGAGAAAAGTACGCATACCGTTGTAATCGGGCGAGTTTCTACTTTCAGACGCAACAGAAATTTTGCGGATTGGTCAATCCGTTCGCGAGATATGGCAGTTTGAATGTAAGAAACGCTTGAGAAACTCAAAATTTTCGCAGGTCTGATGCTCGGAACGATTAACTAGAAGGGCCTAGGGGAAAAGTACGCATACCGTTGACATCGGGCTAGTTTCTACTTTCAGATGCAACAGGAATTTTGCGGATTGGTCAATCCGTTCGCGAGATATGGCAGTTTGGAAGTAAGAAACGCTTGAGAAACTCAAAATTTTCGCAGTTCTGATGCTCGAAACGATTAACTAGAACGGCCTAGGGGAAAAGTACACAAACCGTTGTAATCGGGCGAGTTTTTACTTTCAGATGCAACAGAAATTTTGCGGACTGGTCAATCCGTTCGCGAGATATGGCACTTTGGAGGTAAGAAACGCTTGAAAAACTCAAAATTTTCGCAGTTCTGATGCTCGAAACGAATAACTAGAACGGCCTGGGGGAAAAGTACGCATACTGTTGTAATCGGGCGAGTTTCTACTTTCAGATGCGACAGAAATTTTGCGGATTGGTCAATCCGTTCGCGAGATATGGCAGTTTGGATGTAAGAAACGCTTGAGAAACTCAAACTTTTCGCAGTTCTGATGCTCGAAACGATTAACTAGAATGGCCTAGGGGAAAAATACACATACCGTTGTAATCGGGCGAGTTTCTACTTTCAGATGCAACGGAAATTTTGCGGATTGGTCATTCCGTTCGCGAGATATGGCAGTTTGGAGGTAAGAAACGCTTGAGAAACTCAAAATTTTCGCAGTTCTGATGCTCGAAACGAATAACTAGAACGGCCTAGGGGAAAAGTACGCATACCGTTGTAATCGGGCGAGTTTCTAGTTTCAGATGCAACAGAAATTTTGCGGATTGGTCAATCCGTTCGCGAGATATGGCACTTTGGAGGTAAGAAACGCTTGAGAAACTCAAAGTTTTCGCAGTTCTGATGCTCGAAACGAATAACTAGAACGGCCTGGGGGAAAAGTACGCATACCGTTGTATTCGGCGAGTTTCTACTTTCAGATGCAATAGAAATTTTGCGGATTGGTCAATCCGTTCGCGAGATATGGCAGTTTGGAGGTAAGAAACGCTTGAGAAACTCAAAATTTTCGCAGTTCGGATGCTCGAAACGAATAACTAGAACGGTGTAGGAGAAAAGTACGCATACCGTTGTAATCGGGCGAGTTTCTACTTTCAGACGCAACAGAAATTTTGCGGATTGGTCAATCCGTTCGCGAGATATGGCAGTTTGGAGGTAAGAAACGCTTGAGAAACTCAAAATTTTCGCAGTTCTGATGCTCGAAACGAATAACTAGAACGGCCTGGGGGAAAAGTACGCATACCGTTGTAATCGGGCGAGTTTCTACTTTCAGATGCGACAGAAATTTTGCGGATTGGTCAATCCGTTCGCGAGATATGGCAGTTTGGAGGTAAGAAACGCTTGAGAAACTCAAAATTTTCGCAGTTCTGATGCTCGAAACGAATAACTAGAATGGCCTAGGGGAAAAATACACATACCGTTGTAATCGGGCGAGCTTCTACTTTCAGATGCAACGGAAATTTTGCGGATTGGTCGTTCCGTTCGCGAGATATGGCAGTTTGGAGGTAAGAAACGCTTGAGAAACTCAAAATTTTCGCAGTTCGGATGCTCGAAACGAATAACTAGGACGGCCTGGGGGAAAAGTACGCATACCGTTGTAATCGGGCGAGTTTCTACTTTCAGACGCAACAGAAATTTTGCGGATTGGTCAATCCGTTCGCGAGATATGACAGTTTGGAGGTAAGAAACGCTTGAGAAACTCAAAATTTTCGCAGTTCTGATGCTCGAAACGAATAACTAGAACGGCGTAGGAGAAAAGTACGCATACCGTTGTAATCGGGCGAGTTTCTACTTTCAGACGCAACAGAAATTTTGCGGATTGGTCAATCCGTTCGCGAGATATGGCAGTTTGAATGTAAGAAACGCTTGAGAAACTCAAAATTTTCGCAGGTCTGATGCTCGAAACGATTAACTAGAAGGGCCTAGGGGAAAAGTACGCATACCGTTGACATCGGGCTAGTTTCTACTTTCAGATGCAACAGGAATTTTGCGGATTGGTCAATCCGTTCGCGAGATATGGCAGTTTGGAAGTAAGAAACGCTTGAGAAACTCAAAATTTTCGCAGTTCTGATGCTCGAAACGATTAACTAGAACGGCCTAGGGGAAAAGTACACAAACCGTTGTAATCGGGCGAGTTTTTACTTTCAGATGCAACAGAAATTTTGCGGACTGGTCAATCCGTTCGCGAGATATGGCACTTTGGAGGTAAGAAACGCTTGAAAAACTCAAAATTTTCGCAGTTCTGATGCTCGAAACGAATAACTAGAACGGCCTGGGGGAAAAGTACGCATACTGTTGTAATCGGGCGAGTTTCTACTTTCAGATGCGACAGAAATTTTGCGGATTGGTCAATCCGTTCGCGAGATATGGCAGTTTGGATGTAAGAAACGCTTGAGAAACTCAAACTTTTCGCAGTTCTGATGCTCGAAACGATTAACTAGAATGGCCTAGGGGAAAAATACACATACCGTTGTAATCGGGCGAGTTTCTACTTTCAGATGCAACGGAAATTTTGCGGATTGGTCATTCCGTTCGCGAGATATGGCAGTTTGGAGGTAAGAAACGCTTGAGAAACTCAAAATTTTCGCAGTTCTGATGCTCGAAACGAATAACTAGAACGGCCTGGGGGAAAAGTACGCATACCGTTGTAATCGGGCGAGTTTCTAGTTTCAGATGCAACAGAAATTTTGCGGATTGGTCAATCCGTTCGCGAGATATGGCACTTTGGAGGTAAGAAACGCTTGAAAAACTCAAAATTTTCGCAGTTCTGATGCTCGAAACGAATAACTAGAACGGCCTGGGGGAAAAGTACGCATACTGTTGTAATCGGGCGAGTTTCTACTTTCAGATGCGACAGAAATTTTGCGGATTGGTCAATCCGTTCGCGAGATATGGCAGTTTGGAGGTAAGAAACGCTTGAGAAACTCAAAATTTTCGCAGTTCGGATGCTCGAAACGAATAACTAGAACGGTGTAGGAGAAAAGTACGCATACCGTTGTAATCGGGCGAGTTTCTACTTTCAGACGCAACAGAAATTTTGCGGATTGGTCAATCCGTTCGCGAGATATGGCAGTTTGGAGGTAAGAAACGCTTGAGAAACTCAAAATTTTCGCAGTTCTGATGCTCGAAACGAATAACTAGAACGGCCTGGAGGAAAAGTACGCATACCGTTGTAATCGGGCGAGTTTCTACTTTCAGATGCGACAGAAATTTTGCGGATTGGTCAATCCGTTCGCGAGATATGGCAGTTTGGAGGTAAGAAACGCTTGAGAAACTCAAAATTTTCGCAGTTCTAATGCTCGAAACGAATAACTAGAACGGCCTGGGGGAAAAGTACGCATACCGTTGTAATCGGGCGAGTTTCTACTTTCAGATGCAATAGAAATTTTGCGGATTGGTCAATCCGTTCGCGAGATATGGCAGTTTGGAGGTAAGAAACGCTTGAGAAGCTCAAAATTTTCGCAGTTCTGATGCTCGAAACGAATAACTAGAACGGCCTGGGGGAAAAGTACGCATACCGTTGTAATCGGCGAGTTTCTACTTTCAGATGCAATAGAAATTTTGCGGATTGGTCAATCCGTTCGCGAGATATGGCAGTTTGGAGGTAAGAAACGCTTGAGAAACTCAAAATTTTCGCAGTTCTGATGCTCGAAACGAATAACTAGAACGGCCTGGGGGAAAAGTACGCATACCGTTGTAATCGGGCGAGTTTCTACTTTCAGATGCAATAGAAATTTTGCGGATTGGTCGATCCGTTCGCGAGATATGGCACTTTGGAGGTAAGAAACGCTTGAGAAACTCAAAATTTTCGCAGTTCTGATGTTCGAAACCAATAACTAGAAGGGCGTAGGAGAAAAGTACGCATACTGTTGTAATCGGGCGAGTTTCTACTTTCAGACGCAACAAAAATTTTGCGGATGGGTCACTCCGTTCGCGAGATATGGCAGTTCGGAGGTAAGAAACGCTTGAGAAGCTCAAAATTTTCGCAGTTCTAATGCTCGAAACGAATAACTAGAACGGCCTGGGGGAAAAGTACGCATACCGTTGTAATCGGGCGAGTTTCTACTTTCAGATGCAATAGAAATTTTGCGGATTGGTCAATCCGTTCGCGAGATATGGCAGTTTGGATGTAAGAAACGCTTGAGAAACTCAAAATTTTCGCAGTTCTGATGCTCGAAACGAATAACTAGAACGGCCTGGGGGAAAAGTACGCATACCGTTGTATTCGGCGAGTTTCTTTCAGATGCAATAGAAATTTTGCGGATTGGTCAATCCGTTCACGAGATATGGCAGTTTGGAGGTAAGAAACGCTTGAGAAACTCAAAATGTTCGCAGTTCGGATGCTCGAAACGAATAACTAGAACGGCGTAGGAGAAAAGTACGCATACCGTTGTAATCGGGCGAGTTTCTACTTTCAGATGCAACAGAAATTTTGCGGACTGGTCAATCCGTTCGCGAGATATGGCACTTTGGAGGTAAGAAACGCTTGAAAAACTCAAAATTTTCGCAGTTCTGATGCTCGAAACGAATAACTAGAACGGCCTGGGGGAAAAGTACGCATACTGTTGTAATCGGGCGAGTTTCTACTTTCAGATGCGACAGAAATTTTGCGGATTGGTCAATCCGTTCGCGAGATATGGCAGTTTGGAGGTAAGAAACGCTTGAGAAACTCAAAATTTTCGCAGTTCTGATGCTCGAAACGATTAACTAGAATGGCCTAGGGGAAAAATACACATACCGTTGTAATCGGGCGAGCTTCTACTTTCAGATGCAACGGAAATTTTGCGGATTGGTCGTTCCGTTCGCGAGATATGGCAGTTTGGAGGTAAGAAACGCTTGAGAAACACAAAATTTTCGCAGTTCTGATGCTCGAAACGAATAACTAGGACGGCCTGGGGGAAAAGTACGCATACCGTTGTAATCGGACGAGTTTCTAGTTTCAGATGCAACAGAAATTTTGCGGATTGGTCAATCCGTTCGCGAGATATGGCACTTTGGAGGTAAGAAACGCTTGAGAAGCTCAAAATTTTCGCAGTTCTGATGCTCGAAACGAATAACTAGAACGGCCTGGGGGAAAAGTACGCATACCGTTGTAATCGGCGAGTTTCTACTTTCAGATGCAATAGAAATTTTGCGGATTGGTCAATCCGTTCGCGAGATATGGCAGTTTGGAGGTAAGAAACGCTTGAGAAACTCAAAATTTTCGCAGTTCTGATGCTCGAAACGAATAACTAGAACGGCCTGGGGGAAAAGTACGCATACCGTTGTATTCGGCGAGTTTCTACTTTCAGATGCAATAGAAATTTTGCGGATTGGTCAATCCGTTCGCGAGATATGGCAGTTTGGAGGTAAGAAACGCTTGAGAAACTCAAAATTTTCGCAGTTCTGATGCTCGAAACGAATAACTAGAACGGCGTAGGAGAAAAGTACGCATACCGTTGTAATCGGGCGAGTTTCTACTTTCAGACGCAACAGAAATTTTGCGGATTGGTCAATCCGTTCGCGAGATATGGCAGTTTGAATGTAAGAAACGCTTGAGAAACTCAAAATTTTCGCAGGTCTGATGCTCGAAACGATTAACTAGAATGGCCTAGGGGAAAAGTACGCATACCGTTGACATCGGGCTAGTTTCTACTTTCAGATGCAACAGGAATTTTGCGGATTGGTCAATCCGTTCGCGAGATATGGCAGTTTGGAAGTAAGAAACGCTTGAGAAACTCAAAATTTTCGCAGTTCTGATGCTCGAAACGATTAACTAGAACGGCCTAGGGGAAAAGTACACAAACCGTTGTAATCGGGCGAGTTTTTACTTTCAGATGCAACAGAAATTTTGCGGACTGGTCAATCCGTTCGCGAGATATGGCACTTTGGAGGTAAGAAACGCTTGAAAAACTCAAAATTTTCGCAGTTCTGATGCTCGAAACGAATAACTAGAACGGCCTGGGGGAAAAGTACGCATACTGTTGTAATCGGGCGAGTTTCTACTTTCAGATGCGACAGAAATTTTGCGGATTGGTCAATCCGTTCGCGAGATATGGCAGTTTGGAGGTAAGAAACGCTTGAGAAACTCAAAATTTTCGCAGTTCTGATGCTCGAAACGAATAACTAGAACGGCCTGGGGGAAAAGTACGCATACCGTTGTAATCGGGCGAGTTTCTACTTTCAGATGCGACAGAAATTTTGCGGATTGGTCAATCCGTTCGCGAGATATGGCAGTTTGGAGGTAAGAAACGCTTGAGAAACTCAAAATTTTCGCAGTTCTGATGCTCGAAACGAATAACTAGGACGGCATGGGGGAAAAGTACGCATACCGTTGTAATCGGGCGAGTTTCTAGTTTCAGATGCAACAGAAATTTTGCGGATTGGTCAATCCGTTCGCGAGATATGGCACTTTGGAGGTAAGAAACGCTTGAGAAACTCAAAATTTTCGCAGTTCTGATGCTCGAAACGAATAACTAGAACGGCCTGGGGGAAAAGTACGCATACCGTTGTATTCGGCGAGTTTCTACTTTCAGATGCAATAGAAATTTTGCGGATTGGTCAATCCGTTCGCGAGATATGGCAGTTTGGAGGTAAGAAACGCTTGAGAAACTCAAAATTTTCGCAGTTCTGATGCTCGAAACGAATAACTAGAACGGCGTAGGAGAAAAGTACGCATACCGTTGTAATCGGGCGAGTTTCTACTTTCAGACGCAACAGAAATTTTGCGGATTGGTCAATCCGTTCGCGAGATATGGCAGTTTGGAGGTAAGAAACGCTTGAGAAACTCAAAATTTTCGCAGTTCTGATGCTCGAAACGAATAACTAGAACGGCCTGGGGGAAAAGTACGCATACCGTTGTATTCGGCGAGTTTCTACTTTCAGATGCAATAGAAATTTTGCGGATTGGTCAATCCGTTCGCGAGATATGGCAGTTTGGAGGTAGGAAACGCTAGAGAAACTCAAAATGTTCGCAGTTCGGATGCTCGAAACGAATAACTAGAACGGCGTAGGAGAAAAGTACGCATACCGTTGTAATCGGGCGAGTTTCTACTTTCAGACGCAACAGAAATTTTGCGGATTGGTCAATCCGTTCGCGAGATATGGCAGTTTGGAGGTAAGAAACGCTTGAGAAACTCAAAATTTTCGCAGTTCTGATGCTCGAAACGAATAACTAGAACGGCGTAGGAGAAAAGTACGCATACCGTTGTAATCGGGCGAGTTTCTACTTTCAGACGCAACAGAAATTTTGCGGATTGGTCAATCCGTTCGCGAGATATGGCAGTTTGAATGTAAGAAACGCTTGAGAAACTCAAAATTTTCGCAGGTCTGATGCTCGAAACGATTAACTAGAATGGCCTAGGGGAAAAGTACGCATACCGTTGACATCGGGCTAGTTTCTACTTTCAGATGCAACAGGAATTTTGCGGATTGGTCAATCCGTTCGCGAGATATGGCAGTTTGGAAGTAAGAAACGCTTGAGAAACTCAAAATTTTCGCAGTTCTGATGCACGAAACGATTAACTAGAACGGCCTAGGGGAGAAGTACACAAACCGTTGTAATCGGGCGAGTTTTTACTTTCAGATGCAACAGAAATTTTGCGGACTGGTCAATCCGTTCGCGAGATATGGCACTTTGGAGGTAAGAAACGCTTGAAAAACTCAAAATTTTCGCAGTTCTGATGCTCGAAACGAATAACTAGAACGGCCTGGGGGAAAAGTACGCATACTGTTGTAATCGGGCGAGTTTCTACTTTCAGATGCGACAGAAATTTTGCGGATTGGTCAATCCGTTCGCGAGATATGGCAGTTTGGAGGTAAGAAACGCTTGAGAAACTCAAAATTTTCGCAGTTCTGATGCTCGAAACGAATAACTAGAACGGCCTGGGGGAAAAGTACGCATACCGTTGTAATCGGGCGAGTTTCTACTTTCAGATGCGACAGAAATTTTGCGGATTGGTCAATCCGTTCGCGAGATATGGCAGTTTGGAGGTAAGAAACGCTTGAGAAACTCAAAATTTTCGCAGTTCTGATGCTCGAAACGAATAACTAGGACAGCATGGGGGAAAAGTACGCATACCGTTGTAATCGGGCGAGTTTCTAGTTTCAGATGCAACAGAAATTTTGCGGATTGGTCAATCCGTTCGCGAGATATGGCACTTTGGAGGTAAGAAACGCTTGAGAAACTCAAAATTTTCGCAGTTCTGATGCTCGAAACGAATAACTAGAACGGCCTGGGGGAAAAGTACGCATACCGTTGTATTCGGCGAGTTTCTACTTTCAGATGCAATAGAAATTTTGCGGATTGGTCAATCCGTTCGCGAGATATGGCAGTTTGGAGGTAGGAAACGCTTGAGAAACTCAAAATGTTCGCAGTTCGGATGCTCGAAACGAATAACTAGAACGGCGTAGGAGAAAAGTACGCATACCGTTGTAATCGGGCGAGTTTCTACTTTCAGATGCAACAGGAATTTTGCGGATTGGTCAATCCGTTCGCGAGATATGGCAGTTTGGAAGTAAGAAACGCTTGAGAAACTCAAAATTTTCGCAGTTCTGATGCTCGAAACGATTAACTAGAACGGCCTAGGGGAAAAGTACACAAACCGTTGTAATCGGGCGAGTTTTTACTTTCAGATGCAACAGAAATTTTGCGGACTGGTCAATCCGTTCGCGAGATATGGCACTTTGGAGGTAAGAAACGCTTGAAAAACTCAAAATTTTCGCAGTTCTGATGCTCGAAACGAATAACTAGAACGGCCTGGGGGAAAAGTACGCATACTGTTGTAATCGGGCGAGTTTCTACTTTCAGATGCGACAGAAATTTTGCGGATTGGTCAATCCGTTCGCGAGATATGGCAGTTTGGAGGTAAGAAACACTTGAGAAACTCAAAATTTTCGCAGTTCTGATGCTCGAAATGAATAACTAGAACGGCCTGGGGGAAAAGTACGCATACCGTTGTAATCGGGCGAGTTTCTACTTTCAGATGCAATAGAAATTTTGCGGATTGGTCAATCCGTTCGCGAGATATGGCAGTTTGGAGGTGAGAAACGCTTGAGAAACTCAAAATTTTCGCAGTTCTGATGCTCGAAACGAATAACTAGAACGGCCTGGGGGAAAAGTACGCATACCGTTGTAATCGGGCGAGTCTCTACTTTCAGATGCGACAGAAATTTTGCGGATTGGTCAATCCGTTCGCGAGATATGGCAGTTTGGAGGTAAGAAACGCTTGAGAAACTCAAAATTTTCGCAGTTCTGATGCTCGAAACGATTAACTAGAACGGCCTAGGGGAAAAGTACACAAACCGTTGTAATCGGGCGAGTTTTTACTTTCAGATGCAACAGAAATTTTGCGGATTGGTCAATCCGTTCGCGAGATATGGCACTTTGGAGGTAAGAAACGCTTGAGAAACTCAAAATTTTCGCAGTTCGGATGCTCGAAACGAATAACTAGAACGGCGTAGGAGAAAAGTACGCATACCGTTGTAATCGGGCGAGTTTCTACTTTCAGATGCAACAGGAATTTTGCGGATTGGTCAATCCGTTCGCGAGATATGGCAGTTTGGAAGTAAGAAACGCTTGAGAAACTCAAAATTTTCGCAGTTCTGATGCTCGAAACGAATAACTAGAACGGCCTGGGGGAAAAGTACGCATACCGTTGTATTCGGCGAGTTTCTACTTTCAAATGCAATAGAAATTTTGCGGATTGGTCAATCCGTTCGCGAGATATGGCAGTTTGGAGGTAAGAAACGCTTGAGAAACTCAAAATTTTCGCAGTTCTGATGCTCGAAACGAATAACTAGAACGGTGTAGGAGAAAAGTACGCACACCGTTGTAATCGGGCGAGTTTCTACTTTCAGACGCAACAGAAATTTTGCGGATTGGTCAATCCGTTCGCGAGATATGGCAGTTTGGAGGTAAGAAACGCTTGAGAAACTCAAAATTTTCGCAGTTCTGATGCTCGAAACGAATAACTAGAACGGCGTAGGAGAAAAGTACGCATACCGTTGTAATCGGGCGAGTTTCTACTTTCAGACGCAACAGAAATTTTGCGGATTGGTCAATCCGTTCGCGAGATATGGCAGTTTGAATGTAAGAAACGCTTGAGAAACTCAAAATTTTCGCAGGTCTGATGCTCGAAACGATTAACTAGAATGGCCTAGGGGAAAAGTACGCATACCGTTGACATCGGGCGAGTTTCTACTTTCAGATGCAACGGAAATTTTGCGGATTGGTCATTCCGTTCGCGAGATATGGCAGTTTGGAGGTAAGAAACGCTTGAGAAACTCAAAATTTTCGCAGTTCTGATGCTCGAAACGATTAACTAGAACGGCCTAGGGGAAAAGTACACAAACCGTTGTAATCGGGCGAGTTTTTACTTTCAGATGCAACAGAAATTTTGCGGACTGGTCAATCCGTTCGCGAGATATGGCACTTTGGAGGTAAGAAACGCTTGAAAAACTCAAAATTTTCGCAGTTCTGATGCTCGAAACGAATAACTAGAACGGCCTGGGGGAAAAGTACACAAACCGTTGTAATCGGGCGAGTTTTTACTTTCAGATGCAACAGAAATTTTGCGGACTGGTCAATCCGTTCGCGAGATATGGCACTTTGGAGGTAAGAAACGCTTGAGAAACTCAAAATTTTCGCAGTTCGGATGCTCGAAACGAATAACTAGAACGGCGTAGGAGAAAAGTACGCACACCGTTGTAATCGGGCGAGTTTCTACTTTCAGATGCAACAGGAATTTTGCGGATTGGTCAATCCGTTCGCGAGATATGGCAGTTTGGAAGTAAGAAACGCTTGAGAAACTCAAAATTTTCGCAGTTCTGATGCTCGAAACGAATAACTAGAACGGCCTGGGGGAAAAGTACGCATACTGTTGTAATCGGGCGAGTTTCTACTTTCAGATGCGACAGAAATTTTGCGGATTGGTCAATCCGTTCGCGAGATATGGCAGTTTGGAGGTAAGAAACGCTTGAGAAACTCAAAATTTTCGCAGTTCTGATGCTCGAAACGAATAACTAGAACGGCCTGGGGGAAAAGTACGCATACCGTTGTAATCGGGCGAGTTTCTACTTTCAGATGCGACAGAAATTTTGCGGATTGGTCAATCCGTTCGCGAGATATGGCAGTTTGGAGGTAAGAAACGCTTGAGAAACTCAAAATTTTCGCAGTTCTGATGCTCGAAACGAATAACTAGGACGGCATGGGGGAAAAGTACGCATACCGTTGTAATCGGGCGAGTTTCTAGTTTCAGATGCAACAGAAATTTTGCGGATTGGTCAATCCGTTCGCGAGATATGGCACTTTGGAGGTAAGAAACGCTTGAGAAACTCAAAATTTTCGCAGTTCTGATGCTCGAAACGAATAACTAGAACGGCCTGGGGGAAAAGTACGCATACCGTTGTATTCGGCGAGTTTCTACTTTCAGATGCAATAGAAATTTTGCGGATTGGTCAATCCGTTCGCGAGATATGGCAGTTTGGAGGTAAGAAACGCTTGAGAAACACAAAATTTTCGCAGTTCTGATGCTCGAAACGAATAACTAGAACGGCCTGGGGGAAAAGTACGCATACCGTTGTATTCGGCGAGTTTCTACTTTCAGATGCAATAGAAATTTTGCGGATTGGTCAATCCGTTCGCGAGACATGGCAGTTTGGAGGTAAGAAACGCTTGAGAAACTCAAAATTTTCGCAGTTCTGATGCTCGAAACGAATAACTAGAACGGCCTGGGGGAAAAGTACGCATACCGTTGTAATCGGGCGAGTTTCTACTTTCAGACGCAACAGAAATTTTGCGGATTGGTCAATCCGTTCGCGAGATATGGCAGTTTGGAGGTAAGAAACGCTTGAGAAAATCAAAATTTTCGCAGGTCTGATGCTCGAAACGATTAACTAGAATGGCCTAGGGGAAAAGTACGCATAACGTTGTAATCGGGCTAGTTTCTACTTTCAGATGCAACAGGAATTTTGCGGATTGGTCAATCCGTTCGCGAGATATGGCAGTTTGGAGGTAAGAAACGCTTGAGAAACACAAAATTTTCGCAGGTCTGATGCTCGAAACGATTAACTAGAATGGCCTAGGGGAAAAGTACGCATAACGTTGTAATCGGGCTAGTTTCTACTTTCAGATGCAACAGGAATTTTGCGGATTGGTCAATCCGTTCGCGAGATATGGCAGTTTGGAGGTAAGAAACGCTTGAGAAACACAAAATTTTCGCAGTTCTGATGCTCGAAACGAATAACTAGAACGGCCTGGGGGAAAGTACGCATACCGTTGTAATCGGGCGAGTTTCTTTCAGATGCAACGGAAATTTTGCGGATAGATCATTCCGTTCGCGAGATATGGCAGTTTGGAGGTAAGAAACGCTTGAGAAACACAAAATTTTCGCAGTTCTGATGCTCGAAACGAATAACTAGGACGGCCTGGGGGAAAAGTACGCATAACGTTGTAATCGGGCGAGTTTCTAGTTTCAGATGCAACAGAAATTTTGCGGATTGGTCAATCCGTTCGCGAGATATGGCAGTTTGGAAGTAAGAAACGCTTGAGAAACTCAAAATTTTCGCAGTTCTGATGCTCGAAACGATTAACTAGAACGGCCTAGGGGAAAAGTACACAAACCGTTGTAATCGTGCGAGTTTTTACTTTCAGATGCAACAGAAATTTTGCGGACTGGTCAATCCGTTCGCGAGATATGGCACTTTGGAGGTAAGAAACGCTTGAGAAACTCAAAATTTTCGCAGTTCTGATGCTCGAAACGAATAACTAGAACGGCCTGGGGAAAGTACGCATACCGTTGTAATCGGGCGAGTTTCTTTCAGATGCAACGGAAATTTTGCGGATAGATCATTCCGTTCGCGAGATATGGCAGTTTGGAGGTAAGAAACGCTTGAGAAACACAAAATTTTCGCAGTGCTGATTCTCGAAACGAATAACTAGGACGGCCTGGGGGAAAAGTACGCATACCATTGTAATCGGGCGAGTTTCTACTTTCAGATGCAAAGGAAATTTTGCGGATTGGTCATTCCGTTCGCGAGATATGCCAGTTTGGAGGTAAGAAACGCTTGAGAAACACAAAATTTTCGCAGGTCTGATGCTCGAAACGATTAACTAGAATGGCCTAGGGGAAAAGTACGCATACCGTTGTAATCGGGCTAGTTTCTACTTTCAGATGCAACGGAAATTTTGCGGATTGGTCATTCCGTTCGCGAGATATGGCAGTTTGGAGGTAAGAAACGCTTGAGAAACACAAAATTTTCGCAGGTCTGATGCTCGAAACGATTAACTAGAATGGCCTAGGGGAAAAGTACGCATACCGTTGAAATCGGGATAGTTTCTACTTTCAGATGCAACAGGAATTTTGCGGATTGGTCAATCCGTTCGCGAGATATGGCACTTTGGAGGTAAGAAACGCTTGAGAAACTCAAAATTTTCGCAGTTCTGATGCTCGAAATGAATAACTAGAACGGCCTGGGGGAAAAGTACGCGTACTGTTGTAATCGGGCGAGTTTCTACTTTCAGATGCGACAGAAATTTTGCGGACTGGTCAATCCGTTCGCGAGATATGGCACTTTGGAGGTAAGAAACGCTTGAGAAACTCAAAATTTTCGCAGTTCTGATGCTCGAAACGAATAACTAGAACGGCCTGGGGGAAAAGTACGCATACTGTTGTAATCGGGCGAGTTTCTACTTTCAGATGCGACAGAGATTTTGCGGATTGGTCAATCCGTTCGCGAGATATGGCAGTTTGGAGGTAAGAAACGCTTGAGAAACTCAAAATTTTCGCAGTTCTGATGCTCGAAACGAATAACTAGAACGGCCTGGGGGAAAAGTACGCATACCGTTGTAATCGGGCGAGTTTCTACTTTCAGATGCAATAGAAATTTTGCGGATTGGTCAATCCGTTCGCGAGATATGGCAGTTTGGAGGTAAGAAACGCTTGAGAAACTCAAAATTTTCGCAGTTCTGATGCTCGAAACGAATAACTAGAACGGCCTGGGGGAGAAGTACGCATACCGTTGTAATCGGGCGAGTTTCTACTTTCAGATGCGACAGAAATTTTGCGGATTGGTCAATCCGTTCGCGAGATATGGCAGTTTGGAGGTAAGAAACGCTTGAGAAACTCAAAATTTTCGCAGTTCTGATGCTCGAAACGATTAACTAGAATGGCCTAGGGGAAATATACACATACCGTTGTAATCGGGCGAGTTTCTACTTTCAGATGCAACGGAAATTTTGCGGATTGGTCATTCCGTTCGCGAGATATGGCAGTTTGGAGGTAAGAAACGCTTGAGAAACACAAAATTTTCGCAGTTCTGATGCTCGAAACGAATAACTAGGACGGCATGGGGGAAAAGTACGCATACCGTTGTAATCGGGCGAGTTTCTAGTTTCAGATGCAACGGAAATTTTGCGGATTGGTCATTCCGTTCGCGAGATATGGCAGTTTGGAGGTAAGAAACGCTTGAGAAACACAAAATTTTCGCAGGTCTGATGCTCGAAACGATTAACTAGAATGGCCTAGGGGAAAAGTACGCATACCGTTGTAATCGGGCTAGTTTCTACTTTCAGATGCAACGGAAATTTTGCGGATTGGTCATTCCGTTCGCGAGATATGGCAGTTTGGAGGTAAGAAACGCTTGAGAAACACAAAATTTTCGCAGTTCTGATGCTCGAAACGAATAACTAGGACGGCCTGGGGGAAAAGTACGCATACCGTTGTAATCGGGCGAGTTTCTAGTTTCAGATGCAACAGAAATTTTGCGGATTGGTCAATCCGTTCGCGAGATATGGCAGTTTGGAAGTAAGAAACGCTTGAGAAACTCAAAATTTTCGCAGTTCTGATGCTCGAAACGATTAACTAGAACGGCCTAGGGGAAAAGTACACAAACCGTTGTAATCGTGCGAGTTTTTACTTTCAGATGCAACAGAAATTTTGCGGACTGGTCAATCCGTTCGCGAGATATGGCACTTTGGAGGTAAGAAACGCTTGAGAAACTCAAAATTTTCGCAGTTCTGATGCTCGAAACGAATAACTAGAACGGCCTGGGGAAAGTACGCATACCGTTGTAATCGGGCGAGTTTCTTTCAGATGCAACGGAAATTTTGCGGATAGATCATTCCGTTCGCGAGATATGGCAGTTTGGAGGTAAGAAACGCTTGAGAAGCACAAAATTTTCGCAGTGCTGATTCTCGAAACGAATAACTAGGACGGCCTGGGGGAAAAGTACGCATACCATTGTAATCGGGCGAGTTTCTACTTTCAGATGCAAAGGAAATTTTGCGGATTGGTCATTCCGTTCGCGAGATATGCCAGTTTGGAGGTAAGAAACGCTTGAGAAACACAAAATTTTCGCAGGTCTGATGCTCGAAACGATTAACTAGAATGGCCTAGGGGAAAAGTACGCATACCGTTGTAATCGGGCTAGTTTCTACTTTCAGATGCAACGGAAATTTTGCGGATTGGTCATTCCGTTCGCGAGATATGGCAGTTTGGAGGTAAGAAACGCTTGAGAAACACAAAATTTTCGCAGGTCTGATGCTCGAAACGATTAACTAGAATGGCCTAGGGGAAAAGTACGCATACCGTTGAAATCGGGCTAGTTTCTACTTTCAGATGCAACAGGAATTTTGCGGATTGGTCAATCCGTTCGCGAGATATGGCACTTTGGAGGTAAGAAACGCTTGAGAAACTCAAAATTTTCGCAGTTCTGATGCTCGAAATGAATAACTAGAACGGCCTGGGGGAAAAGTACGCGTACTGTTGTAATCGGGCGAGTTTCTACTTTCAGATGCGACAGAAATTTTGCGGACTGGTCAATCCGTTCGCGAGATATGGCACTTTGGAGGTAAGAAACGCTTGAGAAACTCAAAATTTTCGCAGTTCTGATGCTCGAAACGAATAACTAGAACGGCCTGGGGGAAAAGTACGCATACTGTTGTAATCGGGCGAGTTTCTACTTTCAGATGCGACAGAGATTTTGCGGATTGGTCAATCCGTTCGCGAGATATGGCAGTTTGGAGGTAAGAAACGCTTGAGAAACTCAAAATTTTCGCAGTTCTGATGCTCGAAACGAATAACTAGAACGGCCTGGGGGAAAAGTACGCATACCGTTGTAATCGGGCGAGTTTCTACTTTCAGATGCAATAGAAATTTTGCGGATTGGTCAATCCGTTCGCGAGATATGGCAGTTTGGAGGTAAGAAACGCTTGAGAAACTCAAAATTTTCGCAGTTCTGATGCTCGAAACGAATAACTAGAACGGCCTGGGGGAGAAGTACGCATACCGTTGTAATCGGGCGAGTTTCTACTTTCAGATGCGACAGAAATTTTGCGGATTGGTCAATCCGTTCGCGAGATATGGCAGTTTGGAGGTAAGAAACGCTTGAGAAACTCAAAATTTTCGCAGTTCTGATGCTCGAAACGATTAACTAGAATGGCCTAGGGGAAATATACACATACCGTTGTAATCGGGCGAGTTTCTACTTTCAGATGCAACGGAAATTTTGCGGATTGGTCATTCCGTTCGCGAGATATGGCAGTTTGGAGGTAAGAAACGCTTGAGAAACACAAAATTTTCGCAGTTCTGATGCTCGAAACGAATAACTAGGACGGCATGGGGGAAAAGTACGCATACCGTTGTAATCGGGCGAGTTTCTAGTTTCAGATGCAACAGAAATTTTGCGGATTGGTCAATCCGTTCGCGAGATATGGCACTTTGGAGGTAAGAAACGCTTGAGAAACTCAAAATTTTCGCAGTTCTGATGCTCGAAACGAATAACTAGAACGGCCTGGGGGAAAAGTACGCATACCGTTGTAATCGGGCGAGTTTCTACTTTCAGACGCAACAAAAATTTTGCGGATTGGTCACTCCGTTCGCGAGATATGGCAGTTCGGAGGTGAGAAACGCTTGAGAAACTCAAAATTTTCGCAGTTCTGATGCTCGAAACGAATAACTAGAACGGCGTAGGAGAAAAGTACGCATACCGTTGTAATCGGGCGAGTTTCTACTTTCAGACGCAACAGAAATTTTGCGGATTGGTCAATCCGTTCGCGAGATATGGCAGTTTGGAGGTAAGAAACGCTTGAGAAACTCAAAATTTTCGCAGTTCTGATGCTCGAAACGAATAATTAGAACGGCCTGGGGGAAAAGTACGCATACCGTTGTAATCGGGCGAGTTTCTACTTTCAGATGCAATAGAAATTTTGCGGATTGGTCAATCCGTTCGCGAGAGATGGCAGTTTGGAGGTAAGAAACGCTTGAGAAACTCAAAATTTTCGCAGTTCTGATGCTCGAAACGAATAATTAGAACGGCGTAGGAGAAAAGTACGCATACCGTTGTAATCGGGCGAGTTTCTACTTTCAGACGCAACAGAAATTTTGCGGATTGGTCAATCCGTTCGCGAGATATGGCAGTTTGGAGGTAAGAAACGCTTGAGAAACTCAAAATTTTCGCAGGTCTGATGCTCGAAACGATTAACTAGAATGGCCTAGGGGAAAAGTACGCATAACGTTGTAATCGGGCTAGTTTCTACTTTCAGATGCAACAGGAATTTTGCGGATTGGTCAATCCGTTCGCGAGATATGGCAGTTTGGAGGTAAGAAACGCTTGAGAAACTCAAAATTTTCGCAGGTCTGATGCTCGAAACGATTAACTAGAATGGCCTAGGGGAAAAGTACGCATACCGCTGTAATCGGGCGAGTTTCTACTTTCAGATGCAACGGAAATTTTGCGGATTGGTCATTCCGTTCGCGAGATATGGCAGTTTGGAGGTAAGAAACGCTTGAGAAACTCAAAATTTTCGCAGTTCTGATGCTCGAAACGAATAATTAGAACGGCCTGGGGGAAAAGTACGCATACCGTTGTAATCGGGCGAGTTTCTACTTTCAGACGCAACAGAAATTTTGCGGATTGGTCAATCCGTTCGCGAGATATGGCAGTTTGGAGGTAAGAAACGCTTGAGAAACTCAAAATTTTCGCAGTTCTGATGCTCGAAACGAATAATTAGAACGGCGTAGGAGAAAAGTACGCATACCGTTGTAATCGGGCGAGTTTCTACTTTCAGACGCAACAGAAATTTTGCGGATTGGTCAATCCGTTCGCGAGATATGGCAGTTTGGAAGTAAGAAACGCTTGAGAAACTCAAAATTTTCGCAGGTCTGATGCTCGAAACGATTAACTAGAATGGCCTAGGGGAAAAGTACGCATAACGTTGTAATCGGGCTAGTTTCTACTTTCAGATGCAACAGGAATTTTGCGGATTGGTCAATCCGTTCGCGAGATATGGCAGTTTGGATGTAAGAAACGCTTGAGAAACTCAAAATTTTCGCAGGTCTGATGCTCGAAACGATTAACTAGAATGGCCTAGGGGAAAAGTACGCATAACGTTTAAATAGGGCTAGTTTCTACTTTCAGATGCAACAGGAATTTTCCGGATTGGTCAATCCGTTCGCGAGATATGGCAGTTTGGAGGTAAGAAACGCTTGAGAAACACAAAATTTTCGCAGTTCTGATGCTCGAAACGAATAACTAGGACGGCCTGGGGGAAAGGTACGCATACCGTTGTAATCGGGCGAGTTTCTAGTTTCAGACGCAACAGAAATTTTGCGGATTGGTCAATCCGTTCGCGAGATATGGCACTTTGGAGGTAAGAAACGCTTGAGAAACTCAAAATTTTCGCAGTTCTGATGCTCGAAACGAATAACTAGAACGGCCTGGGGGAAAAGTACGCATACCGCTGTAATCGGGCGAGTTTCTACTTTCAGATGCAACGGAAATTTTGCGGATTGGTCATTCCGTTCGCGAGATATGGCAGTTTGGAGGTAAGAAACGCTTGAGAAACACAAAATTTTCGCAGTTCTGATGCTCGAAACGAATAACTAGGACGGCATGGGGGAAAAGTACGCATACCGTTGTAATCGGGCGAGTTTCTAGTTTCAGATGCAACAGAAATTTTGCGGATTGGTCAATCCGTTCGCGAGATATGGCACTTTGGAGGTAAGAAACGCTTGAGAAACTCAAAATTTTCGCAGTTCTGATGCTCGAAACGAATAACTAGAACGGCCTGGGGGAAAAGTACGCATACCGTTGTAATCGGGCGAGTTTCTACTTTCAGACGCAACAAAAATTTTGCGGATTGGTCACTCCGTTCGCGAGATATGGCAGTTCGGAGGTAAGAAACGCTTGAGAAACTCAAAATTTTCGCAGTTCTGATGCTCGAAACGAATAACTAGAACGGCATAGGAGAAAAGTACGCATACCGTTGTAATCGGGCGAGTTTCTACTTTCAGACGCAACAGAAATTTTGCGGATTGGTCAATCCGTTCGCGAGATATGGCAGTTTGGAGGTAAGAAACGCTTGAGAAACTCAAAATTTTCGCAGTTCTGATGCTCGAAACGAATAATTAGAACGGCCTGGGGGAAAAGTACGCATACCGTTGTAATCGGGCGAGTTTCTACTTTCAGATGCAATAGAAATTTTGCGGATTGGTCAATCCGTTCGCGAGATATGGCAGTTTGGAGGTAAGAAACGCTTGAGAAACTCAAAATTTTCGCAGTTCTGATGCTCGAAACGAATAACTCGAACGGCGTAGGAGAAAAGTACGCATACCGTTGTAATCGGGCGAGTTTCTACTTTCAGACGCAACAGAAATTTTGCGGATTGGTCAATCCGTTCGCGAGATATGGCAGTTTGGAGGTAAGAAACGCTTGAGAAACTCAAAATTTTCGAAGGTCTGATGCTCGAAACGATTAACTAGAATGGCCTAGGGGAAAAGTACGCATAACGTTGTAATCGGGCTAGTTTCTACTTTCAGATGCAACAGGAATTTTGCGGATTGGTCAATCCGTTCGCGAGATATGGCTGTTTGGAGGTAAGAAACGCTTGAGAAACACAAAATTTTCGCAGTTCTGATGCTCGAAACGAATAACTAGGACGGCCTGGGGGAAAAGTACGCATACCGTTGTAATCGGGCGAGTTTCTAGTTTCAGACGCAACAGAAATTTTGCGGATTGGTCAATCCGTTCGCGAGATATGGCACTTTGGAGGTAAGAAACGCTTGAGAAACTCAAAATTTTCGCAGTTCTGATGCTCGAAACGAATAACTAGAACGGCCTGGGGGAAAAGTACGCATACCGCTGTAATCGGGCGAGTTTCTACTTTCAGATGCAACGGAAGTTTTGCGGATTGGTCATTCCGTTCGCGAGATATAGCAGTTTGGAGGTAAGAAACGCTTGAGAAACACAAAATTTTCGCAGTTCTGATGCTCGAAACGATTAACTAGAACGGCCTAGGGGAAAAGTACACAAACCGTTGTAATCGGGCGAGTTTTTACTTTCAGATGCGACAGAAATTTTGCGGATTGGTCAATCCGTTCGCGAGATATGGCAGTTTGGAGATAAGAAACGCTTGAGAAACTCAAAATTTTCGCAGTTCTGATGCTCGAAACGAATAACTAGAACGGCCTGGGGGAAAAGTACGCATACCGTTGTAATCGGGCGAGTTTCTACTTTCAGATGCAATAGAAATTTTGCGGATTGGTCAATCCGTTCGCGAGATATGGCAGTTTGGAGGTAAGAAACGCTTGAGAAACTCAAAATTTTCGCAGTTCTGATGCTCGAAACGAATAACTAGAACGGCGTAGGAGAAAAGTACGCATACCGTTGTAATCGGGCGAGTTTCTACTTTCAGACGCAACAGAAATTTTGCGGATTGGTCAATCCGTTCGCGAGATATGGCAGTTTGGAGGTAAGAAACGCTTGAGAAACTCAAAATTTTCGCAGGTCTGATGCTCGAAACGATTAACTAGAATGGCCTAGGGGAAAAGTACGCATAACGTTGTAATCGGGCTAGTTTCTACTTTCAGATGCAACAGGAATTTTGCGGATTGGTCAATCCGTTCGCGAGATATGGCAGTTTGGAGGTAAGAAACGCTTGAGAAACACAAAATTTTCGCAGTTCTGATGCTCGAAACGTATAACTAGGACGGCCTGGGGGAAAAGTACGCATACCGTTGTAATCGGGCGAGTTTCTAGTTTCAGACGCAACAGAAATTTTGCGGATTGGTCAATCCGTTCGCGAGATATGGCACTTTGGAGGTAAGAAACGCTTGAGAAACTCAAAATTTTCGCAGTTCTGATGCTCGAAACGAATAACTAGAACGGCGTAGGAGAAAAGTACGCATACCGTTGTAATCGGGCGAGTTTCTACTTTCAGACGCAACAGAAATTTTGCGGATTGGTCAATCCGTTCGCGAGATATGGCAGTTTGGAGGTAAGAAACGCTTGAGAAACTCAAAATTTTCGCACGTCTGATGCTCGAAACGATTAACTAGAATGGCCTAGGGGAAAAGTACGCATAACGTTGTAATCGGGCTAGTTTCTACTTTCAGATGCAACAGGAATTTTGCGGATTGGTCAATCCGTTCGCGAGATATGGCTGTTTGGAGGTAAGAAACGCTTGAGAAACACAAAATTTTCGCAGTTCTGATGCTCGAAACGAATAACTAGGACGGCCTGGGGGAAAAGTACGCATACCGTTGTAATCGGGCGAGTTTCTAGTTTCAGACGCAACAGAAATTTTGCGGATTGGTCAATCCGTTCGCGAGATATGGCACTTTGGAGGTAAGAAACGCTTGAGAAACTCAAAATTTTCGCAGTTCTGATGCTCGAAACGAATAACTAGAACGGCCTGGGGGAAAAGTACGCATACCGCTGTAATCGGGCGAGTTTCTACTTTCAGATGCAACGGAAGTTTTGCGGATTGGTCATTCCGTTCGCGAGATATAGCAGTTTGGAGGTAAGAAACGCTTGAGAAACACAAAATTTTCGCAGTTCTGATGCTCGAAACGATTAACTAGAACGGCCTAGGGGAAAAGTACACAAACCGTTGTAATCGGGCGAGTTTTTACTTTCAGATGCGACAGAAATTTTGCGGATTGGTCAATCCGTTCGCGAGATATGGCAGTTTGGAGGTAAGAAACGCTTGAGAAACTCAAAATTTTCGCAGTTCTGATGCTCGAAACGAATAACTAGAACGGCCTGGGGGAAAAGTACGCATACCGTTGTAATCGGGCGAGTTTCTACTTTCAGATGCAATAGAAATTTTGCGGATTGGTCAATCCGTTCGCGAGATATGGCAGTTTGGAGGTAAGAAACGCTTGAGAAACTCAAAATTTTCGCAGTTCTGATGCTCGAAACGAATAACTAGAACGGCGTAGGAGAAAAGTACGCATACCGTTGTAATCGGGCGAGTTTCTACTTTCAGACGCAACAGAAATTTTGCGGATTGGTCAATCCGTTCGCGAGATATGGCAGTTTGGAGGTAAGAAACGCTTGAGAAACTCAAAATTTTCGCAGGTCTGATGCTCGAAACGATTAACTAGAATGGCCTAGGGGAAAAGTACGCATAACGTTGTAATCGGGCTAGTTTCTACTTTCAGATGCAACAGGAATTTTGCGGATTGGTCAATCCGTTCGCGAGATATGGCAGTTTGGAGGTAAGAAACGCTTGAGAAACACAAAACTTTCGCAGTTCTGATGCTCGAAACGAATAACTAGGACGGCCTGGGGGAAAAGTACGCATACCGTTGTAATCGGGCGAGTTTCTAGTTTCAGACGCAACAGAAATTTTGCGGATTGGTCAATCCGTTCGCGAGATATGGCACTTTGGTGGTAAGAAACGCTTGAGAAACTCAAAATTTTCGCAGTTCCGATGCTCGAAACGAATAACTAGAACGGCCTGGGGGAAAAGTACGCATACCGCTGTAATCGGGCGAGTTTCTACTTTCAGATGCAACGGAAGTTTTGCGGATTGGTCATTCCGTTCGCGAGATATAGCAGTTTGGAGGTAAGAAACGCTTGAGAAACACAAAATTTTCGCAGTTCTGATGCTCGAAACGATTAACTAGAACGGCCTAGGGGAAAAGTACACAAACCGTTGTAATCGGGCGAGTTTTTACTTTCAGATGCGACAGAAATTTTGCGGATTGGTCAATCCGTTCGCGAGATATGGCAGTTTGGAGCTAAGAAACGCTTGAGAAACTCAAAATTTTCGCAGTTCTGATGCTCGAAACGAATAACTAGAGCGGCCTGGGGGAAAAGTACGCATACCGTTGTAATCGGGCGAGTTTCTACTTTCAGATGCAATAGAAATTTTGCGGATTGGTCAATCCGTTCGCGAGATATGGCAGTTTGGAGGTAAGAAACGCTTGAGAAACTCAAAATTTTCGCAGTTCTGATGTTCGAAACGAGTAACTAGAACGGCGTAGGAGAAAAGTACGCACACCGTTGTAATCGGGCGAGTTTCTACTTTCAGACGCAACAGACATTTTGCGGATTGGTCAATCCGTTCGCGAGATATGGCAGTTTGGACGTAAGAAACGCTTGAGAAACTCAAAATTTTCGCAGGTCTGATGTTCGAAACGATTAACTAGAATGGCCTAGGGGAAAAGTACGCATACCGTTGTAATCGGGCTAGTTTCTACTTTCAGATGCAACAGGAATTTTGCGGATTGGTCAATCCGTTCGCGAGATATGGCAGTTTGGAAGTAAGAAACGCTTGAGAAACTCAAAATTTTCGCAGTTCTGATGCTCGAAACGATTAACTAGAACGGCCTAGGGGAAAAGTACACAAACCGTTGTAATCGGGCGCGTTTTTACTTTCAGATGCAACAGAAATTTTGCGGACTGGTCAATCCGTTCGCGAGATATGGCACTTTGGAGGTAGGAAACGCTTGAGAAACTCAAAATTTTCGCAGTTCTGATGCTCGAAACGAATAACTAGAACGGCCTGGGGGAAAAGTACGCATACCGCTGTAATCGGGCGAGTTTCTACTTTCAGATGCAACGGAAGTTTTGCGGCTTGGTCATTCCGTTCGCGAGATATAGCAGTTTGGAGGTAAGAAACGCTTGAGAAACACAAAATTTTCGCAGTTCTGATGCTCGAAACGATTAACTAGAACGGCCTAGGGGAAAAGTACACAAACCGTTGTAATCGGGCGAGTTTTTACTTTCAGATGCGACAGAAATTTTGCGGATTGGTCAATCCGTTCGCGAGATATGGCAGTTTGGAGGTAAGAAACGCTTGAGAAACTCAAAATTTTCGCAGTTCTGATGCTCGAAACGAATAACTAGAACGGCCTGGGGGAAAAGTACGCATACCGTTGTAATCGGGCGAGTTTCTACTTTCAGATGCAATAGAAATTTTGCGGATTGGTCAATCCGTTCGCGAGATATGGCAGTTTGGAGGTAAGAAACGCTTGAGAAACTCAAAATTTTCGCAGTTCTGATGTTCGAAACGAGTAACTAGAACGGCGTAGGAGAAAAGTACGCAAACCGTTGTAATCGGGCGAGTTTCTACTTTCAGACGCAACAGACATTTTGCGGATTGGTCAATCCGTTCGCGAGATATGGCAGTTTGGAAGTAAGAAACGCTTGAGAAACTCAAAATTTTCGCAGTTCTGATGCTCGAAACGATTAACTAGAACGGCCTAGGGGAAAAGTACACAAACCGTTGTAATCGGGCGCGTTTTTACTTTCAGATGCAACAGAAATTTTGCGGACTGGTCAATCCGTTCGCGAGATATGGCAGTTTGGAGGTAGGAAACGCTTGAGAAACTCAAAATTTTCGCAGTTCTGATGCTCGAAACGAATAACTAGAACGGCCTGGGGGAAAAGTACGCATACCGCTGTAATCGGGCGAGTTTCTACTTTCAGATGCAACGGAAATTTTGCGGATTGGTCATTCCGTTCGCGAGATATAGCAGTTTGGAGGTAAGAAACGCTTGAGAAACTCAAAATTTTCGCAGTTCTGATGCTCGAAACGAATAACTAGAACGGCCTGGGGGAAAAGTACGCATACCGTTGTAATCGGGCGAGTTTCTACTTTCAGATGCAATAGAAATTTTGCGGATTGGTCAATCCGTTCGCGAGATATGGCAGTTTGGAGGTAAGAAACGCTTGAGAAACTCAAAATTTTCGCAGTCCTGATGTTCGAAACGAGTAACTAGAACGGCGTAGGAGAAAAGTACGCAAACCGTTGTAATCGGGCGAGTTTCTACTTTCAGACGCAACAGACATTTTGCGGATTGGTCAATCCGTTCGCGAGATATGGCAGTTTGGAAGTAAGAAACGCTTGAGAAACTCAAAATTTTCGCAGTTCTGATGCTCGAAACGATTAACTAGAACGGCCTAGGGGAAAAGTACACAAACCGTTGTAATCGGGCGCGTTTTTACTTTCAGATGCAAAAGAAATTTTGCGGACTGGTCAATCCGTTCGCGAGATATGGCAGTTTGGAGGTAGGAAACGCTTGAGAAACTCAAAATTTTCGCAGTTCTGATGCTCGAAACGAATAACTAGAACGGCCTGGGGGAAAAGTACGCATACCGCTGTAATCGGGCGAGTTTCTACTTTCAGATGCAACGGAAGTTTTGCGGATTGGTCATTCCGTTCGCGAGATATAGCAGTTTGGAGGTAAGAAACGCTTGAGAAACACAAAATTTTCGCAGTTCTGATGCTCGAAACGATTAACTAGAACGGCCTAGGGGAAAAGTACACAAACCGTTGTAATCGGGCGAGTTTTTACTTTCAGATGCGACAGAAATTTTGCGGATTGGTCAATCCGTTCGCGAGATATGGCAGTTTGGAGGTAAGAAACGCTTGAGAAACCCAAAATTTTCGCAGTTCTGATGCTCGAAACGAATAACTAGAACGGCCTGGGGGAAAAGTACGCATACCGCTGTAATCGGGCGAGTTTCTACTTTCAGATGCAACGGAAGTTTTGCGGATTGGTCATTCCGTTCGCGAGATATAGCAGTTTGGAGGTAAGAAACGCTTGAGAAACTCAAAATTTTCGCAGGTCTGATGTTCGAAACGATTAACTAGAATGGCCTAGGGGAAAAGTACGCATACCGTTGTAAACGGGCTAGTTTCTATTTTCAGATGCAACAGGAATTTTGCGGATTGGTCAATCCGTTCGCGAGATATGGCAGTTTGGAAGTAAGAAACACTTGAGAAACTCAAAATTTTCGCAGTTCTGATGCTCGAAACGATTAACTAGAACGGCCTAGGGGAAAAGTACACAAACCGTTGTAATCGGGCGCGTTTTTACTTTCAGATGCAACAGAAATTTTGCGGACTGGTCAATCCGTTCGCGAGATATGGCACTTTGGAGGTAGGAAACGCTTGAGAAACTCAAAATTTTCGCAGTTCTGATGCTCGAAACGAATAACTAGAACGGCCTGGGGGAAAAGTACGCATACTGTTGTAATCGGGCGAGTTTCTACTTTCAGATGCGACAGAAATTTTGCGGATTGGTCAATCCGTTCGCGAGATATGGCAGTTTGGAGGTAAGAAACGCTTGAGAAACTCAAAATTTTCGCAGTTCTGATGCTCGAAACGATTAACTAAAATGGCCTAGGGGAAAAGTACCCATACCGTTGTAATCGGGCGAGTTTCTACTTTCAGATGCAACAGAAATTTTGCGGATTGGTCAATCCGTTCGCGAGATATGGCAGTTTGGAGGTAAGAAACGCTTGAGAAACACAAAATTTTCGCAGTTCTGATGCTCGAAACGAATAACTAGGACGGCCTGGGGGAAAAGTACGCATACCATTGTAATCGGGCGAGTTTCTACTTTCAGATGCAAAGGAAATTTTGCGGATTGGTCATTCCGTTCGCGAGATATGCCAGTTTGGAGGTAAGAAACGCTTGAGAAACACAAAATTTTCGCAGGTCTGATGCTCGAAACGATTAACTAGAATGGCCTAGGGGAAAAGTACGCATACCGTTGTAATCGGGCTAGTTTCTACTTTCAGATGCAACGGAAATTTTGCGGATTGGTCATTCCGTTCGCGAGATATGGCAGTTTGGAGGTAAGAAACGCTTGAGAAACACAAAATTTTCGCAGGTCTGATGCTCGAAACGATTAACTAGAATGGCCTAGGGGAAAAGTACGCATACCGTTGTAATCGGGCTAGTTTCTACTTTCAGATGCAACAGGAATTTTGCGGATTGGTCAATCCGTTCGCGAGATATGGCACTTTGGAGGTAAGAAACGCTTGAGAAACTCAAAATTTTCGCAGTTCTGATGCTCGAAACGAATAACTAGAACGGCCTGGGGGAAAAGTACGCATACTGTTGTAATCGGGCGAGTTTCTACTTTCAGATGCGATAGAAATTTTGCGGACTGGTCAATCCGTTCGCGAGATATGGCACTTTGGAGGTAAGAAACGCTTGAGAAACTCAAAATTTTCGCAGTTCTGATGCTCGAAACGAATAACTAGAACGGCCTGGGGGAAAAGTACGCATACTGTTGTAATCGGGCGAGTTTCTACTTTCAGATGCGACAGAGATTTTGCGGATTGGTCAATCCGTTCGCGAGATATGGCAGTTTGGAGGTAAGAAACGCTTGAGAAACTCAAAATTTTCGCAGTTCTGATGCTCGAAACGAATAACTAGAACGGCCTGGGGGAAAAGTACGCATACCGTTGTAATCGGGCGAGTTTCTACTTTCAGATGCAATAGAAATTTTGCGGATTGGTCAATCCGTTCGCGAGATATGGCAGTTTGGAGGTAAGAAACGCTTGAGAAACTCAAAATTTTCGCAGTTCTGATGCTCGAAACGAATAACTAGAACGGCCTGGGGGAGAAGTACGCATACCGTTGTAATCGGGCGAGTTTCTACTTTCAGATGCGACAGAAATTTTGCGGATTGGTCAATCCGTTCGCGAGATATGGCAGTTTGGAGGTAAGAAACGCTTGAGAAACTCAAAATTTTCGCAGTTCTGATGCTCGAAACGAATAACTAGAACGGCCTGGGGGAGAAGTACGCATACCGTTGTAATCGGGCGAGTTTCTACTTTCAGATGCAATAGAAATTTTGCGGATTGGTCAATCCGTTCGCGAGATATGGCAGTTTGGAGGTAAGAAACGCTTGAGAAACTCAAAATTTTCGCAGTTCTGATGCTCGAAACGAATAACTAGAACGGCGTAGGAGAAAAGTACGCATACCGTTGTAATCGGGCGAGTTTCTACTTTCAGACGCAACAGAAATTTTGCGGATTGGTCAATCCGTTCGCGAGATATGGCAGTTTGGAGGTAAGAAACGCTTGAGAAACTCAAAATTTTCGCAGGTCTGATGCTCGAAACGATTAACTTGAATGGCCTAGGGGAAAAGTACGCATAACGTTGTAATCGGGCTAGTTTCTACTTTCAGATGCAACAGGAATTTTGCGGATTGGTCAATCCGTTCGCGAGATATGGCAGTTTGGAGGTAAGAAACGCTTGAGAAACACAAAATTTTCGCAGTTCTGATGCTCGAAACGAATAACTAGGACGGCCTGGGGGAAAAGTACGCATACCGTTGTAATCGGGCGAGTTTCTAGTTTCAGATGCAACAGAAATTTTGCGGATTGGTCAATCCGTTCGCGAGATATGGCACTTTGGAGGTAAGAAACGCTTGAGAAACTCAAAATTTTCGCAGTTCTGATGCTCGAAACGAATAACTAGAACGGCCTGGGGGAAAAGTACGCATACCGCTGTAATCGGGCGAGTTTCTACTTTCAGATGCAACGGAAGTTTTGCGGATTGGTCATTCCGTTCGCGAGATATAGCAGTTTGGAGGTAAGAAACGCTTGAGAAACACAAAATTTTCGCAGTTCTGATGCTCGAAACGATTAACTAGAACGGCCTAGGGGAAAAGTACACAAACCGTTGTAATCGGGCGAGTTTTTACTTTCAGATGCGACAGAAATTTTGCGGATTGGTCAATCCGTTCGCGAGATATGGCAGTTTGGAGGTAAGAAACGCTTGAGAAACTCAAAATTTTCGCAGTTCTGATGCTCGAAACGAATAACTAGAACGGCCTGGGGGAAAAGTACGCATACCGTTGTAATCGGGCGAGTTTCTACTTTCAGATGCAATAGAAATTTTGCGGATTGGTCAATCCGTTCGCGAGATATGGCAGTTTGGAGGTAAGAAACGCTTGAGAAACTCAAAATTTTCGCAGTTCTGATGCTCGAAACGAGTAACTAGAACGGCGTAGGAGAAAAGTACGCACACCGTTGTAATCGGGCGAGTTTCTACTTTCAGACGCAACAGACATTTTGCGGATTGGTCAATCCGTTCGCGAGATATGGCAGTTTGGACGTAAGAAACGCTTGAGAAATTCAAAATTTTCGCAGTTCTGATGCTCGAAACGATTAACTAGAACGGCCTAGGGGAAAAGTACACAAACCGTTGTAATCGGGCGCGTTTTTACTTTCAGATGCAACAGAAATTTTGCGGACTGGTCAATCCGTTCGCGAGATATGGCACTTTGGAGGTAGGAAACGCTTGAGAAACTCAAAATTTTCGCAGTTCTGATGCTCGAAACGAATAACTAGAACGGCCTGGGGGAAAAGTACGCATACTGTTGTAATCGGGCGAGTTTCTACTTTCAGATGCGACAGAAATTTTGCGGATTGGTCAATCCGTTCGCGAGATATGGCAGTTTGGAGGTAAGAAACGCTTGAGAAACTCAAAATTTTCGCAGTTCTGATGCTCGAAACGATTAACTAGAATGGCCTAGGGGAAAAGTACCCATACCGTTGTAATCGGGCGAGTTTCTACTTTCAGATGCAACAGAAATTTTGCGGATTGGTCAATCCGTTCACGAGATATGGCACTTTGGAGGTAAGAAACGCTTGAGAAACTCAAAATTTTCGCAGTTCTGATGCTCGAAACGAATAACTAGGACGGCCTGGGGGAAAAGTACGCATACCGTTGTAATCGGGCGAGTTTCTAGTTTCAGATGCAACAGAAATTTTGCGGATTGGTCAATCCGTTCGCGAGATATGGCAGTTTGGAGGTAAGAAACGCTTGAGAAACTCAAAATTATCGCAGTTCTGATGCTCGAAACGAATAACTAGAACGGCCTGGGGGAAAAGTACGCATACCGTTGTAATCGGGCGAGTCTCTACTTTCAGATGCGACAGAAATTTTGCGGATTGGTCAATCCGTTCGTGCGATATGGCAGTTTGGACGTAAGAAACGCTTGAGAAACTCAAAATTTTCGCAGGTCTGATGTTCGAAACGATTAACTAGAATGGCCTAGGGGAAAAGTACGCATACCGTTGTAATCGGGCTAGTTTCTACTTTCAGATGCAACAGGAATTTTGCGGATTGGTCAATCCGTTCGCGAGATATGGCAGTTTGGAAGTAAGAAACACTTGAGAAACTCAAAATTTTCGCAGTTCTGATGCTCGAAACGATTAACTAGAACGGCCTAGGGGAAAAGTACACAAACCGTTGTAATCGGGCGCGTTTTTACTTTCAGATGCAACAGAAATTTTGCGGACTGGTCAATCCGTTCGCGAGATATGGCACTTTGGAGGTAGGAAACGCTTGAGAAACTCAAAATTTTCGCAGTTCTGATGCTCGAAACGAATAACTAGAACGGCCTGGGGGAAAAGTACGCATACTGTTGTAATCGGGCGAGTTTCTACTTTCAGATGCGACAGAAATTTTGCGGATTGGTCAATCCGTTCGCGAGATATGGCAGTTTGGAGGTAAGAAACGCTTGAGAAACTCAAAATTTTCGCAGTTCTGATGCTCGAAACGATTAACTAGAATGGCCTAGGGGAAAAGTACCCATACCGTTGTAATCGGGCGAGTTTCTACTTTCAGATGCAACAGAAATTTTGCGGATTGGTCAATCCGTTCGCGAGATATGGCAGTTTGGAGGTAAGAAACGCTTGAGAAACACAAAATTTTCGCAGTTCTGATGCTCGAAACGAATAACTAGGACGGCCTGGGGGAAAAGTACGCATACCATTGTAATCGGGCGAGTTTCTACTTTCAGATGCAAAGGAAATTTTGCGGATTGGTCATTCCGTTCGCGAGATATGCCAGTTTGGAGGTAAGAAACGCTTGAGAAACACAAAATTTTCGCAGGTCTGATGCTCGAAACGATTAACTAGAATGGCCTAGGGGAAAAGTACGCATACCGTTTTAATCGGGCTAGTTTCTACTTTCAGATGCAACGGAAATTTTGCGGATTGGTCATTCCGTTCGCGAGATATGGCAGTTTGGAGGTAAGAAACGCTTGAGAAACACAAAATTTTCGCAGGTCTGATGCTCGAAACGATTAACTAGAATGGCCTAGGGGAAAAGTACGCATACCGTTGTAATCGGGCTAGTTTCTACTTTCAGATGCAACAGGAATTTTGCGGATTGGTCAATCCGTTCGCGAGATATGGCACTTTGGAGGTAAGAAACGCTTGAGAAACTCAAAATTTTCGCAGTTCTGATGCTCGAAACGAATAACTAGAACGGCCTGGGGGAAAAGTACGCATACTGTTGTAATCGGGCGAGTTTCTACTTTCAGATGCGATAGAAATTTTGCGGACTGGTCAATCCGTTCGCGAGATATGGCACTTTGGAGGTAAGAAACGCTTGAGAAACTCAAAATTTTCGCAGTTCTGATGCTCGAAACGAATAACTAGAACGGCCTGGGGGAAAAGTACGCATACTGTTGTAATCGGGCGAGTTTCTACTTTCAGATGCGACAGAGATTTTGCGGATTGGTCAATCCGTTCGCGAGATATGGCAGTTTGGAGGTAAGAAACGCTTGAGAAACTCAAAATTTTCGCAGTTCTGATGCTCGAAACGAATAACTAGAACGGCCTGGGGGAAAAGTACGCATACCGTTGTAATCGGGCGAGTTTCTACTTTCAGATGCAATAGAAATTTTGCGGATTGGTCAATCCGTTCGCGAGATATGGCAGTTTGGAGGTAAGAAACGCTTGAGAAACTCAAAATTTTCGCAGTTCTGATGCTCGAAACGATTAACTAGAATGGCCTAGGGGAAAAGTACCCATACCGTTGTAATCGGGCGAGTTTCTACTTTCAGATGCAACAGAAATTTTGCGGATTGGTCAATCCGTTCACGAGATATGGCACTTTGGAGGTAAGAAACGCTTGAGAAACTCAAAATTTTCGCAGTTCTGATGCTCGAAACGAATAACTAGGACGGCCTGGGGGAAAAGTACGCATACCGTTGTAATCGGGCGAGTTTCTAGTTTCAGATGCAACAGAAATTTTGCGGATTGGTCAATCCGTTCGCGAGATATGGCAGTTTGGAGGTAAGAAACGCTTGAGAAACTCAAAATTATCGCAGTTCTGATGCTCGAAACGAATAACTAGAACGGCCTGGGGGAAAAGTACGCATACCGTTGTAATCGGGCGAGTCTCTACTTTCAGATGCGACAGAAATTTTGCGGATTGGTCAATCCGTTCGCGCGATATGGCAGTTTGGAGGTATGAAACGCTTGAGAAACTCAAAATTTTCGCAGTTCTGATGCTCGAAACGAATAACTAGAACGGCCTGGGGGGAAAGTACGCACAGCGTTGTAATCGGGCGAGTTTCTACTTTCAGACGCGACAGAAATTTTGCGGAGTGGTCAATCGGTTCGCGAGATATGGCACTTTGGAGGTAAGAAACGCTTGAGAAACTCAAAATTTTCGCAGTTCTGATGCTCGAAACGATTAACGAGAATGGCCTAGGGGAAAAGTACCCATACCGTTGTAATCGGGCGAGTTTCTACTTTCAGATGCAACAGAAATTTTGCGGATTGGTCAATCCGTTCACGAGATATGGCACTTTGGAGGTAAGAAACGCTTGAGAAACTCAAAATTTTCGCAGTTCTGATGCTCGGAACGAATAACTAGAACGGCCTAGGGGAAAACTACACATACCGTTGTAATCGGGCGAGTTTCTACTTTCAGATGCAACAGAAATTTTGCGGATTGGTCAATCCGTTCGCGAGATATGGCAGTTTGGAGGTAAGAAAGGCTTGAGAAACTCAAAATTTTCGCAGTTCTGATGCTCGAAACGATTAACGAGAATGGCCTAGGGGAAAAGTACCCATACCGTTGTAATCGGGCGAGTTTCTACTTTCAGATGCAACGGAAATTTTGCGGATTGGTCATTCCGTTCGCGAGATATAGCAGTTTGGAGGTAAGAAACGCTTGAGAAACTCAAAATTTTCGCAGTTCTGATGCTCGAAACGAATAACTAGAACGGCCTGGGGGAAAAGTACGCATACCGTTGTAATCGGGCGAGTTTCTACTTTCAGATGCAATAGAAATTTTGCGGATTGGTCAATCCGTTCGCGAGATATGGCAGTTTGGAGGTAAGAAACGCTTGAGAAACTCAAAATTTTCGCAGTTCTGATGTTCGAAACGAGTAACTAGAACGGCGTAGGAGAAAAGTACGCAAACCGTTGTAATCGGGCGAGTTTCTACTTTCAGACGCAACAGACATTTTGCGGATTGGTCAATCCGTTCGCGAGATATGGCAGTTTGGAAGTAAGAAACGCTTGAGAAACTCAAAATTTTCGCAGTTCTGATGCTCGAAACGATTAACTAGAACGGCCTAGGGGAAAAGTACACAAACCGTTGTAATCGGGCGCGTTTTTACTTTCAGATGCAAAAGAAATTTTGCGGACTGGTCAATCCGTTCGCGAGATATGGCAGTTTGGAGGTAGGAAACGCTTGAGAAACTCAAAATTTTCGCAGTTCTGATGCTCGAAACGAATAACTAGAACGGCCTGGGGGAAAAGTACGCATACCGCTGTAATCGGGCGAGTTTCTACTTTCAGATGCAACGGAAGTTTTGCGGATTGGTCATTCCGTTCGCGAGATATAGCAGTTTGGATGTAAGAAACGCTTGAGAAACACAAAATTTTCGCAGTTCTGATGCTCGAAACGATTAACTAGAACGGCCTAGGGGAAAAGTACACAAACCGTTGTAATCGGGCGAGTTTTTACTTTCAGATGCGACAGAAATTTTGCGGATTGGTCAATCCGTTCGCGAGATATGGCAGTTTGGAGGTAAGAAACGCTTGAGAAACTCAAAATTTTCGCAGTTCTGATGCTCGAAACGAATAACTAGAACGGCCTGGGGGAAAAGTACGCATACCGCTGTAATCGGGCGAGTTTCTACTTTCAGATGCAACGGAAGTTTTGCGGATTGGTCATTCCGTTCGCGAGATATAGCAGTTTGGAGGTAAGAAACGCTTGAGAAACTCAAAATTTTCGCAGTTCTGATGTTCGAAACGAGTAACTAGAACGGCGTAGGAGAAAAGTACGCACACCGTTGTAATCGGGCGAGTTTCTACTTTCAGACGCAACAGACATTTTGCGGATTGGTCAATCCGTTCGCGAGATATGGCAGTTTGGACGTAAGAAACGCTTGAGAAACTCAAAATTTTCGCAGGTCTGATGTTCGAAACGATTAACTAGAATGGCCTAGGGGAAAAGTACGCATACCGTTGTAATCGGGCTAGTTTCTACTTTCAGATGCAACAGGAATTTTGCGGATTGGTCAATCCGTTCGCGAGATATGGCAGTTTGGAAGTAAGAAACACTTGAGAAACTCAAAATTTTCGCAGTTCTGATGCTCGAAACGATTAACTAGAACGGCCTAGGGGAAAAGTACACAAACCGTTGTAATCGGGCGCGTTTTTACTTTCAGATGCAACAGAAATTTTGCGGACTGGTCAATCCGTTCGCGAGATATGGCACTTTGGAGGTAGGAAACGCTTGAGAAACTCAAAATTTTCGCAGTTCTGATGCTCGAAACGAATAACTAGAACGGCCTGGGGGAAAAGTACGCATACTGTTGTAATCGGGCGAGTTTCTACTTCCAGATGCGACAGAAATTTTGCGGATTGGTCAATCCGTTCGCGAGATATGGCAGTTTGGAGGTAAGAAACGCTTGAGAAACTCAAAATTTTCGCAGTTCTGATGCTCGAAACGATTAACTAGAATGGCCTAGGGGAAAAGTACCCATACCGTTGTAATCGGGCGAGTTTCTACTTTCAGATGCAACAGAAATTTTGCGGATTGGTCAATCCGTTCGCGAGATATGGCAGTTTGGAGGTAAGAAACGCTTGAGAAACACAAAATTTTCGCAGTTCTGATGCTCGAAACGAATAACTAGGACGGCCTGGGGGAAAAGTACGCATACCATTGTAATCGGGCGAGTTTCTACTTTCAGATGCAAAGGAAATTTTGCGGATTGGTCATTCCGTTCGCGAGATATGCCAGTTTGGAGGTAAGAAACGCTTGAGAAACACAAAATTTTCGCAGGTCTGATGCTCGAAACGATTAACTAGAATGGCCTAGGGGAAAAGTACGCATACCGTTGTAATCGGGCTAGTTTCTACTTTCAGATGCAACGGAAATTTTGCGGATTGGTCATTCCGTTCGCGAGATATGGCAGTTTGGAGGTAAGAAACGCTTGAGAAACACAAAATTTTCGCAGGTCTGATGCTCGAAACGATTAACTAGAATGGCCTAGGGGAAAAGTACGCATACCGTTGTAATCGGGCTAGTTTCTACTTTCAGATGCAACAGGAATTTTGCGGATTGGTCAATCCGTTCGCGAGATATGGCACTTTGGAGGTAAGAAACGCTTGAGAAACTCAAAATTTTCGCAGTTCTGATGCTCGAAACGAATAACTAGAACGGCCTGGGGGAAAAGTACGCATACTGTTGTAATCGGGCGAGTTTCTACTTTCAGATGCGATAGAAATTTTGCGGACTGGTCAATCCGTTCGCGAGATATGGCACTTTGGAGGTAAGAAACGCTTGAGAAACTCAAAATTTTCGCAGTTCTGATGCTCGAAACGAATAACTAGAACGGCCTGGGGGAAAAGTACGCATACTGTTGTAATCGGGCGAGTTTCTACTTTCAGATGCGACAGAGATTTTGCGGATTGGTCAATCCGTTCGCGAGATATGGCAGTTTGGAGGTAAGAAACGCTTGAGAAACTCAAAATTTTCGCAGTTCTGATGCTCGAAACGAATAACTAGAACGGCGTAGGAGAAAAGTACGCATACCGTTGTAATCGGGCGAGTTTCTACTTTCAGACGCAGCAGAAATTTTGCGGATTGGTCAATCCGTTCGCGAGATATGGCAGTTTGGAGGTAAGAAACGCTTGAGAAACTCAAAATTTTCGCAGTTCTGATGCTCGAAACGAATAATTAGAACGGCCTGGGGGAAAAGTACGCATACCGTTGTAATCGGGCGAGTTTCTACTTTCAGATGCAATAGAAATTTTGCGGATTGGTCAATCCGTTCGCGAGATATGGCAGTTTGGAGGTAAGAAACGCTTGAGAAACTCAAAATTTTCGCAGTTCTGATGCTCGAAACGAATAACTAGAACGGCGTAGGAGAAAAGTACGCATACCGTTGTAATCGGGCGAGTTTCTACTTTCAGACGCAACAGAAATTTTGCGGATTGGTCAATCCGTTCGCGAGATATGGCAGTCTGGAGGTAAGAAACGCTTGAGAAACTCAAAATTTTCGCAGGTCTGATGCTCGAAACGATTAACTAGAATGGCCTAGGGGAAAAGTACGCATAACGTTGTAATCGGGCTAGTTTCTACTTTCAGATGCAACAGGAATTTTGCGGATTGGTCAATCCGTTCGCGAGATATGGCAGTTTGGAGGTAAGAAACGCTTGAGAAACACAAAATTTTCGCAGTTCTGATGCTCGAAACGAATAACTAGGACGGCCTGGGGGAAAAGTACGCATACCGTTGTAATCGGGCGAGTTTCTAGTTTCAGATGCAACAGAAATTTTGCGGATTGGTCAATCCGTTCGCGAGATATGGCACTTTGGAGGTAAGAAACGCTTGAGAAACTCAAAATTTTCGCAGTTCTGATGCTCGAAACGAATAACTAGAACGGCCTGGGGGAAAAGTACGCATACCGCTGTAATCGGGCGAGTTTCTACTTTCAGATGCAACGGAAGTTTTGCGGATTGGTCATTCCGTTCGCGAGATATGGCAGTTTGGAGGTAAGAAACGCTTGAGAAACACAAAATTTTCGCAGTTCTGATGCTCGAAACGATTAACTAGAACGGCCTGGGGGAAAAGTACGCATACCGTTGTAATCGGGCGAGTTTCTACTTTCAGATGCAATAGAAATTTTGCGGATTGGTCAATCCGTTCGCGAGATATGGCAGTTTGGAGGTAAGAAACGCTTGAGAAACTCAAAATTTTCGCAGTTCTGATGCTCGAAACGAGTAACTAGAACGGCGTAGGAGAAAAGTACGCACACCGTTGTAATCGGGCGAGTTTCTACTTTCAGACGCAACAGACATTTTGCGGATTGGTCAATCCGTTCGCGAGATATGGCAGTTTGGACGTAAGAAACGCTTGAGAAATTCAAAATTTTCGCAGTTCTGATGCTCGAAACGATTAACTAGAACGGCCTAGGGGAAAAGTACACAAACCGTTGTAATCGGGCGCGTTTTTACTTTCAGATGCAACAGAAATTTTGCGGACTGGTCAATCCGTTCGCGAGATATGGCACTTTGGAGGTAGGAAACGCTTGAGAAACTCAAAATTTTCGCAGTTCTGATGCTCGAAACGAATAACTAGAACGGCCTGGGGGAAAAGTACGCATACTGTTGTAATCGGGCGAGTTTCTACTTTCAGATGCGACAGAAATTTTGCGGATTGGTCAATCCGTTCGCGAGATATGGCAGTTTGGAGGTAAGAAACGCTTGAGAAACTCAAAATTTTCGCAGTTCTGATGCTCGAAACGATTAACTAGAATGGCCTAGGGGAAAAGTACGCATACCGTTGTAATCGGGCGAGTTTCTAGTTTCAGATGCAACAGAAATTTTGCGGATTGGTCAATCCGTTCGCGAGATATGGCAGTTTGGAGGTAAGAAACGCTTGAGAAACTCAAAATTATCGCAGTTCTGATGCTCGAAACGAATAACTAGAACGGCCTGGGGGAAAAGTACGCATACCGTTGTAATCGGGAGAGTTTCTACTTTCAGATGCAATAGAAATTTTGCGGATTGGTCAATCCGTTCGCGAGATATGGCAGTTTGGAGGTAAGAAACGCTTGAGAAACACAAAATTTTCGCAGTTCTGATGCTCGAAACGAATAACTAGGACGGCCTGGGGGAAAAGTACGCATACCATTGTAATCGGGCGAGTTTCTACTTTCAGATGCAAAGGAAATTTTGCGGATTGGTCATTCCGTTCGCGAGATATGCCAGTTTGGAGGTAAGAAACGCTTGAGAAACACAAAATTTTCGCAGGTCTGATGCTCGAAACGATTAACTAGAATGGCCTAGGGGAAAAGTACGCATACCGTTGTAATCGGGCTAGTTTCTACTTTCAGATGCAACGGAAATTTTGCGGATTGGTCATTCCGTTCGCGAGATATGGCAGTTTGGAGGTAAGAAACGCTTGAGAAACACAAAATTTTCGCAGGTCTGATGCTCGAAACGATTAACTAGAATGGCCTAGGGGAAAAGTACGCATACCGTTGTAATCGGGCTAGTTTCTACTTTCAGATGCAACAGGAATTTTGCGGATTGGTCAATCCGTTCGCGAGATATGGCACTTTGGAGGTAAGAAACGCTTGAGAAACTCAAAATTTTCGCAGTTCTGATGCTCGAAACGAATAACTAGAACGGCCTGGGGGAAAAGTACGCATACTGTTGTAATCGGGCGGGTTTCTACTTTCAGATGCGATAGAAATTTTGCGGACTGGTCAATCCGTTCGCGAGATATGGCACTTTGGAGGTAAGAAACGCTTGAGAAACTCAAAATTTTCGCAGTTCTGATGCTCGAAACGAATAACTAGAACGGCCTGGGGGAAAAGTACGCATACTGTTGTAATCGGGCGAGTTTCTACTTTCAGATGCGACAGAGATTTTGCGGATTGGTCAATCCGTTCGCGAGATATGGCAGTTTGGAGGTAAGAAACGCTTGAGAAACTCAAAATTTTCGCAGTTCTGATGCTCGAAACGAATAACTAGAACGGCGTAGGAGAAAAGTACGCATACCGTTGTAATCGGGCGAGTTTCTACTTTCAGACGCAGCAGAAATTTTGCGGATTGGTCAATCCGTTCGCGAGATATGGCAGTTTGGAGGTAAGAAACGCTTGAGAAACTCAAAATTTTCGCAGTTCTGATGCTCGAAACGAATAATTAGAACGGCCTGGGGGAAAAGTACGCATACCGTTGTAATCGGGCGAGTTTCTACTTTCAGATGCAATAGAAATTTTGCGGATTGGTCAATCCGTTCGCGAGATATGGCAGTTTGGAGGTAAGAAACGCTTGAGAAACTCAAAATTTTCGCAGTTCTGATGCTCGAAACGAATAACTAGAACGGCGTAGGAGAAAAGTACGCATACCGTTGTAATCGGGCGAGTTTCTACTTTCAGACGCAACAGAAATTTTGCGGATTGGTCAATCCGTTCGCGAGATATGGCAGTCTGGAGGTAAGAAACGCTTGAGAAACTCAAAATTTTCGCAGGTCTGATGCTCGAAACGATTAACTAGAATGGCCTAGGGGAAAAGTACGCATAACGTTGTAATCGGGCTAGTTTCTACTTTCAGATGCAACAGGAATTTTGCGGATTGGTCAATCCGTTCGCGAGATATGGCAGTTTGGAGGTAAGAAACGCTTGAGAAACACAAAATTTTCGCAGTTCTGATGCTCGAAACGAATAACTAGGACGGCCTGGGGGAAAAGTACGCATACCGTTGTAATCGGGCGAGTTTCTAGTTTCAGATGCAACAGAAATTTTGCGGATTGGTCAATCCGTTCGCGAGATATGGCACTTTGGAGGTAAGAAACGCTTGAGAAACTCAAAATTTTCGCAGTTCTGATGCTCGAAACGAATAACTAGAACGGCCTGGGGGAAAAGTACGCATACCGCTGTAATCGGGCGAGTTTCTACTTTCAGATGCAACGGAAGTTTTGCGGATTGGTCATTCCGTTCGCGAGATATAGCAGTTTGGAGGTAAGAAACGCTTGAGAAACACAAAATTTTCGCAGTTCTGATGCTCGAAACGATTAACTAGAACGGCCTAGGGGAAAAGTACACAAACCGTTGTAATCGGGCGAGTTTTTACTTTCAGATGCGACAGAAATTTTGCGGATTGGTCAATCCGTTCGCGAGATATGGCAGTTTGGAGGTAAGAAACGCTTGAGAAACTCAAAATTTTCGCAGTTCTGATGCTCGAAACGAATAACTAGAACGGCCTGGGGGAAAAGTACGCATACCGTTGTAATCGGGCGAGTTTCTACTTTCAGATGCAATAGAAATTTTGCGGATTGGTCAATCCGTTCGCGAGATATGGCAGTTTGGAGGTAAGAAACGCTTGAGAAACTCAAAATTTTCGCAGTTCTGATGCTCGAAACGAGTAACTAGAACGGCGTAGGAGAAAAGTACGCACACCGTTGTAATCGGGCGAGTTTCTACTTTCAGACGCAACAGACATTTTGCGGATTGGTCAATCCGTTCGCGAGATATGGCAGTTTGGACGTAAGAAACGCTTGAGAAATTCAAAATTTTCGCAGTTCTGATGCTCGAAACGATTAACTAGGACGGCCTAGGGGAAAAGTACACAAACCGTTGTAATCGGGCGCGTTTTTACTTTCAGATGCAACAGAAATTTTGCGGACTGGTCAATCCGTTCGCGAGATATGGCACTTTGGAGGTAGGAAACGCTTGAGAAACTCAAAATTTTCGCAGTTCTGATGCTCGAAACGAATAACTAGAACGGCCTGGGGGAAAAGTACGCATACTGTTGTAATCGGGCGAGTTTCTACTTTCAGATGCGACAGAAATTTTGCGGATTGGTCAATCCGTTCGCGAGATATGGCAGTTTGGAGGTAAGAAACGCTTGAGAAACTCAAAATTTTCGCAGTTCTGATGCTCGAAACGATTAACTAGAATGGCCTAGGGGAAAAGTACCCATACCGTTGTAATCGGGCGAGTTTCTACTTTCAGATGCAACAGAAATTTTGCGGATTGGTCAATCCGTTCACGAGATATGGCACTTTGGAGGTAAGAAACGCTTGAGAAACTCAAAATTTTCGCAGTTCTGATGCTCGAAACGAATAACTAGGACGGCCTGGGGGAAAAGTACGCATACCGTTGTAATCGGGCGAGTTTCTAGTTTCAGATGCAACAGAAATTTTGCGGATTGGTCAATCCGTTCGCGAGATATGGCAGTTTGGAGGTAAGAAACGCTTGAGAAACTCAAAATTATCGCAGTTCTGATGCTCGAAACGAATAACTAGAACGGCCTGGGGGAAAAGTACGCATACCGTTGTAATCGGGAGAGTTTCTACTTTCAGATGCAATAGAAATTTTGCGGATTGGTCAATCCGTTCGCGAGATATGGCAGTTTGGAGGTAAGAAACGCTTGAGAAACACAAAATTTTCGCAGTTCTGATGCTCGAAACGAATAACTAGGACGGCCTGGGGGAAAAGTACGCATACCGTTGTAATCGGGCGAGGTTCTACTTTCAGATGCAACAGAAATTTTGCGGATTGGTCAATCCGTTCGCGTGATATGGCAGTTTGGAGGTAAGAAACGCTTGAGAAACTCAAAATTTTCGCAGTTCTGATGCTCGAAACGAATAACTAGAACGGCCTGGGGGAAAAGTACGCAACCCGTTTTAATCGGGCGAGTCTCTACTTTCAGATGCGACAGAAATTTTGCGGATTGGTCAATCCGTTCGCGCGATATGGCAGTTTGGAGGTATGAAACGCTTGAGAAACTCAAAATTTTCGCAGTTCTGATGCTCGAAACGAATAACTAGAACGGCCTGGGGGGAAAGTACGCACAGCGTTGTAATCGGGCGAGTTTCTACTTTCAGACGCGACAGAAATTTTGCGGAGTGGTCAATCGGTTCGCGAGATATGGCACTTTGGAGGTAAGAAACGCTTGAGAAACTCAAAATTTTCGCAGTTCTGATGCTCGAAACGATTAACGAGAATGGCCTAGGGGAAAAGTACCCATACCGTTGTAATCGGGCGAGTTTCTACTTTCAGATGCAACAGAAATTTTGCGGATTGGTCAATCCGTTCACGAGATATGGCACTTTGGAGGTAAGAAACGCTTGAGAAACTCAAAATTTTCGCAGTTCTGATGCTCGGAACGAATAACTAGAACGGCCTAGGGGAAAACTACACATACCGTTGTAATCGGGCGAGTTTCTACTTTCAGATGCAACAGAAATTTTGCGGATTGGTCAATCCGTTCGCGAGATATGGCAGTTTGGAGGTAAGAAAGGCTTGAGAAACTCAAAATTTTCGCAGTTCTGATGCTCGAAACGAATAACTAGAACGGCCTGGGGGGAAAGTACGCACAGCGTTGTAATCGGGCGAGTTTCTACTTTCAGACGCGACAGAAATTTTGCGGAGTGGTCAATCGGTTCGCGAGATATGGCACTTTGGAGGTAAGAAACGCTTGAGAAACTCAAAATTTTCGCAGTTCTGATGCTCGAAACGATTAACGAGAATGGCCTAGGGGAAAAGTACCCATACCGTTGTAATCGGGCGAGTTTCTACTTTCAGATGCAACAGAAATTTTGCGGATTGGTCAATCCGTTCACGAGATATGGCACTTTGGAGGTAAGAAACGCTTGAGAAACTCAAAATTTTCGCAGTTCTGATGCTCGGAACGAATAACTAGAACGGCCTAGGGGAAAACTACACATACCGTTGTAATCGGGCGAGTTTCTACTTTCAGATGCAACAGAAATTTTGCGGATTGGTCAATCCGTTCGCGAGATATGGCAGTTTGGAGGTAAGAAAGGCTTGAGAAACTCAAAATTTTCGCAGTTCTGATGCTCGAAACGAATAACTAGAACGGCCTGGGGGAAAAGTACGCATACTGTTGTAATCGGGCTAGTTTCTACTTTCAGATGCAACAGAAATTTTGCGGATTGGTCAATCTGTTCGCGAGATATGGCAGTTTGGAGGTAAGAAACGCTTGAGAAACTCAAAATTTTCGCAGTTCTGATGCTCGAAACGATTAACTAGAACGGCCTGGGGGAAAAGTACGCATACCGTTGTAATCGGGCGAGTTTCTACTTTCAGATGCAGCAGAAATTTTGCGGATTGGTCAATCCGTTCGCGAGATATGGCAGTTTGGAGGTAAGAAACGCTTGAGAAACTCAAAATTTTCGCAGTTCTGATGCTCGGAACGAATAACTAGGACGGCCTGGGGGAAAAGTACGCATACCGTTGTAATCGGGCGAGTTTCTACTTTCAGATGCAACAGAAATTTTGCGGATTGGTCAATCCGTTCGCGAGATATGGCAGTTTGGAGGTAAGAGACGCTTGAGAAACTCAAAATTTTCGCAGTTCTGATGCTCGAAACGAATAACTAGAACGGCCTGGGGGAAAAGTACGCAACCCGTTTTAATCGGGCGAGTCTCTACTTTCAGATGCGACAGAAATTTTGCGGATTGGTCAATCCGTTCGCGCGATATGGCAGTTTGGAGGTATGAAACGCTTGAGAAACTCAAAATTTTCGCAGTTCTGATGCTCGAAACGAATAACTAGAACTGCCTGGGGGGAAAGTACGCACAGCGTTGTAATCGGGCGAGTTTCTACTTTCAGATGCGACAGAAATTTTGCGGATTGGTCAATCCGTTCGCGAGATATGGCAGTTTGGAGGTAAGAGACGCTTGAGAAACTCAAAATTTTCGCAGTTCTGATGCTCGAAACGAATAACTAGAACGGCCTGGGGGAAAAGTACGCACAGCGTTGTAATCGGGCGAGTTTCTACTTTCAGACGCGACAGAAATTTTGCGGAGTGGTCAGTCGGTTCGCGAGATATGGCACTTTGGAGGTAAGAAACGCTTGAGAAACTCAAAATTTTCGCAGTTCTGATGCTCGAAACGATTAACGAGAATGGCCTAGGGGAAAAGTACCCATACCGTTGTAATCGGGCGAGTTTCTACTTTCAGATGCAACAGAAATTTTGCGGATTGGTCAATCCGTTCACGAGATATGGCACTTTGGAGGTAAGAAACGCTTGAGAAACTCAAAATTTTCGCAGTTCTGATGCTCGGAACGAATAACTAGAACGGCCTAGGGGAAAACTACACATACCGTTGTAATCGGGCGAGTTTCTACTTTCAGATGCAACAGAAATTTTGCGGATTGGTCAATCCGTCCGCGAGATATGGCAGTTTGGAGGTAAGAAAGGCTTGAGAAACTCAAAATTTTCGCAGTTCTGATGCTCGAAACGAATAACTAGAACGGCCTGGGGGAAAAGTACGCATACTGTTGTAATCGGGCGAGTTTCTACTTTCAGATGCAACAGAAATTTTGCGGATTGGTCAATCTGTTCGCGAGATATGGCAGTTTGGAGGTAAGAAACGCTTGAGAAACTCAAAATTTTCGCAGTTCTGATGCTCGAAACGATTAACTAGAACGGCCTGGGGGAAAAGTACGCATACCGTTGTAATCGGGCGAGTTTCTACTTTCAGATGCAGCAGAAATTTTGCGGATTGGTCAATCCGTTCGCGAGATATGGCAGTTTGGAGGTAAGAAACGCTTGAGAAACTCAAAATTTTCGCAGTTCTGATGCTCGGAACGAATAACTAGAACGGCCTAGGGGAAAACTACACATACCGTTGTAATCGGGCGAGTTTCTACTTTCAGATGCAACAGAAATTTTGCGGATTGGTCAATCCGTTCGCGAGATATGGCAGTTTGGAGGTAAGAAAGGCTTGAGAAACTCAAAATTTTCGCAGTTCTGATGCTCGAAACGAATAACTAGAACGGCCTGGGGGAAAAGTACGCATACTGTTGTAATCGGGCGAGTTTCTACTTTCAGATGCAACAGAAATTTTGCGGATTGGTCAATCTGTTCGCGAGATATGGCAGTTTGGAGGTAAGAAACGCTTGAGAAACTCAAAATTTTCGCAGTTCTGATGCTCGAAACGATTAACTAGAACGGCCTGGGGGAAAAGTACGCATACCGTTGTAATCGGGCGAGTTTCTACTTTCAGATGCAGCAGAAATTTTGCGGATTGGTCAATCCGTTCGCGAGATATGGCAGTTTGGAGGTAAGAAACGCTTGAGAAACTCAAAATTTTCGCAGTTCTGATGCTCGGAACGAATAACTAGAACGGCCTAGGGGAAAACTACACATACCGTTGTAATCGGGCGAGTTTCTACTTTCAGATGCAACAGAAATTTTGCGGATTGGTCAATCCGTTCGCGAGATATGGCAGTTTGGAGGTAAGAAAGGCTTGAGAAACTCAAAATTTTCGCAGTTCTGATGCTCGAAACGAATAACTAGAACGGCCTGGGGGAAAAGTACGCATACTGTTGTAATCGGGCGAGTTTCTACTTTCAGATGCAACAGAAATTTTGCGGATTGGTCAATCTGTTCGCGAGATATGGCAGTTTGGAGGTAAGAAACGCTTGAGAAACTCAAAATTTCCGCAGTTCTGATGCTCGAAACGATTAACTAGAACGGCCTGGGGGAAAAGTACGCATACCGTTGTAATCGGGCGAGTTTCTACTTTCAGATGCAGCAGAAATTTTGCGGATTGGTCAATCCGTTCGCGAGATATGGCAGTTTGGAGGTAAGAAACGCTTGAGAAACTCAAAATTTTCGCAGTTCTGATGCTCGAAACGATTAACTAGAATGGCCTAGGGGAAAAGTACCCATACCGTTGTAATCGGGCGAGTTTCTACTTTCAGATGCAACAGAAATTTTGCGGATTGGTCAATCCGTTCGCGAGATATGGCAGTTTGGAGGTAAGAAAGGCTTGAGAAACTCAAAATTTTCGCAGTTCTGATGCTCGAAACGAATAACTAGAACGGCCTGGGGGAAAAGTACGCATACTGTTGTAATCGGGCGAGTTTCTACTTTCAGATGCAACAGAAATTTTGCGGATTGGTCAATCTGTTCGCGAGATATGGCAGTTTGGAGGTAAGAAACGCTTGAGAAACTCAAAATTTCCGCAGTTCTGATGCTCGAAACGATTAACTAGAACGGCCTGGGGGAAAAGTACGCATACCGTTGTAATCGGGCGAGTTTCTACTTTCAGATGCAGCAGAAATTTTGCGGATTGGTCAATCCGTTCGCGAGATATGGCAGTTTGGAGGTAAGAAACGCTTGAGAAACTCAAAATTTTCGCAGTTCTGATGCTCGAAACGATTAACTAGAATGGCCTAGGGGAAAAGTACCCATACCGTTGTAATCGGGCGAGTTTCTAGTTTCAGATGCAACAGAAATTTTGCGGATTGGTCAATCTGTTCGCGAGATATGGCAGTTTGGAGGTAAGAAACGCTTGAGAAACTCAAAATTTTCGCAGTTCTGATGCTCGAAACGATTAACTAGAACGGCCTGGGGGAAAAGTACGCATACCGTTGTAATCGGGCGAGTTTCTACTTTCAGATGCAGCAGAAATTTTGCGGATTGGTCAATCCGTTCGCGAGATATGGCAGTTTGGAGGTAAGAAACGCTTGAGAAACTCAAAATTTTCGCAGTTCTGATGCTCGGAACGAATAACTAGGACGGCCTGGGGGAAAAGTACGCATACCGTTGTAATCGGGCGAGTTTCTACTTTCAGATGCAACAGAAATTTTGCGGATTGGTCAATCCGTTCGCGAGATATGGCAGTTTGGAGGTAAGAAACGCTTGAGAAACTCAAAATTTTCGCAGTTCTGATGCTCGAAACGAATAACTAGAACGGCCTGGGGGAAAAGTACGCAACCCGTTTTAATCGGGCGAGTCTCTACTTTCAGATGCGACAGAAATTTTGCGGATTGGTCAATCCGTTCGCGCGATATGGCAGTTTGGAGGTATGAAACGCTTGAGAAACTCAAAATTTTCGCAGTTCTGATGCTCGAAACGAATAACTAGAACGGCCTGGGGGGAAAGTACGCACAGCGTTGTAATCGGGCGAGTTTCTACTTTCAGATGCGACAGAAATTTTGCGGATTGGTCAATCCGTTCGCGAGATATGGCAGTTTGGAGGTAAGAGACGCTTGAGAAACTCAAAATTTTCGCAGTTCTGATGCTCGAAACGAATAACTAGAACGGCCTGGGGGAAAAGTACGCACAGCGTTGTAATCGGGCGAGTTTCTACTTTCAGACGCGACAGAAATTTTGCGGAGTGGTCAATCGGTTCGCGAGATATGGCACTTTGGAGGTAAGAAACGCTTGAGAAACTCAAAATTTTCGCAGTTCTGATGCTCGAAACGATTAACGAGAATGGCCTAGGGAAAAGTACCCATACCGTTGTAATCGGGCGAGTTTCTACTTTCAGATGCAACAGAAATTTTGCGGATTGGTCAATCCGTTCACGAGATATGGCACTTTGGAGGTAAGAAACGCTTGAGAAACTCAAAATTTTCGCAGTTCTGATGCTCGGAACGAATAACTAGAACGGCCTAGGGGAAAACTACACATACCGTTGTAATCGGGCGAGTTTCTACTTTCAGATGCAACAGAAATTTTGCGGATTGGTCAATCCGTTCGCGAGATATGGCAGTTTGGAGGTAAGATAGGCTTGAGAAACTCAAAATTTTCGCAGTTCTGATGCTCGAAACGAATAACTAGAACGGCCTGGGGGAAAAGTACGCATACTGTTGTAATCGGGCGAGTTTCTACTTTCAGATGCAACAGAAATTTTGCGGATTGGTCAATCTGTTCGCGAGATATGGCAGTTTGGAGGTAAGAAACGCTTGAGAAACTCAAAATTTCCGCAGTTCTGATGCTCGAAACGATTAACTAGAACGGCCTGGGGGAAAAGTACGCATACCGTTGTAATCGGGCGAGTTTCTACTTTCAGATGCAGCAGAAATTTTGCGGATTGGTCAATCCGTTCGCGAGATATGGCAGTTTGGAGGTAAGAAACGCTTGAGAAACTCAAAATTTTCGCAGTTCTGATGCTCGAAACGATTAACTAGAATGGCCTAGGGGGAAAAGTACCCATACCGTTGTAATCGGGCGAGTTTCTACTTTCAGATGCAACAGAAATTTTGCGGATTGGTCAATCCGTTCACGAGATATGGCACTTTGGAGGTAAGAAACGCTTGAGAAACTCAAAATTTTCGCAGTTCTGATGCTCGGAACGAATAACTAGAACGACCTAGGGGAAAACTACACATACCGTTGTAATCGGGCGAGTTTCTACTTTCAGATGCAACAGAAATTTTGCGGATTGGTCAATCCGTTCGCGAGATATGGCAGTTTGGAGGTAAGAAACGCTTGAGAAACTCAAAATTTTCGCAGTTCTGATGCTCGAAACGAATAACTAGAACGGCCTGGGGGTAAAGTACGCATACCGTTGTAATCGGGCGAGTTTCTACTTTCAGATGCAACAGAAATTTTGCGGATTGGTCAATCCGTTCGCGAGATATGGCAGTTTGGAGGTAAGAAACGCTTGAGAAACTCAAAATTTTCGCAGTTCGGATGCTCGGAACGAATAAGTACAACGGCCTAGAGGAAAACGACCCATACCGTTGTAATCGGGCGAGTTTCTACTTTCAGATGCAACAGAAATTTTGCGGATTGGTCAATCCGTTCGCGAGATATGGCAGTTTGGAGGTAAGAAACGCTTGAGAAACTCAAAATTTTCTCAGTTCTGATGCTCGAAACGAAAAACTAGAACGGCCTAGGAGAAAAGTACACACAGCGCGGTAATTGGGCGAGTTTCTACCTTCAAATGCAGCAGAAATTTTGCGGATTGGTCAATCCGTTCGCGAGATATGGCAGTTTGGAGGTAAGAAACGCTTGAGAAACTCAAAATTTCCGCAGTTCTGATGCTCGAAACGATTAACTAGAACGGCCTGGGGGAAAAGTACGCATACTGTTGTAATCGGGCGAGTTTCTACTTTCAGATGCAACAGAAATTTTGCGGATTGGTCAATCTGTTCGCGAGATATGGCAGTTTGGAGGTAAGAAACGCTTGAGAAACTCAAAATTTCCGCAGTTCTGATGCTCGAAACGATTAACTAGAACGGCCTGGGGGAAAAGTACGCATACCGTTGTAATCGGGCGAGTTTCTACTTTCAGATGCAGCAGAAATTTTGCGGATTGGTCAATCCGTTCGCGAGATATGGCAGTTTGGAGGTAAGAAACGCTTGAGAAACTCAAAATTTTCGCAGTTCTGATGCTCGAAACGATTAACTAGAATGGCCTAGGGGAAAAGTACCCATACCGTTGTAATCGGGCGAGTTTCTACTTTCAGATGCAACAGAAATTTTGCGGATTGGTCAATCCGTTCGCGAGATATGGCAGTTTGGAGGTAAGAAAGGCTTGAGAAACTCAAAATTTTCGCAGTTCTGATGCTCGAAACGAATAACTAGAACGGCCTGGGGGAAAAGTACGCATACTGTTGTAATCGGGCGAGTTTCTACTTTCAGATGCAACAGAAATTTTGCGGATTGGTCAATCTGTTCGCGAGATATGGCAGTTTGGAGGTAAGAAACGCTTGAGAAACTCAAAATTTCCGCAGTTCTGATGCTCGAAACGATTAACTAGAACGGCCTGGGGGAAAAGTACGCATACCGTTGTAATCGGGCGAGTTTCTACTTTCAGATGCAGCAGAAATTTTGCGGATTGGTCAATCCGTTCGCGAGATATGGCAGTTTGGAGGTAAGAAACGCTTGAGAAACTCAAAATTTTCGCAGTTCTGATGCTCGAAACGATTAACTAGAATGGCCTAGGGGAAAAGTACCCATACCGTTGTAATCGGGCGAGTTTCTACTTTCAGATGCAACAGAAATTTTGCGGATTGGTCAATCTGTTCGCGAGATATGGCAGTTTGGAGGTAAGAAACGCTTGAGAAACTCAAAATTTTCGCAGTTCTGATGCTCGAAACGATTAACTAGAACGGCCTGGGGGAAAAGTACGCATACCGTTGTAATCGGGCGAGTTTCTACTTTCAGATGCAGCAGAAATTTTGCGGATTGGTCAATCCGTTCGCGAGATATGGCAGTTTGGAGGTAAGAAACGCTTGAGAAACTCAAAATTTTCGCAGTTCTGATGCTCGGAACGAATAACTAGGACGGCCTGGGGGAAAAGTACGCATACCGTTGTAATCGGGCGAGTTTCTACTTTCAGATGCAACAGAAATTTTGCGGATTGGTCAATCCGTTCGCGAGATATGGCAGTTTGGAGGTAAGAAACGCTTGAGAAACTCAAAATTTTCGCAGTTCTGATGCTCGAAACGAATAACTAGAACGGCCTGGGGGAAAAGTACGCAACCCGTTTTAATCGGGCGAGTCTCTACTTTCAGATGCGACAGAAATTTTGCGGATTGGTCAATCCGTTCGCGCGATATGGCAGTTTGGAGGTATGAAACGCTTGAGAAACTCAAAATTTTCGCAGTTCTGATGCTCGAAACGAATAACTAGAACGGCCTGGGGGGAAAGTACGCACAGCGTTGTAATCGGGCGAGTTTCTACTTTCAGATGCGACAGAAATTTTGCGGATTGGTCAATCCGTTCGCGAGATATGGCAGTTTGGAGGTAAGAGACGCTTGAGAAACTCAAAATTTTCGCAGTTCTGATGCTCGAAACGAATAACTAGAACGGCCTGGGGGAAAAGTACGCACAGCGTTGTAATCGGGCGAGTTTCTACTTTCAGACGCGACAGAAATTTTGCGGATTGGTCAATCCGTTCGCGAGATATGGCAGTTTGGAGGTAAGAAACGCTTGAGAAACTCAAAATTTCCGCAGTTCTGATGCTCGAAACGATTAACTAGAACGGCCTGGGGGAAAAGTACGCATACTGTTGTAATCGGGCGAGTTTCTACTTTCAGATGCAACAGAAATTTTGCGGATTGGTCAATCTGTTCGCGAGATATGGCAGTTTGGAGGTAAGAAACGCTTGAGAAACTCAAAATTTCCGCAGTTCTGATGCTCGAAACGATTAACTAGAACGGCCTGGGGGAAAAGTACGCATACCGTTGTAATCGGGCGAGTTTCTACTTTCAGATGCAGCAGAAATTTTGCGGATTGGTCAATCCGTTCGCGAGATATGGCAGTTTGGAGGTAAGAAACGCTTGAGAAACTCAAAATTTTCGCAGTTCTGATGCTCGAAACGATTAACTAGAATGGCCTAGGGGAAAAGTACCCATACCGTTGTAATCGGGCGAGTTTCTACTTTCAGATGCAACAGAAATTTTGCGGATTGGTCAATCCGTTCGCGAGATATGGCAGTTTGGAGGTAAGAAAGGCTTGAGAAACTCAAAATTTTCGCAGTTCTGATGCTCGAAACGAATAACTAGAACGGCCTGGGGGAAAAGTACGCATACTGTTGTAATCGGGCGAGTTTCTACTTTCAGATGCAACAGAAATTTTGCGGATTGGTCAATCTGTTCGCGAGATATGGCAGTTTGGAGGTAAGAAACGCTTGAGAAACTCAAAATTTCCGCAGTTCTGATGCTCGAAACGATTAACTAGAACGGCCTGGGGGAAAAGTACGCATACCGTTGTAATCGGGCGAGTTTCTACTTTCAGATGCAGCAGAAATTTTGCGGATTGGTCAATCCGTTCGCGAGATATGGCAGTTTGGAGGTAAGAAACGCTTGAGAAACTCAAAATTTTCGCAGTTCTGATGCTCGAAACGATTAACTAGAATGGCCTAGGGGAAAAGTACCCATACCGTTGTAATCGGGCGAGTTTCTACTTTCAGATGCAACAGAAATTTTGCGGATTGGTCAATCTGTTCGCGAGATATGGCAGTTTGGAGGTAAGAAACGCTTGAGAAACTCAAAATTTTCGCAGTTCTGATGCTCGAAACGATTAACTAGAACGGCCTGGGGGAAAAGTACGCATACCGTTGTAATCGGGCGAGTTTCTACTTTCAGATGCAGCAGAAATTTTGCGGATTGGTCAATCCGTTCGCGAGATATGGCAGTTTGGAGGTAAGAAACGCTTGAGAAACTCAAAATTTTCGCAGTTCTGATGCTCGGAACGAATAACTAGGACGGCCTGGGGGAAAAGTACGCATACCGTTGTAATCGGGCGAGTTTCTACTTTCAGATGCAACAGAAATTTTGCGGATTGGTCAATCCGTTCGCGAGATATGGCAGTTTGGAGGTAAGAAACGCTTGAGAAACTCAAAATTTTCGCAGTTCTGATGCTCGAAACGAATAACTAGAACGGCCTGGGGGAAAAGTACGCAACCCGTTTAATCGGGCGAGTCTCTACTTTCAGATGCGACAGAAATTTTGCGGATTGGTCAATCCGTTCGCGCGATATGGCAGTTTGGAGGTATGAAACGCTTGAGAAACTCAAATTTTCGCAGTTCTGATGCTCGAAACGAATAACTAGAACGGCCTGGGGGGAAAGTACGCACAGCGTTGTAATCGGGCGAGTTTCTACTTTCAGATGCGACAGAAATTTTGCGGATTGGTCAATCGTTCGCGAGATATGGCAGTTTGGAGGTAAGAGACGCTGAGAAACTCAAAATTTTCGCAGTTCTGATGCTCGAAACGAATAACTAGAACGGCCTGGGGGAAAAGTACGCACAGCGTTGTAATCGGGCGAGTTTCTACTTTCAGACGCGACAGAAATTTTGCGGATTGGTCAATCCGTTCGCGAGATATGGCAGTTGGAGGTAAGAAACGCTTGAGAAACTCAAAATTTTCGCAGTTCTGATGCTCGAAACGAATAACTAGAACGGCCTGGGGAAAAGTACGCAACCCGTTTTAATCGGGCGAGTCTCTACTTTCAGATGCGACAGAAATTTTGCGGATTGGTCAATCCGTTCGCGCGATATGGCAGTTTGGAGGTATGAAACGCTTGAGAAACTCAAAATTTTCGCAGTTCTGATGCTCGAAACGAATAACTAGAACGGCCTGGGGGGAAAGTACGCACAGCGTTGTAATCGGGCGAGTTTCTACTTTCAGATGCGACAGAAATTTTGCGGATTGGTCAATCCGTTCGCGAGATATGGCAGTTTGGAGGTAAGAGACGCTTGAGAAACTCAAAATTTTCGCAGTTCTGATGCTCGAAACGAATAACTAGAACGGCCTGGGGAAAAGTACGCACAGCGTTGTAATCGGGCGAGTTTCTACTTTCAGACGCGACAGAAATTTTGCGAGTGGTCAATCGGTTCGCGAGATATGGCACTTTGGAGGTAAGAAACGCTTGAGAAACTCAAAATTTTCGCAGTTCTGATGCTCGAAACGATTAACGAGAATGGCCTAGGGGAAAAGTACCCATACCGTTGTAATCGGGCGAGTTTCTACTTTCAGATGCAACAGAAATTTTGCGGATTGGTCAATCCGTTCACGAGATATGGCACTTTGGAGTAAGAAACGCTTGAGAAACTCAAAATTTTCGCAGTTCTGATGCTCGAACGAATAACTAGAACGGCCTAGGGGAAAACTACACATACCGTTGTAATCGGGCGAGTTTCTACTTTCAGATGCAACAGAAATTTTGCGGATTGGTCAATCCGTTCGCGAGATATGGCAGTTTGGAGGTAAGATAGGCTTGAGAAACTCAAAATTTTCGCAGTTCTGATGCTCGAAACGAATAACTAGAACGGCCTGGGGGAAAAGTACGCATACTGTTGTAATCGGCGAGTTTCTACTTTCAGATGCAACAGAAATTTTGCGGATTGGTCAATCTGTTCGCGAGATATGGCAGTTTGGAGGTAAGAAACGCTTGAGAAACTCAAAATTTCCGCAGTTCTGATGCTCGAAACGATTAACTAGAACGGCCTGGGGGAAAAGTACGCATACCGTTGTAATCGGGCGAGTTTCTACTTTCAGATGCAGCAGAAATTTTGCGGATTGGTCAATCCGTTCGCGAGATATGGCAGTTTGGAGGTAAGAAACGCTTGAGAAACTCAAAATTTTCGCAGTTCTGATGCTCGAAACGATTAACTAGAATGGCCTAGGGGAAAAGTACCCATACGTTGTAATCGGGCGAGTTTCTACTTTCAGATGCAACAGAAATTTTGCGGATTGGTCAATCCGTTCACGAGATATGGCACTTTGGAGGTAAGAAACGCTTGAGAAACTCAAAATTTCGCAGTTCTGATGCTCGGAACGAATAACTAGAACGACCTAGGGGAAAACTACACATACCCTTGTAATCGGGCGAGTTTCTACTTTCAGATGCAACAGAAATTTTGCGGATTGGTCAATCCGTTCGCGAGATATGGCAGTTTGGAGGTAAGAAACGCTTGAGAACTCAAAATTTTCGCAGTTCTGATGCTCGAAACGAATAACTAGAACGGCCTGGGGGTAAAGTACGCATACCGTTGTAATCGGGCGAGTTTCTACTTTTAGATGCAACAGAAATTTTGCGGATTGGTCAATCCGTTCGCGAGATATGGCAGTTTGGAGGTAAGAAAACGCTTGAGAAACTCAAAATTTTCGCAGTTCGGATGCTCGGAACGAATAAGTACAACGGCCTAGAGGAAAACGACCCATACCGTTGTAATCGGGCGAGTTTCTACTTTCAGATGCAACAGAAATTTTGCGGATTGGTCAATCCGTTCGCGAGATATGGCAGTTTGGAGGTAAGAAACGCTTGAGAAACTCAAAATTTTCTCAGTTCTGATGCTCGAAACGAAAAACTAGAACGGCCTAGGAGAAAAGTACACACAGCGCGGTAATTGGGCGAGTTTCTACCTTCAAATGCAGCAGAAATTTTGCGGATTGGTCAATCCGTTCGCGAGATATGGCAGTTTGGAGGTAAGAAACGCTTGAGAAACTCAAAATTTCCGCAGTTCTGATGCTCGAAACGATTAACTAGAACGGCCTGGGGGAAAAGTACGCATACCGTTGTAATCGGGCGAGTTTCTACTTTCAGATGCAGCAGAAATTTTGCGGATTGGTCAATCCGTTCGCGAGATATGGCAGTTTGGAGGTAAGAAACGCTTGAGAAACTCAAAATTTTCGCAGTTCTGATGCTCGGAACGAATAACTAGGACGGCCTGGGGGAAAAGTACGCATACCGTTGTAATCGGGCGAGTTTCTACTTTCAGATGCAACAGAAATTTTGCGGATTGGTCAATCCGTTCGCGAGATATGGCAGTTTGGAGGTAAGAAACGCTTGAGAAACTCAAAATTTTCGCAGTTCTGATGCTCGAAACGAATAACTAGAACGGCCTGGGGGAAAAGTACGCAACCCGTTTTAATCGGGCGAGTCTCTACTTTCAGATGCGACAGAAATTTTGCGGATTGGTCAATCCGTTCGCGCGATATGGCAGTTTGGAGGTATGAAACGCTTGAGAAACTCAAAATTTTCGCAGTTCTGATGCTCGAAACGAATAACTAGAACGGCCTGGGGGGAAAGTACGCACAGCGTTGTAATCGGGCGAGTTTCTACTTTCAGATGCGACAGAAATTTTGCGGATTGGTCAATCCGTTCGCGAGATATGGCAGTTTGGAGGTAAGAGACGCTTGAGAAACTCAAAATTTTCGCAGTTCTGATGCTCGAAACGAATAACTAGAACGGCCTGGGGGAAAAGTACGCACAGCGTTGTAATCGGGCGAGTTTCTACTTTCAGACGCGACAGAAATTTTGCGGAGTGGTCAATCGGTTCGCGAGATATGGCACTTTGGAGGTAAGAAACGCTTGAGAAACTCAAAATTTTCGCAGTTCTGATGCTCGAAACGATTAACGAGAATGGCCTAGGGGAAAAGTACCCATACCGTTGTAATCGGGCGAGTTTCTACTTTCAGATGCAACAGAAATTTTGCGGATTGGTCAATCCGTTCACGAGATATGGCACTTTGGAGGTAAGAAACGCTTGAGAAACTCAAATTTTCGCAGTTCTGATGCTCGGAACGAATAACTAGAACGGCCTAGGGGAAAACTACACATACCGTTGTAATCGGGCGAGTTTCTACTTTCAGATGCAACAGAAATTTTGCGGATTGGTCAATCCGTTCGCGAGATATGGCAGTTTGGATGTAAGATAGGCTTGAGAAACTCAAAATTTTCGCAGTTCTGATGCTCGAAACGAATAACTAGAACGGCCTGGGGGAAAAGTACGCATACTGTTGTAATCGGGCGAGTTTCTACTTTCAGATGCAACAGAAATTTTGCGGATTGGTCAATCTGTTCGCGAGATATGGCAGTTTGGAGGTAAGAAACGCTTGAGAAACTCAAAATTTCCGCAGTTCTGATGCTCGAAACGATTAACTAGAACGGCCTGGGGGAAAAGTACGAATACCGTTGTAATCGGGCGAGTTTCTACTTTCAGATGCAGCAGAAATTTTGCGGATTGGTCAATCCGTTCGCGAGATATGGCAGTTTGGAGGTAAGAAACGCTTGAGAAACTCAAAATTTTCGCAGTTCTGATGCTCGAAACGATTAACTAGAATGGCCTAGGGGAAAAGTACCCATACCGTTGTAATCGGGCGAGTTTCTACTTTCAGATGCAACAGAAATTTTGCGGATTGGTCAATCCGTTCACGAGATATGGCACTTTGGAGGTAAGAAACGCTTGAGAAACTCAAAATTTTCGCAGTTCTGATGCTCGGAACGAATAACTAGAACGGCCTAGGGGAAAACTACACATACCGTTGTAATCGGGCGAGTTTCTACTTTCAGATGCAACAGAAATTTTGCGGATTGGTCAATCCGTTCGCGAGATATGGCAGTTTGGAGGTAAGAAACGCTTGAGAAACTCAAAATTTTCGCAGTTCTGATGCTCGAAACGAATAACTAGAACGGCCTGGGGGTAAAGTACGCATACCGTTGTAATCGGGCGAGTTTCTACTTTCAGATGCAACAGAAATTTTGCGGATTGGTCAATCCGTTCGCGAGATATGGCAGTTTGGAGGTAAGAAACGCTTGAGAAACTCAAAATTTTCTCAGTTCTGATGCTCGAAACGAAAAACTAGAACGGCCTAGGAGAAAAGTACACACAGCGCGGTAATTGGGCGAGTTTCTACCTTCAAATGCAGCAGAAATTTTGCGGATTGGTCAATCCGTTCGCGAGATATGGCAGTTTGGAGGTAAGAAACGCTTGAGAAACTCAAAATTTTCGCAGTTCTGATGCTCGAAACGAATAACTAGAATGGCCTAGGGGAAAACTACACATACCGTTGTAATCGGGCGAGTTTCTACTTTCAGATGCAACAGAAATTTTGCGGATTGGTCAATCCGTTCGCGAGATATGGCAGTTTGGAGGTAAGAAACGCTTGAGAAACTCAAAATTTTCGCAGTTCTGATGCTCGAAACGAATAACTAGAATGGACTAGGGGAAAACAGGGGAAAACTACACATACCGTTGTAATCGGGCGAGTTTCTGCTTTCAGATGCAACAGAAATTTTGCGGATTGGTCAATCCGTTCGCGAGATATGGCAGTTTGGAGGTAAGAAACGCTTGAGAAACTCAAAATTTTCGCAGTTCTGATGCTCGAAACGATTAACTAGAACGGCCTAGGGGAAGAGTACACGAACCGTTGTAATCGGGCGAGTTTTTACTTTCAGATGCAACAGCAATTTTGCGGATTGGTCGACCCGTTCGCGAGATATGGCACTTTGGAGGTAAGAAACGCTTGAGAAACTCATAATTTTCGCAGTTCTGATGCTCGAAACGAAACACTAGAACGGCCTAGGGGAAAACTACAAATACCGTTGTAATAGGGCGAGTTTCTACTTTCAGATGCAACAGAAATTTTGCGGATTGGTCAATCCGTTCGCGAGATATGGCACTTTGGAAGTAAGAAACGCTTGAGAAACTCAAAATTTTCGCAGTTCTGATGCTCGGAACGAATAACTAGAACGGCCTAGGGGAAAAGTACACATAGCGCGGTAATTGGGCGAGTTTCTACCTTCAGATGCAACAGAAATTTTGCGCATTGGTCAATCCGTTCGCGAGATATGGCACTTTGGAGGTAAGAAACGCTTGAGAAACTCAAAATTTTCGCAGTTCTGATGCTCGAAACGAATAACTAGAACGGCCTAGGGGAAAACTACACATACCGTTGTAATCGGGCGAGTTTCTACTTTCAGATGCAACAGAAATTTTGCGGATTGGTAAATCCGTTCGCGAGATATGGCAGTTTGGAGGTAAGAAACGCTTGAGAAACTCAAAATTTTCGCAGTTCTGATGCTCGAAACGATTAACTAGAACGGCCTAGGGGAAAAGTACACGAACCGTTGTAATCGGGCGAGTTTTTACTTTCAGATGCAACAGAAATTTTGCGGATTGGTCAATCCGTTCGCGAGATATGGCACTTTGGAGGTAAGAAGCGCTTGAGAAACTCAAAATTTTCGCAGTTCTGATGCTCGAAACGAATAACTAGAACGGCCTGGGGGAAAAGTACGCATACCGTTGTAATCGGGCGAGTTTCTACTTTCAGATGCGACAGAAATTTTGCGGATTGGTCAATCCGTTCGCGAGATATGGCAGTTTGGAGGTATGAAACGCTTGAGAAACTCAAAATTTTCGCAGTTCTGATGCTCGAAACGAATAACTAGAACGGCCTGGGGGAAAAGTACACATACCGTTGTAATCGGGCGAGTTTCTACTTTCAGATGCAACAGAAATTTTGCGGATTGGTCAATCCGTTCACGAGATATGGCACTTTGGATGTAAGAAACGCTTGAGAAACTCAAAATTTTCGCAGTTCTGATGCTCGGAACGAAAACTAGAACGGCCTAGGGGAAAACTACACATACCGTTGTAATCGGGCGAGTTTCTACTTTCAGATGCAACAGAAATTTTGCGGATTGGTCAATCCGTTCGCGAGATATGGCAGTTTGGAGGTAAGAAACGCTTGAGAAACTCAAAATTTTCGCAGTTCTGACGCTCGAAACGAATAACTAGAACGGCCTGGGGAAAAGTACGCATACCGTTGTAATCGGGCGAGTTTCTACTTTCAGATGCAACAGAAAGTTCGCGGATTGGTCAATTCGTTCGCGAGATATGGCAGTTTGGAGGTAAGAAACGCTTGAGAAACTCAAAATTTTCGCAGTTCTGATTCTCGGAACGAATAACTACAACGGCCTAGAGGAAAACGACACATACCGTTGTAATCGGGCGAGTTTCTACTTTCAGATGCAACAGAAATTTTGCGGATTGGTCAATCCGTTCGCGAGATATGGCACTTTGGAGGTAAGAAACGCTTGAGAAACTCAAAATTTTCGCAGTTCTGATGCTCGAATCGAAAAACTAGAACGGCCTAGGAGAAAAGTACACATAGCGCGGTAATTGGGCGAGTTTCTACCTTCAGATGCAGCAGAAATTTTGCGGATTGGTCAATCCGTTCGCGAGATATGGCAGTTTGGAGGTAAGAAACGCTTGAGAAACTCAAAATTTTCGCAGTTCTGATGCTCGAAACGAAAAACTAGAACGGCCTAGGGGAAAACTACAAATACCTTTGTAATAGGGCGAGTTTCTACTTTCAGATGCAACAGAAATTTTGCGGATTGGACAATCCGTTCGCGAGATATGGCAGTTTGGAGGTAAGAAACGCTTGAGAAACTCAAAATTTTCGCAGTTCTGATGCTCGAAACAATTAACTAGAACGGCCTAGGGGAAAAGTACACGAACCGTTGTAATCGGGCGACTTTTTACTTTCAGATGCAACAGAAATTTTGCGGATTGGTCAATCCGTTCGCGAGATATGGCAGTTCGGAGGTAAGAAACGCTTGAGAAACTCTAAATTTTCGCAGTTCTGATGCTCGAAACGATTAACTAGAACGGCCTAGGGGAAGAGTACACGAACCGTTGTAATCGGGCGAGTTTTTACTTTCAGATGCAACAGCAATTTTGCGGATTGGTCGACCTGTTCGCGAGATATGGCACTTTGGAGGTAAGAAACGCTTGAGAAACTCATAATTTTCGCAGTTCTGATGCTCGAAACGAAACACTAGAACGGCCTAGGGGAAAACTACAAATACCGTTGTAATAGGGCGAGTTTCTACTTTCAGATGCAACAGAAATTTTGCGGATTGGTCAATCCGTTCGCGAGATATGGCACTTTGGAAGTAAGAAACGCTTGAGAAACTCAAAATTTTCGCAGTTCTGATGCTCGGAACGAATAACTAGAACGGCCTAGGGGAAAAGTACACATAGCGCGGTAATTGGGCGAGTTTCTACCTTCAGATGTAACAGAAATTTTGAGGATTGGTCAATCCGTTCGCGAGATATGGCACTTTGGAGGTAAGAAACGCTTGAGAAACTCAAAATTTTCGCAGTTCTGATGCTCGAAACGAATAACTAGAACGGCCTGGGGAAAAGTACGCATACCGTTGTAATCGGGCGAGTTTCTACTTTCAGATGCAACAGAAAGTTTGCGGATTGGTCAATTCGTTCGCGAGATATGGCAGTTTGGAGGTAAGAAACGCTTGAGAAACTCAAAATTTTCGCAGTTCTGATTCTCGGAACGAATAACTACAACGGCCTAGAGGAAAACGACACATACCGTTGTAATCGGGCGAGTTTCTACTTTCAGATGCAACAGAAATTTTGCGGATTGGTCAATCCGTTCGCGAGATATGGCACTTTGGAGGTAAGAAACGCTTGAGAAACTCAAAATTTTCGCAGTTCTGATGCTCGAATCGAAAAACTAGAACGGCCTAGGAGAAAAGTACACATAGCGCGGTAATTGGGCGAGTTTCTACCTTCAGATGCAGCAGAAATTTTGCGGATTGGTCAATCCGTTCGCGAGATATGGCAGTTTGGAGGTAAGAAACGCTTGAGAAACTCAAAATTTTCGCAGTTCTGATGCTCGAAACGAAAAACTAGAACGGCCTAGGGGAAAACTACAAATACCTTTGTAATAGGGCGAGTTTCTACTTTCAGATGCAACAGAAATTTTGCGGATTGGTCAATCCGTTCGCGAGATATGGCAGTTTGGAGGTAAGAAACGCTTGAGAAACTCAAAATTTTCGCAGTTCTGATGCTCGAAACAATTAACTAGAACGGCCTAGGGGAAAAGTACACGAACCGTTGTAATCGGGCGACTTTTTACTTTCAGATGCAACAGAAATTTTGCGGATTGGTCAATCCGTTCGCGAGATATGGCAGTTCGGAGGTAAGAAACGCTTGAGAAACTCTAAATTTTCGCAGTTCTGATGCTCGAAACGATTAACTAGAACGGCCTAGGGGAAGAGTACACGAACCGTTGTAATCGGGCGAGTTTTTACTTTCAGATGCAACAGCAATTTTGCGGATTGGTCGACCTGTTCGCGAGATATGGCACTTTGGAGGTAAGAAACGCTTGAGAAACTCATAATTTTCGCAGTTCTGATGCTCGAAACGAAACACTAGAACGGCCTAGGGGAAAACTACAAATACCGTTGTAATAGGGCGAGTTTCTACTTTCAGATGCAACAGAAATTTTGCGGATTGGTCAATCCGTTCGCGAGATATGGCACTTTGGAAGTAAGAAACGCTTGAGAAACTCAAAATTTTCGCAGTTCTGATGCTCGGAACGAATAACTAGAACGGCCTAGGGGAAAAGTACACATAGCGCGGTAATTGGGCGAGTTTCTACCTTCAGATGTAACAGAAATTTTGAGGATTGGTCAATCCGTTCGCGAGATATGGCACTTTGGAGGTAAGAAACGCTTGAGAAACTCAAAATTTTCGCAGTTCTGATGCTCGAAACGAATAACTAGAACGGCCTAGGGGAAAACTACACATACCGTTGTAATCGGGCGTGTTTCTACTTTCAGATGCAACAGAAATTTTGCGGATTGGTCAATCCGTTCGCGAGATATGGCAGTTTGGAGGTAAGAAACGCTTGAGAAACTCAAAATTTTCGCAGTTCTGATGCTCGAAACGATTAACTAGAACGGCCTAGGGGAAAAGTACACGAACCGTTGTAATCGGGCGAGTTTTTACTTTCAGATGCAACAGAAATTTTGCGGATTGGTCAATCCGTTCGCGAGATATGGCACTTTGGAGGTAAGAAACGCTTGAGAAACTCAAAATTTTCGCAGTTCTGATGCTCGAAACGAATAACTAGAACGGCCTGGGGGAAAAGTACGCATACCGTTGTAATCGGGCGAGTTTCTACTTTCAGATGCGACAGAAATTTTGCGGATTGGTCAATCCGTTCGCGAGATATGGCAGTTTGGAGGTATGAAACGCTTGAGAAACTCAAAATTTCGCAGATCTGATGCTCGAAACGAATAACTAGAACGGCCTGGGGAAAAGTACGCATACCGTTGTAATCGGGCGAGTTTCTACTTTCAGATGCAAGAGAAATTTTGCGGATTGGTCAATCCGTTCGCGAGATATGGCAGTTTGGAGGTAAGAAACGCTTGAGAAACTCAAAATTTTCGCAGTTCTGATGCTCGAAACGATTAACTAGAATGGCCTAGGGAAAAACTACACATACCGTTGCAATCGGGCGAGTTTCTACTTTCAGATGCAACGGAAATTTTGCGGATTGGTCATTCCGTTCGCGAGATATGGCAGTTTGGAGGTAAGAAACGCTTGAGAAACACAAAATTTTCGCAGTTCTGATGCTCGAAACGAATAACTAGGATGGCCTGGGGGAAAAGTACGCATACCGTTGTAATCGGGCGAGTTTCTACTTTCAGATGCAACAGAAATTTTGCGGATTGGTCAATCCGTTCACGAGATATGGCACTTTGGAGGTAAGAAACGCTTGAGAAACTCAAAATTTTCGCAGTTCTGACGCTCGAAACGAATAACTAGAACGGCCTGGGGGAAAAGTACGCATACCGTTGTAATCGGGCGAGTTTCTACTTTCAGATGCAACAGAAAGTTTGCGGATTGGTCAATCCGTTCGCGAGATATGGCAGTTTGGAGGTAAGAAACGCTTGAGAAACTCAAAATTTTCGCAGTTCTGATGCTCGGAACGAATAACTACAACGGCCTAGAGGAAAACGACACATACCGTTGTAATCGGGCGAGTTTCTACTTTCAGATGCAACAGAAATTTTGCGGATTGGTCAATCCGTTCGCGAGATATGGCAGTTTGGAGGTAAGAAACGCTTGAGAAACTCAAAATTTTCGCAGTTCTGATGCTCGAAACGAATAACTAGGATGGCCTGGGGGAAAAGTACGCATACCGTTGTAATCGGGCGAGTTTCTACTTTCAGATGCGACAGAAATTTTGCGGAGTGGTCAATCCGTTCGCGAGATATGGCACTTTGGAGGTAAGAAACGCTTGAGAAACTCAAAATTTTCGCAGTTCTGATGCTCGAAACGATTAACGAGAATGGCCTAGGGAAAAGTACCCATACCGTTGTAATCGGGCGAGTTTCTACTTTCAGATGCAACAGAAATTTTGCGGATTGGTCAATCCGTTCACGAGATATGGCACTTTGGAGGTAAGAAACGCTTGAGAAACTCAAAATTTTCGCAGTTCTGACGCTCGAAACGAATAACTAGAACGGCCTGGGGGAAAAGTACGCATACCGTTGTAATCGGGCGAGTTTCTACTTTCAGATGCAACAGAAAGTTTGCGGATTGGTCAATCCGTTCGCGAGATATGGCAGTTTGGAGGTAAGAAACGCTTGAGAAACTCAAAATTTTCGCAGTTCTGATGCTCGGAACGAATAACTACAACGGCCTAGAGGAAAACGACACATACCGTTGTAATCGGGCGAGTTTCTACTTTCAGATGCAACAGAAATTTTGCGGATTGGTCAATCCGTTCGCGAGATATGGCAGTTTGGAGTTAAGAAACGCTTGAGAAACTCAAAATTTTCGCAGTTCTGATGCTCGAAACGAATAACTAGGATGGCCTGGGGGAAAAGTACGCATACCGTTGTAATCGGGCGAGTTTCTACTTTCAGATGCGACAGAAATTTTGCGGAGTGGTCAATCCGTTCGCGAGATATGGCACTTTGGAGGTAAGAAACGCTTGAGAAACTCAAAATTTTCGCAGTTCTGATGCTCGAAACGATTAACGAGAATGGCCTAGGGGAAAAGTACCCATACCGTTGTAATCGGGCGAGTTTCTACTTTCAGATGCAACAGAAATTTTGCGGATTGGTCAATCCGTTCACGAGATATGGCACTTTGGAGGTAAGAAACGCTTGAGAAACTCAAAATTTTCGCAGTTCTGATGCTCGGAACGAATAACTAGAACGGCCTAGGGGAAAACTACACATACCGTTGTAATCGGGCGAGTTTCTACTTTCAGATGCAACAGAAATTTTGCGGATTGGTCAATCCGTTCGCGAGATATGGCAGTTTGAAGGTAAGAAAGGCTTGAGAAACTCAAAATTTTCGCAGTTCTGATGCTCGAAACGAATAACTAGAACGGCCTGGGGGAAAAGTACGCATACTGTTGTAATCGGGCGAGTTTCTACTTTCAGATGCAACAGAAATTTTGCGGATTGGTCAATCTGTTCGCGAGATATGGCAGTTTGGAGGTAAGAAACGCTTGAGAAACTCAAAATTTTCGCAGTTCTGATGCTCGAAACGATTAACTAGAACGGCCTGGGGGAAAAGTATGCATACCGTTGTAATCGGGCGAGTTTCTACTTTCAGATGCAGCAGAAATTTTGCGGATTGGTCAATCCGTTCGCGAGATATGGCAGTTTGGAGGTAAGAAACGCTTGAGAAACTCAAAATTTTCGCAGTTCTGATGCTCGAAACGATTAACTAGAACGGCCTAGGGGAAAAGTACACGAACCGTTGTAATCGGGCGACTTTTTACTTTCAGATGCAACAGAAATTTTGCGGATTGGTCAATCCGTTCGCGAGATATGGCAGTTCGGAGGTAAGAAACGCTTGAGAAACTCTAAATTTTCGCAGTTCTGATGCTCGAAACGATTAACTAGAACGGCCTAGGGGAAGAGTACACGAACCGTTGTAATCGGGCGAGTTTTTACTTTCAGATGCAACAGCAATTTTGCGGATTGGTCGACCTGTTCGCGAGATATGGCACTTTGGAGGTAAGAAACGCTTGAGAAACTCATAATTTTCGCAGTTCTGATGCTCGAAACGAAACACTAGAACGGCCTAGGGGAAAGCTACAAATACCGTTGTAATAGGGCGAGTTTCTACTTTCAGATGCAACAGAAATTTTGCGGATTGGTCAATCCGTTCGCGAGATATGGCACTTTGGAAGTAAGAAACGCTTGAGAAACTCAAAATTTTCGCAGTTCTGATGCTCGGAACGAATAACTAGAACGGCCTAGGGGAAAAGTACACATAGCGCGGTAATTGGGCGAGTTTCTACCTTCAGATGTAACAGAAATTTTGAGGATTGGTCAATCCGTTCGCGAGATATGGCACTTTGGAGGTAAGAAACGCTTGAGAAACTCAAAATTTTCGCAGTTCTGATGCTCGAAACGAATAACTAGAACGGCCTAGGGGAAAACTACACATACCGTTGTAATCGGGCGAGTTTCTACTTTCAGATGCAACAGAAATTTTGCGGATTGGTCAATCCGTTCGCGAGATATGGCAGTTTGGAGGTAAGAAACGCTTGAGAAACTCAAAATTTTCGCAGTTATGACGCTCGAAACGAATAACTAGAACGGCCTGGGGGAAAAGTACGCATACCGTTGTAATCGGGCGAGTTTCTACTTTCAGATGCAACAGAAAGTTTGCGGATTGGTCAATCCGTTCGCGAGATATGGCAGTTTGGAGGTAAGAAACGCTTGAGAAACTCAAAATTTTCGCAGTTCTGATGCTCGGAACGAATAACTACAACGGCCTAGAGGAAAACGACACATACCGTTGTAATCGGGCGAGTTTCTACTTTCAGATGCAACAGAAATTTTGCGGATTGGTCAATCCGTTCGCGAGATATGGCAGTTTGGAGGTAAGAAACGCTTGAGAAACTCAAAATTTTCGCAGTTCTGATGCTCGAAACGAAAAACTAGAACGGCCTAGGAGAAAAGTACACATAGCGCGGTAATTGGGCGAGTTTCTACCTTCAGATGCAGCAGAAATTTTGCGGATTGGTCAATCCCTTCGCGAGATATGGCAGTTTGGAGGTAAGAAACGCTTGAGAAACTCAAAATTTTCGCAGTTCTGATGCTCGAAACGAAAAACTAGAACGGCCTAGGGGAAAACTACAAATACCTTTGTAATAGGGCGAGTTTCTACTTTCAGATGCAACAGAAATTTTGCGGATTGGTCAATCCGTTCGCGAGATATGGCAGTTTGGAGGTAAGAAACGCTTGAGAAACTCAAAATTTTCGCAGTTCTGATGCTCGAATCGAAAAACTAGAACGGCCTGGGGGAAAAGTACGCATACCGTTGTAATCGGGCGAGTTTCTACTTTCAGATGCGACAGAAATTTTGCGGATTGGTCAATCCGTTCGCGAGATATGGCAGTTTGGAGATATGAAACGCTTGAGAAACTCAAAATTTTCGCAGATCTGATGCTCGAAACGAATAACTAGAACGGCCTGGGGGAAAAGTACGCATACCGTTGTAATCGGGCGAGTTTCTACTTTCAGATGCAAGAGAAATTTTGCGGATTGGTCAATCCGTTCGCGAGATATGGCAGTTTGGAGGTAAGAAACGCTTGAGAAACTCAAAATTTTCGCAGTTCTGATGCTCGAAACGATTAACTAGAATGGCCTAGGGAAAAACTACACATACCGTTGCAATCGGGCGAGTTTCTACTTTCAGATGCAACGGAAATTTTGCGGATTGGTCATTCCGTTCGCGAGATATGGCAGTTTGGAGGTAAGAAACGCTTGAGAAACACAAAATTTTCGCAGTTCTGATGCTCGAAACGAATAACTAGGATGGCCTGGGGGAAAAGTACGCATACCGTTGTAATCGGGCGAGTTTCTACTTTCAGATGCAACAGAAATTTTGCGGATTGGTCAATCCGTTCACGAGATATGGCACTTTGGAGGTAAGAAACGCTTGAGAAACTCAAAATTTTCGCAGTTCTGACGCTCGAAACGAATAACTAGAACGGCCTGGGGGAAAAGTACGCATACCGTTGTAATCGGGCGAGTTTCTACTTTCAGATGCAACAGAAAGTTTGCGGATTGGTCAATCCGTTCGCGAGATATGGCAGTTTGGAGGTAAGAAACGCTTGAGAAACTCAAAATTTTCGCAGTTCTGATGCTCGGAACGAATAACTACAGCGGCCTAGAGGAAAACGACACATACCGTTGTAATCGGGCGAGTTTCTACTTTCAGATGCAACAGAAATTTTGCGGATTGGTCAATCCGTTCGCGAGATATGGCAGTTTGGAGGTAAGAAACGCTTGAGAAACTCAAAATTTTCGCAGTTCTGATGCTCGAATCGAAAAACTAGAACGGCCTGGGGGAAAAGGTACGCATACCGTTGTAATCGGCGAGGTTTCTACTTCAGATGCGACAGAAATTTTGCGGATTGGTCCATCCGTTCGCGACATATGGCAGTTTGGAGGTATGAAACGCTTGAGAAACTCAAAATTTTCGCAGATCTGATGCTCGAACGAATAACTAGAACGGCCTGGGGAAAAGTACGCATACCGTTGTAATCGGGCGAAGTTCTACTTTCAGATGCAAGAGAAATTTTGCGGATTGGTCAATCCGTTCGCGAGATATGGCAGTTTGGAGGTAAGAAACGCTTGAGAAACTCAAAATTTTCGCAGTTCTGATGCTCGAAACGAATAACTAGGATGGCCTGGGGGAAAAGTACGCATACCGTTGTAATCGGGCGAGTTTCTACTTCAGATGCAAACAGAAATTTTGCGGATTGTCAATCCGTTCACGAGATATGGCACTTTGGAGGTAAGAAACGCTTGAGAAACTCAAATTTTCGCAGTTCTGACGCTCGAAACGAATAACTAGAACGGCCTGGGGGAAAAGTACGCATACCGTTGTAATCGGGCGAGTTTCTACTTTCAGATGCAACAGAAATTTTGCGGATGGTCAATCCGTTCGCGAGATATGGCAGTTTGGAGGTAAGAAACGCTTGAGAAACTCAAAATTTTCGCAGTTCTGATGCTCGAAACGAAAAACTAGAACGGCCTAGGAGAAAGTACACATAGCGCGGTAATTGGGCGAGTTTCTACCTTCAGATGCAGCAGAAATTTTGCGGATTGGTCAATCCCTTCGCGAGATATGGCAGTTTGGAGGTAAGAAACGCTTGAGAAACTCAAAATTTTCGCAGTTCTGATGCTCGAAACGAAAAACTAGAACGGCCTAGGGAAAACTACAATACCTTTGTAATAGGGCGAGTTTCTACTTTCAGATGCAACAGAAATTTTGCGGATTGGTCCAATCCGTTCGCGACATATGGCAGTTTGGAGGTAAGAAACGCTTGAGAAACTCAAAATTTTCGCAGTTCTGATGCTCGAATCGAAAAACTAGAACGGCCTAGGAGAAAAGTACACATAGCGCGGTAATTGGGCGAGTTTCTACCTTCAGATGCAGCAGAAATTTTGCGGATTGGTCAATCCGTTCGCGAGATATGGCAGTTTGGAGGTAAGAAACGCTTGAGAAACTCAAATTTCGCAGTTCTGATGCTCGAAACGAATAACTAGAACGGCCTGGGGGAAAAGTACGCATACCGTTGTAATCGGGCGAGTTTCTACTTTCAGATGCAACAGAAAGTTTGCGGATTGGTCAATCCGTTCGCGAGATTTGGCAGTTTGGAGGTAAGAAACGCTTGAGAAACTCAAAATTTTCGCAGTTCTGATGCTCGGAACGAATAACTACAACGGCCTAGAGGAAAACGACACATACCGTTGTAATCGGGCGAGTTTCTACTTTCAGATGCAACAGAAATTTTGCGGATTGGTCAATCCGTTCGCGAGATATGGCAGTTTGGAGGTAAGAAACGCTTGAGAAACTCAAAATTTTCGCAGTTCTGATGCTCGAAACGAAAAACTTGAACGGCCTAGGAGAAAAGTACACATAGCGCGGTAATTGGGCGAGTTTCTACCTTCAGATGCAGCAGAAATTTTGCGGATTGGTCAATCCCTTCGCGAGATATGGCAGTTTGGAGGTAAGAAACGCTTGAGAAACTCAAAATTTTCGCAGTTCTGATGCTCGAAACGAAAAACTAGAACGGCCTAGGGGAAAACTACAAATACCTTTGTAATAGGGCGAGTTTCTACTTTCAGATGCAACAGAAATTTTGCGGATTGGTCAATCCGTTCGCGACATATGGCAGTTTGGAGGTAAGAAACGCTTGAGAAACTCAAAATTTTCGCAGTTCTGATGCTCGAATCGAAAAACTAGAACGGCCTAGGAGAAAAGTACACATAGCGCGGTAATTGGGCGAGTTTCTACTTTCAGATGCAGCAGAAATTTTGCGGATTGGTCAATCCGTTCGCGAGATATGGCAGTTTGGAGGTAAGAAACGCTTGAGAAACTCAAAATTTTCGCAGTTCTGATGCTCGAAACGAATAACTAGAACGGCCTAGGGGAAAACTACACATACCGTTGTAATCGGGCGAGTTTCTACTTTCAGATGCAACAGAAATTTTGCGGATTGGTCAATCCGTTCGCGAGATATGGCAGTTTGGAGGTAAGAAACGCTTGAGAAACTCAAAATTTTCGCAGTTCTGATGCTCGAAACGATTAACTAGAACGGCCTAGGGGAAAAGTACACGAACCGTTGTAATCGGGCGAGTTTTTACTTTCAGATGCAACAGAAATTTTGCGGATTGGTCAATCCGTTCACGAGATATGGCACTTTGGAGGTAAGAAACGCTTGAGAAACACAAAATTTTCGCAGTTCTGATGCTCGAAACGATTAACTAGAACGGCCTAGGGGAAAAGTACACGAACCGTTGTAATCGGGCGAGTTTTTACTTTCAGATGCAACAGAAATTTTGCGGATTGGTCAATCCGTTCGCGAGATATGGCAGTTTGGAGGTAAGAAACGCTTGAGAAACACAAAATTTTCGCAGTTCTGATGCTCGAAACGAATAACTAGGATGGCCTGGGGGAAACGTACGCATACCGTTGTAATCGGGCGAGTTTCTACTTTCAGATGCAACAGCAATTTTGCGGATTGGTCAATCCGTTCACGAGATATGGCACTTTGGAGGTAAGAAACGCTTGAGAAACTCAAAATTTTCGCAGTTCTGATGCTCGAAACGATTAACTAGAATGGCCTAGGGGAAAAGTACACATACCGTTGTAATCGGGCGAGATTCTACTTTCAGATGCAACAGAAATTTTGCGGATTGGTCAATCCCTTCGCGAGATATGGCAGTTTGGATGTAAGAAACGCTTGAGGAACTCAAAATTTTCGCAGTTCTGATGCTCGAAACGAAAAACTAGAACGGCCTAGGGGAAAACTACAAATACCTTTGTAATAGGGCGAGTTTCTACTTTCAGATGCAACAGAAATTTTGCGGATTGGTCAATCCGTTCGCGAGATATGGCAGTTTGGAGGTAAGAAACGCTTGAGAAACTCAAAATTTTCGCAGTTCTGATGCTCGAATCGAAAAACTAGAACGGCCTAGGAGAAAAGTACACATAGCGCGGTAATTGGGCGAGTTACTACCTTCAGATGCAGCAGAAATTTTGCGGATTGGTCAATCCGTTCGCGAGATATGGCAGTTTGGAGGTAAGAAACGCTTGAGAAACTCAAAATTTTCGCAGTTCTGATGCTCGAAACGAATAACTAGAACGGCCTAGGGGAAAACTACACATACCGTTGTAATCGGGCGAGTTTCTACTTTCAGATGCAACAGAAATTTTGCGGATTGGTCAATCCGTTCGCGAGATATGGCAGTTTGGAGGTAAGAAACGCTTGAGAAACTCAAAATTTTCGCAGTTCTGATGCTCGAAACGATTAACTAGAACGGCCTAGGGGAAAAGTACACGAACCGTTGTAATCGGGCGAGTTTTTACTTTCAGATGCAACAGAAATTTTGCGGATTGGTCAATCCGTTCACGAGATATGGCACTTTGGAGGTAAGAAACGCTTGAGAAACACAAAATTTTCGCAGTTCTGATGCTCGAAACGATTAACTAGAACGGCCTAGGGGAAAAGTACACGAACCGTTGTAATCGGGCGAGTTTTTACTTTCAGATGCAACAGAAATTTTGGGGATTGGTCAATCCGTTCGCGAGATATGTCAGTTTGGAGGTAAGAAACGCTTGAGTAACTCAAAATTTACGCAGTTCTGATGCTCGAAACGAATAACTAGAACGGCCTGGGGGAAAAGTACGCAACCCGTTGTAATCGGGCGAGTCTCTACTTTCAGATGCGACAGAAATTTTGCGGATTGGTCAATCCGTTCGCGAGATATGGCAGTTTGGACGTATGAAACGCTTGAGAAACTCAAAATTTTCGCAGTTCTGATGCTCGAAACGAATAACTAGAACGGCCTGGGGGAAAAGTACGCATACCGTTGTAATCGGGCGAGTTTCTACTTTCAGATGCGACAGAAATTTTGCGGATTGGTCAATCCGTTCGCGAGATATGGCAGTTTGGAGGTAAGAAACGCTTGAGAAACTCAAAATTTTCGCAGTTCTGATGCTCGAAACGATTAACTAGAATGGCCTAGGGGAAAAGTACCCACACCGTTGTAATCGGGCGAGTTTCTACTTTCAGATGCAACAGAAATTTTGCGGATTGGTCAATCCGTTCGCGAGATATGGCAGTTTGGAGGTAAGAAACGCTCGAGAAACGCAAAATTTTCGCAGTTTTGATGCCCGAAACGAATAACTAGAATGGCCTAGGGTAAGAGTACACATACCGTTGTAATCGGGCGAGTTTCTACATTCAGGAGCAACAGAAATTATTCGGATTCGTCAAGCCGTTCGCGAGATATGGCAGTTTGGAGGTAAGAAACGCTTGGGAAACTCAAAATTTTCGCAGTTCTGATGCTCGATACGATTAACTAGACTGGCCTAGGGGAAAACTACACATACCGTTGTAATCGGGCGAGATTCTACTTTCAGATGCAACAGAAATTTTGCGGATTGGTCAATCCGTTCGCGAGATATGGCAGTTTGCAGGTAAGAAACGCTTGTGAAACTCAAAATTTTCGCAGTTCTGATGCTCGAAACGAAAAACTAGAACGGCCTAGGAGAAAAGTACACGAACCGTTGTAATCGGGCGAGTTTTTACTTTCAGATGCAACAGAAATTTTGCGGATTGGTCAATCCGTTCGCGAGATATGGCACTTTGGAGGTAAGAAACGCTTGAGAAACACAAAATTTTCGCAGTTCTGATGCTCGAAACGATTAACTAGAACGGCCTAGGGGAAAAGTACACGAACCGTTGTAATCGGGCGAGTTTTTACTTTCAGATGCAACAGAAATTTTGCGGATTGGTCAATCCGTTCGCGAGATATGGCACTTTGGAGGTAAGAAACGCTTGAGAAACTCAAAATTTTCGCAGTTCTGCTGCTCGAAACGAATAACTAGAACGGCCTGGGGGAAAAATACGCATACCGTTGTAATCGGGCGAGTTTCTACTTTCAGATGCAACAGAAATTTTGCGGATTGGTCAATCCGTTCGCGAGATATGGCAGTTTGGAGGTAAGAAACGCTTGGGAAACTCAAAATTTTCGCAGTTCTGATGCTCGAAACGATTAACTAGAACGGCCTAGGGGAAAAGTACACGAACCGTTGTATTCGGGCGAGTTTTTACTTTCAGATGCAACAGAAATTTTGCGGATTGGTCAATCCGTTCGCGAGATATGGCACTTTGGAGGTAAGAAACGCTTGAGAAACTCAAAATTTTCGCAGTTCTGATGCTCGAAACGATTAACTAGAACGGCCTAGGGGAAAAGTACACGAACCGTTGTAATCGGGCGAGTTTTTACTTTCAGATGCAACAGAAATTTTGGGGATTGGTCAATCCGTTTGCGAGATATGTCAGTTTGGAGGTAAGAAACGCTTGAGAAACTCAAAATTTACGCAGTTCTGATGCTCGAAACGAATAACTAGAACGGCCTGGGGGAAAAGTACGCAACCCGTTGTAATCGGGCGAGTCTCTACTTTCAGATGCGACAGAAATTTTGCGGATTGGTCAATCCGTTCGCGAGATATGGCAGTTTGGAGGTATGAAACGCTTGAGAAACTCAAAATTTTCGCAGTTCTGATACTCGAAACGAATAACTAGAACGGCCTGGGGGAAAAGTACGCATACCGTTGTAATCGGGCGAGTTTCTACTTTCAGATGCGACAGAAATTTTGCGGATTGGTCAATCCGTTCGCGAGATATGGCACTTTGGAGGTAAGAAACGCTTGAGAAACTCAAAATTTTCGCAGTTCTGATGCTCGAAACGATTAACTAGAATGGCCTAGGGGAAAAGTACCCACACCATTGTAATCGGGCGAGTTTCTACTTTCAGATGCAACAGAAATTTTGCGGATTGGTCAATCCGTTCGCGAGATATGGCAGTTTGGAGGTATGAAACGCTTGAGAAACTCAAAATTTTCGCAGTTCTGATGCTCGAAACGAATAACTAGAACGGCCTGGGGGAAAAGTACGCAACCCGTTGTAATCGGGCGAGTTTCTACATTCAGGAGCAACAGAAATTATTCGGATTCGTCAAGCCGTTCGCGAGATATGGCAGTTTGGAGGTAAGAAACGCTTGGGAAACTCAAAATTTTCGCAGTTCTGATGCTCGAAACGATTAACTAGAACGGCCTGGGGGAAAAGTACCCACACCGTTGTAATCGGGCGAGTTTCTACTTTCAGATGCAACAGAAATTTTGCGGATTGGTCAATCCGTTCGCGAGATATGGCAGTTTGGAGGTAAGAAACGCTTGAGAAACTCAAAATTTTCGCAGTTCTGATGCTCGAAACGAACAACTAGAACGGCCTGGGGGCAAAATACGCATACCGTTGCAATCGGGCGAGTTTCTACTTTCAGATGCAAGAGAAATTTTGCGGATTGGTCAATCCGTTCGCGAGATATGGCAGTTTGGAGGTAAGAAACGCTTGAGAAACTCAAAATTTTCGCAGTTCTGATGCTCGAAACGAATAACTAGAATGGCCTAGGGGAAAAGTACCCATACCGTTGTAATCGGGCGAGTTTCTACTTTCAGATGCAACAGAAATTTTGCGGATTGGTCAATCCGTTCGCGAGATATGGCAGTTTGGAGGTAAGAAACGCTTGAGAAACACAAAATTTTCGCAGTTCTGATGCTCGAAACGATTAACTAGAATGGCCTAGGGGAAAAGTACCCACACCTTTGTAATCGGGCGAGTTTCTACTTTCAGATGCAACAGAAATTTTGCGGATTGGTCAATCCGTTCGCGAGATATGGCAGTTTGGAGGTAAGAAACGCTTGAGAAACTCAAAATTTTCGCAGTTCTGATGCTCGAAACGATTAACTAGAATGGCCTAGGGGAAAAGTACGCATACCGTTGTAATCGGGCGAGTTTCTACTTTCAGATGCAACAGAAATTTTGCGGATTGGTCAATCCGTTCGCGAGATATGGCAGTTTGGATGTAAGAAACGCTTGAGAAACTCAAAATTTTCGCAGTTCTGATGCTCGAAACGATTAACTAGAACGGCCTAGGGGAAAAGTACACGAACCGTTGTAATCGGGCGAGTTTTTACTTTCAGATGCAACAGAAATTTTGCGGATTGGTCAATCCGTTCGCGAGATATGGCAGTTTGGATGTAAGAAACGCTTGAGAAACTCAAAATTTTCGCAGTTCTGATGCTCGAAACGATTAACTAGAACGGCCTAGGGGAAAAGTACACGAACCGTTGTAATCGGGCGAGTTTTTACTTTCAGATGCAACAGAAATTTTGCGGATTGGTCAATCCGTTCGCGAGATATGGCACTTTGGAGGTAAGAAACGCTTGAGAAACACAAAATTTCCGCAGTTCTGATGCTCGAAACGATTAAGTAGAACGGCCTAGGGGAAAAGTACACGAACCGTTGTAATCGGGCGAGTTTTTACTTTCAGATGCAACAGAAATTTTGCGGATTGGTCAATCCGTTCGCGAGATATGGCACTTTGGAGGTAAGAAACGCTTGAGAAACTCAAAATTTCGCAGTTCTGATGCTCGAAACGAATAACTAGAACGGCCTGGGGGAAAAATACGCATACCGTTGTAATCGGGCGAGATTCTACTTTCAGATGCGACAGAAATTTTGCGGATTGGTCAATCCGTTCGCGAGATATGGCAGTTTGGAGGTATGAAACGCTTGAGAAACTCAAAATTTTCGCAGTTCTGATGCTCGAAACGAATAACTAGAACGGCCTGTGGGAAAAGTACGCATACCGTTGTAATCGGGCGAGTTTCTACTTTCAGATGCAAGAGAAATTTGCGGATTGGTCAATCCGTTCGCGAGATATGGCAGTTTGGAGGTAAGAAACGCTTGAGAAACTCAAAATTTTCGCAGTTCTGATGCTCGAAACGAATAACTAGAACGGCCTGGGGGAAAAGTACGCATACCGTTGTAATCGGGCGAGTTTCTACTTTTAGATGCAAGAGAAATTTTGCGGATTGGTCAATCCGTTCGCGAGATATGGCAGTTTGGAGGTAAGAAACGCTTGAGAAACTCAAAATTTTCGCAGTTCTGATGCTCGAAACGAATAACTAGAACGGCCTGTGGGAAAAGTACGCATACCGTTGTAATCGGGCGAGTTTCTACTTTCAGATGCAAGAGAAATTTTGCGGATTGGTCAATCCGTTCGCGAGATATGGCAGTTTGGAGGTAAGAAACGCTTGAGAAACTCAAATTTTCGCAGTTCTGATGCTCGAAACGAATAACTAGAACGGCCTGGGGGAAAAGTACGCATACCGTTGTAATCGGGCGAGTTTCTACTTTCAGATGCAAGAGAAATTTTGCGGATTGGTCAATCCGTTCGCGAGATATGGCAGTTTGGAGTAAGAAACGCTTGAGAAACTCAAAATTTTCGCAGTTCTGATGCTCGAAACGAATAACTAGAACGGCCTGGGGGAAAAGTACGCATACCGTTGTAATCGGGCGAGTTTCTACTTTCAGATGCGACAGAAATTTTGCGGATTGGTCAATCCGTTCGCGAGATATGGCACTTTGGAGGTAAGAAACGCTTGAGAAACACAAAATTTTCGCAGTTCTGATGCTCGAAACGAATAACTAGAACGGCCTGTGGGAAAAGTACGCATACCGTTGTAATCGGCGAGTTTCTACTTTCAGATGCAACAGAAATTTTGCGGATTGGTCAATCCGTTCGCGAGATATGGCAGTTTGGAGGTAAGAAACGCTTGAGAAACTCAAAATTTTCGCAGTTCTGATGCTCGAAACGAACAACTAGAACCGCCTGGGGGCAAAATACGCATACCGTTGCAATCGGGCGAGTTTCTACTTTCAGATGCAAGAGAAATTTTGCGGATTGGTCAATCCGTTCGCGAGATATGGCAGTTTGGAGGTAAGAAACGCTTGAGAAACTCAAATATTCGCAGTTCTGATGCTCGAAATGAATAACTAGAATGGCCTAGGGGAAAAGTACCCATACCGTTGTAATCGGGCGAGTTTCTACTTTCAGATGCAACAGAAATTTTGCGGATTGGTCAATCCGTTCGCGAGATATGGCAGTTTGGAGGTAAGAAACGCTTGAGAAACACAAAATTTTCGCAGTTCTGATGCTCGAAACGATTAACTAGAATGGCCTAGGGGAAAAGTACCCACACCTTTGTAATCGGGCGAGTTTCTACTTTCAGATGCAACAGAAATTTTGCGGATTGGTCAATCCGTTCGCGAGATATGGCACTTTGGAGGTAAGAAACGCTTGAGAAACTCAAAATTTTCGCAGTTCTGATGCTCGAAACGAATAACTAGAACGGCCTGGGGGAAAAATACGCATACCGTTGTAATCGGGCGAGATTCTACTTTCAAATGCGACAGAAATTTTGCGGATTGTTCAATCCGTTCGCGAGATATGGCAGTTTGGAGGTATGAAACGCTTGAGAAACTCAAAATTTTCGCAGTTCTGATGCTCGAAACGAATAACTAGAACGGCCTGGGGAAAAGTACGCATACCGTTGTAATCGGGCGAGTTTCTACTTTCAGATGCAAGAGAAATTTTGCGGATTGGTCAATCCGTTCGCGAGATATGGCAGTTTGGAGGTAAGAAACGCTTGAGAAACTCAAAATTTTCGCAGTTCTGATGCTCGAAACGAATAACTAGAACGGCCTGGGGAAAAGTACGCATACCGTTGTAATCGGGCGAGTTTCTACTTTCAGATGCGACAGAAATTTTGCGGATTGGTCAATCCGTTCGCGAGATATGGCACTTTGGAGGTAAGAAACGCTTGAGAAACACAAAATTTTCGCAGTTCTGATGCTCGAAACGAATAACTAGAACGGCCTGTGGGAAAAGTACGCATACCGTTGTAATCGGGCGAGTTTCTACTTTCAGATGCAACAGAAATTTTGCGGATTGGTCAATCCGTTCGCGAGATATGGCAGTTTGGAGGTAAGAAACGCTTGAGAAACTCAAAATTTTCGCAGTTCTGATGCTCGAAACGAACAACTAGAACCGCCTGGGGGCAAAATACGCATACCGTTGCAATCGGGCGAGTTTCTACTTTCAGATGCAAGAGAAATTTTGCGGATTGGTCAATCCGTTCGCGAGATATGGCAGTTTGGAGGTAAGAAACGCTTGAGAAACTCAAAATATTCGCAGTTCTGATGCTCGAAATGAATAACTAGAATGGCCTAGGGGAAAAGTACCCATACCGTTGTAATCGGGCGAGTTTCTACTTTCAGATGCAACAGAAATTTTGCGGATTGGTCAATCCGTTCGCGAGATATGGCAGTTTGGAGGTAAGAAACGCTTGAGAAACACAAAATTTTCGCAGTTCTGATGCTCGAAACGATTAACTAGAATGGCCTAGGGGAAAAGTACCCACACCTTTGTAATCGGGCGAGTTTCTACTTTCAGATGCAACAGAAATTTTGCGGATTGGTCAATCCGTTCGCGAGATATGGCACTTTGGAGGTAAGAAACGCTTGAGAAACTCAAAATTTTCGCAGTTCTGATGCTCGAAACGAATAACTAGAACGGCCTGGGGGAAAAATACGCATACCGTTGTAATCGGGCGAGATTCTACTTTCAAATGCGACAGAAATTTTGCGGATTGTTCAATCCGTTCGCGAGATATGGCAGTTTGGAGGTATGAAACGCTTGAGAAACTCAAAATTTTCGCAGTTCTGATGCTCGAAACGAATAACTAGAACGGCCTGTGGGAAAAGTACGCATACCGTTGTAATCGGGCGAGTTTCTACTTTCAGATGCAAGAGAAATTTTGCGGATTGGTCAATCCGTTCGCGAGATATGGCAGTTTGGAGGTAAGAAACGCTTGAGAAACTCAAAATTTTCGCAGTTCTGTTGCTCGAAACGAATAACTAGAACGGCCTGGGGGAAAAGTACGCATACCGTTGTAATCGGGCGAGTTTCTACTTTCAGATGCAAGAGAAATTTTGCGGATTGGTCAATCCGTTCGCGAAATATGGCAGTTTGGAGGTAAGAAACGCTTGAGAAACTCAAAATTTTCGCAGTTCTGATGCTCGAAACGAATAACTAGAACGGCCTGGGGGAAAAGTACGCATACCGTTGTAATCGGGCGAGTTTCTACTTTCAGATGCGACAGAAATTTTGCGGATTGGTCAATCCGTTCGCGAGATATGGCACTTTGGAGGTAAGAAACGCTTGAGAAACACAAAATTTTCGCAGTTCTGATGCTCGAAACGATTAACTAGAACGGCCTAGGGGAAAAGTACACGAACCGTTGTAATCGGGCGAGTTTTTACTTTCAGATGCAACAGAAATTTTGCGGATTGGTCAATCCGTTCGCGAGATATGGCACTTTGGAGGTAAGAAACGCTTGAGAAACACAAAATTTCCGCAGTTCTGATGCTCGAAACGATTAAGTAGAACGGCCTAGGGGAAAAGTACACGAACCGTTGTAATCGGGCGAGTTTTTACTTTCAGATGCAACAGAAATTTTGCGGATTGGTCAATCCGTTCGCGAGATATGGCACTTTGGAGGTAAGAAACGCTTGAGAAACTCAAAATTTTCGCAGTTCTGATGCTCGAAACGAATAACTAGAACGGCCTGGGGGAAAAATACGCATACCGTTGTAATCGGGCGAGATTCTACTTTCAGATGCGACAGAAATTTTGCGGATTGGTCAATCCGTTCGCGAGATATGGCAGTTTGGAGGTATGAAACGCTTGAGAAACTCAAAATTTTCGCAGTTCTGATGCTCGAAACGAATAACTAGAACGGCCTGTGGGAAAAGTACGCATACCGTTGTAATCGGGCGAGTTTCTACTTTCAGATGCAAGAGAAATTTTGCGGATTGGTCAATCCGTTCGCGAGATATGGCAGTTTGGAGGTAAGAAACGCTTGAGAAACTCAAAATTTTCGCAGTTCTGATGCTCGAAACGAATAACTAGAACGGCCTGGGGGAAAAGTACGCATACCGTTGTAATCGGGCGAGTTTCTACTTTTAGATGCAAGAGAAATTTTGCGGATTGGTCAATCCGTTCGCGAGATATGGCAGTTTGGAGGTAAGAAACGCTTGAGAAACTCAAAATTTTCGCAGTTCTGATGCTCGAAACGAATAACTAGAACGGCCTGTGGGAAAAGTACGCATACCGTTGTAATCGGGCGAGTTTCTACTTTCAGATGCAAGAGAAATTTTGCGGATTGGTCAATCCGTTCGCGAGATATGGCAGTTTGGAGGTAAGAAACGCTTGAGAAACTCAAAATTTTCGCAGTTCTGATGCTCGAAACGAATAACTAGAACGGCCTGGGGGAAAAGTACGCATACCGTTGTAATCGGGCGAGTTTCTACTTTCAGATGCAAGAGAAATTTTGCGGATTGGTCAATCCGTTCGCGAGATATGGCAGTTTGGAGGTAAGAAACGCTTGAGAAACTCAAAATTTTCGCAGTTCTGATGCTCGAAACGAATAACTAGAACGGCCTGGGGGAAAAGTACGCATACCGTTGTAATCGGGCGAGTTTTCTACTTTCAGATGCGACAGAAATTTTGCGGATTGGTCAATCCGTTCGCGAGATATGGCACTTTGGAGGTAAGAAACGCTTGAGAAACACAAAATTTTCGCAGTTCTGATGCTCGAAACGAATAACTAGAACGGCCTGTGGGAAAAGTACGCATACCGTTGTAATCGGGCGAGTTTCTACTTTCAGATGCAACAGAAATTTTGCGGATTGGTCAATCCGTTCGCGAGATATGGCAGTTTGGAGGTAAGAAACGCTTGAGAAACTCAAATTTTCGCAGTTCTGATGCTCGAAACGAACAACTAGAACCGCCTGGGGGCAAAATACGCATACCGTTGCAATCGGGCGAGTTTCTACTTTCAGATGCAAGAGAAATTTTGCGGATTGGTCAATCCGTTCGCGAGATATGGCAGTTTGGAGGTAAGAAACGCTTGAGAAACTCAAAATATTCGCAGTTCTGATGCTCGAAATGAATAACTAGAATGGCCTAGGGGAAAAGTACCCATACCGTTGTAATCGGGCGAGTTTCTACTTTCAGATGCAACAGAAATTTTGCGGATTGGTCAATCCGTTCGCGAGATATGGCAGTTTGGAGGTAAGAAACGCTTGAGAAACACAAAATTTTCGCAGTTCTGATGCTCGAAACGATTAACTAGAATGGCCTAGGGGAAAAGTACCCACACCTTTGTAATCGGGCGAGTTTCTACTTTCAGATGCAACAGAAATTTTGCGGATTGGTCAATCCGTTCGCGAGATATGGCACTTTGGAGGTAAGAAACGCTTGAGAAACTCAAAATTTTCGCAGTTCTGATGCTCGAAACGAATAACTAGAACGGCCTGGGGGAAAAATACGCATACCGTTGTAATCGGGCGAGATTCTACTTTCAAATGCGACAGAAATTTTGCGGATTGGTCAATCCGTTCGCGAGATATGGCAGTTTGGAGGTATGAAACGCTTGAGAAACTCAAAATTTTCGCAGTTCTGATGCTCGAAACGAATAACTAGAACGGCCTGTGGGAAAAGTACGCATACCGTTGTAATCGGGCGAGTTTCTACTTTCAGATGCAAGAGAAATTTTGCGGATTGGTCAATCCGTTCGCGAGATATGGCAGTTTGGAGGTAAGAAACGCTTGAGAAACTCAAAATTTTCGCAGTTCTGTTGCTCGAAACGAATAACTAGAACGGCCTGGGGGAAAAGTACGCATACCGTTGTAATCGGGCGAGTTTCTACTTTCAGATGCAAGAGAAATTTTGCGGATTGGTCAATCCGTTCGCGAGATATGGCAGTTTGGAGGTAAGAAACGCTTGAGAAACTCAAAATTTTCGCAGTTCTGATGCTCGAAACGAATAACTAGAACGGCCTGGGGGAAAAGTACGCATACCGTTGTAATCGGGCGAGTTTCTACTTTCAGATGCGACAGAAATTTTGCGGATTGGTCAATCCGTTCGCGAGATATGGCACTTTGGAGGTAAGAAACGCTTTAGAAACACAAAATTTTCGCAGTTCTGATGCTCGAAACGATTAAGTAGAACGGCCTAGGGGAAAAGTACACGAACCGTTGTAATCGGGCGAGTTTTTACTTTCAGATGCAACAGAAATTTTGCGGATTGGTCAATCCGTTCGCGAGATATGGCACTTTGGAGGTAAGAAACGCTTGAGAAACTCAAAATTTTCGCAGTTCTGATGCTCGAAACGAATAACTAGAACGGCCTGGGGGAAAAATACGCATACCGTTGTAATCGGGCGAGTTTCTACTTTCAGATGCGACAGAAATTTTGCGGATTGGTCAATCCGTTCGCGAGATATGGCAGTTTGGAGGTAAGAAACGCTTGAGAAACTCAAAATTTTCGCAGTTCTGATGCTCGAAACGAATAACTAGATCGGCCTGGGGGAAAAGTACGCATACCGTTGTAAACGGGCGAGTTTCTACTTTCAGATGCGACAGAAATTTTGCGCATTGGTCAATCCGTTCGCGAGATATGGCAGTTTGGAGGTAAGAAACGCTTGAGAAACTCAAAATTTTCGCAGTTCTGATGCTCGATACGATTAACTAGACTGGCCTAGGGGAAAACTACACATACCGTTGTAATCGGGCGAGATTCTACTTTCAGATGCAACAGAAATTTTGCGGATTGGTCAATCCGTTCGCGAGATATGGCAGTTTGCAGGTAAGAAACGCTTGTGAAACTCAAAATTGTCGCATTTCTGATGCTCGAAACGAAAAACTAGAACGGCCTAGGAGAAAAGTACACGAACCGTTGTAATCGGGCGAGTTTTTACTTTCAGATGCAACAGAAATTTTGCGGATTGGTCAATCCGTTCGCGAGATATGGCACTTTGGAGGTAAGAAACGCTTGAGAAACTCAAAATTTTCGCAGTTCTGATGCTCGAAACGATTAACTAGAACGGCCTAGGGGAAAAGTACACGAACCGTTGTAATCGGGCGAGTTTTTACTTTCAGATGCAACAGAAATTTTGCGGATTGGTCAATCCGTTCGCGAGATATGGCACTTTGGAGGTAAGAAACGCTTGAGAAACTCAAAATTTTCGCAGTTCTGATGCTCGAAACGATTAAGTAGAACGGCCTAGGGGAAAAGTACACGAACCGTTGTAATCGGGCGAGTTTTTACTTTCAGATGCAACAGAAATTTTGCGGATTGGTCAATCCGTTCGCGAGATATGGCACTTTGGAGGTAAGAAACGCTTGAGAAACTCAAAATTTTCGCAGTTCTGATGCTCGAAACGAATAACTAGAACGGCCTGGGGGAAAAATACGCATACCGTTGTAATCGGGCGAGTTTCTACTTTCAGATGCGACAGAAATTTTGCGGATTGGTCAATCCGTTCGCGAGATATGGCAGTTTGGAGGTAAGAAACGCTTGAGAAACTCAAAATTTTCGCAGTTCTGATGCTCGAAACGAATAACTAGATCGGCCTGGGGGAAAAGTACGCATACCGTTGTAAACGGGCGAGTTTCTACTTTCAGATGCGACAGAAATTTTGCGCATTGGTCAATCCGTTCGCGAGATATGGCAGTTTGGAGGTAAGAAACGCTTGAGAAACTCAAAATTTTCGCAGTTCTGATGCTCGATACGATTAACTAGACTGGCCTAGGGGAAAACTACACATACCGTTGTAATCGGGCGAGATTCTACTTTCAGATGCAACAGAAATTTTGCGGATTGGTCAATCCGTTCGCGAGATATGGCAGTTTGCAGGTAAGAAACGCTTGTGAAACTCAAAATTGTCGCATTTCTGATGCTCGAAACGAAAAACTAGAACGGCCTAGGAGAAAAGTACACGAACCGTTGTAATCGGGCGAGTTTTTACTTTCAGATGCAACAGAAATTTTGCGGATTGGTCAATCCGTTCGCGAGATATGGCACTTTGGAGGTAAGAAACGCTTGAGAAACTCAAAATTTTCGCAGTTCTGATGCTCGAAACGATTAACTAGAACGGCCTAGGGGAAAAGTACACGAACCGTTGTAATCGGGCGAGTTTTTACTTTCAGATGCAACAGAAATTTTGCGGATTGGTCAATCCGTTCGCGAGATATGGCACTTTGGAGGTAAGAAACGCTTGAGAAACTCAAAATTTTCGCAGTTCTGATGCTCGAAACGATTAACTAGAACGGCCTAGGGGAAAAGTACACGAACCGTTGTAATCGGGCGAGTTTTAACTTTCAGATGCAACAGAAATTTTGGGGATTGGTCAATCCGTTCGCGAGATATGTCAGTTTGGAGGTAAGAAACGCTTGAGAAACTCAAAATTTACGCAGTTCTGATGCTCGAAACGAATAACTAGAACGGCCTGGGGGAAAAGTACGCAACCCGTTGTAATCGGGCGAGTCTCTACTTTCAGATGCGACAGAAATTTTGCGGATTGGTCAATCCGTTCGCGAGATATGGCAGTTTGGAGGTATGAAACGCTTGAGAAACTCAAAATTTTCGCAGTTCTGATGCTCGAAACGAATAACTAGAACGGCCTGGGGGAAAAGTACCCAAACCGTTGTAATCGGGCGAGTTTCTACTTTCAGATGCAACAGAAATTTTGCGGATTGGTCAATCCGTTCGCGAGATATGGCAGTTTGGAGGTAAGAAACGCTTGAGAAACTCAAAATTTTCGCAGTTCTGATGCTCGAAACGAACAACTCGAACGGCCTGGGGGCAAAATACGCATACCGTTGCAATCGGGCGAGTTTCTACTTTCAGATGCAAGAGAAATTTTGCGGATTGGTCAATCCGTTCGCGAGATATGGCAGTTTGGAGGTAAGAAACGCTTGAGAAACTCAAAATTTTCGCAGTTCTGATGCTCGAAACGAATAACTAGAATGGCCTAGGGGAAAAGTACCCATACCGTTGTAATCGGGCGAGTTTCTACTTTCAGATGCAACAGAAATTTTGCGGATTGGTCAATCCGTTCGCGAGATATGGCAGTTTGGAGGTAAGAAACGCTTGAGAAACACAAAATTTTCGCAGTTCTGATGCTCGAAACGATTAACTAGAATGGCCTAGGGGAAAAGTACCCACACCTTTGTAATCGGGCGAGTTTCTACTTTCAGATGCAACAGAAATTTTGCGGATTGGTCAATCCGTTCGCGAGATATGGCAGTTTGGAGGTAAGAAACGCTTGAGAAACTCAAAATTTTCGCAGTTCTGATGCTCGAAACGATTAATTAGAATGGCCTAGGGGAAAAGTACGCATACCGTTGTAATCGGGCGAGTTTCTACTTTCAGATGCAACAGAAATTTTGCGGATTGGTCAATCCGTTCGCGAGATATGGCAGTTTGGATGTAAGAAACGCTTGAGAAACTCAAAATTTTCGCAGTTCTGATGCTCGAAACGATTAACTAGAACGGCCTAGGGGAAAAGTACACGAACCGCTGTAATCGGGCGAGTTTTTACTTTCAGATGCAACAGAAATTTTGCGGATTGGTCAATCCGTTCGCGAGATATGGCAGTTTGGATGTAAGAAACGCTTGAGAAACTCAAAATTTTCGCAGTTCTGATGCTCGAAACGATTAACTAGAACGGCCTAGGGGAAAAGTACACGAACCGTTGTAATCGGGCGAGTTTTTACTTTCAGATGCAACAGAAATTTTGCGGATTGGTCAATCCGTTCGCGAGATATGGCACTTTGGAGGTAAGAAACGCTTGAGAAACACAAAATTTCCGCAGTTCTGATGCTCGAAACGATTAAGTAGAACGGCCTAGGGGAAAAGTACACGAACCGTTGTAATCGGGCGAGTTTTTACTTTCAGATGCAACAGAAATTTTGCGGATTGGTCAATCCGTTCGCGAGATATGGCACTTTGGAGGTAAGAAACGCTTGAGAAACTCAAAATTTTCGCAGTTCTGATGCTCGAAACGAATAACTAGAACGGCCTGGGGGAAAAATACGCATACCGTTGTAATCGGGCGAGATTCTACTTTCAGATGCGACAGAAATTTTGCGGATTGGTCAATCCGTTCGCGAGATATGGCAGTTTGGAGGTATGAAACGCTTGAGAAACTCAAAATTTTCGCAGTTCTGATGCTCGAAACGAATAACTAGAACGGCCTGTGGGAAAAGTACGCATACCGTTGTAATCGGGCGAGTTTCTACTTTCAGATGCAAGAGAAATTTTGCGGATTGGTCAATCCGTTCGCGAGATATGGCAGTTTGGAGGTAAGAAACGCTTGAGAAACTCAAAATTTTCGCAGTTCTGATGCTCGAAACGAATAACTAGAACGGCCTGGGGGAAAAGTACGCATACCGTTGTAATCGGGCGAGTTTCTACTTTCAGATGCAAGAGAAATTTTGCGGATTGGTCAATCCGTTCGCGAGATATGGCAGTTTGGAGGTAAGAAACGCTTGAGAAACTCAAAATTTTCGCAGTTCTGATGCTCGAAACGAATAACTAGAACGGCCTGGGGGAAAAGTACGCATACCGTTGTAATCGGGCGAGTTTCTACTTTCAGATGCGACAGAAATTTTGCGGATTGGTCAATCCGTTCGCGAGATATGGCACTTTGGAGGTAAGAAACGCTTGAGAAACACAAAATTTTCGCAGTTCTGATGCTCGAAACGATTAAGTAGAACGGCCTAGGGGAAAAGTACACGAACCGTTGTAATCGGGCGAGTTTTTACTTTCAGATGCAACAGAAATTTTGCGGATTGGTCAATCCGTTCGCGAGATATGGCACTTTGGAGGTAAGAAACGCTTGAGAAACTCAAAATTTTCGCAGTTCTGATGCTCGAAACGAATAACTAGAACGGCCTGGGGGAAAAATACGCATACCGTTGTAATCGGGCGAGATTCTACTTTCAGATGCGAAAGAAATTTTGCGGATTGGTCAATCCGTTCGCGAGATATGGCAGTTTGGAGGTATGAAACGCTTGAGAAACTCAAAATTTTCGCAGTTCTGATTCTCGAAACGAATAACTAGAACGGCCTGTGGGAAAAGTACGCATACCGTTGTAATCGGGCGAGTTTCTACTTTCAGATGCAAGAGAAATTTTGCGGATTGGTCAATCCGTTCGCGAGATATGGCAGTTTGGAGGTAAGAAACGCTTGAGAAACTCAAAATTTTCGCAGTTCTGATGCTCGAAACGAATAACTAGAACGGCCTGGGGGAAAAGTACGCATACCGTTGTAATCGGGCGAGTTTCTACTTTCAGATGCAAGAGAAATTTTGCGGATTGGTCAATCCGTTCGCGAGATATGGCAGTTTGGAGGTAAGAAACGCTTGAGAAACTCAAAATTTTCGCAGTTCTGATGCTCGAAACGAATGACTAGAACGGCCTGGGGGAAAAGTACGCATACCGTTGTAATCGGGCGAGTTTCTACTTTCAGATGCGACAGAAATTTTGCGGATTGGTCAATCCGTTCGCGAGATATGGCACTTTGGAGGTAAGAAACGCTTGAGAAACACAAAATTTTCGCAGTTCTGATGCTCGAAACGATTAAGTAGAACGGCCTAGGGGAAAAGTACACGAACCGTTGTAATCGGGCGAGTTTTTACTTTCAGATGCAACAGAAATTTTGCGGATTGGTCAATCCGTTCGCGAGATATGTCAGTTTGGAGGTAAGAAACGCTTGAGAAACTCAAAATTTACGCAGTTCTGATGCTCGAAACGAATAACTAGAACGGCCTGGGGGAAAAGTACGCAACCCGTTGTAATCGGGCGAGTCTCTACTTTCAGATGCGACAGAAATTTTGCGGATTGGTCAATCCGTTCGCGAGATATGGCAGTTTGGAGGTATGAAACGCTTGAGAAACTCAAAATTTTCGCAGTTCTGATGCTCGAAACGAATAACTAGAACGGCCTGGGGGAAAAGTACCCACACCGTTGTAATCGGGCGAGTTTCTACTTTCAGATGCAACAGAAATTTTGCGGATTGGTCAATCCGTTCGCGAGATATGGCAGTTTGGAGGTAAGAAACGCTTGAGATACTCAAAATTTTCGCAGTTCTGATGCTCGAAACGAACAACTAGAATGGCCTGGGGGCAAAATACGCATACCGTTGCAACCGGGCGAGTTTCTACTTTCAGATGCAAGAGAAATTTTGCGGATTGGTCAATCCGTTCGCGAGATATGGCAGTTTGGAGGTAAGAAACGCTTGAGAAACTCAAAATTTTCGCAGTTCCGATGCTCGAAACGAATAACTAGAATGGCCTAGGGGAAAAGTACCCATACCGTTGTAATCGGGCGAGTTTCTACTTTCAGATGCAACAGAAATTTTGAGGATTGGTCAATCCGTTCGCGAGATATGGCAGTTTGGAGGTAAGAAACGCTTGAGAAACACAAAATTTTCGCAGTTCTGATGCTCGAAACGATTAACTAGAATGGCCTAGGGGAAAAGTACCCACACCTTTGTAATCGGGCGAGTTTCTACTTTCAGATGCAACAGAAATTTTGCGGATTGGTCAATCCGTTCGCGAGATATGGCACTTTGGAGGTAAGAAACGCTTGAGAAACTCAAAATTTTCGCAGTTCTGATGCTCGAAACGAATAACTAGAACGGCCTGTGGGAAAAGTACGCATACCGTTGTAATCGGGCGAGTTTCTACTTTCAGATGCAAGAGAAATTTTGCGGATTGGTCAATCCGTTCGCGAGATATGGCAGTTTGGAGGTAAGAAACGCTTGAGAAACTCAAAATTTTCGCAGTTCTGATGCTCGAAACGAATAACTAGAACGGCCTGGGGGAAAAGTACGCATACCGTTGTAATCGGGCGAGTTTCTACTTTCAGATGCAAGAGAAATTTTGCGGATTGGTCAATCCGTTCGCGAGATATGGCAGTTTGGAGGTAAGAAACGCTTGAGAAACTCAAAATTTTCGCAGTTCTGATGCTCGAAACGAATAACTAGAATGGCCTAGGGGAAAAGTACCCATACCGTTGTAATCGGGCGAGTTTCTACTTTCAGATGCAACAGAAATTTTGCGGATTGGTCAATCCGTTCGCGAGATATGGCAGTTTGGAGGTAAGAAACGCTTGAGAAACACAAAATTTTCGCAGTTCTGATGCTCGAAACGATTAACTAGAATGGCCTAGGGGAAAAGTACCCACACCTTTGTAATCGGGCGAGTTTCTACTTTCAGATGCAACAGAAATTTTGCGGATTGGTCAATCCGTTCGCGAGATATGGCAGTTTGGAGGTAAGAAACGCTTGAGAAACTCAAAATTTTCGCAGTTCTGATGCTCGAAACGATTAATTAGAATGGCCTAGGGGAAAAGTACGCATACCGTTGTAATCGGGCGAGTTTCTACTTTCAGATGCAACAGAAATTTTGGGGATTGGTCAATCCGTTCGCGAGATATGGCAGTTTGGATGTAAGAAACGCTTGAGAAACTCAAAATTTTCGCAGTTCTGATGCTCGAAACGATTAACTAGAACGGCCTAGGGGAAAAGTACACGAACCGTTGTAATCGGGCGAGTTTTTACTTTCAGATGCAACAGAAATTTTGCGGATTGGTCAATCCGTTCGCGAGATATGGCAGTTTGGATGTAAGAAACGCTTGAGAAACTCAAAATTTTCGCAGTTCTGATGCTCGAAACGATTAACTAGAACGGCCTAGGGGAAAGTACACGAACCGTTGTAATCGGGCGAGTTTTTACTTTCAGATGCAACAGAAATTTTGCGGATTGGTCAATCCGTTCGCGAGATATGGCACTTTGGAGGTAAGAAACGCTTGAGAAACACAAAATTTCCGCAGTTCTGATGCTCGAAACGATTAAGTAGAACGGCCTAGGGGAAAAGTACACGAACCGTTGTAATCGGGCGAGTTTTTACTTTCAGATGCAACAGAAATTTTGCGGATTGGTCAATCCGTTCGCGAGATATGGCACTTTGGAGGTAAGAAACGCTTGAGAAACTCAAAATTTTCGCAGTTCTGATGCTCGAAACGAATAACTAGAACGGCCTGGGGGAAAAATACGCATACCGTTGTAATCGGGCGAGATTCTACTTTCAGATGCGACAGAAATTTTGCGGATTGGTCAATCCGTTCGCGAGATATGGCAGTTTGGAGGTATGAAACGCTTGAGAAACTCAAAATTTTCGCAGTTCTGATGCTCGAAACGAATAACTAGAACGGCCTGTGGGAAAAGTACGCATACCGTTGTAATCGGGCGAGTTTCTACTTTCAGATGCAAGAGAAATTTTGCGGATTGGTCAATCCGTTCGCGAGATATGGCAGTTTGGAGGTAAGAAACGCTTGAGAAACTCAAAATTTTCGCAGTTCTGATGCTCGAAACGAATAACTAGAACGGCCTGGGGGAAAAGTACGCATACCGTTGTAATCGGGCGAGTTTCTACTTTCAGATGCAAGAGAAATTTTGCGGATTGGTCAATCCGTTCGCGAGATATGGCAGTTTGGAGGTAAGAAACGCTTGAGAAACTCAAAATTTTCGCAGTTCTGATGCTCGAAACGAATAACTAGAACGGCCTGGGGGAAAAGTACGCATACCGTTGTAATCGGGCGAGTTTCTACTTTCAGATGCGACAGAAATTTTGCGGATTGGTCAATCCGTTCGCGAGATATGGCACTTTGGAGGTAAGAAACGCTTGAGAAACACAAAATTTTCGCAGTTCTGATGCTCGAAACGATTAAGTAGAACGGCCTAGGGGAAAAGTACACGAACCGTTGTAATCGGGCGAGTTTTTACTTTCAGATGCAACAGAAATTTTGCGGATTGGTCAATCCGTTCGCGAGATATGGCACTTTGGAGGTAAGAAACGCTTGAGAAACTCAAAATTTTCGCAGTTCTGATGCTCGAAACGAATAACTAGAACGGCCTGGGGGAAAAATACGCATACCGTTGTAATCGGGCGAGTTTCTACTTTCAGATGCAAGAGAAATTTTGCGAATTGGTCAATCCGTTCGCGAGATATGGCAGTTTGGAGGTAAGAAACGCTTGAGAAACTCAAAATTTTCGCAGTTCTGATGCTCGAAACGAATAACTAGAACGGCCTGGGGGAAAAGTACGCATACCGTTGTAATCGGGCGAGTTTCTACTTTCAGATGCAAGAGAAATTTTGCGGATTGGTCAATCCGTTCGCGAGATATGGCAGTTTGGAGGTAAGAAACGCTTGAGAAACTCAAAATTTTCGCAGTTCTGATGCTCGAAACGAATAACTAGAACGGCCTGGGGGAAAAGTACGCATACCGTTGTAATCGGGCGAGTTTCTACTTTCAGATGCGACAGAAATTTTGCGGATTGGTCAATCCGTTCGCGAGATATGGCACTTTGGAGGTAAGAAACGCTTGAGAAACACAAAATTTTCGCAGTTCTGATGCTCGAAACGATTAAGTAGAACGGCCTAGGGGAAAAGTACACGAACCGTTGTAATCGGGCGAGTTTTTACTTTCAGATGCAACAGAAATTTTGCGGATTGGTCAATCCGTTCGCGAGATATGTCAGTTTGGAGGTAAGAAACGCTTGGGAAACTCAAAATTTACGCAGTTCTGATGCTCGAAACGAATAACTAGAACGGCCTGGGGGAAAAGTACGCAACCCGTTGTAATCGGGCGAGTCTCTACTTTCAGATGCGACAGAAATTTTGCGGATTGGTCAATCCGTTCGCGAGATATGGCAGTTTGGAGGTATGAAACGCTTGAGAAACTCAAAATTTTCGCAGTTCTGATGCTCGAAACGAATAACTAGAACGGCCTGGGGGAAAAGTACCCACACCGTTGTAATCGGGCGAGTTTCTACTTTCAGATGCAACAGAAATTTTGCGGATTGGTCAATCCGTTCGCGAGATATGGCAGTTTGGAGGTAAGAAACGCTTGAGAAACTCAAAATTTTCGCAGTTCTGATGCTCGAAACGAACAACTAGAACGGCCTGGGGGCAAAATACGCATACCGTTGCAACCGGGCGAGTTTCTACTTTCAGATGCAAGAGAAATTTTGCGGATTGGTCAACCCGTTCGCGAGATATGGCAGTTTGGAGGTGAGAAACGCTTGAGAAACTCAAAATTTTCGCAGTTCTGATGCTCGAAACGAATAACTAGAACGGCCTGGGGGAAAAGTACGCATACCGTTGTAATCGGGCGAGTTTCTACTTTCAGATGCGACAGAAATTTTGCGGATTGGTCAATCCGTTCGCGAGATATGGCACTTTGGAGGTAAGAAACGCTTGAGAAACACAAAATTTTCGCAGTTCTGATGCTCGAAACGATTAAGTAGAACGGCCTAGGGGAAAAGTACACGAACCGTTGTAATCGGGCGAGTTTTTACTTTCAGATGCAACAGAAATTTTGCGGATTGGTCAATCCGTTCGCGAGATATGGCACTTTGGAGGTAAGAAACGCTTGAGAAACTCAAAATTTTCGCAGTTCTGATGCTCGAAACGAATAACTAGAACTGCCTGGGGGAAAAATACGCATACCGTTGTAATCGGGCGAGTTTCTACTTTCAGATGCGACAGAAATTTTGCGGATTGGTCAATCCGTTCGCGAGATATGGCAGTTTGGAGGTATGAAACGCTTGAGAAACTCAAATTTTCGCAGTTCTGATGCTCGAAACGAATAACTAGAACGGCCTGGGGGAAAAGTACGCATACCGTTGTAATCGGGCGAGTTTCTACTTTCAGATGCAAGAGAAATTTTGCGGATTGGTCAATCCGTTCGCGAGATATGGCAGTTTGGAGGTAAGAAACGCTTGAGAAACTCAAAATTTTCGCAGTTCTGATGCTCGAAACGAATAACTAGATCGGCCTGGGGGAAAAGTACGCATACCGTTGTAATCGGGCGAGTTTCTACTTTCAGATGCGACAGAAATTTTGCGCATTGGTCAATCCGTTCGCGAGATATGGCAGTTTGGAGGTAAGAAACGCTTGAGAAACTCAAAATTTTCGCAGTTCTGATGCTCGATACGATTAACTAGACTGGCCTAGGGGAAAACTACACATACCGTTGTAATCGGGCGAGTTTCTACTTTCAGATGCAACGGAAATTTTGCGGATTGGTCAATCCGTTCGCGAGATATGGCAGTTTGGAGGTAAGAAACGCTTGAGAAACTCAAAATTTTCGCAGTTCTGATGCTCGAAACGAATAACTAGAACGGCCTGGGGGAAAAGTACGCATACCGTTGTAATCGGGCGAGTTTCTACTTTCAGATGCAACAGAAATTTTGCTGATTGGTCAATCCGTTCGCGAGATATGGCAGTTTGGAGGTATGAAACTCTTGAGAAACTCAAAATTTTCGCAGTTCTGACGCTCGAAACGATTAACTAGAACGGCCTAGGGGAAAAGTACACGAACCGTTGTAATCGGGCGAGTTTTTACTTTCAGATGCAACAGAAATTTTGCGGATTGGTCAATCCGTTCGCGAGATATGGCAGTTTGGAGGTAAGAAACGCTTGAGAAACTCAAAATTTTCGCAGTTCTGATGCTCGATACGATTAACTAGACTGGCCTAGGGGAAAACTACACATACCGTTGTAATCGGGCGAGTTTCTACTTTCAGATGCAACGGAAATTTTGCGGATTGGTCAATCCGTTCGCGAGATATGGCAGTTTGGAGGTATGAAACTCTTGAGAAACTCAAAATTTTCGCAGTTCTGATGCTCGAAACGATTAACTAGAACGGCCTAGGGGAAAAGTACACGAACCGTTGTAATCGGGCGAGTTTTTACTTTCAGATGCAACAGAAATTTTGCGGATTGGTCAATCCGTTCGCGAGATATGGCAGTTTGGAGGTAAGAAACGCTTGAGAAACTCAAAATTTTCGCAGTTCTGATGCTCGATACGATTAACTAGACTGGCCTAGGGGAAAACTACACATACCGTTGTAATCGGGCGAGTTTCTACTTTCAGATGCAACGGAAATTTTGCGGATTGGTCAATCCGTTCGCGAGATATGGCAGTTTGGAGGTAAGAAACGCTTGAGAAACTCAAAATTTTCGCAGTTCTGATGCTCGAAACGAATAACTAGAACGGCCTGGGGTAAAAATACGCATACCGTTGTAATCGGGCGAGATTCTACTTTCAGATGCGACAGAAATTTTGCGGATTGGTCAATCCGTTCGCGAGATATGGCAGTTTGGAGGTATGAAACGCTTGAGAAACTCAAAATTTTCGCAGTTCTGATGCTCGAAACGAATAACTAGAACGGCCTGGGGGAAAAGTACGCATACCGTTGTAATCGGGCGAGTTTCTACTTTCAGATGCAAGAGAAATTTTGCGGATTGGTCAATCCGTTCGCGAGATATGGCAGTTTGGAGGTAAGAAACGCTTGAGAAACTCAAAATTTTCGCAGTTCTGATGCTCGAAACGAATAACTAGAACGGCCTGGGGGAAAAGTACGCATACCGTTGTAATCGGGCGAGTTTCTACTTTCAGATGCGACAGAAATTTTGCGGATTGGTCAATCCGTTCGCGAGATATGGCACTTTGGAGGTAAGAAACGCTTGAGAAACTCAAAATTTTCGCAGTTCTGATGCTCGAAACGAATAACTAGAACGGCCTGGGGGAAAAATACGCATACCGTTGTAATCGGGCGAGATTCTACTTTCAGATGCGACAGAAATTTTGCGGATTGGTCAATCCGTTCGCGAGATATGGCAGTTTGGAGGTATGAAACGCTTGAGAAACTCAAAATTTTCGCAGTTCTGATGCTCGAAACGAATAACTAGAACGGCCTGTGGGAAAAGTACGCATACCGTTGTAATCGGGCGAGTTTCTACTTTCAGATGCAAGAGAAATTTTGCGGATTGGTCAATCCGTTCGCGAGATATGGCAGTTTGGAGGTAAGAAACGCTTGAGAAACTCAAAATTTTCGCAGTTCTGATGCTCGAAACGAATAACTAGAACGGCCTGGGGGAAAAGTACGCATACCGTTGTAATCGGGCGAGTTTCTACTTTCAGATGCAAGAGAAATTTTGCGGATTGGTCAATCCGTTCGCGAGATATGGCAGTTTGGAGGTAAGAAACGCTTGAGAAACTCAAAATTTTCGCAGTTCTGATGCTCGAAACGAATAACTAGAACGGCCTGGGGGAAAAGTACGCATACCGTTGTAATCGGGCGAGTTTCTACTTTCAGATGCGACAGAAATTTTGCGGATTGGTCAATCCGTTCGCGAGATATGGCACTTTGGAGGTAAGAAACGCTTGAGAAACACAAAATTTTCGCAGTTCTGATGCTCGAAACGATTAAGTAGAACGGCCTAGGGGAAAAGTACACGAACCGTTGTAATCGGGCGAGTTTTTACTTTCAGATGCAACAGAAATTTTGCGGATTGGTCAATCCGTTCGCGAGATATGGCAGTTTGGAGGTAAGAAACGCTTGAGAAACTCAAAATTTTCGCAGTTCTGATGCTCGATACGATTAACTAGACTGGCCTAGGGGAAAACTACACATACCGTTGTAATCGGGCGAGTTTCTACTTTCAGATGCAACGGAAATTTTGCGGATTGGTCAATCCGTTCGCGAGATATGGCAGTTTGGAGGTAAGAAACGCTTGAGAAACTCAAAATTTTCGCAGTTCTGATGCTCGAAACGAATAACTAGAACGGCCTGGGGTAAAAATACGCATACCGTTGTAATCGGGCGAGATTCTACTTTCAGATGCGACAGAAATTTTGCGGATTGGTCAATCCGTTCGCGAGATATGGCAGTTTGGAGGTATGAAACGCTTGAGAAACTCAAAATTTTCGCAGTTCTGATGCTCGAAACGAATAACTAGAACGGCCTGGGGGAAAAGTACGCATACCGTTGTAATCGGGCGAGTTTCTACTTTCAGATGCAAGAGAAATTTTGCGGATTGGTCAATCCGTTCGCGAGATATGGCAGTTTGGAGGTAAGAAACGCTTGAGAAACTCAAAATTTTCGCAGTTCTGATGCTCGAAACGAATAACTAGAACGGCCTGGGGGAAAAGTACGCATACCGTTGTAATCGGGCGAGTTTCTACTTTCAGATGCGACAGAAATTTTGCGGATTGGTCAATCCGTTCGCGAGATATGGCACTTTGGAGGTAAGAAACGCTTGAGAAACTCAAAATTTTCGCAGTTCTGATGCTCGAAACGAATAACTAGAACGGCCTGGGGGAAAAATACGCATACCGTTGTAATCGGGCGAGATTCTACTTTCAGATGCGACAGAAATTTTGCGGATTGGTCAATCCGTTCGCGAGATATGGCAGTTTGGAGGTATGAAACGCTTGAGAAACTCAAAATTTTCGCAGTTCTGATGCTCGAAACGAATAACTAGAACGGCCTGTGGGAAAAGTACGCATACCGTTGTAATCGGGCGAGTTTCTACTTTCAGATGCAAGAGAAATTTTGCGGATTGGTCAATCCGTTCGCGAGATATGGCAGTTTGGAGGTAAGAAACGCTTGAGAAACTCAAAATTTTCGCAGTTCTGATGCTCGAAACGAATAACTAGAACGGCCTGGGGGAAAAGTACGCATACCGTTGTAATCGGGCGAGTTTCTACTTTCAGATGCAAGAGAAATTTTGCGGATTGGTCAATCCGTTCGCGAGATATGGCAGTTTGGAGGTAAGAAACGCTTGAGAAACTCAAAATTTTCGCAGTTCTGATGCTCGAAACGAATAACTAGAACGGCCTGGGGGAAAAGTACGCATACCGTTGTAATCGGGCGAGTTTCTACTTTCAGATGCGACAGAAATTTTGCGGATTGGTCAATCCGTTCGCGAGATATGGCACTTTGGAGGTAAGAAACGCTTGAGAAACACAAAATTTTCGCAGTTCTGATGCTCGAAACGATTAAGTAGAACGGCCTAGGGGAAAAGTACACGAACCGTTGTAATCGGGCGAGTTTTTACTTTCAGATGCAACAGAAATTTTGCGGATTGGTCAATCCGTTCGCGAGATATGGCACTTTGGAGGTAAGAAACGCTTGAGAAACTCAAAATTTTCGCAGTTCTGATGCTCGAAACGAATAACTAGAACGGCCTGGGGGAAAAATACGCATACCGTTGTAATCGGGCGAGATTCTACTTTCAGATGCGACAGAAATTTTGCGGATTGGTCAATCCGTTCGCGAGATATGGCAGTTTGGAGGTATGAAACGCTTGAGAAACTCAAAATTTTCGCAGTTCTGATGCTCGAAACGAATAACTAGAACGGCCTGTGGGAAAAGTACGCATACCGTTGTAATCGGGCGAGTTTCTACTTTCAGATGCAAGAGAAATTTTGCGAATTGGTCAATCCGTTCGCGAGATATGGCAGTTTGGAGGTAAGAAACGCTTGAGAAACTCAAAATTTTCGCAGTTCTGATGCTCGAAACGAATAACTAGAACGGCCTGGGGGAAAAGTACGCATACCGTTGTAATCGGGCGAGTTTCTACTTTCAGATGCAAGAGAAATTTTGCGGATTGGTCAATCCGTTCGCGAGATATGGCAGTTTGGAGGTAAGAAACGCTTGAGAAACTCAAAATTTTCGCAGTTCTGATGCTCGAAACGAATAACTAGAACGGCCTGGGGGAAAAGTACGCATACCGTTGTAATCGGGCGAGTTTCTACTTTCAGATGCGACAGAAATTTTGCGGATTGGTCAATCCGTTCGCGAGATATGGCACTTTGGAGGTAAGAAACGCTTGAGAAACACAAAATTTTCGCAGTTCTGATGCTCGAAACGATTAAGTAGAACGGCCTAGGGAAAAGTACACGAACCGTTGTAATCGGGCGAGTTTTTACTTTCAGATGCAACAGAAATTTTGCGGATTGGTCAATCCGTTCGCGAGATATGTCAGTTTGGAGGTAAGAAACGCTTGGGAAACTCAAAAGTTACGCAGTTCTGATGCTCGAAACGAATAACTAGAACGGCCTGGGGGAAAAGTACGCAACCCGTTGTAATCGGGCGAGTCTCTACTTTCAGATGCGACAGAAATTTTGCGGATTGGTCAATCCGTTCGCGAGATATGGCAGTTTGGAGGTATGAAACGCTTGAGAAACTCAAAATTTTCGCAGTTCTGATGCTCGAAACGAATAACTAGAACGGCCTGGGGAAAAGTACCCACACCGTTGTAATCGGGCGAGTTTCTACTTTCAGATGCAACAGAAATTTTGCGGATTGGTCAATCCGTTCGCGAGATATGGCAGTTTGGAGGTAAGAAACGCTTGAGAAACTCAAAATTTTCGCAGTTCTGATGCTCGAAACGAACAACTAGAACGGCCTGGGGGCAAAATACGCATACCGTTGCAACCGGGCGAGTTTCTACTTTCAGATGCAAGAGAAATTTTGCGGATTGGTCAACCCGTTCGCGAGATATGGCAGTTTGGAGGTGAGAAACGCTTGAGAAACTCAAAATTTTCGCAGTTCTGATGCTCGAAACGAATAACTAGAACGGCCTGGGGGAAAAGTACGCATACCGTTGTAATCGGGCGAGTTTCTACTTTCAGATGCGACAGAAATTTTGCGGATTGGTCAATCCGTTCGCGAGATATGGCACTTTGGAGGTAAGAAACGCTTGAGAAACACAAAATTTTCGCAGTTCTGATGCTCGAAACGATTAAGTAGAACGGCCTAGGGGAAAAGTACACGAACCGTTGTAATCGGGCGAGTTTTTACTTTCAGATGCAACAGAAATTTTGCGGATTGGTCAATCCGTTCGCGAGATATGGCACTTTGGAGGTAAGAAACGCTTGAGAAACTCAAAATTTTCGCAGTTCTGATGCTCGAAACGAATAACTAGAACTGCCTGGGGGAAAAATACGCATACCGTTGTAATCGGGCGAGTTTCTACTTTCAGATGCGACAGAAATTTTGCGGATTGGTCAATCCGTTCGCGAGATATGGCAGTTTGGAGGTATGAAACGCTTGAGAAACTCAAATTTTCGCAGTTCTGATGCTCGAAACGAATAACTAGAACGGCCTGGGGGAAAAGTACGCATACCGTTGTAATCGGGCGAGTTTCTACTTTCAGATGCAAGAGAAATTTTGCGGATTGGTCAATCCGTTCGCGAGATATGGCAGTTTGGAGGTAAGAAACGCTTGAGAAACTCAAAATTTTCGCAGTTCTGATGCTCGAAACGAATAACTAGAGTGGCCTGGGGGAAAAGTACGCATACCGTTGTAATCGGGCGAGTTTCTACTTTCAGATGCGACAGAAATTTTGCGCATTGGTCAATCCGTTCGCGAGATATGGCAGTTTGGAGGTAAGAAACGCTTGAGAAACTCAAAATTTTCGCAGTTCTGATGCTCGATACGATTAACTAGACTGGCCTAGGGGAAAACTACACATACCGTTGTAATCGGGCGAGTTTCTACTTTCAGATGCAACGGAAATTTTGCGGATTGTCAATCCGTTCGCGAGATATGGCAGTTTGGAGGTAAGAAACGCTTGAGAAACTCAAAATTTTCGCAGTTCTGATGCTCGAAACGAATAACTAGAACGGCCTGGGGAAAAGTACGCATACCGTTGTAATCGGGCGAGTTTCTACTTTCAGATGCAACAGAAATTTTGCTGATTGGTCAATCCGTTCGCGAGATATGGCAGTTTGGAGGTATGAAACTCTTGAGAAACTCAAAATTTTCGCAGTTCTGACGCTCGAAACGATTAACTAGAACGGCCTAGGGGAAAAGTACACGAACCGTTGTAATCGGGCGAGTTTTTACTTTCAGATGCAACAGAAATTTTGCGGATTGGTCAATCCGTTCGCGAGATATGGCAGTTTGGAGGTAAGAAACGCTTGAGAAACTCAAAATTTTCGCAGTTCTGATGCTCGATACGATTAACTAGACTGGCCTAGGGGAAAACTACACATACCGTTGTAATCGGGCGAGTTTCTACTTTCAGATGCAACGGAAATTTTGCGGATTGGTCAATCCGTTCGCGAGATATGGCAGTTTGGAGGTATGAAACTCTTGAGAAACTCAAAATTTTCGCAGTTCTGATGCTCGAAACGATTAACTAGAACGGCCTAGGGGAAAAGTACACGAACCGTTGTAATCGGGCGAGTTTTTACTTTCAGATGCAACAGAAATTTTGCGATTGGTCAATCCGTTCGCGAGATATGGCAGTTTGGAGGTAAGAAACGCTTGAGAAACTCAAAATTTTCGCAGTTCTGATGCTCGATACGATTAACTAGACTGGCCCTAGGGGAAAACTACACATACCGTTGTAATCGGGCGAGTTTCTACTTTCAGATGCAACGGAAATTTTGCGGATTGGTCAATCCGTTCGCGAGATATGGCAGTTTGGAGGTAAGAAACGCTTGAGAAACTCAAAATTTTCGCAGTTCTGATGCTCGAAACGAATAACTAGAACGGCCTGGGGTAAAAATACGCATACCGTTGTAATCGGGCGAGATTCTACTTTCAGATGCGACAGAAATTTTGCGGATTGGTCAATCCGTTCGCGAGATATGGCAGTTTGGAGGTATGAAACGCTTGAGAAACTCAAAATTTTCGCAGTTCTGATGCTCGAAACGAATAACTAGAACGGCCTGGGGGAAAAGTACGCATACCGTTGTAATCGGGCGAGTTTCTACTTTCAGATGCAAGAGAAATTTTGCGGATTGGTCAATCCGTTCGCGAGATATGGCAGTTTGGAGGTAAGAAACGCTTGAGAAACTCAAAATTTTCGCAGTTCTGATGCTCGAAACGAATAACTAGAACGGCCTGGGGGAAAAGTACGCATACCGTTGTAATCGGGCGAGTTTCTACTTTCAGATGCGACAGAAATTTTGCGGATTGGTCAATCCGTTCGCGAGATATGGCAGTTTGGAGGTAAGAAACGCTTGAGAAACTCAAAATTTTCGCAATTCTGATGCTCGATACGATTAACTAGACTGGCCTAGGGGAAAACTACACATACCGTTGTAATCGGGCGAGTTTCTACTTTCAGATGCAACGGAAATTTTGCGGATTGGTCAATTCGTTCGCGAGATATGGCAGTTTGGAGGTAAGAAACGCTTGAGAAACTCAAAATTTTCGCAGTTCTGATGCTCGAAACGAATAACTAGAACGGCCTGGGGGAAAAGTACGCACACCGTTGTAATCGGGCGAGTTTCTACTTTCAGATGCAAGAGAAATTTTGCGGATTGGTCAATCCGTTCGCGAGATATGGCAGTTTGGAGGTAAGAATCGCTTGAGAAACTCAAAATTTTCGCAGTTCTGATGCTCGATACGATTAACTAGACAGGCCTAGGGGAAAACTACGCATGCCGTTGTAATCGGGCGAGTTTCTACTTTCAGATGCAACAGAAATTTTGCGGATTGGTCAATCCGTTCGCGAGATATGGCAGTTTGGAGGTAAGAAACGCTTGAGAAACTCAAAATTTTCGCAGTTCTGATGCTCGAAACGATTAACTAGAATGGCCTAGGGGAAAAGTACGCATACCCTTGTAATCGGGCGAGTTTCTACTTTCAGATGCGACAGAAATTTTGCGGATTGGTCAATCCGTTCGGGAGATATGGCAGTTTGGAGGTATGAAACGCTTGAGAAACTCAAAATTTTCGCAGTTCTGATGCTCGAAACGAATAACTAGAACGGCCTGGGGGAAAAGTACGCATACCGTTGTAATCGGGCGAGTTTCTACTTTCAGATGCAAGAGAAATTTTGCGGATTGGTCAATCCGTTCGCGAGATATGGCAGTTTGGAGGTAAGAAACGCTTGAGAAACTCAAAATTTTCGCAGTTCTGATGCTCGAAACGATTAACTAGAATGGCCTAGGGGAAAAGTACGCATACCGTTGTAATCGGGCGAGTTTCTACTTTCAGATGCGACAGAAATTTTGCGCATTGGTCAATCCGTTCGCGAGATATGGCAGTTTGGAGGTAAGAAACGCTTGAGAAACTCAAAATTTTCGCAGTTCTGATGCTCGATACGATTAACTAGACTGGCCTAGGGGAAAACTACACATACCGTTGTAATCGGGCGAGTTTCTACTTTCAGATGCAACGGAAATTTTGCGGATTGGTCAATCCGTTCGCGAGATATGGCAGTTTGGAGGTAAGAAACGCTTGAGAAACTCAAAATTTTCGCAGTTCTGATGCTCGAAACGAATAACTAGAACGGCCTGGGGGAAAAGTACGCATACCGTTGTAATCGGGCGAGTTTCTACTTTCAGATGCAACAGAAATTTTGCTGATTGGTCAATCCGTTCGCGAGATATGGCAGTTTGGAGGTATGAAACTCTTGAGAAACTCAAAATTTTCGCAGTTCTGATGCTCGAAACGATTAACTAGAACGGCCTAGGGGAAAAGTACACGAACCGTTGTAATCGGGCGAGTTTTTACTTTCAGATGCAACAGAAATTTTGCGGATTGGTCAATCCGTTCGCGAGATATGGCACTTTGGAGGTAAGAAACGCTTGAGAAACACAAAATTTTCGCAGTTCTGATGCTCGAAACGATTAAGTAGAACGGCCTAGGGGAAAAGTACACGAACCGTTGTAATCGGGCGAATTTTTACTTTCAGATGCAACAGAAATTTTGCGGATTGGTCAATCCGTTCGCGAGATATGGCACTTTGGAGGTAAGAAACGCTTGAGAAACTCAAAATTTTCGCAGTTCTGATGCTCGAAACGAATAACTAGAACGGCCTGGGGTAAAAATACGCATACCGTTGTAATCGGGCGAGATTCTACTTTCAGATGCGACAGAAATTTTGCGGATTGGTCAATCCGTTCGCGAGATATGGCTGTTTAGAGGTATGAAACGCTTGAGAAACTCAAAATTTTCGCAGTTCTGATGCTCGAAACGAATAACTAGAACGGCCTGGGGGAAAAGTACGCACACCGTTGTAATCGGGCGAGTTTCTACTTTCAGATGCAAGAGAAATTTTGCGGATTGGTCAATCCGTTCGCGAGATATGGCAGTTTGGAGGTAAGAAACGCTTGAGAAACTCAAAATTTTCGCAGTTCTGACGCTCGAAACGAATAACTAGAACGGCCTGGGGGAAAAGTACGCATACCGTTGTAATCGGGCGAGTTTCTACTTTCAGATGCGACAGAAATTTTGCGGATTGGTCAATCCGTTCGCGAGATATGGCAGTTTGGAGGTAAGAAACGCTTGAGAAACTCAAAATTTTCGCAGTTCTGATGCTCGATACGATTAACTAGACTGGCCTAGGGGAAAACTACACATACCGTTGTAATCGGGCGAGTTTCTACTTTCAGATGCAACGGAAATTTTGCGGATTGGTCAATCCGTTCGCGAGATATGGCAGTTTGGAGGTAAGAAACGCTTGAGAAACTCAAAATTTTCGCAGTTCTGATGCTCGAAACGAATAACTAGAACGGCCTGGGGGAAAAGTACGCATACCGTTGTAATCGGGCGAGTTTCTACTTTCAGATGCAAGAGAAATTTTGCGGATTGGTCAATCCGTTCGCGAGATATGGCAGTTTGGAGGTAAGAATCGCTTGAGAAACTCAAAATTTTCGCAGTTCTGATGCTCGATACGATTAACTAGACTGGCCTAGGGGAAAACTACGCATGCCGTTGTAATCGGGCGGGTTTCTACTTTCAGATGCAACAGAAATTTTGCGGATTGGTCAATCCGTTCGCGAGATATGGCAGTTTGGAGGTAAGAAACGCTTGAGAAACTCAAAATTTTCGCAGTTCTGATGCTCGAAACGATTAACTAGAATGGCCTAGGGGAAAAGTACGCATACCCTTGTAATCGGGCGAGTTTCTACTTTCAGATGCGACAGAAATTTTGCGGATTGGTCAATCCGTTCGCGAGATATGGCAGTTTGGAGGTATGAAACGCTTGAGAAACTCAAAATTTTCGCAGTTCTGATGCTCGAAACGAATAACTAGAACGGCCTGGGGGAAAAGTACGCATACCGTTGTAATCGGGCGAGTTTCTACTTTCAGATGCAAGAGAAATTTTGCGGATTGGTCAATCCGTTCGCGAGATATGGCAGTTTGGAGGTAAGAATCGCTTGAGAAACTCAAAATTTTCGCAGTTCTGATGCTCGATACGATTAACTAGACAGGCCTAGGGGAAAACTACGCATGCCGTTGTAATCGGGCGAGTTTCTACTTTCAGATGCAACAGAAATTTTGCGGATTGGTCAATCCGTTCGCGAGATATGGCAGTTTGGAGGTAAGAAACGCTTGAGAAACTCAAAATTTTCGCAGTTCTGATGCTCGAAACGATTAACTAGAATGGCCTAGGGGAAAAGTACGCATACCCTTGTAATCGGGCGAGTTTCTACTTTCAGATGCGACAGAAATTTTGCGGATTGGTCAATCCGTTCGCGAGATATGGCAGTTTGGAGGTATGAAACGCTTGAGAAACTCAAAATTTTCGCAGTTCTGATGCTCGAAACGAATAACTAGAACGGCCTGGGGGAAAAGTACGCATACCGTTGTAATCGGGCGAGTTTCTACTTTCAGATGCAAGAGAAATTTTGCGGATTGGTCAATCCGTTCGCGAGATATGGCAGTTTGGAGGTAAGAAACGCTTGAGAAACTCAAAATTTTCGCAGTTCTGATGCTCGAAACGATTAACTAGAATGGCCTAGGGGAAAAGTACGCATACCGTTGTAATCGGGCGAGTTTCTACTTTCAGATGCGACAGAAATTTTGCGCATTGGTCAATCCGTTCGCGAGATATGGCAGTTTGGAGGTAAGAAACGCTTGAGAAACTCAAAATTTTCGCAGTTCTGATGCTCGATACGATTAACTAGACTGGCCTAGGGGAAAACTACACATACCGTTGTAATCGGGCGAGTTTCTACTTTCAGATGCAACGGAAATTTTGCGGATTGGTCAATCCGTTCGCGAGATATGGCAGTTTGGAGGTAAGAAACGCTTGAGAAACTCAAAATTTTCGCAGTTCTGATGCTCGAAACGAATAACTAGAACGGCCTGGGGGAAAAGTACGCATACCGTTGTAATCGGGCGAGTTTCTACTTTCAGATGCAACAGAAATTTTGCTGATTGGTCAATCCGTTCGCGAGATATGGCAGTTTGGAGGTATGAAACTCTTGAGAAACTCAAAATTTTCGCAGTTCTGATGCTCGAAACGATTAACTAGAACGGCCTAGGGGAAAAGTACACGAACCGTTGTAATCGGGCGAGTTTTTACTTTCAGATGCAACAGAAATTTTGCGGATTGGTCAATCCGTTCGCGAGATATGGCACTTTGGAGGTAAGAAACGCTTGAGAAACACAAAATTTTCGCAGTTCTGATGCTCGAAACGATTAAGTAGAACGGCCTAGGGGAAAAGTACACGAACCGTTGTAATCGGGCGAATTTTTACTTTCAGATGCAACAGAAATTTTGCGGATTGGTCAATCCGTTCGCGAGATATGGCACTTTGGAGGTAAGAAACGCTTGAGAAACTCAAAATTTTCGCAGTTCTGATGCTCGAAACGAATAACTAGAACGGCCTGGGGTAAAAATACGCATACCGTTGTAATCGGGCGAGATTCTACTTTCAGATGCGACAGAAATTTTGCGGATTGGTCAATCCGTTCGCGAGATATGGCTGTTTAGAGGTATGAAACGCTTGAGAAACTCAAAATTTTCGCAGTTCTGATGCTCGAAACGAATAACTAGAACGGCCTGGGGGAAAAGTACGCACACCGTTGTAATCGGGCGAGTTTCTACTTTCAGATGCAAGAGAAATTTTGCGGATTGGGTCAATCCGTTCGCGAGATATGGCAGTTTGGAGGTAAGAAACGCTTGAGAAACTCAAATTTTCGCAGTTCTGACGCTCGAAACGAATAACTAGAACGGCCTGGGGGAAAAGTACGCATACCGTTGTAATCGGGCGAGTTTCTACTTTCAGATGCGACAGAAATTTTGCGGATTGGTCAATCCGTTCGCGAGATATGGCAGTTTGGAGGTAAGAAACGCTTGAGAAACTCAAAATTTTCGCAGTTCTGATGCTCGATACGATTAACTAGACTGGCCTAGGGGAAAACTACACATACCGTTGTAATCGGGCGAGTTTCTACTTTCAGATGCAACGGAAATTTTGCGGATTGGTCAATCCGTTCGCGAGATATGGCAGTTTGGAGGTAAGAAACGATTGAGAAACTCAAAATTTTCGCAGTTCTGATGCTCGAAACGAATAACTAGAACGGCCTGGGGGAAAAGTACGCATACCGTTGTAATCGGGCGAGTTTCTACTTTCAGATGCAAGAGAAATTTGCGGATTGGTCAATCCGTTCGCGAGATATGGCAGTTTGGAGGTAAGAATCGCTTGAGAAACTCAAAATTTTCGCAATTCTGATGCTCGATACGATTAACTAGACTGGCCTAGGGAAAACTAACGCAATGCCGTTGTAATCGGGCGAGTTTCTACTTTCAGATTGCAACAGAAATTTTGCGGATTGGTCAATCCGTTCGCGAGATATGGCAGTTGGAGGTAAGAAACGCTTGAGAAACTCAAAATTTTCGCAGTTCTGATGCTCGAAACGATTAACTAGAATGGCCTAGGGGAAAAGTACGCATACCCTTGTAATCGGGCGAGTTTCTACTTTCAGATGCGACAGAAATTTTGCGGATTGGTCAATCCGTTCGCGAGATATGGCAGTTTGGAGGTATGAAACGCTTGAGAAACTCAAAATTTTCGCAGTTCTGATGCTCGAAACGAATAACTAGAACGGCCTGGGGAAAAGTACGCATACCGTTGTAATCGGGCGAGTTTCTACTTTCAGATGCAAGAGAATTTTGCGGATTGGTCAATCCGTTCGCGAGATATGGCAGTTTGGAGGTAAGAAACGCTTGAGAAACTCAAAATTTTCGCAGTTCTGATGCTCGAAACGAATAACTAGAACGGCCTGGGCGAAAAGTACGCGTACCGTTGTAATCGGGCGAGTTTCTACTTTCAGATGCGACAGAAATTTTGCGGATTGGTCAATCCGTTCGCGAGATATGGCAGTTTGGAGGTAAGAATCGCTTGAGAAACTCAAAATTTTCGCAGTTCTGATGCTCGATACGATTAACTAGACTGGCCTAGGGGAAAACTACACATACCGTTGTAATCGGGCGAGTTTCTACTTTTCAGATGCAACGGAAATTTTGCGGATTGGTCAATCCGTTCGCGAGATATGGCAGTTTGGAGGTAAGAAACGCTTGAGAAACTCAAAATTTTCGCAGTTCTGATGCTCGAAACGAATAACTAGAACGGCCTGGGGGAAAAGTACGCATACCGTTGTAATCGGGCGAGTTTCTACTTTCAGATGCGACAGAAATTTTGCGGATTGGTCAATCCATTCGCGAGATATGGCACTTTGGAGGTAAGAAACGCTTGAGAAACACAAAATTTTCGCAGTTCTGATGCTCGAAACGATTAAGTAGAAAGGCCTAGGGGAAAAGTACACGAACCGTTGTAATCGGGCGAGTTTTTACTTTCAGATGCAACAGAAATTTTGCGGATTGGTCAATCCGTTCGCGAGATATGGCAGTTTGGAGGTAAGAAACGCTTGAGAAACTCAAAATTTTCGCAGTTCTGATGCTCGAAACGAATAACTAGAACGGCCTGGGGGAAAAGTACGCATACCGTTGTAATCGGGCGAGTTTCTACTTTCAGATGCGACAGAAATTTTGCGGATTGGTCAATCCGTTCGCGAGATATGGCAGTTTGGAGGTATGAAACGCTTGAGAAACTCAAAATTTTCGCAGTTCTGATGCTCGAAACGAATAACTAGAACGGCCTGGGGGAAAAGTACGCATACCGTTGTAATTGGGCGAGTTTCTACTTTCAGATGCAAGAGAAATTTTGCGTATTGGTCAATCCGTTCGCGAGATATGGCAGTTTGGAGGTAAGAAACGCTTGAGAAACTCAAAATTTTCGCAGTTCTGATGCTCGAAACGAATAACTAGAACGGCCTGGGGGAAAAGTACGCATACCGTTGTAATCGGGCGAGTTTCTACTTTCAGATGCGACCGAAATTTTGCGGATTGGTCAATCCGTTCGCGAGATATGGCAGTTTGGAGGTAAGAAACGCTTGAGAAACTCAAAATTTTCGCAGTTCTGATGCTCGATACGATTAACTAGACTGGCCTAGGGGAAAACTACACATACCGTTGTAATCGGGCGAGTTTCTACTTTCAGATGCAACGGAAATTTTGCGGATTGGTCAATCCGTTCGCGAGATATGGCAGTTTGGAGGTAAGAAACGCTTGAGAAACTCAAAATTTTCGCAGTTCTGATGCTCGAAACGAATAACTAGAACGGCCTGGGGGAAAAGTACGCATACCGTTGTAATCGGGCGAGTTTCTACTTTCAGATGCAAGAGAAATTTTGCGGATTGGTCAATCCGTTCGCGAGATATGGCAGTTTGGAGGTAAGAATCGCTTGAGAAACTCAAAATTTTCGCAGTTCTGATGCTCGATACGATTAACTAGACTGGCCTAGGGGAAAACTACGCATGCCGTTGTAATCGGGCGAGTTTCTACTTTCAGATGCAACAGAAATTTTGCGGATTGGTCAATCCGTTCGCGAGATATGGCAGTTTGGAGGTAAGAAACGCTTGAGAAACTCAAAATTTTCGCAGTTCTGATGCTCGAAACGATTAACTAAAATGGCCTAGGGGAAAAGTACGCATACCCTTGTAATCGGGCGAGTTTCTACTTTCAGATGCGACAGAAATTTTGCGGATTGGTCAATCCGTTCGCGAGATATGGCAGTTTGGAGGTATGAAACGCTTGAGAAACTCAAAATTTTCGCAGTTCTGATGCTCGAAACGAATAACTAGAACGGCCTGGGGGAAAAGTACGCATACCGTTGTAATCGGGCGAGTTTCTACTTTCAGATGCAAGAGAAATTTTGCGGATTGGTCAATCCGTTCGCGAGATATGGCAGTTTGGAGGTAAGAAACGCTTGAGAAACTCAAAATTTTCGCAGTTCTGATGCTCGAAACGAATAACTAGAACGGCCTGGGCGAAAAGTACGCATACCGTTGTAATCGGGCGAGTTTCTACTTTCAGATGCGACAGAAATTTTGCGGATTGGTCAATCCGTTCGCGAGATATGGCAGTTTGGAGGTAAGAATCGCTTGAGAAACTCAAAATTTTCGCAGTTCTGATGCTCGATACGATTAACTAGACTGGCCTAGGGGAAAACTACACATACCGTTGTAATCGGGCGAGTTTCTACTTTCAGATGCAACGGAAATTTTGCGGATTGGTCAATCCGTTCGCGAGATATGGCAGTTTGGAGGTAAGAAACGCTTGAGAAACTCAAAATTTTCGCAGTTCTGATGCTCGAAACGAATAACTAGAACGGCCTGGGGGAAAAGTACGCATACCGTTGTAATCGGGCGAGTTTCTACTTTCAGATGCGACAGAAATTTTGCGGATTGGTCAATCCATTCGCGAGATATGGCACTTTGGAGGTAAGAAACGCTTGAGAAACACAAAATTTTCGCAGTTCTGATGCTCGAAACGATTAAGTAGAAAGGCCTAGGGGAAAAGTACACGAACCGTTGTAATCGGGCGAGTTTTTACTTTCAGATGCAACAGAAATTTTGCGGATTGGTCAATCCGTTCGCGAGATATGGCAGTTTGGAGGTAAGAAACGCTTGAGAAACTCAAAATTTTCGCAGTTCTGATGCTCGAAACGAATAACTAGAACGGCCTGGGGGAAAAGTACGCATACCGTTGTAATCGGGCGAGTTTCTACTTTCAGATGCGACAGAAATTTTGCGGATTGGTCAATCCGTTCGCGAGATATGGCAGTTTGGAGGTATGAAACGCTTGAGAAACTCAAAATTTTCGCAGTTCTGATACTCGAAACGAATAACTAGAACGGCCTGGGGGAAAAGTACGCATACCGTTGTAATCGGGCGAGTTTCTACTTTCAGATGCAAGAGAAATTTTGCGGATTGGTCAATCAGTTCGCGACATATGGCAGTTTGGAGGTAAGAAACGCTTGAGAAACTCAAAATTTTCGCAGTTCTGATGCTCGAAACGAATAACTAGAACGGCCTGGGGGAAAAGTACGCATACCGTTGTAATCGGGCGAGTTTCTACTTTCAGATGCGACAGAAATTTTGCGGATTGGTCAATCCGTTCGCGAGATATGGCAGTTTGGAGGTAAGAATCGCTTGAGAAACTCAAAATTTTCGCAGTTCTGATGCTCGATACGATTAACTAGACTGGCCTAGGGGAAAACTACGCATGCCGTTGTAATCGGGCGAGTTTCTACTTTCAGATGCAACAGAAATTTTGCGGATTGGTCAATCCGTTCGCGAGATATGGCAGTTTGGAGGTAAGAAACGCTTGAGAAACTCAAAATTTTCGCAGTTCTGATGCTCGAAACGATTAACTAGAATGGCCTAGGGGAAAAGTACGCATACCCTTGTAATCGGGCGAGTTTCTACTTTCAGATGCAACAGAAATTTTGCGGATTGGACAATCCGTTCGCGAGATTTGGCAGTTTGGAGGTAAGAAACGCTTGAGAAACTCAAAATTTTCGCAGTTCTGATGCTCGAAACGAATAACTAGAACGGCCTGGGGGAAAAATACGCATACCGTTGTAATCGGGCGAGTTTCTACTTTCAGATGCGACAGAAATTTTGCGGATTGGTCAATCCGTTCGCGAGATATGGCAGTTTGGAGGTATGAAACGCTTGAGAAACTCAAAATTTTCGCAGTTCTGATGCTCGAAACGAATAACTAGAACGGCCTGGGGAAAAGTACGCATACCGTTGTAATCGGGCGAGTTTCTACTTTCAGATGCAAGAGAAATTTTGCGGATTGGTCAATCCGTTCGCGAGATATGGCAGTTTGGAGGTAAGAAACGCTTGAGAAACTCAAAATTTTCGCAGTTCTGATGCTCGAAACGAATAACTAGAACGGCCTGGGGGAAAAGTACGCATACCGTTGTAATCGGGCGAGTTTCTACTTTCAGATGCGACAGAAATTTTGCGGATTGGTCAATCCGTTCGCGAGATATGGCAGTTTGGAGGTAAGAATCGCTTGAGAAACTCAAAATTTTCGCAGTTCTGATGCTCGATACGATTAACTAGACTGGCCTAGGGGAAAACTACACATACCGTTGTAATCGGGCGAGTTTCTACTTTCAGATGCAACGGAAATTTTGCGGATTGGTCAATCCGTTCGCGAAATATGGCAGTTTGGAGGTAAGAAACGCTTGAGAAACTCAAAATTTTCGCAGTTCTGATGCTCGAAACGAATAACTAGAACGGCCTGGGGGAAAAGTACGCATACCGTTGTAATCGGGCGAGTTTCTACTTTCAGATGCAACAGAAATTTTGCGGATTGGTCAATCCGTTCGCGAGATATGGCAGTTTGGAGGTAAGAAACGCTTTTGAAACTCAAAATTTTCGCAGTTCTGATGCTCGCAACGAATAACTAGAACGGCCTAGGGGAAAACTACGCATGCCGTTGTAATCGGGCGAGTTTCTACTTTCAGATGCAACAGAAATTTTGCGGATTGGACAATCCGTTCGCGAGATTTGGCAGTTTGGAGGTAAGAAACGCTTGAGAAACTCAAAATTTTCGCAGTTCTGATGCTCGAAACGAATAACTAGAACGGCCTGGGGGAAAAATACGCATACCGTTGTAATCGGGCGAGTTTCTACTTTCAGATGCGACAGAAATTTTGCGGATTGGTCAATCCGTTCGCGAGATATGGCAGTTTGGAGGTATGAAACGCTTGAGAAACTCAAAATTTTCGCAGTTCTGATGCTCGAAACGATTAACTAGAACGGCCTAGGGGAAAAGTACACGAACCGTTGTAATCGGGCGAGTTTTTACTTTCAGATGCAACAGAAATTTTGCGGATTGGTCAATCCGTTCGCGAGATATGGCACTTTGGATGTAAGAAACGCTTGAGAAACACAAAATTTTCGCATTTCTGATGCTCGAAACGATTAAGTAGAACGGCCTAGGGGAAAAGTACACGAACCGTTGTAATCGGGCGAGTTTTTACTTTCAGATGCAACAGAAATTTTGCGGATTGGTCAATCCGTTCGCGAGATATGGCACTTTGGAGGTAAGAAACGCTTGAGAAACTCAAAATTTTCGCAGTTCTGATGCTCGAAACGAATAACTAGAACGGCCTGGGGGAAAAATACGCATACCGTTGTAATCGGGCGAGATTCTACTTTCAGATGCGACAGAAATTTTGCGGATTGGTCAATCCGTTCGCGAGATATGGCAGTTTGGAGGTATGAAACGCTTGAGAAACTCAAAATTTTCGCAGTTCTGATGCTCGAAACGAATAACTATAACGGCCTGGGGGAAAAGTACGCATACCGTTGTAATCGGGCGAGTTTCTACTTTCAGATGCGACAGAAATTTTGCGGATTGGTCAATCCGTTCGCGAGATATGGCAGTTTGGAGGTAAGAAACGCTTGAGAAACTCAAAATTTTCGCAGTTCTGATGCTCGATACGATTAACAAGACTGGCCTAGGGGAAAACTACACATACCGTTGTAATCGGGCGAGTTTCTACTTTCAGATGCAACGGAAATTTTGCGGATTGGTCAATCCGTTCGCGAGATATGGCAGTTTGGAGGTAAGAAACGCTTGAGAAACTCAAAATTTTCGCAGTTCTGATGCTCGAAACGAATAACTAGAACGGCCTGGGGGAAAAGTACGCATACCGTTGTAATCGGGCGAGTTTTTACTTTCAGATGCAACAGAAATTTTGCGGATTGGTCAATCCGTTCGCGAGATGTGGCACTTTGGAGGTAAGAAACGCTTGAGAAACTCAAAATTTTCGCAGTTCTGATGCTCGAAACGAATAACTAGAACCGCCTGGGGGAAAAATACGCATACCGTTGTAATCGGGCGAGTTTCTACTTTCAGATGCAAGAGAAATTTTGCGGATTGGTCAATCCGTTCGCGAGATATGGCAGTTTGGAGGTAAGAAACGCTTGAGAAACTCAAAATTTTCGCAGTTCTGATGCTCGAAACGAATAACTAGAACGGCCTGGGGGAAAAGTACGCATACCGTTGTAATCGGGCGAGTTTCTACTTTCAGATGCGACAGAAATTTTGCGGATTGGTCAATCCGTTCACGAGATATGGCAGTTTGGAGGTAAGAATCGCTTGAGAAACTCAAAATTTTCGCAGTTCTGATGCTCGATACGATTAACTAGAATGGCCTAGGGGAAAAGTACACGAACCGTTGTAATCGGGCGAGTTTTTACTTTCAGATGCAACAGAAATTTTGCGGATTGGTCAATCCGTTCGCGAGATATGGCAGTTTGGATGTAAGAAACGCTTGAGAAACCCAAATTTTCGCAGTTCTGATGCTCGAAACGATTAACTAGAACGGCCTAGGGGAAAAGTACACGAACCGTTGTAATCGGGCGAGTTTTTACTTTCAGATGCAACAGAAATTTTGCGGATTGGTCAATCCGTTCGCGAGATATGGCACTTTGGAGGTAAGAAACGCTTGAGAAACACAAAATTTTCGCAGTTCTGATGCTCGAAACGATTAAGTATTATAGAACGGCCTAGGGGAAAAGTACACGAACCGTTGTAATCGGGCGAGTTTTTACTTTCAGATGCAACAGAAATTTTGCGGATTGGTCAATCCGTTCGCGAGATATGGCAGTTTGGAGATAAGAAACGCTTGAGAAACTCAAAATTCTCGCAGTTCTGATGCTCGAAACGAAAAACTAGAACGGCCTAGGAGAAAAGTACACATAGCGCGGTAATTGAGCGAGTTTCTACCTTCAGATGCAGCAGAAATTTTGCGGATTGGTCAATCCGTTCGCGAGATATGGCAGTTTGGAGGTAAGAAACGCTTGAGAAACTCAAAATTTTCGCAGTTCTGATGCTCGAAACGAAAAACTAGAACGGCCTAGGGGAAAACTACAAATACCTTTGTAATAGGGCGAGTTTCTACTTTCAGATGCAACAGATATTCGTTTCGAGCATCAGAACTACGAATATTTTGAGTTTCTCAACCGTATTTACCTCCAAACTGCCATATCTCGCGGACGGATTGACGAATCCGAAAAATTTCTGTTGTATCTGAAAGTGGAAACTCGCCCGATTACAACGGTATGTGTACTATTCCCCAAGGCCATTCTAGGTATTCGTTTCGAGCATCAGAACTGCGAGAATTTTAAGTCTCTCAACTGTTTATTCCCTCCAAACTGCCATATCTCGCGAACGTATTGACGAATCCGCAAAATTTCTGTTGCATCTGAAAGTTGAAACTCGCCCGATTACAACGGTTCGTGTACTTTTCCCCTAGGCCATTCTAGTTATTCGTTTCGAGCATCAGAACTGCGAAAATTTTGAGTTTCTCAATCGTTTCTTACCTCCAAACTGCCATATCTCGCGAACGGATTAACGAATCCGAAAAATTCCTGTTGCATCAGAAAGTAGAAACTCGCCCGATTACAACGGTATTTGTAGTTTTCCCCTAGGCCATTCTAGTTATTCGTTTCGAGCATCAGAACTGCGAAAATTTTGAGTTTCTCAAGCGTTTCTTACCTCCAAACTGCCATATCTCGCGAACGGATTGACCAATCCGCAAAATTTCTGTTGCATCTGAAAGTAGAAACTCGCCCGATTACAACGGTATGTGTACTTTTCCCCTAGGCCATTCTAGTTATTCGTGTCGAGACTCAGAACTGCGAAAATGTTGAGTTTCTCAACCGTTTTTACCTCCAAACTGCCATATCTCGCGGACGGATTGACGAATCCGAAAAATTTCTGTTGTATCTGAAAGTGGAAACTCGCCCGATTACAACGGTATGTGTACTATTCCCCAAGGCCATTCTAGGTATTCGTTTCGAGCATCAGAACTGCGAAAATTTTAAGTCTCTCAACTGTTTCTTCCCTCCAAACTGCCATATCTCGCGAACGTATTGACGAATCCGCAAAATTTCTGTTGCATCTGAAAGTTGAAACTCGCTCGATTACAACGGTATGTGCACCTTTGTCCTAGGCCATTCTAGTTATTCGTTTCGAGCATCAGAACTGCGAAAATTTTGAGTTTCTCCAACCGTTTCCTCCCTCCAAACTGCCATACCTCGCGAACGGATTGACCAATCCGCAAAATTTCTGTTGCATCTGAAAGTAGAAACTCGCCCGATTACAACGTTATGTGTACTTTTCCCATAGGCCATTCTTGTTATTCGTGTCGAGACTCAGAACTGCGAAAATTTTGAGTTTCTCCATCCGTCTCTTACCTCCAAACTGCCATATCTCGCGAACGGATTGACGAATCCGAATAATTTCTGTTGCATCTTAAAGTAGAATCTCGCCCGATTACAACGGTATGTGTACTTTTCCATTAGGCCATTCTAGTTACTCCTTTCGAGCATCAGAACTGCCAAAATTCCGAGTTTCTCAACCGTTTCTTACATCCAAACTGCCATATCTCGCGAACGGATTGACGAATCCGAATAGTTCCTTTGCATCTGAAAGTAGATACTCGCCCAATTACAACGGTATGTGTACTTTTCTCCTAGGCCATTCTACTTATTCGTTTCGAGCATCAGAACTGCGAAAATTTTGAGTTTCTCAACCGTTTGTTCCCTCCAAACTGCCATATCTCGCGAACGGATCGACGAATCCGAAAAATTTCTGTTGCATCTGAAAGTAGAAACTCGCCCGATTACAACGGTATGTGTACTTTTCCCCTAGGCCATTCTAGTTATTCGTTTCGAGCATCAGAACTGCGAAAATTTTCAGTTTCTCCAACCGTTTCTTACCTCAAAACTGCCATATCACGCGAACGGATTGACGAATCCGAATTATTTCTGTTGCATCTGAAAGTAGAAACTCGCCCGATTACAACGGTATGTGTACTTCTCCCCTAGGCCATTCTAGTTATTCGTTTCGAGCATCAGAACTGCGAAAATTTTGTGTTTCTCCAACCGTCTCTTACTTCCAAACTGCCATATCTCGCGAACGGATTGACGAATCCGAAAAATTTCTGTTGCATCTGAAAGTAGAAACTCGCCCGATTACAACGGTATGTGTACTTTTCCCCTAGGCCATTCTAGGTATTCGTTTCGAGCATCAGAACTGCGTAAATTTTGAGTTTCTCCAACCGTCTCTTACCTCCAAACTGCCATATCTCGCGAACGGATTGACGAATTCGAATAATTTCTGTTGCATCTGAATGTAGAAACTCGCCCGATTACAACGGTATGTGTACTCTTACCCTAGGCCATTCTAGTTATTCGTTTCGGGCATCAGAACTGCGAAAATTTTGAGTTTCTCCAACCGTTTCCTCCCTCCATACTGCCATATCTCGCGAACGGATTGACGAATCCGCAAAATTTCTGTTGCATCTGAAAGTAGAAACTCGCCCGAATACAACGTTATGTGTACTTTTCCCATAGGCCATTCTTCTTATTCGTGTCGAGACTCAGAACTGCGAAAATTTTGAGTTTCTCAACCGTTTTTACCTCCAAACTGCCATATCTCGCGAACGTATTAACGAATCCGAAAAATTCCTGTTGCATTAGAAAGTAGAAACTCGCCCGATAACAACGGTATGTGTACTTTTCCCCCAGGCCATTCTAGTTATTCGTTTCGAGCATCAGAACTGCGAAAATTTTGAGTTTCTCCAACCGTTTCTTACCTCCAAACTGCCATATCTCGCGAACGGATTGACGAATCCGAATAATTTCTGTTGCATCTTAAAGTAGAATCTCGCCCGATTACAACGGTATGTGTACTTTTCCCTTAGGCCATTCTAGTTATTCCTTTCGAGCATCAGAACTGCCAATATTCCGAGTTTCTCAACCGTTTCTTACATCAAAACTGCCATATCTCGCGAACGGATTGACGAATCCGAATAGTTTCTGTTGCATCTGAAAGTAGAAACTCGCCCAATTACAACGGTTTGTGTACTTTTCCCTTAGGCCATTCTAGTTACTCCTTTCGAGCATCAGAACTGCAAAAATTCCGAGTTTCTCAACCGCTTCTTACATCCAAACTGCCATATCTCGCGAACGGATTGACGAATCCGAATAGTTCCTTTGCATCTGAAAGTAGATACTCGCCCAATTACAACGGTATGTGTACTTTTCTCCTAGGCCATTCTAGTAATTCGTTTCGAGCATCAGAACTGCGAAAATTTTAAGTTTCTCAACCGTTTCTTCCCTCCAAACTGCCATATCGCGCGAACATATAGACGAATCCGCAAAATTTCTGTTGCATCTGAAAGTGGAAACTCGCCCGACTACAACGGTATGTGAACTTTTCGCCTAGGCGATTCTACTTATTCGTTTCGAGCGTCAGAACTGCGAAAATTTTGAGTTTCTCAACCGTTTGTTCCCTCCAAACTGCCATATCTCGCGAACGGATTGACGAATCCGAAAAATTTCTGTTGCATCTGAAAGTAGAAACTCGCCCGATTACAACGGTATGTGTACTTTTCCCCTAGGCCATTCTAGTTATTCGTTTCGAGCATCAGAACTGCGAAAATTTTCAGTTTCTCCAACCGTTTCTTACCTCAAAACTGCCATATCACGCGAACGGATTGACGAATGTGAATTATTTCTGTTGAATCTGAAAGTAGAAACTCGCCCGATTACAACGGTATGTGTACTTCTCCCCTAGGCCATTCTAGTTATTCGTTTCGCGCATCAGAACTGCGAAAATTTTGAGTTTCTCCAACCGTCTCTTACCTCCAAACTGCCATATCTCGCGAACGGATTGAGGAATCCGAATAATTTCTGTTGCATCTGAATGTAGAAACTCGCCCGATTACAACGGTATGTGTACTCTTACCCTAGGCCATTCTAGTTATTCGTTTCGGGCATCAGAACTGCGAAAATTTTGAGTTTCTCCAACCGTTTCCTCCGTCCAAACTGCCATATCTCGCGAACGGATTGACGAATCCGCAAAATTTCTGTTGCATCTGAAAGTAGAAACTCGCCCGATTACAACGTTATGTGTACTTTTCCCATAGGCCATTCTTGTTATTCGTGTCGAGACTCAGAACTGCGAAAATTTTGAGTTTCTCAACCGTTTTTACCTCCAAACTGCCATATCTCGCGAACGGATTAACGAATCCGAAAAATTCCTGTTGCATTAGAAAGTAGAAACTCGCCCGATAACAACGGTATGTGTACTTTTCCCCCAGGCCATTCTAGTTATTCGTTTCGAACAACAGAACTGCGAAAATTTTGAGTTTCTCCAACCGTTTCCTACCTCCAAACTGCCATATCTCGCGAACGGATTGACGAATCCTAATAGTTTCTGTTGCATCTGAAAGTGGAAACTCGCCCGATTACAACGGTATGTGTACTTCTCCCCTAGGCCATTCTAGTTATTCGTTTCAAGCATCAGAACTAAGAAAATTTTGAGATTCTCCAACCGTCTCTTACCTCCAAACTGCCATATCTCGCGAACGGATTGACGAATCCGAATAATTTCAGTTGCATCTGAATGTAGAAACTCGCCCGATTACAACGGTATGTGTACTCTTACACTAGGCCATTCGAGTTATTCGTTTCGGGCATCAGAACTGCGAAAATTTTGAGTTTCTCCAACCGTTTCATACCTCCAAACTGCCATATCTCGCGAACGGATTGACGAATCCTAATAGTTTCTGTTGCATCTGAAAGTAGAAACTCGCCCAATTACAACGGTTTGTGTACTTTTCCCTTAGGCCATTCTAGTTACTCCTTTCGAGCATCAGAACTGCAAAAATTCCGAGTTTCTCAACCGTTTCTTACATCCAAACTGCCATATCTCGCGAACGGATTGACGAATCCGAATAGTTCCTTTGCATCTGAAAGTAGATACTCGCCCAATTACAACGGTATGTGTACTTTTCTCCTAGGCCATTCTAGTAATTCGTTTCGAGCATCAGAACTGCGAAAATTTTAAGTTTCTCAACCGTTTCTTCCCTCCAAACTGCCATATCTCGCGAACATATAGACGAATCCGCAAAATTTCTGTTGCATCTGAAAGTGGAAACTCGCCCGACTACAACGGTATGTGAACTTTTCCCCTAGGCGATTCTACTTATTCGTTTCGAGCGTCAGAACTGCGAAAATTTTGAGTTTCTCAACCGTTTGTTCCCTCCAAACTGCCATATCTCGCGAACGGATTGACGAATCCGAAAAATTTCTGTTGCATCTGAAAGTAGAAACTCGCCCGATTACAACGGTATGTGTACTTTTCCCCTAGGCCATTCTAGTTATTCGTTTCGAGCATCAGAACTGCGAAAATTTTCAGTTTCTCCAACCGTTTCTTACCTCAAAACTGCCATATCACGCTAACGGATTGACGAATGTGAATTATTTCTGTTGAATCTGAAAGTAGAAACTCGCCCGATTACAACGGTATGTGTACTCCTCCCCTAGGCCATTCTAGTTATTCGTTTCGCGCATCAGAACTGCGAAAATTTTGAGTTTCTCCAACCGTCTCTTACCTCCAAACTGCCATATCTCGCGAACGGATTGAGGAATCCGAATAATTTCTGTTGCATCTGAATGTAGAAACTCGCCCGATTACAACGGTATGTGTACTCTTACCCTAGGCCATTCTAGTTATTCGTTTCGGGCATCAGAACTGCGAAAATTTTGAGTTTCTCCAACCGTTTCCTCCCTCCAAACTGCCATATCTCGCGAACGGATTGACGAATCCGCAAAATTTCTGTTGCATCTGAAAGTAGAAACTCGCCCGATTACAACGGTATGTGTACTTCTCCCCTAGGCCATTCTAGTTATTCGTTTCAAGCATCAGAACTGCGAAAATTTTGAGATTCTCCAACCGTCTCTTACCTCCAAACTGCCATATCTCGCGAACGGATTGACGAATCCGAATAATTTCAGTTGCATCTGAATGTAGAAACTCGCCCGATTACAACGGTATGTGTACTCTTACACTAGGCCATTCGAGTTATTCGTTTCGGGCATCAGAACTGCGAAAATTTTGAGTTTCTCCAACCGTTTCATACCTCCAAACTGCCATATCTCGCGAACGGATTGACGAATCCGAATAATTTCTGTTGCATCTGAAAGTAGAATCTCGCCCGATTACAAAGGTATGTGTACTTTTCCCATAGGCCATTCTAGGTATCCTTTTCGAGCATCAGAACTGCGAAAATTTTAAATCTCTCAACTATTTCTTCCCTCCAAACTGCCAAATCTCGCGAACGTATTGACGAATCCGCAAAATTTCTGTTGCATCTGAAAGTAGAAACTAGCCCGATTACAACGGTATGTGTACTTTTCCCCTAGGCCATTCTAGTTATTCGTTTCGAGCATCAGAACTGCGAAAATTTTGAGTTTCTCCAACCGTCTCTTACCTCCAAACTGCCATATCTCGCGAACGGATTGACGAATCCGAAAAATTTCTGTTGCATCTGAAAGTAGAAACTCGCCCGATTACAACGGTATGTGTACTTTACCCCTAGGCCATTCTAGGTATTCGTTTCGAGCATCACAACTGCGAAAATTTTGAGTTTCTCAACCGTTTTTACCTCCAAACTGTCATATCTCGGGGACGGATTGACCAATCCGCAAAATTTCTGTTGCATCTGAATGTAGAAACTCGCCCGATTACAACGGTATGTGTACTTTTCCCCTAGGCCATTCTTGTTATTCGTTTCGAGCATCAGAACTGCTAAAATTTTGAGTTTCTCAACCGTTTCTTACCTCAAAACTGCCATATCACGCGAACGGATTGACGAATCCGAATTATTTCTGTTGCATCTGAAAGTAGAAACTAGCCGGATTACAACGGTATGTGTACTTTTCCCCTAGGCCATTCTAGTTATTCGTTTCGAGCATCAGAACTGCGAACATGTTAAGTTTCTCAACCGTTTCTTACCTCAAAACTGCAATATCTCGCGAACGGATTGACGAATCCGAATAATTTGTGTTGCATCTGAAAGTAGAAACTCGCCCGATTACAACGGTATGTGTACTTTTCCCCTAGGCGTTTCTAGCTATTCGTTTCGAGCATCAGAACTGCGAAAATTTTGAGTTTCTCCAACCGTCTCTTACCTCCAAACTGCCATATCTCGCGAACGGATTGACGAATCCGAAAAATTTCTGTTGCATCTGAAAGTAGAAACTCGCCCGATTACAACGGTATGTGTACTTTACCCCTAGGCCATTCTAGGTATTCGTTTCGAGCATCACAACTGCGAAAATTTTGAGTTTCTCAACCGTTTTTACCTCCAAACTGTCATATCTCGGGGACGGATTGACCAATCCGCAAAATTTCTGTTGCATCTGAATGTAGAAACTCGCCCGATTACAACGGTATGTGTACTTTTCCCCTAGGCCATTCTTGTTATTCGTTTCGAGCATCAGAACTGCTAAAATTTTGAGTTTCTCAACCGTTTCTTACCTCAAAACTGCCATATCACGCGAACGGATTGACGAATCCGAATAATTTCTGTTGCATCTGAAAGTAGAATCTCGCCCGATTACAACGGTATGTGTACTTTTCCCATAGGCCATTCTAGTTATTCTTTTCGAGCATCAGAACTGCCAAAATTTTAAGTCTCTCAACTGTTTCTTCCCTCCAAACTGCCAAATCTCGCGAACGTATTGACGAATCCGCAAAATTTCTGTTGCATCTGAAAGTAGAAACTAGCCCGATTACAACGGTATGTGTACTTTTCCCCTAGGCCATTCTAGTTATTCGTTTCGAGCATCAGAACTGCGAAAATTTTGAGTTTCTCCAACCGTCTCTTACCTCCAAACTGCCATATCTCGCGAACGGATTGACGAATCCGAAAAATTTCTGTTGCATCTGAAAGTAGAAACTCGCCCGATTACAACGGTATGTGTACTTTACCCCTAGGCCATTCTAGGTATTCGTTTCGAGCATCACAACTGCGAAAATTTTGAGTTTCTCAACCGTTTTTACCTCCAAACTGTCATATCTCGGGGACGGATTGACGAATCCGAATAATTTCTGTTGCATCTGAAAGTAGAAACTCGCCCGATTACAACGGTATGTGTACTTTTCCCCTAGGCGTTTCTAGCTATTCGTTTCGAGAATCAGAACTGCGAAAATGTCGAGTTTCTCAACCGTTTCCTCCCTCCAAACTGCCATATCTCGCGAACGGATTGACGAATCCGCAAAATTTCTGATGCATCTGAGAGTAGAAACTCGCCCGATGACAACGGTATGTGTACTTTTCCCCTAGGCGTTTCTAGCTATTCGTTTCGAGAATCAGAACTGCGAAAATGTCGAGTTTCTCCAACCGCCTCTTACATCCAAACTGCCATATCTCGCGAACGGATTGACGAATCCGAATAATTTCTGTTGCATCTGAATGTAGAAACTCGCCCGATTACAACGGTATGTGTACTTTTCCCCAAGGCCATTCTAGTTATTCGTTTCGAGCATCAGAACTGCGAAAATGTTGAGCTTCTCAACCGTTTCTTACCTCAAAACTGCCATATCTCGCGAACGGATTGACGAATCCGAATAATTTCTGTTGCATCTGAAAGTAGAAACTCGCCCGACTACAACGGTATGTGTACTTTTCCCATAGGCCATTCTAGTTATTCGTTTCGAGCATCAGAACTGCGAAAATTTTGAGTTTCTCCAACCGTCTCTTACATCCAAACTGCCATATCTCGCGAACGGATTGACGAATCCGAATAATTTCTGTTGCATCTGAATGTAGAAACTCGCCCGATTACAACGGCATGTTTACTCTTACCCTATGCCATTCTAGTTATTCTTTTCGGGCATCAGAACTGCGAAAATGTTGAGTTTCTCAACCGTTTTTACTTGCAAACTGCCATATCTCGCTAACGGATTGACGAATCCGAATAATTTCTATTGCATCTGAAAGTAGAAACTAGCCCGATTACAACGGTATGTGTACTTTTCCCCTAGGCCATTCTAGTTATTCGTTTCGAGCATCAGAACTGCGAAAATTTTGAGTTTCTCAACCGTTTCTTACATCCAAACTGCCATATCTCGCGAACGGATTGACGAATCCGCAAAATTTCTGTTGCATCTGAAAGTAGAAACTCGCCCGATTACAACGTTATGTGTACTTGTCCCCTAGGCCATTCTAGTTATTCGTGTCGAGAATCGGAACTGCGAAAATGTTGAGTTTCTCAACCGTTTTTTACTTCCAAACTGCCATATCTCCCGAACGGATTGACGAATCCGAATAATTTCTTTTGCATCTGAAAGTAGAAACTCGCCCGATTACAACGTTATGTGTACTTTTCCCATAGGCCATTCTTGTTATTCGTGTCGAGACTCAGAACTGCGAAAATTTTGAGTTTCTCAACCGTTTCTTACATCCAAACTGCCATATCTCACGAACGGATTGACGAATCCGAATAGTTTCTGTTGCATCTGAAAGTAGAAACTCGCCCAATTACAACGGTTTGTGTACTTTTCCCTTAGGCCATTCTAGTTACTCCTTTCGAGCATCAGAACTGCCAAAATTCCGAGTTTCTCAACCGTTTCTTACATCCAAACTGCCATATCTCGCGAACGGATTGACGAATCCGAATAGTTCCTTTGCATCTGAAAGTAGATACTCGCCCAATTACAACGGTATGTGTACTCTTACCCTATGCCATTCTAGTTATTCTTTTCGGGCATCAGAACTGCGAAAATGTTGAGTTTCTCAACCGTTTTTACTTGCAAACTGCCATATCTCGCTAACGGATTGACGAATCCGAATAATTTCTATTGCATCTGAAAGTAGAAACTAGCCCGATTACAACGGTATGTGTACTTTTCCCCTAGGCCATTCTAGTTATTCGTTTCGAGCATCAGAACTGCGAAAATTTTGAGTTTCTCAACCGTTTCTTACATCCAAACTGCCATATCTCGCGAACGGATTGACGAATCCGCAAAATTTCTGTTGCATCTGAAAGTAGAAACTCGCCCGATTACAACGTTGTGTGTACTTGTCCCCTAGGCCATTCTAGTTATTCGTGTCGAGAATCGGAACTGCGAAAATGTTGAGTTTCTCAACCGTTTTTTACTTCCAAACTGCCATATCTCCCGAACGGATTGGCGAATCCGAATAATTTCTGTTGCATCTGAAAGTAGAAACTCGCCCGATTACAACGTTATGTGTACTTTTTCCATAGGCCATTCTTGTTATTCGTGTCGAGACTCAGAACTGCGAAAATTTTGAGTTTCTCAACCGTTTTTACCTCCAAACTGCCATATCTCGCGAACGTATTAACGAATCCGAAAAATTCCTGTTGCATTAGAAAGTAGAAACTCGCCCGATAACAACGGTATGTGTACTTTTCCCCCAGGCCATTCTAGTTATTCGTTTCGAGCATCAGAACTGCGAAAATTTTGAGTTTCTCCAACCGTTTCTTACCTCCAAACTGCCATATCTCGCCAACGGATTGACGAATCCGAATAATTTCTGTTGCATCTTAAAGTAGAATCTCGCCCGATTACAACGGTATGTGTACTTTTCCCTTCGGCCATTCTAGTTATTCCTTTCGAGCATCAGAACTGCCAATATTCCGAGTTTCTCAACCGTTTCTTACATCCAAACTGCCATATCTCACGAACGGATTGACGAATCCGAATAGTTTCTGTTGCATCTGAAAGTAGAAACTCGCCCAATTACAACGGTTTGTGTACTTTTCCCTTAGGCCATTCTAGTTACTCCTTTCGAGCATCAGAACTGCCAAAATTCCGAGTTTCTCAACCGTTTCTTACATCCAAACTGCCATATCTCGCGAACGGATTGACGAATCCGAATAGTTCCTTTGCATCTGAAAGTAGATACTCGCCCAATTACAACGGTATGTGTACTTTTCTCCTAGGCCATTCTAGTTATTCGTTTCGAGCATCAGAACTGCGAAAATTTTAAGTTTCTCAACCGTTTCTTCCCTCCAAACTGCCATATCTCGCGAACATATAGACGAATCCGCAAAATTTCTGTTGCATCTGAAAGTGGAAACTCGCCCGACTACAACGGTATGTGAACTTTTCCCCTAGGCGATTCTACTTATTCGTTTCGAGCATCAGAACTGCGAAAATTTTCAGTTTCTCCAACCGTTTCTTACCTCAAAACTGCCATATCACGCGAACGGATTGACGAATCCGAATTATTTCTGTTGCATCTGAAAGTAGAAACTCGCCCGATTACAACGGTATGTGTACTTCTCCCCTAGGCCATTCTAGTTATTCGTTTCGCGCATCAGAACTGCGAAAATTTTGTGTTTCTCCAACCGTCTCTTACCTCCAAACTGCCATATCTCGCGAACGGATTGACGAATCCGAATAATTTCTATTGCATCTGAAAGTAGAAACTAGCCCGATTACAACGGTATGTGTACTTTTCCCCTAGGCCATTCTAGTTATTCGTTTCGAGCATCAGAACTGCGAAAATTTTGAGTTTCTCCAACCGCCCCTTACATCCAAACTGCCATATCTCGCGAACGGATTGACGAATCCGAATAATTTCTGTTGCATCTGAATGTAGAAACTCGCCCGATTACAACGGTATGTGTACTTTCCCCAAGGCCATTCTAGTTATTCGTTTCGAGCATCAGAACTGCGAAAATGTTGAGTTTCTCAACCGTTTCTTACCTCAAAACTGCCATATCTCGCGAACGGATTGACGAATCCGAATAATTTCTGTTGCATCTGAAAGTAGAATCTCGCCCGATTACAACGGTATGTGTACTTTTCCCATAGGCCATTCTAGTTATTCTTTTCGAGCATCAGAACTGCCAAAATTTTAAGTCTCTCAACTGTTTCTTCCCTCCAAACTGCCAAATCTCGCGAACGTATTGACGAATCCGCAAAATTTCTGTTGCATCTGAAAGTAGAAACTAGCCCGATTACAACGGTATGTGTACTTTTCCCCTAGGCCATTCTAGTTATTCGTTTCGAGCATCAGAACTGCGAAAATTTTGAGTTTCTCCAACCGTCTCTTACCTCCAAACTGCCATATCTCGCGAACGGATTGACGAATCCGAAAAATTTCTGTTGCATCTGAAAGTAGAAACTCGCCCGATTACAACGGCATGTGTACTCTTACCCTATGCCATTCTAGTTATTCTTTTCGGGCATCAGAACTGCGAAAATGTTGAGTTTCTCAACCGTTTTTACTTGCAAACTGCCATATCTCGCTAACGGATTGACGAATCCGAATAATTTCTATTGCATCTGAAAGTAGAAACTAGCCCGATTACAACGGTATGTGTACTTTTCCCCTAGGCCATTCTAGTTATTCGTTTCGAGCATCAGAACTGCGAAAATTTTGAGTTTCTCAACCGTTTCTTACATCCAAACTGCCATATCTCGCGAACGGATTGACGAATCCGCAAAATTTCTGTTGCATCTGAAAGTAGAAACTCGCCCGATTACAACGTTGTGTGTACTTGTCCCCTAGGCCATTCTAGTTATTCGTGTCGAGAATCGGAACTGCGAAAATGTTGAGTTTCTCAACCGTTTTTTACTTCCAAACTGCCATATCTCCCGAACGGATTGACGAATCCGAATAATTTCTGTTGCATCTGAAAGTAGAAACTCGCCCGATTACAACGTTATGTGTACTTTTTCCATAGGCCATTCTTGTTATTCGTGTCGAGACTCAGAACTGCGAAAATTTTGAGTTTCTCAACCGTTTTTACCTCCAAACTGCCATATCTCGCGAACGTATTAACGAATCCGAAAAATTCCTGTTGCATTAGAAAGTAGAAACTCGCCCGATAACAACGGTATGTGTACTTTTCCCCCAGGCCATTCTAGTTATTCGTTTCGAGCATCAGAACTGCGAAAATTTTGAGTTTCTCCAACCGTTTCTTACCTCCAAACTGCCATATCTCGCCAACGGATTGACGAATCCGAATAATTTCTGTTGCATCTTAAAGTAGAATCTCGCCCGATTACAACGGTATGTGTACTTTTCCCTTCGGCCATTCTAGTTATTCCTTTCGAGCATCAGAACTGCCAATATTCCGAGTTTCTCAACCGTTTCTTACATCCAAACTGCCATATCTCACGAACGGATTGACGAATCCGAATAGTTTCTGTTGCATCTGAAAGTAGAAACTCGCCCAATTACAACGGTTTGTGTACTTTTCCCTTAGGCCATTCTAGTTACTCCTTTCGAGCATCAGAACTGCCAAAATTCCGAGTTTCTCAACCGTTTCTTACATCCAAACTGCCATATCTCGCGAACGGATTGACGAATCCGAATAGTTCCTTTGCATCTGAAAGTAGATACTCGCCCAATTACAACGGTATGTGTACTTTTCTCCTAGGCCATTCTAGTTATTCGTTTCGAGCATCAGAACTGCGAAAATTTTGAGTTTCTCCAACCGTCTCTTACTTCCAAACTGCCATATCTCGCGAACGGATTGACGAATCCGAATAATTTCTGTTGCATCTTAAAGTAGAATCTCGCCCGATTACAACGGTATGTGTACTTTTCCCTTATGCCATTCTAGTTATTCCTTTCGAGCATCAGAACTGCCAAAATTCCGAGTTTCTCAACCGTTTCTTACATCCAACCTGCCATATCTCGCGAACGGATTGACGAATCCGAATAGTTTCTGTTGCATCTGAAAGTAGAAACTCGCCCAATTACAACGGTATGTGTACTTTTCTCCTAGGCTATTCTAGTTATTCGTTTCGAGCATCAGAACTGCGAAAATTTTAAGTTTCTCAACCGTTTCTCCCCTCCAAACTGCCATATCTCGCGAACATATAGACGAATCCGCAAAATTTCTGTTGCATCTGAAAGTGGAAACTCGCCCGACTACAACGGTATGTGTACTTTTCCCCTAGGCTATTCTACTTATTCGTTTCGAGCATCAGAACTGCGAAAATTTTGAGTTTCTCCAACCGTCTCTTACCTCCAAACTGCCATATCTCGCGAACGGATTGACGAATCCGAATAATTTCTGTTGCATCTGAAAGTAGAAACTCGCCCGATTACAACGTTATGTGTACTTTTCCCATAGGCCATTCTTGTTATTCGTGTCGAGACTCAGAACTGCGAAAATGTTGAGTTTCTCAACCGTTTTTTACTTCCAAACTGCCATATCTCGCGAACGGATTGACGAATCCGAATAATTTCTATTGCATCTGAAAGTAGAAACTAGCCCGATTACAACGGTATGTGTACTCTTACACTAGGCCATTCGAGTTATTCGTTTCGGGCATCAGAACTGCGAAAATTTTGAGTTTCTCCAACCGTTTCATACCTCCAAACTGCCATATCTCGCGAACGGATTGACGAATCCGAATAATTTCTGTTGCATCTGAAAGTAGAATCTCGCCCGATTACAGCGGTATGTGTACTTTTCCCATAGGCCATTCTAGTTATTCTTTTCGAGCATCAGAACTGCGAAAATTTTAAGTCTCTCAACTGTTTCTTCCCTCCAAACTGCCAAATCTCGCGAACGTATTGACGAATCCGCAAAATTTCTGTTGCATCTGAAAGTAGAAACTAGCCCGATTACAGCGGTATGTGTACTTTTCCCCTAGGCCATTCTAGTTATTCGTTTCGAGCATCAGAACTGCGAAAATTTTGAGTTTCTCAACCGTTTCTTACCTCAAAACTGCCATATCTCGCGAACGGATTGACGAATCCGAATAATTCCTGTTGCATCCGAAAGTAGAAACTCGCCCGATTACAACGGTATGTGTACTTTACCCCTAGGCCATTCTACTTATTCGTTTCGAGCATCAGAACTGCGAAAATTTTGAGTTTCTCACCCGTTTTTTACTTCCAAACTGCCATACCTCGCGAACGGATTGACGAATCCGAATAATTTCAATTGCATCTGAAAGTAGAAACTAGCCCGATTACAACGGTATGTATACTTTTCCCCTATGTCATTCTAGTTGTTCGTTTCGAGGATCAGAACTGCGAAAATTTTGAGTTTCGCAACCGTTTCTTGCCTCCAAACTGCCATATCTCGCGGACGGATTGACGAATCCGAATAATTTCTGTTGCATCTGAAAGTAGAAGCTCGCCCGATTACAACGGTATGTGTACTTTTCCCCTAGGCCATTCTAGTTATTCGTTTCGAGCATCAGAACTGCGAAAATTTTGAGTTTCTCCAACCGTCTCTTACCTCCAAACTGCCATATCTCGCGAACGGATTGACGAATCCGAATAATTTCTGTTGCATCTGAATGTAGAAACTCGCCCGATTACAGCGGTATGTGTACTCTTACCCTAGGCCATTCTAGTCATTCGTTTCGGGCATCAGAACTGCGAAAATTTTGAGTTTCTCCAACCGTTTCATAGCTCCAAACTGCCATATCTAGCGAATGGATTGACGAATCCGAATAATTTCTGTTGCATCTGAAAGTTGAAACTCGCCCGATTACAACGGTATGTGTACTTTTCCACTAGGCCATTCTAGTTATACGTTTCGAGCATCAGAACTGCGAAAATTTTAAGTCTCTCAACCGTTTCTCCCCTCCAAATTGCCATACCTCGCGAACGTATTGACGAATCCGCAAAATTTCTGTTGCATCTGAAAGTAGAAACTCGCCCGATTACAACGGTATGTGTACTTTTCCCCTAGGCGATTCTACTTATTCGTTTCGAGCATCAGAACTGCGAAAATTTTGAGTTTCTCAACCGTTTCCTTCCTCCAAACTGCCATATCTCGCGAACGGATTGACGAATCCGCAAAATTTCTGTTGCATCTGAAAGTAGAAACTCGCCCGATTACAACGGTATGTGTACTTTTCCCCTAGGCCATTCTAGTTATTCGTTTCGAGCATCAGAACTGCGAAAATTTTGAGTTTCTCCAACCGTTTCTTACCTCTAAACTGCCAAATCTCGCGAACAGTTTGACGAATCCGAATAATTTCTGTTGCATCTGAAAGTAGAAACTCGCTCGATTACAACGGTATGTGTACATTTATCCTAGGCCATTCTAGTTATACGTTTCGAGCATCAGAACTGCGAAAATTTTAAGTCTCTCAACCGTTTCTTCCCTCCAAATTGCCATACCTCGCGAACGTATTGACGAATCCGCAAAATTTCTGTTGCATCTGAAAGTAGAAACTCGCCCGATTACAACGGTATGTGTACTTTTCCCCTAGGCGATTCTACTTATTCGTTTCGAGCATCAGAACTGCGAACATTTTGAGTTTCTCAACCGTTTCCTCCCTCCAAACTGCCATATCTCGCGAACGGATTGACGAATCCGCAAAATTTCTGTTGCATCTGAAAGTAGAAACTCGCCCGATTACAACGGTATGTGTACTTTTCCCCTAGGCCATTCTAGTTATTCGTTTCGAGCATCAGAACTGCGAAAATTTTGAGTTTCTCCAACCGTTTCTTACCTCTAAACTGCCATATCTCCCGAACGGATTGACGAATCCGAATAATTTCTATTGCATCTGAATGTAGAAACTCGCCCGATTACAACGGTATGTGTACTTTTCCCCAAGGCCATTCTTGTTATTCGTTTCGAGCATCAGAACTGCGAAAATTTTTAGTTCCTCCAACCGTTTCATACATCCAAACTGCCATATCTCGAGAACGGATTGACGAATCCGAATAATTTCTGTTGCATCTGAAAGTAGAAGCTCGCCCGATTACAACGGTATGTGTTCTTTTCCCCTAGGCCATTCTAGTTATTCGTTTCGAGCATCAGAACTGCGAAAATTTTGAGTTTCTCACCGTTTTTTACTTCCAAACTGCCATACCTCGCGAAAGGATTGACGAATCCGAATAATTTCAATTGCATCTGAAAGTAGAAACTAGCCCGATTACAACGGTGTGTGTACTTTTCCCCTAGGCCATTCTAGTTATTCGTTTCGAGCATCAGAACTGCGAAAATTTTGAGTTTCTCCAACCGTCTCTTACTTCCAAACTGCCATATCTCGCGAACGGATTGACGAATCCGAATAATTTCTATTGCATCTGAAAGTAGAAACTAGCCCGATTACAACGGTATGTGTACTTTTCCCCTAGGCCATTCTAGTTATTCGTTTCGAGCATCAGAACTGCGAAAATTTTGAGTTTCTCCAACCGTCTCTTACCTCCAAACTGCCATATCTCGCGAACGGATTCACGAATCCGAAAAATTTCTGTTGCATCTGAATGTAGAAACTCGCCCGATTACAGCGGTATGTGTACTCTTACCCTAGGCCATTCTACTTATTCGTTTCGGGCATCAGCACTGCGAAAATTTTGAGTTTCTCCAACCGTCTCTTACTTCCAAACTGCCACATCTCGCGAACGGATTGACGAATCCGAATAATTTCTATTGCATCTGAAAGTAGAAACTAGCCCGATTGCAACGGTATGTGTACTTTTCCCCTAGGCCATTCTAGTTATTCGTTTCGAGCATCAGAACTGCGAAAATTTTGAGTTACTCCAACCGTCTCTTACCTCCAAACTGCCATATCTCGCGAACGGATTGACGAATCCGAATAATTTCTGTTGCATCTGAAAGTAGAAACTCGCCCGATTACAGCGGTATATGTACTCTTCCCCTAGGCCTTTCTAGTTATTCGTTTCGGGCATCAGAACTGCGGTAATTTTGAGTTCCTCCAACCGTTTCATACCTCCAAACTGCCATATCTCGCTAACGGATTGACGAATCCGAATAATTTCTGTTGCATCTGAAAGTAGAAACTCGCCCGATTACAGCGGTATGTGTACTTTTCCCCTAGGCCATTCTAGTTATTCGTTTCGAGCATCAGAACTGCGAAAATTTTGAGTTTCTCCAACCGTTTCTTACCTCCAATCTGCCATATCTCGCGAACGGATTGACGAATCCGAATAATTTCTGTTGCATCTGAAAGTAGAAACTCGCTCGATTACAACGGTATGTGTACTTTTATCCTAGGCCATTCTAGTTATTCGTTTCGAGCATCAGAACTGCGAAAATTTTGAGTTTCTCAACCGTTTCTTACATCCAAACTGCCATATCTCGCGAAAGGATTGACGAATCCGCAAAATTTCTGTTGCATCTGAAAGTAGAAACTCGCCGGATTACAGCGGTATGTGTACTTTTCCCCTAGGCCATTCTAGTTATTCGTTTCGAGCATCAGAACTGCGAAAATTTTGAGTTTCTCCAACCGTCTCTTACCTCCAAACTGCCATATATCGCGAACGGATTGACGAATCCGAATAATTTCTGTTGCATCTGAATGTAGAAACTCGCCCGATTACAACGGTATGTGTACTCTTACCCTAGGCCATTCTAGTTATTCGTTTCGGGCATCAGAACTGCGAAAATTTTGAGTTTCTCAACCGTTTCTTACATCCAAACTGCCATATCTCGCGAAAGGATTGACGAATCCGCAAAATTTCTGTTGCATCTGAAAGTAGAAACTCGCCGGATTACAGCGGTATGTGTACTTTTCCCCTAGGCCATTCTAGTTATTCGTTTCGAGCATCAGAACTGCGGAAATTTTCAGTTCCTCCAACCGTTTCATACCTCCAAACTGCCATATCTCGCGAACGGATTGACGAATCCGCAAGATTTCTGATGCATCTGAAAGTAGAAACTCGCCCGATTACAACGTTATGTGTACTTGTCCCCTAGGCCATTCTAGTTATTCGTGTCGAGAATCAGAACTGCGAAAATGTTGAGTTTCTCAACCGTTTTTTACTTCCAAACTGCCATATCTCGTGAACGGTTTGACGAATCCGAATAATTTCTATTGCATCTGATAGTAGAAACTAGCCCGATTACAACGGTATGTGTACTTTTCCCCTAGGCCATTCTAGTTATTCGTTTCGAGCATCAGAACTGCGAAAATTTTGAGTTTCTCAACAGTTTTTTACATCCAAACTGCCATATCTCGCGGACGGATTGACCAATCCTTAAATTTCTGTTGCATCTGAAAGTAGAAACTCGCCGATTACAACGGTATGTGTTCTTTTCCCCTAGGCCATTCTAGTTATTCGTTTCGAGCATCAGAACTGCGAAAATTTTGAGTTTCTCCAACCGTTTCTTACCTCCAAACTGCCATATCTCGCGAACGGATTGACGAATCCGAATAATTTCTGTTGCATCTGAAAGTAGAAACTAGCCCGATTACAACGGTATGTGTACTTTTCCCCTAGGCCATTCTAGTTATTCGTTTCGAGCATCAGAACTGCGAAAATTTTGAGTTTCTCCAACCGTTTCTTACCTCCAAACTGCCATATCTCGCGAACGGATTGACGAATCCGAATAATTTCTGTTGCATCTGAAAGTAGAAACTCGCTCGATTACAACGGTATGTGTACTTTTCCCCTAGGCCAATCTAGTTATTCGTTTCGAGCATCAGAACTGCGAAAATTTTGAGTTTCTCAACAGTTTTTTACATCCAAACTGCCATATCTCGCGGACGGATTGACCAATCCTTAAATTTCTGTTGCATCTGAAAGTAGAAACTCGCCGATTACAACGGTATGTGTTCTTTTCCCCTAGGCCATTCTAGTTATTCGTTTCGAGCATCAGAACTGCGAAAATTTTGAGTTTCTCCAACCGTTTCTTACCTCCAAACTGCCATATCTCGCGAACGGATTGACGAATCCGAATAATTTCTGTTGCATCTGAAAGTAGAAACTAGCCCGATTACAACGGTATGTGTACTTTTCCCCTAGGCCATTCTAGTTATTCGTTTCGAGCATCAGAACTGCGAAAATTTTGAGTTTCTCCAACCGTTTCTTACCTCCAAACTGCCATATCTCGCGAACGGATTGACGAATCCGAATAATTTCTGTTGCATCTGAAAGTAGAAACTCGCTCGATTACAACGGTATGTGTACTTTTATCCTAGGCCATTCTAGTTATTCGTTTCGAGCATCAGAACTGCGAAAATTTTGAGTTTCACAACCGTATCTTACATCCAAACTGCCATATCTCGCGAAAGGATTGACGAATCCGCAAAATTTCTGTTGCATCTGAAAGTAGAAACTCGCCCGATTACAGCGGTATGTGTACTTTTCCCCTAGGCCAGTCTAGTTATTCGTTTCGAGCATCAGAACTGCGAAAATTTTGAGTTACTCCAACCGTCTCTTACCTCCAAACTGCCATATCTCGCGAACGGATTGACGAATCCGAATAATTTCTGTTGCATCTGAAAGTAGAAACTCGCCCGATTACAGCGGTATATGTACTCTTCCCCTAGGCCTTTCTAGTTATTCGTTTCGGGCATCAGAACTGCGGAAATTTTGAGTTTCTCCAACCGTTTCTTACCTCCAAACTGCCATATCTCGCGAACGGATTGACGAATCCGAATAATTTCTGTTGCATCTGAAAGTAGAAACTAGCCCGATTACAACGGTATGTGTACTTTTCCCCTAGGCCATTCTAGTTATTCGTTTCGAGCATCAGAACTGCGAAAATTTTGAGTTTCTCCAACCGTTTCTTACCTCCAAACTGCCATATCTCGCGAACGGATTGACGAATCCGAATAATTTCTGTTGCATCTGAAAGTAGAAACTCGCTCGATTACAACGGTATGTGTACATTTATCCTAGGCCATTCTAGTTATACGTTTCGAGCATCAGAACTGCGAAAATTTTAAGTCTCTCAACCGTTTCTTCCCTCCAAATTGCCATACCTCGCGAACGTATTGACGAATCCGAATAATTTCTATTGCATCTGAATGTAGAAACTCGCCCGATTACAACGGTATGTGTACTTTTCCCCAAGGCCATTCTTGTTATTCGTTTCGAGCATCAGAACTGCGAAAATTTTTAGTTCCTCCAACCGTTTCATACATCCAAACTGCCATATCTCGAGAACGGATTGACGAATCCGAATAATTTCTGTTGCATCTGAAAGTAGAAGCTCGCCCGATTACAACGGTATGTGTTCTTTTCCCCTAGGCCATTCTAGTTATTCGTTTCGAGCATCAGAACTGCGAAAATTTTGAGTTTCTCACCGTTTTTTACTTCCAAACTGCCATACCTCGCGAAAGGATTGACGAATCCGAATAATTTCAATTGCATCTGAAAGTAGAAACTAGCCCGATTACAACGGTGTGTGTACTTTTCCCCTAGGCCATTCTAGTTATTCGTTTCGAGCATCAGAACTGCGAAAATTTTGAGTTTCTCCAACCGTCTCTTACTTCCAAACTGCCATATCTCGCGAACGGATTGACGAATCCGAATAATTTCTATTGCATCTGAAAGTAGAAACTAGCCCGATTACAACGGTATGTGTACTTTTCCCCTAGGCCATTCTAGTTATTCGTTTCGAGCATCAGAACTGCGAAAATTTTGAGTTTCTCCAACCGTCTCTTACCTCCAAACTGCCATATCTCGCGAACGGATTCACGAATCCGAAAAATTTCTGTTGCATCTGAATGTAGAAACTCGCCCGATTACAGCGGTATGTGTACTCTTACCCTAGGCCATTCTACTTATTCGTTTCGGGCATCAGCACTGCGAAAATTTTGAGTTTCTCCAACCGTCTCTTACTTCCAAACTGCCACATCTCGCGAACGGATTGACGAATCCGAATAATTTCTATTGCATCTGAAAGTAGAAACTAGCCCGATTGCAACGGTATGTGTACTTTTCCCCTAGGCCATTCTAGTTATTCGTTTCGAGCATCAGAACTGCGAAAATTTTGAGTTACTCCAACCGTCTCTTACCTCCAAACTGCCATATCTCGCGAACGGATTGACGAATCCGAATAATTTCTGTTGCATCTGAAAGTAGAAACTCGCCCGATTACAGCGGTATATGTACTCTTCCCCTAGGCCTTTCTAGTTATTCGTTTCGGGCATCAGAACTGCGGTAATTTTGAGTTCCTCCAACCGTTTCATACCTCCAAACTGCCATATCTCGCTAACGGATTGACGAATCCGAATAATTTCTGTTGCATCTGAAAGTAGAAACTCGCCCGATTACTGCGGTATGTGTACTTTTCCCCTAGGCCATTCTAGTTATTCGTTTCGAGCATCAGAACTGCGAAAATTTTGAGTTTCTCCAACCGTTTCTTACCTCCAATCTGCCATATCTCGCGAACGGATTGACGAATCCGAATAATTTCTGTTGCATCTGAAAGTAGAAACTCGCTCGATTACAACGGTATGTGTACTTTTATCCTAGGCCATTCTAGTTATTCGTTTCGAGCATCAGAACTGCGAAAATTTTGAGTTTCTCAACCGTTTCTTACATCCAAACTGCCATATCTCGCGAAAGGATTGACGAATCCGCAAAATTTCTGTTGCATCTGAAAGTAGAAACTCGCCGGATTACAGCGGTATGTGTACTTTTCCCCTAGGCCATTCTAGTTATTCGTTTCGAGCATCAGAACTGCGAAAATTTTGAGTTTCTCCAACCGTCTCTTACCTCCAAACTGCCATATATCGCGAACGGATTGACGAATCCGAATAATTTCTGTTGCATCTGAATGTAGAAACTCGCCCGATTACAACGGTATGTGTACTCTTACCCTAGGCCATTCTAGTTATTCGTTTCGGGCATCAGAACTGCGAAAATTTTGAGTTTCTCAACCGTTTCTTACATCCAAACTGCCATATCTCGCGAAAGGATTGACGAATCCGCAAAATTTCTGTTGCATCTGAAAGTAGAAACTCGCCGGATTACAGCGGTATGTGTACTTTTCCCCTAGGCCATTCTAGTTATTCGTTTCGAGCATCAGAACTGCGGAAATTTTCAGTTCCTCCAACCGTTTCATACCTCCAAACTGCCATATCTCGCGAACGGATTGACGAATCCGCAAGATTTCTGATGCATCTGAAAGTAGAAACTCGCCCGATTACAACGTTATGTGTACTTGTCCCCTAGGCCATTCTAGTTATTCGTGTCGAGAATCAGAACTGCGAAAATGTTGAGTTTCTCAACCGTTTTTTACTTCCAAACTGCCATATCTCGTGAACGGTTTGACGAATCCGAATAATTTCTATTGCATCTGATAGTAGAAACTAGCCCGATTACAACGGTATGTGTACTTTTCCCCTAGGCCATTCTAGTTATTCGTTTCGAGCATCAGAACTGCGAAAATTTTGAGTTTCTCAACAGTTTTTTACATCCAAACTGCCATATCTCGCGGACGGATTGACCAATCCTTAAATTTCTGTTGCATCTGAAAGTAGAAACTCGCCGATTACAACGGTATGTGTTCTTTTCCCCTAGGCCATTCTAGTTATTCGTTTCGAGCATCAGAACTGCGAAAATTTTGAGTTTCTCCAACCGTTTCTTACCTCCAAACTGCCATATCTCGCGAACGGATTGACGAATCCGAATAATTTCTGTTGCATCTGAAAGTAGAAACTAGCCCGATTACAACGGTATGTGTACTTTTCCCCTAGGCCATTCTAGTTATTCGTTTCGAGCATCAGAACTGCGAAAATTTTGAGTTTCTCCAACCGTTTCTTACCTCCAAACTGCCATATCTCGCGAACGGATTGACGAATCCGAATAATTTCTGTTGCATCTGAAAGTAGAAACTCGCTCGATTACAACGGTATGTGTACTTTTCCCCTAGGCCATTCTAGTTATTCGTTTCGAGCATCAGAACTGCGAAAATTTTGAGTTTCTCAACAGTTTTTTACATCCAAACTGCCATATCTCGCGGACGGATTGACCAATCCTTAAATTTCTGTTGCATCTGAAAGTAGAAACTCGCCGATTACAACGGTATGTGTTCTTTTCCCCTAGGCCATTCTAGTTATTCGTTTCGAGCATCAGAACTGCGAAAATTTTGAGTTTCTCCAACCGTTTCTTACCTCCAAACTGCCATATCTCGCGAACGGATTGACGAATCCGAATAATTTCTGTTGCATCTGAAAGTAGAAACTAGCCCGATTACAACGGTATGTGTACTTTTCCCCTAGGCCATTCTAGTTATTCGTTTCGAGCATCAGAACTGCGAAAATTTTGAGTTTCTCCAACCGTTTCTTACCTCCAAACTGCCATATCTCGCGAACGGATTGACGAATCCGAATAATTTCTGTTGCATCTGAAAGTAGAAACTCGCTCGATTACAACGGTATGTGTACTTTTATCCTAGGCCATTCTAGTTATTCGTTTCGAGCATCAGAACTGCGAAAATTTTGAGTTTCACAACCGTATCTTACATCCAAACTGCCATATCTCGCGAAAGGATTGACGAATCCGCAAAATTTCTGTTGCATCTGAAAGTAGAAACTCGCCCGATTACAGCGGTATGTGTACTTTTCCCCTAGGCCAGTCTAGTTATTCGTTTCGAGCATCAGAACTGCGAAAATTTTGAGTTACTCCAACCGTCTCTTACCTCCAAACTGCCATATCTCGCGAACGGATTGACGAATCCGAATAATTTCTGTTGCATCTGAAAGTAGAAACTCGCCCGATTACAGCGGTATATGTACTCTTCCCCTAGGCCTTTCTAGTTATTCGTTTCGGGCATCAGAACTGCGGAAATTTTGAGTTTCTCCAACCGTTTCTTACCTCCAAACTGCCATATCTCGCGAACGGATTGACGAATCCGAATAATTTCTGTTGCATCTGAAAGTAGAAACTAGCCCGATTACAACGGTATGTGTACTTTTCCCCTAGGCCATTCTAGTTATTCGTTTCGAGCATCAGAACTGCGAAAATTTTGAGTTTCTCCAACCGTTTCTTACCTCCAAACTGCCATATCTCGCGAACGGATTGACGAATCCGAATAATTTCTGTTGCATCTGAAAGTAGAAACTCGCTCGATTACAACGGTATGTGTACATTTATCCTAGGCCATTCTAGTTATACGTTTCGAGCATCAGAACTGCGAAAATTTTAAGTCTCTCAACCGTTTCTTCCCTCCAAATTGCCATACCTCGCGAACGTATTGACGAATCCGAATAATTTCTATTGCATCTGAATGTAGAAACTCGCCCGATTACAACGGTATGTGTACTTTTCCCCAAGGCCATTCTTGTTATTCGTTTCGAGCATCAGAACTGCGAAAATTTTTAGTTCCTCCAACCGTTTCATACATCCAAACTGCCATATCTCGAGAACGGATTGACGAATCCGAATAATTTCTGTTGCATCTGAAAGTAGAAGCTCGCCCGATTACAACGGTATGTGTTCTTTTCCCCTAGGCCATTCTAGTTATTCGTTTCGAGCATCAGAACTGCGAAAATTTTGAGTTTCTCACCGTTTTTTACTTCCAAACTGCCATACCTCGCGAAAGGATTGACGAATCCGAATAATTTCAATTGCATCTGAAAGTAGAAACTAGCCCGATTACAACGGTGTGTGTACTTTTCCCCTAGGCCATTCTAGTTATTCGTTTCGAGCATCAGAACTGCGAAAATTTTGAGTTTCTCCAACCGTCTCTTACTTCCAAACTGCCATATCTCGCGAACGGATTGACGAATCCGAATAATTTCTATTGCATCTGAAAGTAGAAACTAGCCCGATTACAACGGTATGTGTACTTTTCCCCTAGGCCATTCTAGTTATTCGTTTCGAGCATCAGAACTGCGAAAATTTTGAGTTTCTCCAACCGTCTCTTACCTCCAAACTGCCATATCTCGCGAACGGATTCACGAATCCGAAAAATTTCTGTTGCATCTGAATGTAGAAACTCGCCCGATTACAGCGGTATGTGTACTCTTACCCTAGGCCATTCTACTTATTCGTTTCGGGCATCAGCACTGCGAAAATTTTGAGTTTCTCCAACCGTCTCTTACTTCCAAACTGCCACATCTCGCGAACGGATTGACGAATCCGAATAATTTCTATTGCATCTGAAAGTAGAAACTAGCCCGATTGCAACGGTATGTGTACTTTTCCCCTAGGCCATTCTAGTTATTCGTTTCGAGCATCAGAACTGCGAAAATTTTGAGTTACTCCAACCGTCTCTTACCTCCAAACTGCCATATCTCGCGAACGGATTGACGAATCCGAATAATTTCTGTTGCATCTGAAAGTAGAAACTCGCCCGATTACAGCGGTATATGTACTCTTCCCCTAGGCCTTTCTAGTTATTCGTTTCGGGCATCAGAACTGCGGTAATTTTGAGTTCCTCCAACCGTTTCATACCTCCAAACTGCCATATCTCGCTAACGGATTGACGAATCCGAATAATTTCTGTTGCATCTGAAAGTAGAAACTCGCCCGATTACTGCGGTATGTGTACTTTTCCCCTAGGCCATTCTAGTTATTCGTTTCGAGCATCAGAACTGCGAAAATTTTGAGTTTCTCCAACCGTTTCTTACCTCCAATCTGCCATATCTCGCGAACGGATTGACGAATCCGAATAATTTCTGTTGCATCTGAAAGTAGAAACTCGCTCGATTACAACGGTATGTGTACTTTTATCCTAGGCCATTCTAGTTATTCGTTTCGAGCATCAGAACTGCGAAAATTTTGAGTTTCTCAACCGTTTCTTACATCCAAACTGCCATATCTCGCGAAAGGATTGACGAATCCGCAAAATTTCTGTTGCATCTGAAAGTAGAAACTCGCCGGATTACAGCGGTATGTGTACTTTTCCCCTAGGCCATTCTAGTTATTCGTTTCGAGCATCAGAACTGCGAAAATTTTGAGTTTCTCCAACCGTCTCTTACTTCCAAACTGCCATATCTCGCGAACGGATTGACGAATCCGAATAATTTCTATTGCATCTGAAAGTAGAAACTAGCCCGATTGCAACGGTATGTGTACTTTTCCCCTAGGTCATTCTAGTTGTTCGTTTCGAGCATCAGAACTGCGAAAATTTTGAGTTTCTCAACCGTTTCTTACATCCAACCTGCCATATCTCGCGAACGGATTGACGAATCCGAATAGTTTCTGTTGCATCTGAAAGTAGAAACTCGCCCAATTACAACGGTATGTGTACTTTTCTCCTAGGCCATTCTAGTTATTCGTTTCGAGCATCAGAACTGCGAAAATTTTGAGTTTCTCCAACCGTCTCTTACCTCCAAACTGCCATATCTCGCGAACGGATTGACGAATCCGAATAATTTCTGTTGCATCTGAAAGTAGAAACTCGCCCGATTACAACGTTATGTGTACTTTTCCCATAGGCCATTCTTGTTATTCGTGTCGAGACTCAGAACTGCGAAAATGTTGAGTTTCTCAACCGTTTTTTACTTCCAAACTGCCATATCTCGCGAACGGATTGACGAATCCGAATAATTTCTATTGCATCTGAAAGTAGAAACTAGCCCGATTACAACGGTATGTGTACTCTTACACTAGGCCATTCGAGTTATTCGTTTCTGGCATCAGAACTGCGAAAATTTTGAGTTTCTCCAACCGTTTCTTACCTCTAAACTGCCATATCTCCCGAACGGATTGACGAATCCGAATAATTTCTATTGCATCTGAATGTAGAAACTCGCCCGATTACAACGGTATGTGTACTTTTCCCCAAGGCCATTCTTGTTATTCGTTTCGAGCATCAGAACTGCGAAAATTTTTAGTTCCTCCAACCGTTTCATACATCCAAACTGCCATATCTCGAGAACGGATTGACGAATCCGAATAATTTCTGTTGCATCTGAAAGTAGAAGCTCGCCCGATTACAACGGTATGTGTTCTTTTCCCCTAGGCCATTCTAGTTATTCGTTTCGAGCATCAGAACTGCGAAAATTTTGAGTTTCTCAACCGTTTTTTACTTCCAAACTGCCATACCTCGCGAACGGATTGACGAATCCGAATAATTTCAATTGCATCTGAAAGTAGAAACTAGCCCGATTACAACGGTGTGTGTACTTTTCCCCTAGGCCATTCTAGTTATTCGTTTCGAGCATCAGAACTGCGAAAATTTTGAGTTTCTCCAACCGTCTCTTACTTCCAAACTGCCATATCTCGCGAACGGATTGACGAATCCGAATAATTTCTATTGCATCTGAAAGTAGAAACTAGCCCGATTGCAACGGTATGTGTACTTTTCCCCTAGGTCATTCTAGTTGTTCGTTTCGAGCATCAGAACTGCGAAAATTTTGAGTTTCTCAACCGTTTCTTACATCCAACCTGCCATATCTCGCGAACGGATTGACGAATCCGAATAGTTTCTGTTGCATCTGAAAGTAGAAACTCGCCCAATTACAACGGTATGTGTACTTTTCTCCTAGGCCATTCTAGTTATTCGTTTCGAGCATCAGAACTGCGAAAATTTTGAGTTTCTCCAACCGTCTCTTACCTCCAAACTGCCATATCTCGCGAACGGATTGACGAATCCGAATAATTTCTGTTGCATCTGAAAGTAGAAACTCGCCCGATTACAACGTTATGTGTACTTTTCCCATAGGCCATTCTTGTTATTCGTGTCGAGACTCAGAACTGCGAAAATGTTGAGTTTCTCAACCGTTTTTTACTTCCAAACTGCCATATCTCGCGAACGGATTGACGAATCCGAATAATTTCAATTGCATCTGAAAGTAGAAACTAGCCCGATTACAACGGTGTGTGTACTTTTCCCCTAGGCCATTCTAGTTATTCGTTTCGAGCATCAGAACTGCGAAAATTTTGAGTTTCTCCAACCGTCTCTTACTTCCAAACTGCCATATCTCGCGAACGGATCGACGAATCCGAATAATTTCTATTGCATCTGAAAGTAGAAACTAGCCCGATTGCAACGGTATGTGTACTTTTCCCCTAGGTCATTCTAGTTGTTCGTTTCGAGCATCAGAACTGCGAAAATTTTGAGTTTCTCAACCGTTTCTCCCCTCCAAACTGCCATATCTCGCGAACATATAGACGAATCCGCAAAATCTCTGTTGCATCTGAAAGTGGAAACTCGCCCGACTACAACGGTATGTGTACTTTTCCCCTAGGCTATTCTACTTATTCGTTTCGAGCATCAGAACTGCGAAAATTTTGAGTTTCTCCAACCGTCTCTTACCTCCAAACTGCCATATCTCGCGAACGGATTGACGAATCCGAATAATTTCTGTTGCATCTGAAAGTAGAAACTCGCCCGATTACAACGTTATGTGTACTTTTCCCATAGGCCATTCTTGTTATTCGTGTCGAGACTCAGAACTGCGAAAATGTTGAGTTTCTCAACCGTTTTTTACTTCCAAACTGCCATATCTCGCGAACGGATTGACGAATCCGAATAATTTCTATTGCATCTGAAAGTAGAAACTAGCCCGATTACAACGGTATGTGTACTCTTACACTAGGCCATTCGAGTTATTCGTTTCTGGCATCAGAACTGCGAAAATTTTGAGTTTCTCCAACCGTTTCATACCTCCAAACTGCCATATCTCGCGAACGGATTGACGAATCCGAATAATTTCTGTTGCATCTGAAAGTAGAATCTCGCCCGATTACAGCGGTATGTGTACTTTTCCCATAGGCCATTCTAGTTATTCTTTTCGAGCATCAGAACTGCGAAAATTTTAAGTCTCTCAACTGTTTCTTCCCTCCAAACTGCCAAATCTCGCGAACGTATTGACGAATCCGCAAAATTTCTGTTGCATCTGAAAGTAGAAACTAGCCCGATTACAGCGGTATGTGTACTTTTCCCCTAGGCCATTCTAGTTATTCGTTTCGAGCATCAGAACTGCGAAAATTTTGAGTTTCTCAACCGTTTCTTACCTCAAAACTGCCATATCTCGCGAACGGATTGACGAATCCGAATAATTCCTGTTGCATCCGAAAGTAGAAACTCGCCCGATTACAACGGTATGTGTACTTTACCCCTAGGCCATTCTACTTATTCGTTTCGAGCATCAGAACTGCGAAAATTTTGAGTTTCTCACCCGTTTTATACTTCCAAACTGCCATACCTCGCGAACGGATTGACGAATCCGAATAATTTCAATTGCATCTGAAAGTAGAAACTAGCCCGATTACAACGGTATGTATACTTTTCCCCTATGTCATTCTAGTTGTTCGTTTCGAGGATCAGAACTGCGAAAATTTTGAGTTTCGCAACCGTTTCTTGCCTCCAAACTGCCATATCTCGCGGACGGATTGACGAATCCGAATAATTTCTGTTGCATCTGAAAGTAGAAGCTCGCCCGATTACAACGGTATGTGTACTTTTCCCCTAGGCCATTCTAGTTATTCGTTTCGAGCATCAGAACTGCGAAAATTTTGAGTTTCTCCAACCGTCTCTTACCTCCAAACTGCCATATCTCGCGAACGGATTGACGAATCCGAATAATTTCTGTTGCATCTGAATGTAGAAACTCGCCCGATTACAGCGGTATGTGTACTCTTACCCTAGGCCATTCTAGTCATTCGTTTCGGGCATCAGAACTGCGAAAATTTTGAGTTTCTCCAACCGTTTCATACCTCCAAACTGCCATATCTAGCGAATGGATTGACGAATCCGAATAATTTCTGTTGCATCTGAAAGTTGAAACTCGCCCGATTACAACGGTATGTGTACTTTTCCACTAGGCCATTCTAGTTATACGTTTCGAGCATCAGAACTGCGAAAATTTTAAGTCTCTCAACCGTTTCTCCCCTCCAAATTGCCATACCTCGCGAACGTATTGACGAATCCGCAAAATTTCTGTTGCATCTGAAAGTAGAAACTCGCCCGATTACAACGGTATGTGTACTTTTCCCCTAGGCGATTCTACTTATTCGTTTCGAGCATCAGAACTGCGAAAATTTTGAGTTTCTCAACCGTTTCCTTCCTCCAAACTGCCATATCTCGCGAACGGATTGACGAATCCGCAAAATTTCTGTTGCATCTGAAAGTAGAAACTCGCCCGATTACAACGGTATGTGTACTTTTCCCCTAGGCCATTCTAGTTATTCGTTTCGAGCATCAGAACTGCGAAAATTTTGAGTTTCTCCAACCGTTTCTTACCTCTAAACTGCCAAATCTCGCGAACAGATTGACGAATCCGAATAATTTCTGTTGCATCTGAAAGTAGAAACTCGCTCGATTACAACGGTATGTGTACATTTATCCTAGGCCATTCTAGTTATACGTTTCGAGCATCAGAACTGCGAAAATTTTAAGTCTCTCAACCGTTTCTTCCCTCCAAATTGCCATACCTCGCGAACGTATTGACGAATCCGCAAAATTTCTGTTGCATCTGAAAGTAGAAACTCGCCCGATTACAACGGTATGTGTACTTTTCCCCTAGGCGATTCTACTTATTCGTTTCGAGCATCAGAACTGCGAACATTTTGAGTTTCTCAACCGTTTCCTCCCTCCGAACTGCCATATCTCGCGAACGGATTGACGAATCCGCAAAATTTCTGTTGCATCTGAAAGTAGAAACTCGCCCGATTACAACGGTATGTGTACTTTTCCCCTAGGCCATTCTAGTTATTCGTTTCGAGCATCAGAACTGCGAAAATTTTGAGTTTCTCCAACCGTTTCTTACCTCTAAACTGCCATATCTCCCGAACGGATTGACGAATCCGAATAATTTCTATTGCATCTGAATGTAGAAACTCGCCCGATTACAACGGTATGTGTACTTTTCCCCAAGGCCATTCTTGTTATTCGTTTCGAGCATCAGAACTGCGAAAATTTTTAGTTCCGCCAACCGTTTCATACATCCAAACTGCCATATCTCGAGAACGGATTGACGAATCCGAATAATTTCTGTTGCATCTGAAAGTAGAAGCTCGCCCGATTACAACGGTATGTGTACTTTTCCCCGAGGCCATTCTAGTTATTCGTTTCGAGCATCAGAACTGCGAAAATTTTGAGTTTCTCCAACCGTCTCTTACCTCCAAACTGCCATATCTCGCGAACGGATTCACGAATCCGAAAAATTTCTGTTGCATCTGAATGTAGAAACTCGCCCGATTACAGCGGTATGTGTACTCTTACCCTAGGCCATTCTAGTTATTCGTTTCGAGCATCAGAACTGCGAAAATTTTGAGTTTCTCCAACCGTCTCTTACTTCCAAACTGCCATATCTCGCGAACGGATTGACGAATCCGAATAATTTCTATTGCATCTGAAAGTAGAAACTAGCCCGATTGCAACGGTATGTGTACTTTTCCCCTAGGCCATTCTAGTTATTCGTTTCGAGCATCAGAACTGCGAAAATTTTGAGTTACTCCAACCGTCTCTTACCTCCAAACTGCCATATCTCGCGAACGGATTGACGAATCCGAATAATTTCTGTTGCATCTGAAAGTAGAAACTCGCCCGATTACAGCGGTATATGTACTCTTCCCCTAGGCCTTTCTAGTTATTCGTTTCGGGCATCAGAACTGCGGTAATTTTGAGTTCCTCCAACCGTTTCATACCTCCAAACTGCCATATCTCGCTAACGGATTGACGAATCCGAATAATTTCTGTTGCATCTGAAAGTAGAAACTCGTCCGATTACAGCGGTATGTGTACTTTTCCCCTAGGCCATTCTAGTTATTCGTTTCGAGCATCAGAACTGCGAAAATTTTGAGTTTCTCCAACCGTTTCTTACCTCCAATCTGCCATATCTCGCGAACGGATTGACGAATCCGAATAATTTCTGTTGCATCTGAAAGTAGAAACTCGCTCGATTACAACGGTATGTGTACTTTTATCCTAGGCCATTCTAGTTATTCGTTTCGAGCATCAGAACTGCGAAAATTTTGAGTTTCTCAACCGTTTCTTACATCCAAACTGCCATATCTCGCGAAAGGATTGACGAATCCGCAAAATTTCTGTTGCATCTGAAAGTAGAAACTCGCCGGATTACAGCGGTATGTGTACTTTTCCCCTAGGCCATTCTAGTTATTCGTTTCGAGCATCAGAACTGCGAAAATTTTGAGTTTCTCCAACCGTCTCTTACCTCCAAACTGCCATATCTCGCGAACGGATTGACGAATCCGAATAATTTCTGTTGCATCTGAATGTAGAAACTCGCCCGATTACAACGGTATGTGAACTCTTACCCTAGGCCATTCTAGTTATTCGTTTCGGGCATCAGAACTGCGAAAATTTTGAGTTTCTCAACCGTTTCTTACATCCAAACTGCCATATCTCGCGAAAGGATTGACGAATCCGCAAAATTTCTGTTGCATCTGAAAGTAGAAACTCGCCGGATTACAGCGGTATGTGTACTTTTCCCCTAGGCCATTCTAGTTATTCGTTTCGAGCATCAGAACTGCGGAAATTTTCAGTTCCTCCAACCGTTTCATACCTCCAAACTGCCATATCTCGCGAACGGATTGACGAATCCGCAAGATTTCTGATGCATCTGAAAGTAGAAACTCGCCCGATTACAACGTTATGTGTACTTGTCCCCTAGGCCATTCTAGTTATTCGTGTCGAGAATCAGAACTGCGAAAATGTTGAGTTTCTCAACCGTTTTTTACTTCCAAACTGCCATATCTCGTGAACGGTTTGACGAATCCGAATAATTTCTATTGCATCTGAAAGTAGAAACTAGCCCGATTACAACGGTATGTGTACTTTTCCCCTAGGCCATTCTAGTTATTCGTTTCGAGCATCAGAACTGCGAAAATTTTGAGTTTCTCAACCGTTTTTTACATCCAAACTGCCATATCTCGCGGACGGATTGACCAATCCTTAAATTTCTGTTGCATCTGAAAGTAGAAACTCGCCGATTACAACGGTATGTGTTCTTTTCCCCTAGGCCATTCTAGTTATTCGTTTCGAGCATCAGAATTGCGAAAATTTTGAGTTTCTCCAACCGTTTCTTACCTCCAAACTGCCATATCTCGCGAACGGATTGACGAATCCGAATAATTTCTGTTGCATCTGAAAGTAGAAACTAGCCCGATTACAACGGTATGTGTACTTTTCCCCTAGGCCATTCTAGTTATTCGTTTCGAGCATCAGAACTGCGAAAATTTTGAGTTTCTCCAACCGTTTCTTACCTCCAAACTGCCATATCTCGCGAACGGATTGACGAATCCGAATAATTTCTGTTGCATCTGAAAGTAGAAACTCGCTCGATTACAACGGTATGTGTACTTTTATCCTAGGCCATTCTAGTTATTCGTTTCGAGCATCAGAACTGCGAAAATTTTGAGTTTCACAACCGTATCTTACATCCAAACTGCCATATCTCGCGAAAGGATTGACGAATCCGCAAAATTTCTGTTGCATCTGAAAGTAGAAACTCGCCCGATTACAGCGGTATGTGTACTTTTCCCCTAGGCCATTCTAGTTATTCGTTTCGAGCATCAGAACTGCGAAAATTTTGAGTTACTCCAACCGTCTCTTACCTCCAAACTGCCATATCTCGCGAACGGATTGACGAATCCGAATAATTTCTGTTGCATCTGAAAGCAGAAACTCGCCCGATTACAGCGGTATATGTACTCTTCCCCTAGGCCTTTCTAGTTATTCGTTTCGGGCATCAGAACTGCGGAAATTTTGAGTTTCTCCAACCGTTTCTTACCTCCAAACTGCCATATCTCGCGAACGGATTGACGAATCCGAATAATTTCTGTTGCATCTGAAAGTAGAAACTAGCCCGATTACAACGGTATGTGTACTTTTCCCCTAGGCCATTCTAGTTATTCGTTTCGAGCATCAGAACTGCGAAAATTTTGAGTTTCTCCAACCGTTTCTTACCTCCAAACTGCCATATCTCGCGAACGGATTGACGAATCCGAATAATTTCTGTTGCATCTGAAAGTAGAAACTCGCTCGATTACAACGGTATGTGTACTTTTATCCTAGGCCATTCTGGTTATTCGTTTCGAGCATCAGAACTGCGAAAATTTTGAATTTCTCAACCGTTTCTTACATCCAAACTGCCATATCTCGCGAAAGGATTGACGAATCCGCAAAATTTCTGTTGCATCTGAAAGTAGAAACTCGCCGGATTACAGCGGTACGTGTACTTTCCCCCTAGGCCATTCTAGTTATTCGTTTCGAGCATCAGAACTGCGAAAATTTTGAGTTTCTCCAACCGTCTCTTACCTCCAAACTGCCATATCTCGCGAACGGATTGACGAATCCGAATAATTTCTGTTGCATCTGAATGTAGAAACTCGCCCGATTACAACGGTATGTGTACTCTTACCCTAGGCCATTCTAGTTATTCGTTTCGGGCATCAGAACTGCGAAAATTTTGAGTTTCTCCAACCGTTTCATACATCCAAACTGCCATATCTAGCGAATGGATTGACGAATCCGAATAATTTCTGTTGCATCTGAAAGTAGAAACTCGCCCGATTACAACGGTATGTGTACTTTTCCCCTAGGCCATTCTAGTTATACGTTTCGTGCATCAGAACTGCGAAAATTTTAAGTCTCTCAACCGTTGCTCGACGATGTGGGCAAGCTCCTAGAAAGAGTCGTAGCGGCCCGCATCGTCGGGCACCTGTCGCGGGGTGGGCCCGGGCTGGCGGAGTGCCAGTTCGGGTTCCGGGAGGGCCGGTCGACGATCGACGCGATTCGACGCGTCCGGTCCCTCTCGGCCTCGGCGGTCTCCCGGGGTGGGGTGGCATTGGCGGTGTCCTTGGACATCGCCAATGCGTTTAACACCCTACCCTGGGAGGCGATTAGGCGGGGGCTTGAGGAACATCGAGTCCCCGCCTACCTTAGGGCAGTCGTCGAGGACTACCTCCGCGACAGGTGGATCGAGTATCCGGGCCGGTGCGGGACGGAGAGGAGAGCGGTGTACTCCGGGGTTCCGCAGGGGTCGGTGTTAGGACCCCTGCTGTGGAACCTCGGGTACGACACCGTCCTGCGGGCCGAAGACCTCCCCGACGGCGTCAGCCTGACGTGTTACGCGGACGACACCTTGTTGTTGGCCGTCGGGGGGGACTGGAGGGGGGCTGTTCGGGCCGCCGAGGACGGTGCCCGGCGCGTCGTCTCCCGGATCAGGGGGATCGGTTTGGAGGTGGCTCTCCACAAAACCGAGGTACTCGGGATGTATAGACCCCGGGGAGAGCCGCCTCCCCCCCTGATCCGGGTGGGTGAGACAGACGTCGAGGTGGGGTCTCAGATGAAATATCTGGGACTTCACCTCGACAGCCACTGGCGCTTCGAGGGCCATTTCCGGGCCCTGGCCCCGCGGTTGGAGGGGATTGCTGGCGCTTTGGGCCGTATCCTCCCCAACCTGCGGGGCCCGAGTGACCGGGTTCGCCGCCTCTACGCGGGAATGGTCCACTCGGTGGCCCTATACGGGGCCCCCGTTTGGGCGGGCGACGTGGCCGCCTCCCGGCGCAGCAAGGTATTGCTGCGCCGGGTTCAAAGGCGGCTTGCACTTCGGATCGCCCGGGGGTACCGGACCGTTTCGTATGAGGCGGCGAGCGTCCTGTCAGGGCTACCCCCGGCGGACTTGATCGCGGGCATGCATACGGCTTTCTACGAGGGCCGCATGCGCGCCCGCGAGGATGGGGTGGTCCTGGCGGGATGCGAGGTGGAGGCCCTCAAGCGCCAGGCCCGGGAGTCTATGCTGCAGCTTTGGCAGCAGCGGCTGGCCGAGCCGTTGTTCGGCCGGAGGACTGTCGGGGCTATCCGGCCGGTCCTGTTTGAGTGGCTGGGTAGGCGCTTCGGCTCACTCACCTACCGGTTGGTGCAGGTGCTGTCCGGGCACGGATGCTTCGGACGGTACCTGTGCCGAGTCGGTGGGGAAGAGGCGGCGCGCTGCTGGCACTGTCCAGTGGACGAGGACACGGCGCAACACACCCTCGAGGTGTGTCCAGCCTGGGGGGTGGAGCGCCGTGTCCTCACGGCCGTGATTGGGGCGGATCTCTCGCTGCCGGGCGTGGTACGGGCCATGCTCGGCAGCGAGACGAAGTGGCGGGCCGTGGCCTCCTTCTGCGAGGAGGTAATCTCGCAGAAGGAGGCCGCGAGCCGCATTCGCGAGAGGGGGAGACTGCGAGCGAGGCCTCGTCCGAGGCCGGGGGCGGGTAGGCCTCCGGAAGGGCCGGGGAGGCCACCCTGAGAGCGGCGGGCGGGGGTACGTAGCCCTTGAGTCTCGTGCAACCGCCCGTCGCCTAAGGGGGGAGAAATAAGGGACGGCGACGCTCTCGAGGGCGGAGAGGCCAGAGCCGCCCTCGGGAGCGTACGAACCGGGGTGCAGCCGCGCCGACGGCGCGGTCCTGGAACAGTGCCTCTGGCGCGGCTATGGGGGCCGTGGGCGGTCGTGAGTGTGGGACTCACGGCCGCCCTCGGGCGGCCCCCGGGAGTGGGATGACGGAGCAGTGTGGCCCTGCTCCGACGTCGGGCGCCAGAGCGCCGAGGAGAAAGCAGGGAAGGGAGGGTGAAGTACCCCCTCCCTTCCCTGGAACGGGAGGACACGGGCGCGAGAGCCCTGCACGGGGGAGCACCTGATGATATGATGTTTTCGGTCCCAGGTGCTCCCCCTGCATAGTGCGAGGATGGCCACCGTGGTGGGTTTTAGTGGGCAGGTCCCGCACCCGTTGGGTTTCCTTCCGGGCGCGGGGAATCCCACACTCTCCCCGCCCCTCCCCAGGCGGCGGGGGGGTCTTTCGAAGATTTCCCCCACGTATAAAAAAAAAAAAAAAAAAAAAAAAGTCTCTCAACCGTTTCTTCCCTCCAAACTGCCATACCTCGCGAACGTATTGACGAATCCGCAAAATTTCTGTTGCGTCTGAAAGTAGAAACTCGCTCGATTACAACGGTATGTGTACTTGTCCCCTAGGCCATTCTAGTTATTCGTGTCGAGACTCAGAACTGCGAAAATTTTGAGTTTCTCAACAGTTTTTTACAGCCAAACTGCCATATCTCGCGGACGGATTGACCAATCCGTAAATTTCTGTTGCATCTGAAAGTAGAAACTCGCCCGATTACAACGTTATGTGTACTTGTCCCCTAGGCCATTCTAGTTATTCGTGTCGAGAATCGGAACTGCGAAAATGTTGAGTTTCTCAACCGTTTTTTACTTCCAAACTGCCATATCTTCCGAACGGATTGACGAATCCGAATAATTTCTATTGCATCTGAATGTAGAAACTCGCCCGATTACAACGGTATGTGTACTTTTCCCCAAGGCCATTCTTGTTATTCGTTTCGAGCATCAGAACTGCGAAAATTTTTAGTTCCTCCAACCGTTTCATACCTCCAAACTGCCATATCTCGCGAACGGATTGACGAATCCGAATAATTTCTGTTGCATCTGAAAGTAGAAACCCGCCCGATTACAACGGTATGTGTACTTTTCCCCTAGGCCATTCTAGTTATTCGTTTCGAGCATCAGAAATGCGAAAATTTTGAGTTTCTCAACCGTTTTTTACTTCCAAACTGCCATACCTCGCGAACGGATTGACGAATCCGAATAATTTCAATTGCATCTGAAAGTAGAAACTAGCCCGATTACAACGGTATGTGTACTTGTCCCCTAGGCCATTCTAGTTATTCGTGTCGAGAATCGGAACTGCGAAAATGTTGAGTTTCTCAACCGTTTTTTACTTCCAAACTGCCATACCTTCCGAACGGATTGGCGAATCCGAATAATTTCTATTGCATCTGAATGTAGAAACTCGCCCGATTACAACGGTATGTGTACTCTTACCCAAGGCCATTCTAGTTATTCGTGTCGAGACTCAGAACTGCGAAAATTTTGAGTTTCTCAACAGTTTTTTACAGCCAAACTGCCATATCTCGCGGACGGATTGACCAATCCGTAAATTTCTGTTGCATCTGAAAGTAGAAACTCGCCCGATTACAACGTTATGTGTACTTGTCCCCTAGGCCATTCTAGTTATTCGTGTCGAGAATCGGAACTGCGAAAATGTTGAGTTTCTCAACCGTTTTTTACTTCCAAACTGCCATATCTTCCGAACGGATTGACGAATCCGAATAATTTCTATTGCATCTGAATGTAGAAACTCGCCCGATTACAACGGTATGTGTACTTTTCCCCAAGGCCATTCTTGTTATTCGTTTCGAGCATCAGAACTGCGAAAATTTTTAGTTCCTCCAACCGTTTCATACCTCCAAACTGCCATATCTCGCGAACGGATTGACGAATCCGAATAATTTCTGTTGCATCTGAAAGTAGAAACTCGCCCGATTACAACGGTATGTGTACTTTTCCCCTAGGCCATTCTAGTTATTCGTTTCGAGCATCAGAACTGCGAAAATTTTGAGTTTCTCAACCGTTTTTTACTTCCAAACTGCCATACCTCGCGAACGGATTGACGAATCCGAATAATTTCAATTGCATCTGAAAGTAGAAACTAGCCCGATTACAACGGTATGTGTACTTTTCCCCTAGGCCATTCTAGTTATTCGTTTCGAGCATCAGAACTGCGAAAATTTTGAGTTTCTCCAACCGTCTCTTACTTCCATACTGCCATATCTCGCGAACGGATTGACGAATCCGAATAATTCCTGTTGCATCTGAAAGTAGAAACTCGCCCGATTACAACGGTATGTGTACTTTTATCCTAGGCCATTCTAGTTATTCGTTTCGAGCATCAGAACTGCGAAAATTTTGAGTTTCTCCAACCGTCTCTTACTTCCAAACTGCCATATCTGGCGAACGGATTGAATAATCCGCAAAATTTCTGTTGCATCTGAAAGTAGAAACTCTCCCGATTACAACGTTATGTGTACTTGTCCCCTAGGCCATTCTAGTTATTCGTGTCGAGAATCGGAACTGCGAAAATGTTGAGTTTCTCAACCGTTTTTTGCTTCCAAACTGCCATACCTTCCGAACGGATTGGCGAATCCGAATAATTTCTATTGCATCTGAATGTAGAAACTCGCCCGGTTACAACGGTATGTGTACTTTTCCCCAAGGCCATTCTTGTTATTCGTTTCGAGCATCAGAACTGCGAAAATTTTTAGTTCCTCCAACCGTTTCATACCTCCAAACTGCCATATCTCGCGAACGGATTGACGAATCCGAATAATTTCTGTTGCATCTGAAAGTAGAAACTCGCCCGTTTACAACGGTATGTGTACTTTTCCCCTAGGCCATTCTAGTTATTCGTTTCGAGCATCAGAACTGCGAAAATTTTGAGTTTCTCAACCGTTTTTTACTTCCAAACTGCCATACCTCGCGAACGGATTGACGAATCCGAATAATTTCAATTGCATCTGAAAGTAGAAACTAGCCCGATTACAACGGTATGTGTACTTTTCCCCTAGGCCATTCTAGTTATTCGTTTCGAGCATCAGAACTGCGAAAATTTTGAGTTTCTCCAACCGTCTTTTACTTCCATACTGCCATATCTCGCGAACGGATTGACGAATCCGAATAATTCCTGTTGCATCTGAAAGTAGAAACTCGCCCGATTACAACGGTATGTGTACTTTTATCCTAGGCCATTCTAGTTATTCGTTTCGAGCATCAGAACTGCGAAAATTTTGAGTTTCTCCAACCGTCTCTTACTTCCAAACTGCCATATCTGGCGAACGGATTGAATAATCCGCAAAATTTCTGTTGCATCTGAAAGTAGAAACTCTCCCGATTACAACGTTATGTGTACTTGTCCCCTAGGCCATTCTAGTTATTCGTGTCGAGAATCGGAACTGCGAAAATGTTGAGTTTCTCAACCGTTTTTTGCTTCCAAACTGCCATACCTTCCGAACGGATTGGCGAATCCGAATAATTTCTATTGCATCTGAATGTAGAAACTCGCCCGATTACAACGGTATGTGTACTTTTCCCCAAGGCCATTCTTGTTATTCGTTTCGAGCATCAGAACTGCGAAAATTTTTAGTTCCTCCAACCGTTTCATACCTCCAAACTGCCATATCTCGCGAACGGATTGACGAATCCGAATAATTTCTGTTGCATCTGAAAGTAGAAACTCGCCCGATTACAACGGTATGTGTACTTTTCCCCTAGGCCATTCTAGTTATTCGTTTCGAGCATCAGAACTGCGAAAATTTTGAGTTTCTCAACCGTTTTTTACTTCCAAACTGCCATACCTCGCGAACGGATTGACGAATCCGAATAATTTCAATTGCATCTGAAAGTAGAAACTAGCCCGATTACAACGGTATGTGTTCTTTTCCCCTAGGCCATTCTAGTTATTCGTTTCGAGCATCAGAACTGCGAAAATTTTGAGTTTCTCCAACCGTCTCTTACTTCCATACTGCCATATCTCGCGAACGGATTGACGAATCCGAATAATTCCTGTTGCATCTGAAAGTAGAAACTCGCCCGATTACAACGGTATGTGTACTTTTATCCTAGGCCATTCTAGTTATTCGTTTCGAGCATCAGAACTGCGAAAATTTTGAGTTTCTCAACCGCTTTTTACTTCCAAACTGCCATACCTCGCGAACGGATTGACGAATCCGAATAATTTCAATTGCATCTGAAAGTAGAAACTAGCCCGATTACAACGGTATGTGTACATGTCCCCTAGGCCATTCTAGTTATTCGTGTCGAGAATCGGAACTGCGAAAATGTTGAGTTTCTCAACCGTTTTTTACTTCCAAACTGCCATACCTTCCGAACGGATTGGCGAATCCGAATAATTTCTATTGCATCTGAATGTAGAAACTCGCCCGATTACAACGGTATGTGTACTTTTCCCCAAGGCCATTCTTGTTATTCGTTTCGAGCATCAGAACTGCGAAAATTTTTAGTTCCTCCAACCGTTTCATACCTCCAAACTGTCATATCTCGCGAACGGATTGACGAATCCGAATAATTTCTGTTGCATCTGAAAGTAGAAACTCGCCCGATTACAACGGTATGTGTACATGTCCCCTAGGCCATTCTAGTTATTCGTTTCGAGCATCAGAACTGCGAAAATTTTGAGTTTCTCAACCGTTTTTTACTTCCAAACTGCCATACCTCGCGAACGGATTGACGAATCCGAATAATTTCAATTGCATCTGAAAGTAGAAACTAGCCCGATTACAACGGTATGTGTTCTTTTCCCCTAGGCCATTCTAGTTATTCGTTTCGAGCATCAGAACTGCGAAAATTTTGAGTTTCTCCAACCGTCTCTTACTTCCATACTGCCATATCTCGCGAACGGATTGACGAATCCGAATAATTCCTGTTGCATCTGAAAGTAGAAACTCGCCCGATTACAACGGTATGTGTACTTTTATCCTAGGCCATTCTAGTTATTCGTTTCGAGCATCAGAACTGCGAAAATTTTGAGTTTCTCAACCGCTTTTTACTTCCAAACTGCCATACCTCGCGAACGGATTGACGAATCCGAATAATTTCAATTGCATCTGAAAGTAGAAACTAGCCCGATTACAACGGTATGTGTACATGTCCCCTAGGCCATTCTAGTTATTCGTGTCGAGAATCGGAACTGCGAAAATGTTGAGTTTCTCAACCGTTTTTTACTTCCAAACTGCCATACCTTCCGAACGGATTGGCGAATCCGAATAATTTCTATTGCATCTGAATGTAGAAACTCGCCCGATTACAACGGTATGTGTACTTTTCCCCAAGGCCATTCTTGTTATTCGTTTCGAGCATCAGAACTGCGAAAATTTTTAGTTCCTCCAACCGTTTCATACCTCCAAACTGTCATATCTCGCGAACGGATTGACGAATCCGAATAATTTCTGTTGCATCTGAAAGTAGAAACTCGCCCGATTACAACGGTATGTGTACATGTCCCCTAGGCCATTCTAGTTATTCGTTTCGAGCATCAGAACTGCGAAAATTTTGAGTTTCTCAACCGTTTTTTACTTCCAAACTGCCATACCTCGCGAACGGATTGACGAATCCGAATAATTTCATTTGCATCTGAAAGTAGAAACTAGCCCGATTACAACGGTATGTGTACTTTTCCCCTAGGCCATTCTAGTTATTCGTTTCGAGAATCAGAACTGCGAAAATTTTGAGTTTCTCCAACCGTCTCTTACATCCATACTGCCATATCTCGCGAACGGATTGACGAATCCGAATAATTCCTGTTGCATCTGAACGTAGAAACTCGCCCGATTACAACGGTATGTGTACTTTTATCCTAGGCCATTCTAGTTATTCGTTTCGAGCATCAGAACTGCGAAAATTTTGAGTTTCTCCAACCGTGTCTTACTTCCAAACTGCCATATCTCGCGAACGGATTGACGAATCCGAATAATTCCTGTTGCATCTGAAAGTAGAAACTCGCCCGATTACAACGGTATGTGTACTTTTCCCCAAGGCCATTCTAGTTATTCGTTTCGAGCATCAGAACAGCGAAAATTTTGAGTTTCTCCAACCGTCTCTTACTTCCAAACTGCCATATCTCGCGAACGGATTGACGAATCCGAATACTTCCTGTTGCATCTGAAAGTAGAAACTCGCCCGATTACAACGGTATGTGTACCTTTATCCTAGGCCATTCTAGTTATTCGTTTCGAGCATCAGAACTGCGAAAATTTTTCGTTTCTCAACCGTTTCTTACATCCAAACTGCCATATCTCGCGCACGAATTGACGAATCCGCAAAATTTCTGTTGCATCTGAAAGTAGAAACTCGCCCGACTACAACGTTATGAGTACTTTTCCCCTAGGCCATTCTAGTTATTCGTGTCGAGAATAAGAACTGCGAAAATGTTGAGTTTCTCAACCGTTTTTTACATCCAAACTGCCATATCTCGCGAACGGATAGACGAATCCGAATAATTTCTATTGCATCTGAAAGTAGAAACTAGCCCGATTGCAACGGTATGTGTACTTTTCCCCTAGGTCATTCTAGTTGTTCGTTTCGAGCATCAGAACTGCGAAAATTTTGAGTTTCTCAACCGTTTCTTGCCTCCAAACTGCCATATCTCGCGGACGGATTGACGAATCCGAATAATTTCTGTTGCATCTGAAAGTAGAAGCTCGCGCGATTACAAAGGTATGTGTACTTTTCCCCTAGGCCGTTCTAGTTATTCGTTTCGGGCATCAGAACTGCGAAAATTTTGAGTTTCTCCAACCGTTTCATACCTCCAAACTGCCATATCTAGCGAATGGATTGACGAATCCGAATAATTTCTGTTGCATCTGAAAGTAGAAACTCGCCCGATTACAACGGTATGTGTACTTTTCCCCTAGGCCATTCTAGTTATTCGTTTCGAGCATCAGAACTGCGAAAATTTTGAGTTTCTCCAACCGTCTCTTACATCCAAACTGCCATATCTCGCGAACGGCTTGACGAATTCGAATAATTTCTGTTGCTCCTGAATGTAGAAACTCGCCCGATTACAACGGTATGTGTACTCTTACCCTAGGCCATTCTAGTTATTCGTTTCGGGCATCAAAACTGCGAAAATTTTGCGTTTCACCAACCG